>NC_086444.1:123331973-123931973 GCF_028390025.1 Pseudophryne corroboree | reverse complement strand
GTACACCAGGATGAGGAGGATATGGGTGTTGCTGGCGCTGGGGAGGAAATTGACCAGGAGGATTCTGATGGTGAGGTGGTTTGTTTAAGTCAGGCACCCGGGGAGACACCTGTTGTCCGTGGGAGGAATAGGGCCATTGACATGCCTTTGGTGAAAATACCAAAAAAATCAGCTCTTCGGTGTGGAAGTATTTCAACAGAAATGCGGACAACATTTGTCAAGCCGTGTGTTGCCTTTGTCAAGCTGTAATAAGTAGGGGTAAGGATGTTAACCACCTCGGAACATCCTCCCTTATACGTCACCTGCAGCGCATTCATCATAAGTCAGTGACAAGTTCAAAAACTTTGGGCGACAGCGGAAGCAGTCCACTGACCAGTAAATCCCTTCCTCTTGTAACCAAGCTCACGCAAACCACCCCACCAACTCCCTCAGTGTCAATTTCCTCCTTCCCCAGGAATGCCAATAGTCCTGCAGGCCATGTCACTGGCAATTCTGACGAGTCCTCTCCTGCCTGGGATTCCTCCGATGCATCCTTGCGTGTAACGCCTACTGCTGCTGCTGGCGCTGCTGTTGTTGCTGCTGGGAGTCGATGGTCATCCCAGAGGGGAAGTCGTAAGACCACTTTTACTACTTCCACCAAGCAATTGACTGTCCAACAGTCCTTTGCGAGGAAGATGAAATATCACAGCAGTCATCCTGCTGCAAAGCAGATAACTGAGGCCTTGGCATCCTGGGCGGTGAGAAACGTGGTTCCGGTATCCATCATTACTGCAGAGCCAACTAGAGACTTGTTGGAGGTACTGTGTCCCCGGTACCAAATACCATCTAGGTTCCATTTCTCTAGGCAGGCGATACCGAAAATGTACACAGACCTCAGAAAAAGACTCACCAGTGTCCTAAAAAATGCAGTTGTACCCAATGTCCACTTAACCACGGACATGTGGACAAGTGGAGCAGGGCAGGCTTAGGACTATATGACTGTGACAGCCCACTGGGTAGATGTATGGACTCCCGCCGCAAGAACAGCAGCGGCTGCACCAGTAGCAGCATCTCGCAAACGCCAACTCTTTCCTAGGCAGGCTACGCTTTGTATCACCGCTTTCCAGAATACGCACACAGCTGAAAACCTCTTACGGCAACTGAGGAAGATCATCGCGGAATGGCTTACCCCAATTGGACTCTCCTGTGGATTTGTGGCATCGGACAACGCCAGCAATATTGTGTGTGCATTAAATCTGGGCAAATTCCAGCACGTCCCATGTTTTGCACATACCTTGAATTTGGTGGTGCAGAATTATTTAAAAAACGACAGGGGCGTGCAAGAGATGCTGTCGGTGGCCAGAAGAATTGCGGGACACTTTCGGCGTACAGGCACCACGTACAGAAGACTGGAGCACCACCAAAAAACGCCTGAACCTGCCCTGCCATCGTCTGAAGCAAGAAGTGGTATTGAGGTGGAATTCAACCCTCTATATGCTTCAGAGGTTGGAGGAGCAGCAAAAGGCCATTCAAGCCTATACAACTGAGCACGATATAGGAGGTGGAATGCACCTGTCTCAAGCGCAGTGGAGAATGATTTCAACGTTGTGCAAGGTTCTGCAACCTTTTGAACTTGCCACACGTGAAGTCAGTTCAGACACTGCCAGCCTGAGTCAGGTCATTCCCCTCATCAGGCTTTTGCAGAAGAAGCTGGAGACATTGAAGGAGGAGCTAACACAGAGCGATTCCGCTAGGCATGTGGGACTTGTGGATGGAGCCCTTAATTCGCTTAACAAGGATTCACGGGTGGTCAATCTGTTGAAATCAGAGCACTACATTTTGGCCACCGTGCTCGATCCTAGATTTCAAACCTACTTTGGATCTCTCTTTCCGGCAGACACAAGTCTGCAGGGGTTCAAAGAACTGCTGGTGAGAAAATTGTCAAGTCAAGCGGAACGCGACCTGTCAACATCTCCTCCTTCACATTCTCCCGCAACTGGGGGTGCGAGGAAAAGGCTCAGAATTCCGAGCCCACCCGCTGGCGGTGATGCAGGGCAGTCTGGAGCGACTGCTGATGCTGACATCTGGTCCGGACTGAAGGACCTGACAACGATTACGGACATGTCGTCTACTGTCACTGCATATGATTCTCTCCCCATTGAAAGAATGGTGGAGGATTATATGAGTGACCACATCCAAGTAGGCACGTCAGACAGTCCGTACTTATACTGGCAGGAAAAAGAGGCAATTTGGAGGCCCTTGCACAAACTGGCTTTATTCTACCTAAGTTGCCCTCCCACAAGTGTGTACTCCGAAAGAGTGTTTAGTGCCGCCGCTCACCTTGTCAGCAATCGGCGTACGAGGTTACATCCAGAAAATGTGGAGAAGATGATGTTCATTAAAATGAATTATAATCAATTCCTCCGTGGAGACATTGACCAGCAGCAATTGCCTCCACAAAGTACACAGGGAGCTGAGATGGTGGATTCCAGTGGGGACAAATTGATAATCTGTGAGGAGGGGGATGTACACGGTGATATATCGGAGGATGATGATGAGGTGGACATCTTGCCTCTGTAGAGCCAGTTTGTGCAAGGAGAGATTAATTGCTTCTTTTTTGGTGGGGGTCCAAACCAACCCGTCATTTCAGTCACAGTCGTGTGGCAGACCCTGTCACTGAAATGATGGGTTGGTTAAAGTGTGCATGTCCTGTTTATACAACATAAGGGTGGGTGGGAGGGCCCAAGGACAATTCCATCTTGCACCTCTTTTTTCTTTCATTTTTCTTTGCGTCATGTGCTGTTTGGGGAGTAGTTTTTGGAAGGGCCATCCTGCGTGACACTGCAGTGCCACTCCTAGATGGGCCAGGTGTTTGTGTCGGCCACTAGAGTCGCTTAGCTTACTCACACAGCTACCTCATTGCGCCTCTTTTTTTCTTTGCGTCATGTGCTGTTTGGGGGGTGTTTTTTGGAAAGGCCATCCTGCGTGACACTGCAGTGCCACTCCTAGATGGGCCAGGTGTTTGTGTCGGCCACTTGTGTCGCTTAGCTTAGTTACACAGCGACCTTGGTGCGCCTCTTTTTTTCTTTGCATCATGTGCTGTTTGGGGACAATTTTTTTGAAGTTCCACCCTGCCTGACACTGCAGTGCCACTCCTAGATGGGCCAGGTGTTTGTGTCGGCCACTTGGGTCGCTTAGCTTAGTCACACAGCTACCTCATTGCGCCTCTTTTTTTCTTTGCGTCATGTGCTGTTTGGGGGGTGTTTTTTGGAAGGGCCATCCTGCGTGACACTGCAGTGCCACTCCTAGATGGGCCAGGTGTTTGTGTCGGCCACTTGGGTCGCTTATCTTAGTCACACAGCTACCTCGTTGCGCCTCTTTTTTTCTTTGCGTCATGTGCTGTTTGGGGGGTGTTTTTTGGAAGGGCCATCCTGCGTGACACTGCCGTGACACTCCTAGATGGGCCAGGTGTTTGTGTCGGCCACTAGGGTCGCTTATCTTAGTCACACAGCTACCTCATTGCGCCTCTTTTTTTTCTTCTTTGCGTCATGTGTTGTTTGGGGAGTAGTTTTTTGAAGGGCCATCCTGCGTGACACTGCAGTGCCACTCCTAGATGGGCCAGGTGTTTGTGTCGGCCACTAGGGTCGCTTAGCTTAGTCACACAGCTACCTCATTGCGCCTCTTTTTTTTCTTCTTTGCGTCATGTGCTGTTTTGGGAGTAGTTTTTTGAAGGGCCATCCTGCGTGACACTGCAGTGCCACTCCTAGATGGGCCAGGTGTTTGTGTCGGCCACTTGGGTCGCTGAGCTTAGTCATCCAGCGACCTCGGTGCAAATTTTAGGACTAAAAATAATATTGTGAGGTGTGAGGTGTTCAGAATAGACTGAAAATGAGTGCAAATTATGGTTATTGATGTTAATAATACTTTGGGATCAAAATGACCCCCAAATTCTATGATTTAAGCTATTGTTAAAGCAGATTATTTATCTTATATAATACCCTTTATGAGGTCTAAGAACACTGTACGCTAACTACGTATGAAGTACCGTAAGGGTACGCACGTTGCGTAACAATCGCTTAGCCGTGGTCGAGACGCTCAAGCGTTACGTTCGCTCACGGCCAAGAGATCACTGGCAGGCACGCTATTGGCTGCCGAATACCGTAATGATTCGCTATAGCAATGCGACCGCTCGAGACCACGAGGAGATCACCAGCGGCGCATACGCTCACAATGTAAAACCTTTATATCTAAACCATAAACAGTGTATTATGCAGTAAACCCTTTGTGTAGTGATATGGTGTAAATGCAACACAGTATAACCTTACTAGCTTAAAAGCAGTTTGAGCGTCACCGACGCTCTGAGAATACTTAACTCTATAAGAAATACACAGATACCTGGGCTTAGGGTCCAACGCCTAATATATATATATTTTGAATGATATACTTGCAAAAGAATTAATACAAATACAAATCATACACTACAATATAACATAGACTAACTAACCAGGTAACTACACAGTAAATACAATACAATTAAGTTTAAGAGAAAAATGAGAGAAAGAGAAGAGAGAGAAAGATATGGCCCATATTAACAAGAGAGAAACAGTATGATTACAGAGAAAAACTTACGCACAAAGGAAACGATCGCATGCGCCTCTGGACATCCAGCTCCCGATTTTCAGCAATGATAACCGTTGAAGAGTAAGAGCTGGATGTGATCGGCCTTTCTATTTATGCCCCACACACAATGCAATTCAATGGTCCCTACAATCTCATTGTTCATTGGACACAGGAATTCCTCCTCGCATTATAACAAAAGGTCATAGGTTGATTCATACAGGTGGGCTGTGACTATTTCCAACAACTCAGGTGGGAGGGAAACTGGGTTTCCCGCCGCATGGGTAATAAAGTGCAAATAAAGTAAATGTTCATAAACTTCTTATGTCCATAACTATTCGCACGAGCGATTGATCTGCTTCAAACCAACACCGGAATATTTCTAATTAAATATTCTTCCGATGGATACTAAACACCACTGTATTACTCCTGTCTGACCCTTCGTATCAAACAAAGAGGGATTTCTCTGTTCATGAACATTCTATATTAACCAAACTTTCAGAATCTATCAAAGGGACCATGATCTACAAAATACATTATATAGTGAAAATATGTAACGATTGAGTCGCACGCTACGATCACATAAACTCTACCATAAATACGCATACCGTGTGCCTGCGGGTGCCCGCGACTGTGAGTATGCGCACGTACGGGAGAGCGTACGCATGCGCAGCACGGACCTGTGTGAGGTGCAAATATGGTAGTGTGCATAGAGATATTTTTCTGACTTTGACAGTCCACCCTTTGGCAGTCAATAATAACTGCCACCTTCTAAAACATTTCAAAAGAGAAAAATATATGTCAGGGGTTAATACATTTACATGGTTGGGTAGGGGAGGGGAGGATAAGGTAGGAAAAGAGTATGACCTAGTGAGATAGCAGAAGCATGTGTGTATGAATCCGTGCTTGGGGGTCATGTATCATCGTGCCGTACGTGTTTTAAATCAAGCTTCGAGGTATTGCGAAGTATACATTTGAATTCCTTCTTATCCCGTGGTACGGGTCTGTGGATGGGCTGTCAAACTTTACCGAGCTCTTTTCGGCTTTGGTTGTAACAAAATGGGGAAGCACATTGTAGTTGATGATACATGAATGGGGAAGATATGTGATTGCTGATATCTGTGCCTGTATTCCCTATCGACTATGTGTGTCATTACCTGAGGGTTGTAGAAATGAAGAAAAGACATAATTACGGTAAATGCGGTGGTATTCTATGTCAGGTAAATGTACATTCGTCGATTGAGGTCTTGTTTGGTGTCTGTTGAATGCAGTCTTCTTTGTGCTTTTGCTCATAAGGTGCGAGCAAAGCTGTCAATGTCCATAGATTTACAAAAGTGTTGGGCTAGCGTAATTTTAAAATTTCTAGGGAAACTGGGGATCCATGGCATAGTTCATCAAAAATCTGTGTATCAGGTTGTCAAAACTTCTTCTTTAATCTCTCTGTTGTCTGTATATCGGCTCATCAAATTCCTCGTCCAAGTGGGTCTTTTTACCTTGGAGGAAACGGAAAAACAGGTGAAAGAAACGGACCGTAGAAATCGCATTTTCATCACATCATTGTTTCTACATTTGGGTCATAAATCAAGTCCATTGGAATTACAGTTTCCTCACTCCTTAAACTCATTACCCTAGTACGATGATTGCACCTCATTAAAGCCTGACCGCATCTAAATATCAAACCAATCGTTATGATAACACCTAAGATACATAGGAGAAACTTCCCAACATCCATTATAACTCCTTGGGCCCATTCTCCTAAACCGGAGAACCAATTTCGCGGGTTCAACCATGACACCCAACCAGTCAGCTCATTACTCACAGCAGCAAGGGTGAGATTGTGTCTCCTGCGAAATTCCCACTTTAGTTGGAGAATATCGTCCATCTTTTGGTCTATGACCTCGACCGGGTCCTCGGTGCTATTCGTAATATATGTGCAACATTTCACGTCGTATTGTGTTGCCAGTGTGACACAATATCCGCCTGTTACTGCTGTGAGGTAATTAAGAACCATTCTATGCTGGACTAGTTCTGTTTTGTAAGCCTGAAGTTCCCTTCCAGTATACCTAAACGTGTCATCATACATTTCAGTGATATTATCTAACAAATTGGCGAGCGCAGAAATGTATTTATAATTCAACACTCCTCTAGCGGTGTGAGTGATATCTAAC
This sequence comes from Pseudophryne corroboree, assembly GCF_028390025.1. Taxonomy (NCBI): domain Eukaryota; kingdom Metazoa; phylum Chordata; class Amphibia; order Anura; family Myobatrachidae; genus Pseudophryne; species Pseudophryne corroboree. The sequence goes on along the minus strand of NC_086444.1, from coordinate 123,925,209 downwards.
GCGATTAAGAATTGAATCCCGGTGGATTCACTGATCATGTCAGAGGCCGGGTGCTCTGTTCTTTCTATCAGGTGCCGTTTAACGATGTGCTCGTAATGGATGTGAGTATAAGGAGTTTGGGCAACACGGTGTATGTCTTTCATTTTGTCATGTGATACAGTCATTACTTCAGGCAGTACTTTTCCAATATAACACAATCCTTCAGAGTTTGGGGCAAGCCACTTATACGCCTTTCTCCCGCATATGAAATATGCATCATCGGGGAGAACATATGGGACGGAGTAGGACATAACCATATTAAACACCTTCCATGTGAAATCTCCTAACCCTAATTCTTCCATCTGCTTAGTACACGTATCGGGTTGTACGATATGTGCACAGTATCCTGGTGATACCTCTCCAACTCTCGTAATCCTATTTCCTAAGGTATACCTATACCGGAAAGATTTTCCTCTACTGGCTATGTGGCGTATAAGCTCTGTATCTGTAGGCATTCTATCTGCTCTGTGTGAAAAGGTCATGGTTTGATTACTCCATGACACTTCCCAATTTCCCGGCTTTCGGGGATTGGAGATGTTAAAACATAATAGGGAACTATCCACATGGTATTGGTGGAGCTTCAAACTAGGAGGGCTGGAGATATTAAACCTCCTGTCCACCGGTCTCCCACCACTTAACTCAAGTACCTCCCCTAACGTTAAAGGAAATGGTACTAGCCCTGATTTGCTATGACCTTGAAGTACTTGAGAGCATACCCAACAATCTGTTTTATTTAACACACTACCCACTAAAGAGTGATAGTCACTCAAGGGATGCCGGTCCATATGGATATTAAAACTGGATTGGCATTTCTTTATGCACCCATCCTCAATGACATTGTTACAAAGCCGACAGATACAGTTTTCTTCAGCTAACAATCCTTCACAATTCCTTCTATGGTCAATGCTATCGGATCGTTTTCTGATACTCGCCTTTACTTGTTGGTTAAGTTGTTCTTGGAAAACTACGCCTCCATTTCTGTCATCAGAACCCATTCCAGAACCTCTCTCGAACTCCATGGTACTCTCGCCGGAACAGACTGCTCTGGTCAACATCATGGTCAACAGGAAAATCCGGATCACAGTCTCTTGGGGCAAGTTCATCTTGTAGGAGGAAACGGAGAAGAATGAGAAGGGGGAAAAAAATAATTTGAGGGAGAGGGGATGGGAAGTTGGAGAAAAACAATAAAAGGGAACAGGGGATCGACAACTGCTTTTGATCTTGTGGTTCTCGATGCTCAGGTGCCGCCTTAGTCCTCCTGGAACAGACACTCTAGTGATACAACCTCTACCGTCTGTTCCTTATCACAGAACTTCTCTGGATCAACGACCTTCTTACAGTGGGACGAATGAACCCAAGTCTCTCTCTCAGCAACCTTCAATGCTGTAGTGCTAGTCAATAAGACCTGGTATGGTCCTTCCCATCTGTCAATAAGGCAACCTGAGCGTAGAAAATTCTGTATCATTACATAATCCCCAGGTTCAATGTCATGACAATTACTATCTGGTAAGTCAGGAATCACTAACTTCAGATTATCATTTTGATTCCTTAACTGTTTACTCATGTTAATCAAGTATTTTACAGTCACTTCATTGTTACACTTCAAATCATCCTGAGGGTTAATCATAACATGCGGTTGTCGACCAAACAAGATTTCAAAGGGAGACAGATTAAGAGGGGACCTGGGAGTGGTTCTGATGCTGTACAGTACAATGGGTAAAGCTTCTGGCCATGTCAATCCTGTCTCTGCCATCACTTTACTCAGTTTATTTTTAATAGTGCTGTTCACTCTTTCCACTTTCGCACTCGCCTGTGGACGGTATGGAGTGTGCAGCTTGCTATCAATTCCCATCAATTTACACATTCCTTGGAAGACATCACCTGTAAAATGGGTACCCCTATCACTTACGATAATTCTAGGGATACCATATCTACATACAAATTCCTGCACAATTTTCTTAGCAGTAAACATAGCGGTATTTGTGGCTGCCGGAAATGCTTCGACCCAATTTGAGAAAACATCTATACAAACAAGTACATATTTCAAATTTCGACAAGGGGGTAATTGAATAAAGTCAATCTGTATTACCTGGAAAGGGCCGCCGGCAGGTGGGATATGGGATGGTTCTGTTGGTATTGTTTTTCCGATGTTCTTTCTCAGACAGGTAAGGCATGACATTGCTCTTTTACTCGCATGAGATGAAAATCCTGGGGCACACCAATATGCTCTTACCAACTTGCACATCCCTTCCCTGCCCAGATGAGTCAGCCCGTGAGCTGCCTCAGCTAAACATGGAAGATATGCTCTGGGGGCCACCGGTTTACCTTGTCCATCCGTCCAGAGTCCTGAGGACTCCTGGCCATATCCCTTTGCCTTCCAGACTGCCTTTTCCTGTGTGGAACACAAATTTTGCATCTCACACAACTTCTGTGTGTTGATGGTATTAAATACCATCAGTTGTGTGGTGTCTGTCTGTCTGGGGGTACCAGCTGCTAATTTAGCCGCTTCGTCTGCTCGGCTGTTACCAAGTGATATTGGGTCTTGGCTATATGTGTGTGCTTTACATTTGATAACAGCCACTCTGTCGGGTTCCTGTATCGCTGTTAGAAGCCTTTTTATGTGAGCTGCATGCGCTACCGGTGTACCAGCTGCCGTCATGAAATTTCTGAGGCGCCATAGGGCTCCGAAATCATGGACTACCCCGAATGCGTATCTAGAATCGGTGTAGATATTGGCTGATTTGCCCTTAGCCAATTCACATGCTCTGGTTAGGGCGACCAGTTCAGCAACCTGGGCTGAGTGAGGTGGGCCTAGCGGTTCCGCTTCTATGGTGCCTTGGTCATCTACGACTGCGTATCCAGTACACAAGTCTCCCGAGTCTGACTGTCTATGACAACTACCGTCCGTGTAGAACGTAAGTTCTACATCTTCCAGTGGGTTGTCACTGATGTCAGGCCTTGCGGTAAAATTTTGGGTCAAATATTCCATACAATCATGAGTGTCTTCCTTTGTATTAAATCCTCCTTCCCCACCACTCTCATCCTCCACCCTTTGTGCCTATCCAGGCACACCTGGGAGATATGTTGCAGGATTTAATGCACTGCATCTCCTTATGGTGATGTTTACGGGGGCCATTAGTGCCAATTCCCATCTTGTAAACCGCGCTGATGAGACGTGTCTGGTTTGGGCAGAATTCAACAAGGCTGACACTGCATGTGGTGTATGAATTGTGAGGTTGTGACCTAGCACGACGTCTTCGCTTTTCGTTACTAGCAATGCTATCGCAGCAACGCTTCGCAAGCATGTGGGGAGGGATCGCGCTACCGTATCTAGCTGAGCGCTGTAATATGCTACCGGCCTGTTGGCATCACCGTGCTTTTGGGTTAGTACGCCTGCCGCGCAACCAGCACTTTCTGTTCCGTATAGTTCAAAGGGTTTCCCATAGTCAGGCATACCTAATGCTGGTGCCTGCGTTAGGCACTGTTTAAGTCTCTCAAATGCTGTCTCAGACTCGTCTGTATGCGAAATCCGATCAGGTTTGTTTGAGGAGACCATCTCCTGCAAGGGTAACGCTAGGATGGAAAACCCTGGGATCCAGTTACGGCAATACCCACACATTCCTAAAAATGTTCTGATCTGTTGCTGGGTTTGTGGCAGAGTCATGTCTCTAATTGCTTGAATTCTATCAGCGGTCAGGTGTCTCAGTCCTTGTGTTAGACAGTGTCCCAAATATTTTACCTTAGTTTGGCATAATTGCAACTTGTCTTTGGAAACCTTGTGTCCTGTGTCGAGCTGTTTCGTATCCTTCAGGGATGCTTCCAATGAATCAGAACACAGTAGTAGATCATCCACGTACTGTATTAATACTGATCCACTCACTGGTTGGAAAGACTGTAAACAATCATGCAAAGCCTGAGAAAATATACTTGGGCTATCTATGAATCCTTGTGGTAATCGAGTCCATGTGTATTGGACTCCTCTGTATGTAAATGCAAACAAATATTGACTGTCAGGGTGCAGAGGTACCGAAAAGAAAGCGGAGCAGAGGTCAATAACAGTGAAAAATTTCGCAGTGGGAGGGATTTGCATTAGGATGACAGCTGGATTTGGCACTACGGGGAACTGACTCTCAACTATTTTGTTAATCCCCCTTAGATCCTGCACTAGCCGGTAACCCCTCCCCCCACTCTTTTTAACAGGGAAGATGGGACTATTGGCAGTGCTGGACGTTCTTACCAGAATGCCCTGTTGTAGCAAGCGCTCTATTACGGGATACACTCCTAACTCCACCTCTGGCTTCAGAGGGTACTGTGGGATTTTTGGAGCTATCCTACCATCTTTTACTTGTACAACTACCGGAGCTACGTTTGCCATTAATCCAGTGTCCTGTCCATCTTTTGTCCAAAGTGACTCTGGTATCTGAGATGTCATTTCTTCTACTTGGGAGGGAGTCCTATTTGTCATAATGGTATGTGACATTAATTTTGACGGGCAGTCTAACATGTCTCGTACTTCCTGAGCGTGATTCTCAGGTATGTCCAAGAATACACCTTCAGGAGTACAATAAATGACGCACCCCATTTTACACAATAAGTCTCTACCCAGGAGATTGGTCGGTGCCGATGCAGCCAGCAAAAAGGAATGCTTGGTATGTAACGGCCCTACCGTAATCTCGGCTGGTTTGCTAACAGGGTAGTGCTGGACTACTCCCGTTACCCCTATGGCTGGAATTGTCTTACCAGTGGTTCTCATGCCCACTGTCGAATTTATCACTGATTTGGCCGCCCCTGTGTCTACAAGAAAGTTTAATGATTTACCAGCTACATTGATTGCAATTTCTGGTTCACTTCCAAGGCTTGCAATCAATTTTACTGGCTGCAGATTACAGGTATGGCCACACCCCTATTGGGTATGGTGACCTCCCTGAATCCCGCTGGCAGCAACTACTTGTGAGGGAGTTAGCTGGGAACTACCAGAGGTTTGCCAATCTCTGTTTGGGGGGTATCTTTTTGTTTCCCCTGCATGTGGCTCATAACTCCGTTTCTGCGGACCCTGCTCCCAATGTCGTGTGTCGTGTCGTTGTCTAGGGGGTTGATAAGATTTTTGTACATTTCTCGATCTACAGTCTCGTGCAAAGTGTCCCTGTCTGTGACAAAAATAACATGTTACCACATTTGACTTACCCACAGGGTTTGGTGATGTTAACACAGGCTGTTTTGTGGTCAGGGCCTGTATACTTACTGCCATTAACATATCACTTTGTTGTTCCCTGTGTCTGGTGATGTTCCTATCGTGATCAATAGCAGCCTCTCTCAAAGTAGCCACAGACAGACCTCGCCAACATGGTTGTGTGGTCTGTACCCTAGTCTTTAATGATTCTTTTAAACCATCCATCAGTACCGATACTGCTACTTCTCGATGGTTTATGTTTGTTTTAATGTCCTCTATGCCTGTGTATTTTGCCATTTCTGATAATGCTCTGTGAAAATACTCTGCAGCTGTTTCTGACTCCTTCTGTTTAATGGAGAATATTTTGTTCCATTTAACTACGGCTGGGAAATACTCCTTTAACTGTAAGCTTATTCTTTTTACATTGTCTTTGTTGTACATATCTGTAAGAGGTACATCCTGATCTAATCCACAGTCAGCTAAAAATTGAGTTGCGTCAACATTGGAGGGTAAACATGCTCTCAGCAATATCTGCCAGTCTTTGTTGTTGGGCTCTACAGTGTTACCTAGGTCTCTGATGTATTTTTGGCTGGCAACTAAGTCTTTTCTAGGGTCAGGGAATTCAGACACTATGGTCCTTAATTCCATTCTGGAAAATGGGCTATACATGGCAATGTTCCTCACAGGGGTGACTCCTGATGTGTCAGTTTTCCCATTTGGAACAGCTATTACCCTAACAGGATTAACTCTAACAACATCACTCTGTGTGGGTTCTATAGCCTGTGGTGAAATGGCTTCAGCATAGTGTATGGTGCCGTACTTACCTGTAGATACGACCTCACCTATCCCTCCGCTAGGGGCCCTTGTTACTAATCTCGTGGGTGGAGCTGTGCCTACTGTGGTCTCTGCTATGGTGGCTGCTAGAGAGAGCGCTGAAATTGTTGCCGATTCGTCTTCTTGATCACACTCCTGAGGAAAGTTCAAAACAGGGTACAACTTGCACGGGTTAATACTTGCATTGGTTAATTGGTTAACATTATCTTTAACATTTACACAGTTGCTAAGTGTTTGTGTGTTACACCTTAGTGCGTCATTCTCCGCAACCAATTTCTCTCCCGATATATATGGTGGCGGTGGGGCCGTGGCTATCAGTTTTCTGATTGAGCCAGATCCCGCCGCCTGAGCCAATCCTCTCTGTATGTCACCCTCCTGTTGCCACAACTGCAAATAATCATAATGCTTGATTCGTCTCTTTGCTGATTTAATGAGACATATCCTCCTTAAATTCGTTAACACTTCTGTGCTGAAGCTACCTACTCTTGGGAATTTCTCCCCGTCATGTACCGTCATTCTCTCCCATTCATCACATAAAACCTCTGTGTGTGAACCGTATTTTTCACACATCACGTATCTTGCCGACCCGACTGGTCGGTTCACTGAATCAACCCGAACCGAGGTTGATCGCCCCCTACCTGAACAAGTGGCCCCCATAGTTCGAAGGTGTTGCTTTATTCAGCCAACCCTTACGCAAACCAAAATGTTCAAAATAGGCTGACGGTGGCGGTTTACCGAGTACCCCACTCACTCGCCCACGCCGACCAATACGACCTGATCACACCGATATGGTGCTGGCGTACTCGACCCAGGGCCCCTGCGACCTGAACCTCTATTTACTGGAACCTGTGAGGGTGATCCGAAGAACACTTACTCTTTCCAGTAACTATTGGTTGCTGGATAGTTCCTGAGTGAGCAGCGAACTTCCCTTAAAATAAAAAAAATTACACAAATCACGTTAGAATGTACAAATAGCGTTTATGACCTTCGTACACAAATAGTACCGGTCAGGTTTACTAATGTACACAATTACGTGCGGTACAATCGTTCAGCACATAAGCAACTAATCTTATGTACGGAGCGACCAGTGGAATCGAAAATTGCGGCTGCGAATTCCTTCAGCAAGAGCTTGTATGGCCTATATGGGTGTTGCACCAACCCTTTCTTGGTGTTGTGCCTGTGGACTGTATAGCGGACTTCCTTGTCTGCTGTACCTGAACCTGCTGGTCTGCTATGACCTCCTGGTCTGTTACAGTATGACCTCCTGGTCTGCTACACTCTAATGCTCAAATTGTATGTTTTAACCAGGGATGCCTCCCTAGCCACCATGTACGTCACTTACACGCATGTACCTCACGAGAACTCGACTTTTCTTGTGGTTCAACCTGTAAAATTGTATACAACACACTCACTCACCACATGTACACTTTTGTTTCTATTTCTATTTCTGCGCAGAAATTTCTCTTTAGACCAGATGTGTTACAAATTAGGAGAAGGATCTATTAATTTAAATTTCGAATTTAAAATAAATTTGTGCGATTTATCGCCTGGCGTTATTTACCGCGTGGCGCTACTTATCGCGTTGAGAGGAGAGAAAAAAAAACTTGTGATTTGAGTTACGTGGGCGTACCCGTACGCTCCGTTGCGTAATATACGCTGCGTGCGTCGGCCTTTGGTTTGCGTGCACAAATCTCAGTCCTTGTTAGAGACACGTGTACGCAAAATAAAGATCCACCGTAACACAATTTTTGTTTATCAATGTAGATGATCCTTGATCATCTACCGCACACCACACTGACTTCGCCTTATCTCCCAGGCAAAACTGTGTGTTTGTCTATATTTTAACTATGTTATCTTTACTTTTACACTTTGAAATAGCGGCAAATCTCTCTTAGCACGTTTATCAACTATATACTAGCAAACAGGAGAGTGATATACGAAAATACACGAATGAAAAGAAATGCAGATATGCGTGCGTGTGTACGCAAGACAGAAAAATGAACAGTTTTAAAAGAGACTAGCGTGTTGTTCTTACCTCCGGTTCCCGGATTCCTTCAGCACCCTTTACTAAGAGAAGCAGACGCTTATCCAAACAGCACTACGAGGAATATGATCTCCCGCCCTTTGCTGCTGGATAATGTCTGCTGTAATTACCTAGTGCAGATATGTGAAGGACAGGACGAGCCCGCAATTGTTAAAGCAGATTATTTATCTTATATAATACCCTTTATGAGGTCTAAGAACACTGTACGCTAACTACGTATGAAGTACCGTAAGGGTACGCACGTTGCGTAACAATCGCTTAGCCGTGGTCGAGACGCTCAAGCGTTACGTTCGCTCACGGCCAAGAGATCACTGGCAGGCACGCTATTGGCTGCCGAATACCGTAATGATTCGCTATAGCGATGCGACCGCTCGAGACCACGAGGAGATCACCAGCGGCGCATACGCTCACAATGTAAAACCTTTATATCTAAACCATAAACAGTGTATTATGCAGTAAACCCTTTGTGTAGTGATATGGTGTAAATGCAACACAGTATAACCTTACTAGCTTAAAAGCAGTTTGAGCGTCACCGACGCTCTGAGAATACTTAACTCTATAAGAAATACACAGATACCTGGGCTTAGGGTCCAACGCCTAATATATATATATTTTGAATGATATACTTGCAAAAGAATTAATACAAATACAAATCATACACTACAATATAACATAGACTAACTAACCAGGTAACTACACAGTAAATACAATACAATTAAGTTTAAGAGAAAAATGAGAGAAAGAGAAGAGAGAGAAAGATATGGCCCATAATAACAAGAGAGAAACAGTATGATTACGGAGAAAAACTTACGCACAAAGGAAACGATCGCATGCGCCTCTGGACATCCAGCTCCCGATTTTCAGCAATGATAACCGTTGAAGAGTAAGAGCTGGATGTGATCGGCCTTTCTATTTATGCCCCACACACAATGCAATTCAATGGTCCCTACAATCTCATTGTTCATTGGACACAGGAATTCCTCCTCGCATTATAACAAAAGGTCATAGGTTGATTCATACAGGTGGGCTGTGACTATTTCCAACAGCTCAGGTGGGAGGGAAACTGGGTTTCCCGCCAGATGGGTAATAAAGTGCAAATAAAGTAAATGTTCATAAACTTCTTATGTCCATAACTATTCGCACGAGCGATTGATCTGCTTCAAACCAACACCGGAATATTTCTAATTAAATATTCTTCCGATGGATACTAAACACCACTGTATTACTCCTGTCTGACCCTTCGTATCAAACAAAGAGGGATTTCTCTGTTCATGAACATTCTATATTAACCAAACTTTCAGAATCTATCAAAGGGACCATGATCTACAAAATACATTATATAGTGAAAATATGTAAAGATTGAGTCGCACGCTACGATCACATAAACTCTACCGTAAATACGCATACCGTGCGCCTGCGGGTGCCCGCGACTGTGAGTATGCGCACGTACGGGAGAGCGTACGCATGCGCAGCACGGACCTGTGTGAGGTGCAAATATGGTAGTGTGCATAGAGATATTTTTCTGACTTTGACACTATTTTTTAGGGTTTTTTGAAAAAAACACCCGAATCCAAAACACACCCGAATCCGACAAAAAAAATTCGGTGTGGTTTTGCCAAAACGCGTTCGAACCCAAAACACGGCCGCGGAACCGAACACAAAACCAAAACACAAAACCCGAAAAATTTCCGGTGCTCATCACTAGTTGACACTATTAATTTTTTGAATTATGGAAGTTGTCACTTTCGTCCATGGCTTAATAATATCCCGAAAAGCCAATACTATAGAATCCGACGTAATTGTTCGCATATTGAACAATTTGAGACTCAAGCTTCTGAATTAACTACATCGTTCAAAGATCAAGGTTATCCCGTCAATATTATTGAGGAAGCATTAGTGGAAGCACGCCAAAAAGATAGGGGCTCCTTATTAGTTCGGAGAGATATAAAGGAATCCTCCTTCAATATACATCAACCTAGATTTGTGACCAAATTCAATACATGTTCTAGAGAACTTAAAAATATTATTCGAAAAAACTATCCGATCCTAAAAACGGATAGGATTTTGTCTACTGTACTAGATGATGAACCATGTATCATTTTTAAAAAAGCGTCAAATTTGCAAACCTTTTTAGCTCCTAGTCATTTTTCTTCAATGAAGTTAAATATAGAATCAAATAGAACTACTGGGTTAGGAAATATGGTAAAATCGAAGGGGTGCTATAAATGTAATAGATATAAATGTACTACATGTGAATATATTATAGATAAAACTACTAAGGTATATTCATCGACATTCCGGACCCACTTTGATTTATGTAGTGTTATTGATTGCCGCACTAGCTATGTTGTCTATGTCATTAGTTGTATGTGTGGTGTACGATATGTGGGTCGCACCACACGTATGCTACACATACGATTTTTAGAGCACAGGGGCAACATACGCAGGGGTACTAGTCAACACAGCCTTGTGAGGCATGTGTTACAGGAACATGATGGGGATATTAAATGTATAAAAGTGCAGGGGGTAGAACATATTAAACCCACCACCAGAGGAGGGGATAGATTCAATGTATTATGTAAACGGGAGGCTTTCTGGATCTACACCTTGGGCACTTTATTCCCCAGGGGTCTCAATGACTGTATAGAGATGAATAATATTTAGGTGGGATTATTTATTCATCTCTATTTATTTATTTTACTATCCTGTTCTGTATTATCTATACTATCAACTATCTGTATTATGGTTACCATTCATGGTTAATTATGCTCTTAAAAATTGGGATTGTGTACGTATTATATACGTTGTGAATTCTATCTATTCTTATTACTAATTCATGGTAAAATAACTGATTGTGAAGGGGGATTCGAACTTGGGTCGCTGTCGTTCGTTTTTGTTTTCCGTCTTAGGCATTAGTGTGGTGAGCCACACGGATTAATGTTACAGCGAATGTGCTGGATGATATATTTCACATGCATTTAGGCTTGTATAAATTTAGATTTCTCCGTGATGCCATATCATTTTAAAGAATATTATTGTTATATGTTTTGTGTGTTTAATCAGACTTAATTAGTCTGTTATAAGGGTTTTTTTAATATATTATTTTGTTTCTTTTTCTGTATGTATAAAGATAAGTATGCTTGAAACTGCTGGAAACCGTAATGATTAGATACACCTGATATGCACCTGTTATCTTAATTGTAATTATGGTGAGGAAAAATGCTGATAGGCTACTGATCACCTTAAATAGTGCAACTCTTGTGCCTCAAAATTACCTTCTGATGAAACCGACTTGCCCTACGTCGGAGAAACGCATTAAGGATACGGGACGTTAACCGCATCATTGTGAGCCCTGACTACTGCACCATACAGCCGCAGCGCTGATCCAGCACTTCAACTACCACCTCCAGTTACCAGCTCCAGCCGTGGTGTGGGTTCCCCCCCTTCTCCCTTGCTGGGACGTTGTCCGCATCTGACCGCCGCACCCGTGATTACCGCATTGCCCAGGAGCTCTGGAAGCGGACCACTCTCTTCATCTGTAGCGGTGAGATACCACACTGTCGGATTGCGGCGGGGGGTTGTAGCCTACCTACTTACTGTGGGAGGAATCGGTTGTATTCATACTACATTTCTACAAATATTACCTATCTTTCAAGAGGATCAAGTGGACCTGCTATGGTTCTATTGTTCTGCTCAATAGCTATCACCTGCTTGGTGGGACATTGAACACTATCTTTTTTCAGTTGCATTGAGAACGTTTGTTTCCTTTCCCGCAATCACTTGGGAATACAAGTATATATCATTGTCAGTTCAGTGGTCTCCTTCTATGCGGTTTCATTCATTCATGTTTTAAATGATTAGCACGTTACATTTTAAGTGTTTTATCCAATAATAAATTGGTATATACTATTTATGCGCTCTCTTTATTGTTTAATTATTTTTAGACATCATTGGTTTTATAGTAAAAGTATTAACGATATGCTGACTTATTACATCAATAATTTGTGTTAGTGTGAAATTTAGTAGGTACTGCTTACAGATTTATTGCAAAGTTCTTCCTAGCAAGGTCATCCCCGGAGACTCGAGCTAAAGCTTAATATGTGGGGAAATTATCTTCAGCTCTTCTTACAGGCCTGTAGTAGAAGAAATGTATGTGACTTTATAATGAATCAGATAATAGCTGTAGAAAAGGATTTCATATATAGGTTGTTCTCTGCAGTTGTCTCTTGGGAGTGGCTATCCGCTCCAACATCATGTCTACCCCTCTGCTCAGTCCCGCTCCTCCACACCAGCCTCCGCCCTCCAGGCACGACGGTGGCGGCGGCCGGCGGGCGTCCTGTCCCTGCACCACTCTTTGCGCATATTGTAATGACTACACATGGGGAAAGGGAGGCGGCATTTGAAGCAGGCAGCAGTAGCTCACAGGGGTTACTGGCACTCTCTCTCTAGTGCAAATCGCGGCAGAGCGCCCTCTGTGTGGCGCCTTACTCAGCCGCGTACTTTGCTTATCTGTAGGGCCGGCCCTGTTTGCACTGGATGTGACGCGTTGTTCAAGGCGATGCGACTGAGCCGATGTTCTGGATTTATACCCCCTGTTCAGCAGGCATTGGATGCTTGAATCATGTGTGCAGACACAGCGCAGGATTGGGTGTTACAGGTCAGCTGACTGCAAGTGTCATGGCGGCGCATAGGCTGTACAGATGGCGGGCACACAGCGAGGTACACGCTGGATGGACTTCAGGGGTACACAGTGACAATGGGTACTGCGCTCCACGGACAGGGCATTCATGCAGCAGCAAACTGGGGCCGTGATCTCCGGAGGCCTGCACACCAGCGTGCTGATAAGTGAGATACCACTGAATGCTGATTCCTGACAGTCACATGAAGCTGAACCACTAGTCATGAACATAGGCCATGGCCTCAGCCGTTCTTTGCCACTCCGTGACGTAAATGGCATATTGGCAAGTTTACGTTTCTCCTCAGATTATTTAAATTTATTTTTACTGAACCTTGGCTTTTTGGATTTTACATGCCCTTTACTATCACATTGGGCATCAGCCTTGGCAGACGACGTTGATGGCATTTCATTGTCTATGTCATGACTAGTGGCAGCAGCTTCAGCACTAGGAGGAAGTGGTTCTTGATCTTTCACTATTTTATCCTCCAAATTTTTGTTCTCTATTATTTTTCTGGAGTTATATAACAATATGCAGCACAGGAGAGCATAGCCCTACACCACACAGGGCAAACCCTGTAAAAATTATTTAGATAATAACCCTTTTATTTGGAGTTATTATAATAATATGCAGCACAGGAGAGCGTACCCCTACACCACACAGGGCAAACCCTGTAAAAATAATTTGGATTAAATTTTAAGAACCCCTTTATTTGGAGTAAATAATATACAGCATAGGACAGCACCACTGGACTTACAGTATACAGCAGTACCGCTGGACTTATACGGCAGTACCGCTGGACTTATACGGCAGTACCCCTGGACTTATACGGCAGTACCCCTGGACTTATATGGCAGTACCGCTGGACTTATACGGCAGTACCGCTGGACTTATATGGCAGCACCACTGGACTGGACTTATATGGCAGCACCACTGGACTGAAGTTATATGGCAGTACCGCTGGACTTATATGGCAGTACCGCTGGACTTATACAGCAGTACCACTGGACTTATACGGCAGCACCACTGGAGTGGACTTATACAGCAGCACCACTGGACTGGACTTATACGGCAGCACCACTGGACTGGACTTATACAGCAGCACCACTGGACTTATGGCAGCACAGGACACCACCACTGGACTGATGCAGCACAAGACAGCACCACTGGACTGGACTTATACAGCAGCACTGGACTTATGGCAGCACAGGACACCACCACTGGACTGATGCAGCACAAGACAACACCACTGGACTGGACTTATACAGCAGCACTGGACTTATGGTAGTACAAGACAGTGGCACTGGAATGATACAAAAGAGCAGGTCGCCACCCCACGAGCCACGCCACTTTCCCGCACAGACACTGAGGAGACACACGTCCTCTCGCTACACTCTCTAGGACTGGAGTGAAAATGGCGGCAACGCACGGCTGTTTATATGGAAGCCAAGACCCGCGAGAATCCGACAGTGGGATGATGACGTTTTGACACGTTCTTGCTTCCGGGTCTGGTGGAAAAACCCAAGCCGGACTCCGATCTGGACTCGGAGCGTGAAGTTCGAGGGGGTTCGGTTTGAGAGGAACTGAACCCGCTCATCTCTAATTTTTTTATGGGCGTTTTCGTAGAATTGCAAAAAACCTTTGTTTTACACTACCGGTTTTTACCGTGGGTAATAGGATACCGCCCTAAGCCTCTATGCCCAGTAGCAACAGCACCTCCTGCATCCACTATAGTTATGCCCTTGCTGAGATGCATCAGTCTCTTTCTTATTTAAATCTACAGTTATAATTAAGTAACAATGTGTAACTGTGTAAAATGTGGCTACTGACATAACAAGAATGCTGATTCTGAGCTGAAGGGATGTCTGTGCATGGACGGAAACAACAAGTTTATGTATATAGCGTATGAGCAGACTTGTGAATGTATGCATATCTCTCCTATTCCGAGTTGTATGGACCTCGCTCAGTTCTGTCTTTCTGTGAAATTGGGCATTTTGGGGTGGCAACTGAGCAGTCACAATGCTAGCGCACAAAGCCACTCTAACTTGTATGAGTGCCATGGGTGTGTGTCATGGGAACGTCATAGGTATGTATCTAAAACTCTGGGGCTAATTCAGACTGGATTGCTGCAGCAGTAGCGATCAGTCTGAATCCTTTTGTGGAGTGCGCATGCGCAGCGGCTGCACTGTGCGTGCGCACCCCGGGAGCCAGAGCCGGCCCTAACCAATATGATGCCCTAGGCAAGATTTTGGCTGGTGCCCCCTAGCACCACCTCTGGTTCCGCCTCTGACCTTGCACCTCTTTCCCAGCACCATCACCCCTCACCCATATCAGTCCTTATTTTGGTGTTTGTACCCTCTATATTTTAAATAGGAACAGTTTGCACATTTGGCACACACACTAAAACGCCACACAGTACTGCAACTTTATTCACATTTGATCATGCAGCAGTGTTCATAATTCATATTACATCCCACAGTAGTATCACTTTAACTTATAAACGTTGCTACTCACAGTAGAGCCCCTTATTCACATTACACCACATCCTATTGCTCTTTATTCACATTAGATGACACAGTAGTGCCCTTTCTATATGCAACGTCACATAGTAGAGCACCTTATACACATAATGCCACACATTAGTAATGCATTTATACACATAATTGCACACAGTAATGCCCCTTACACATATGAGACACATTATTAATGTCCTTATAAACATAATGCACCTTACACATTATGACAACCTTTATTAATGCCTTTTTACACATAATGTCCCTTACACATAAGCCGCACATTATTAATGCCCTTATACACATAATGACACACATAGTGCCCCCTACACATTTGCTGCACATTATTAGTGCAACTATACACATAATGACCCACATACAGTGGTACCCTTTTACACATATGCCACACATTATTAATGCCCTTATAAACATAATGACACACATAGTGCCCCTTACACATATGTTGCACATTACTAATGCATTTTTACATGACACACATAATGCTCCTTACACATATTCCGAACACTACTGTAACAACCAACCCACTCACATGCACACAGCACTCACACTGCCACTAACACTGTGACCTCTGCCTGTGCTTGTATACAGATGTGTCCTCATAAATATTGCCTCAATGCTAACATCTGGCACCTTTTTTTTAATGAAAATGCATCTTACTTGCATTGCTATGTGGCTAGGATGCACAAGCAGCTTCTACTGATTAAAATGATATGCAGCATGCCTATATACTGTGTGAGACTGTGGCTGTATCTGCATATGAAATGCTACACACAGAATATAGGCATGCCGCATATCATTTTAATCAGCAGAAGCTGCTGATGCCCCTAGGCATATCAAATGCCCTAGGCAATTGCCTAGTTTGCCTATGCCTATGGCCGGCTCTGCCGGGAGCCCAGTGAGATGCTAAAATCATCTCAGGGCTGCGATCGCCTCTGCCTGATTGACAGGCAGAGACGGTCGCGGGGTGGGAGGGGGCGTGCCAATGGCATTAGAATGCCGTTGGTGGGGCACGGTCCAGACAACGGAGATGTGTCCAGATCATTGGGGGGCGGGCCGCGGCAGCTGCGTGATGTCCACTGCACGGTGCTTTTGCACCTGTGCGGGGTAGGGCCTGACATGTCAGAGTAAATTATCGTAGAAGCACATCTACGATCAGATCTGAATTACCCCCTCTGTGCGATTCCGGCTGGCATAAAATCAGTGGCTGGCACAGGTTTCTGCTTGCAGGCTAGTGCAGATTAGCTCTATGAATGCCATAAGGTAGAACTGTAAATCTTGCTTCCGTAGCTGCCCCCATCTACAGCCACTTCCCATGCAAAGAATCAGACTCTCATTGTGCTCTAACTATACGCAATTAAATAATAGGGAAAGCAGCCAACAGTACAGGAGGGAGGGCACTCCGCTGCATTTCATCCTAAGTCTGGTATAAGTTTGATTAACAGAGCACAAACAGATATTGAATTATTGATCATTAGTTCCTGCCAAGAAACAATAGCCTATTATACATCAGCATTAGGGACAATGAGGGGCATGAACACGTGGATGTTCCCCACTCTCAGACACACACATACTTGTACACTGAGCCTAATTCAGACCTGGGGGTAATTCAGATCTGAACGCTGCTGTGTATTTTCGCCCAGTGGGCGATCAGATCCTACCTGCGCAAGCGTATGCACCGCAATGTGCATGTGTGTCGAACAACAACGGCCATCGTCGGTCAGCGACGGGATGGTACGAAAAATCCGATCCCACAGGTGTTCAGAAGGTGATTGACAGGAAGAGGCTATTTGTGGGTGGCAACTGACCGTTTATAGGGAGTGTCCGGAAAAACGCAAGGAGGGTGTCTGATGTCCGCTCCGGTCCCCGATCAGCCTGATGTGATCGCACTGGAGGAGTAGTGGATTTTCGCAGCTGAGCTACACATGCGATCGCGCACTTGCACCGCGAATTTACACTCCCCTGGAGGTGGCGACTATCTAATCGCAGGATAGCAAAATTAGCAGCCCAGCGATCAGATTTGAATTAGGCCCCTGATAGCAGCAGCATATCTGTTCTCTAATGGGCAAAACCATGGGGGTCATTCCGACCCGATTGCATGCTGCACTTTTTTGCAGCCGTGCGATCGTGTCGGAACTGCGCTTTCGCTGCGGCTCAAATGCACAGGCGCGTCGTTACCTGGCGATGTACGTCACTGGGCAACGACAAGAACTATGAAGAAAGACTTTGCATCAGCGAACGCAAGAAGATTGACAGGCAGAAGGCTTTTTGGGGAGTCCAACGCAGGCTTGTTGAGGCGTTTGGAGGGCGGATGTCTGACGTTAATTCCGGGACCTGACAGGCTGAAGTGATCGCAGTGGGTAAGTAAGTCCAGACCTACTCCTAAACTGCACAAAATGTTTTTGCGTAGCTCGGCTGCACAAGCGAACGCAGCCTTGCTATGCAAAAATACACTCCCCCATAGGCGGCGACTATCTGATCACACAGCAGTTAAAAACGGCTACCGTGCGATCAACTCGGAATGAGGGCCTACGGGGGTCATTCCGAGTTGATCGCTAGCTGCCGTTGTTCGCAGCGCAGCGATCAGGCTAAAAAAAACAGCTTTTCTGCGCATGCGTAAGCACCGCAATGCACACGTGCGACGTACGGGTACAAAGCCCGTTGTTGTTTTGCACAGGTTCTTGCGAAGTTTTCAGTCGCACTGACGGCCGCAAGAAGATTGACAGGAAGGGGGCGTTTCTGGTGTCAACTGACCGTTTTTAGGGAGTGTTTGCAAAAACGCAAGCGTGTCTGAAAAAATGCAGGCGTGGCTGGGCGTTCGCTGGGTGGGTGTATGACGTCAAATCTGGACATGAAAAGGCTGAAGTGATCGCAAGCGCTGAGTAGGTTAAGAGCTACTCTGAAACTGCACAAACTGTTTTTTTTTTTTAACATCAATAAATTTTATTGAATTTTATAGTAAATGCAAAAAGAAAAAAAGGGGGGGGGGGGTACAGAAGAAAAGAAACAGGGTGGGGAGGGATGTACATGTCAATGAAATGCAACATACATACATTTGAGACAGTTAACATATCGCCAAGCAGGTATTCAGGTATCCTAGCCATATTAACAGATGAAAATGTGAAGGGCTAGTTCGATAGGGTTTTGCCTTTAGGGAGAAAGCAATTGATAACATTATACACATAACCGCCAGAACAAACCAAAGGGATAGTATCAGAGATGGAGCATCAAGAAGTAGAAGGCTCCTCATTCAGACTAAATTGTAAAGGGGATGTCTTCCCTGGGTGTGATATGAGAGCGGAACCTTCCCCCTCCGTGACGTATTCATGCCAATGGAACCATCGCATAATGGGAGAGGAAGCAGAGGAAGAATAAGGCACACATTCGGTTTCCATGATATAGTGGAAATGAACTTTATGAAACACTTTTAGAGTAGGAGGGACTACCGCTTGTTTCCAGGCTTGGGCCAAGGTTGCCCTTGCTGCTATACAAATGTGTCCCAATAAGTACCTTTGGGAGGCTGAGACCTCTAGGGGATACATATGTAGGAGAGCTAAAGTTGGGGATGGGCTTAAAGATAGACATAGCACTTTATTTATCAGCGTAAATACTTCTGCCCAGAAAGTATGAAGAAGAGGACACGACCAGAAAATGTGATACAAATGTCCTATTTCTCCGCAATTTCTCCAACATAGTGGTGAGCAGGAGGGCCAAAATGTGTGCAGTCTGTCCGGGGTCAGGTATAACCTATTCAATAATTTAACATGCATTTCTGAATGGTTTAAGCAGCGTGACATGCGGAATGTTAATCGATATAATTGCTCCCATTGTGTCTCTGCTATGGAAATACTTAAGTCTCTCTCCCATCGCTTCTGAGCATTAGATTTTTGGTATGGGACCAATGAGATGAGTGTATTATACCAATAAGTTATATCTTTAGTTGATGTAGGCAATATCACGCGGGATAGGATAGACTGAGCTAGAGAGCTGGGGGGAGTTTGTACAGTGGGTAGACTCTTAAACCAGTGTCTGATTTGGAAGTAGTGGAATAGTTCAGTACTCGGGAGGGAGAATTTATCCTGCAATTGGGCAAATGAAATGAAGGCAGTTCCATCTAATAAGTCTCCAAGGGTATGAATATTACATGCATTCCACGTAGAGACATGTAAATTGGGAATCAATTTACTCACTGCTTTAAGTGAAAGGGCAGTGTAGGGGGTAGTATTGCCAGGGAGCTTACTCATCAAACTATCCCATATTCGTAAAGAGGAAGCTGTAGAGGGGAGAATGGGCAAGTCATTGGGACGTAGGGCTTTAGGAGTCCACAGCAAATCTGCTAATGGGTATTTTGTACTACCGTCATCCTCAATGTGGGCCCACAAGGATATGGGGTTGGAGGAGTTCCAAGATTTCAGTTGGGCAAGCACACACGCTTCCTGATACATATTTAGGTCGGGTAATGCGAGACCTCCCCTGTGTCGAGGTAGTATCATTCTAGCATGTGCCAATTTTGGGGGGTGCGATTTCCACAGATATTTTGTCAAGACAATTCTACATTTATCGAGATATGGTTTGGGGAAAGTATAAGGTATAGTGCGAAATAGATACATAAGTTTGGGTAATAGGGACATTTTAAAGGCAGCCAACCGACCCAGCCAGGATATTTCATACAAGAGCCACGAGGATGTCAGGGTCTGGAGAGTGAGTATCAGGGGAGGAAGATTTAAATCGAAAACAGTAGAGGAGGTAGGGGGAATATGTATCCCTAGGTATGTAAGTGAGTTAAGTTTCCAGTTGTATGGATATTGAGATCGGAGAGCAGCCGTGAGTGTATCGGGTAAGTGGACAGGTAAAGCGTCAGTTTTAGTTGTGTTCAGTTTGTAGTATGAGGCCTCACTGAAGCCGTGTAATATCGAATGTAGATGCGGGAGAGAAGAGGAGGGTCGAGATACAAAGAGAAGAACGTCGTCGGCAAAGAGACACAACTTATGGGAAAGTCCCCCATGGGTCAGGCCGGGGAATGCAGCATCCGCTCTGATTTTAGCCGCCAGGGGTTCAATGCCAAGAGCATATATCAAAGGTGAGAGGGGGCAACCTTGGCGGGTTCCATTAGTGATTGGGAAGGCGTCCGACAAGAATCCATTGCTTAATACCCTTGCTGACGGTAGAGTGTACAATGCTAAGATTGACGCCAGAATCTGGGCTGAGAAGCCAAATTTAACTAAAACAGTACGCATGTACAGCCAATTTAACCTGTCGAACGCCTTCTCAGCATCCAACGAAAGTAACAAAAATCCCTCGGTGTCAGAGGCCCTATCAATTAAATTGAAGACCCTGCGGGTGTTGTCAGAGGCCTGTCTTCCGGATACGAATCCGACCTGGTCAGGATGAATCAACAGCGGCAAATAAACACTAAGTCGGGATGCTATCATTTTAGCATAGAGCTTAACATCGCTATTAAGTAATGCAATTGGTCTGTAGTTATGACAGTGAGCAGGGTCTTTCCCAGGTTTGGGTATAGCTACCACCCGGGCCTCCAGCATTTCCTTAGGAAAGACACCAGTACTGGTTATATCATTAAACAGAGTAGTCAAGATAGGGGAGAGATGGTCTGTAAAGGAAGTATAGAAGTCGTTAATAAACCCATCGGGGCCAGGGGCCTTATCCTTTGGGAGGGATTTAATCGTGGCTTCGACCTCTAATGCAGTCCAAGGGGCGTTTAAGGCATCTAACTGATCAGGAGTCAAGGTGGGGAGGTTGACCGAAGAAAGGAATGCTTGTATAGAGTCAGGAGTAGGCTGGAATGTGAGAGGGTCAGAGTGTAAATTATACAATTTAGTGTAGTAGTCTGCGAATTGATTAGCGATATCTAGAGGGTTGGCAAGCTTAGAGCCTGCGGGGGAGAGAATAAATTTAATTCTGTTGCGAGCTCGTTGGGCCCGAAGTCTGCGCGCAAGCATTTTACCGGGTCTATTACCTACTAAGTAGAATTTCTGTCGTAATCTGTTCAGGGCTGCTTGGGTCCTAAAAACCAAAAGTTTTTGTAATTGGCTGCGAATGTCAGACAATTCCTTACGCAAAAGCCGGGTGGGTTGCTTTTTATTCTTATCTTCGGCTATTTTAAGTCTCTGTTCCAGGTCTAGTTGAAGTTGTTTAGCTTGCTTTTTAAGCGTAGCTCCAGCCTGGATAGCGGAACCACGGACAACCGCTTTTAACGCACACCAGTAATTTGGTAAAGAAGTGTCTGACGGGGAATTTGTGTCTGTATACAGGGACATGCAATCGGAGATAATTTTCTTGGCCAACGGGTCATGTAGTAGATGGGGAGATAATCGCCATGATCTGGGGGGGATGGGAGCAGACCTAATGTGCCACTTCCAATATATCGGAGCGTGGTCGGACCAGGTGATAGGAAGGATGTCGACCGTACCAGAATCCTGTAGGGTCCATTTATCGCATAGCACCAGGTCAATTCGGGAATATGAATTGTGAACCGGTGAAAAGAACGTGTAGTCTCTACCTGTGGGGTTGCGAATGCGCCAAATGTCATATAAGTCGAACTCCGCTAAGACATTGCGTAGCGCTAATGAGGGGCCAGAGCGGGTTTTAGATGTAGTTGAAGAGGGCTGGGACGATTTATCTAGTTTGGGGTCTAATACTAAGTTAAAGTCTCCTAGGAGGAGTAGGGAGCCGACCCTGACCTTTTGAATAAGCAAGCATAGCTTCCGAATAAAGGCCACCTGGTTCGAGTTAGGTGCATAAAGCGAAACTATAGTGACGTACTTACTGTCCAGAACACCCGTGAGGATCAAGTATCGGCCTGCCTTATCTGCAATTTGGGAGTGGAGAGTAAAATGAACATTATCTCTAAACAACAGAGCTACTCCATTTCTTTTAAAGGGGCCGTTAGCGAAATATCCTATAGGGAACCTGTGGTCTTTCAGTACAGGGGGATTGTGGGAGGAAAAGTGAGTTTCTTGTAGGGCGACTATATCAGCTTTATACTTATGGAAGGAGGATAAAGCTAGTCTCCGTTTGTTAGGGGAGTTTAAACCCTTCACATTCAATGAAAGAATACCAACCATAATTATTCAGTGAAAATACTATGCAAGTGACGGCATCCCATCCTGATGGGGGAGGGGAGGGGGGGGATAGAAAAAACACGGAGAAGGGGCGATAGACTCAAAAACAGGGAGTCAAAGGGAAAGGAAAAGCAAACCGACCCAGTACATCGGGTCTGCATAGCTACTGCAGGGGAAAAATGAATGCAGTAGATAAACGGGGGGCAGGCGGACTCTACAGTCCACCCAGAGTCAGTGGGAAAAAAAACAAATAGCTAATGTGTAGGGAGAATAAATATACATCTCCTTCTAGATGAAAGTGGCACATGGGAAATAAACATACATTAAAAAGACAAAGGACAAAGTCCAAAATGGTATGGCCTATCTTACTTACTAGCGGAGATTCCTCCGTCTGCTGTTATCAACGTATACTATAAAGATAGGCCTTTAAACATATAAACAGGTAAGCTGGGGCGTAAACTGAACAACCACTTCTAAGTAGGGGAGTATGCACTATGATAACCAGCAAGGAGAAAATATAACTCGCCCAGAGGGATTCTATAACCATAATTGCAGCAATAACAGAAATATAATAAAATCAACATCTCTAACTAAGTATATAAAGGCATGTTAGATCGTTCACTAATTACGTAGTGCGCTCACTCAGTGGACCATTCCGAGCGAGGTGGGGGACGTCTCTCATGAGAGGATGGTAATTTCACAGAGATGTCCCAGTCCTCGAGCAGTTTCACTCCGGCTTCCAGCTCAGATATAATAAACGTAGAACCGTCATGAAAGACGATCAGCTTCACTGGAAAGCCCCACCTATATCGGATATCTTGGGCCCGGAGGGCGGAAGTGATCGGGGCTAGACTGCGTCTCTTAGAAAGGGTGAGTGCAGAAAAGTCCGGGAACAATTGCAATCCTCCTAGGGTATCAGAGTTCTCTGCAGCTCGAGTGGCTTGAAGAATACGTTCTTTAACGGTGAAAAAGTGTACCCGGAGTAGCGTATCTCTAGGTAAGGTGTTAGAGAGAAACCGAGGTTTAGGAAGGCGATGAATTCGGTCAATTAGTAGTTCCGCATCGGGTACTCCAGGTAGCAGTTTACGGAACAGAGTCATGGCATATTCCATCAGATCCGAGTTATCGACCGAATCGGGTATTCCACGTATTTTTATATTGTTCCGTCTGGAACGATCTTCCATATCTGCCATTTTATTTTTAAATGTGTCCAACTCGTTTTGTTGCTGGTCATGAGCTGTGATAAGATCGTTATGCGACGTGACTAGCTCTTCCAATTTGCGCTCTAGAGTGTCGGTTCTATCCCCGATGGCTGTCAGCTCAACTTTGACTTCACGTATAGCAGCTGTGAGGTCGTGAGTTAAGTCCGATTTGAAGGCCGTCAAGACCTGACAAAGGGTCTTCACAGTGAGGGGGGCATCAGAATTTGGGTCCACTCCCGACACTGAAAGCGAGCCAGTCAGGTCAGATGAATAGGGGCTTTTCGTGGAAGAGGCCAGCACTCCTCGAGGTGGCGGGGACGCCTGATGTTGTTTCCGGATCGGGAGAGACACCTGAGGAGGCAGTGCGGCTTTTGCTTTTTTAGGTGCCATAACGTAATAGGAGTAGAAATGAAGAAAAAATAAATGACCTAAGAGCAGTGCAGTAGACGGATCCCTCTAGGCTAGTACATTATAAAGTAGGCAGGGTGCTGGTTTTTAAACGTAGTCTCATGTTAAACGGTAAGACTCTGGGTGGAAGAGGCTCCCATCGGGGGTCACATTGCGACGGGCTGTAGGAGTGTAGAGACGAGGGTCACCCCAAACCCGTTAGTGATGGTAGGAAAGCGCCGGACAGAGCAGTCTCAGATTAGTATGAAAGGGCACGGTTATATGATAAAACGTACCTCTTTAGCGGCAGCCAGGAGTGTATTGTATGTCTTCAATAGGGTGAGGCCTCTTGCAGATGCACAGCAGGCAGAGTTTGTAAGCTTGTAGGCTTTTTCAGAACTGCTATGCAGTGTTCCTGAGGTTTGCTGCTGCTGGCTGTATTAGCTGTTAGGTGCTTTCCAAGATGGCCGCCGCCATAGTCCCCAGCTGAAAGACTCTCCTTTCAATCCCTTTTCCCGGCTCAGGGGGGAAGTTTTCAGCCCTCTGCAGGTACCTGAGGGTCTGGGGAGGGTCTCCACTGGCCAGAGGGTATGTGGGGCGCCCGCAGGAGGTCCGCCGGGTCCCGCCGCGGCCGCGAACGGGTCCCGGAGCTCGTCGCTGGGATGCCTCCAAACTCAAGGCCCCGGCTTCTGGAAGTCGAGTAGGCCGCGGGCTCGTAACGGCGGAAATGGTCCGTCAGCTGCACGGGGCTCCTCTCCAGATAGCCCACCGCTGTCAGCAGCCCACAGGCTCACTGTAGGGGCTATTTAAAGATATAGTGAGCGGGTTTGGGGGTATTTAAGAGCACTTTGTTACAAGAGCTCCAGCCCAGAGTGTCTTTGCAGGCCAGCGTCCAAGCCACGCCCCCCTGCACAAACTGTTTTTGCAGAGCTCGGCTGCACATGCGTTCGCACTTCTGCTAAGCTAAAATACACTCCCCAGTGGGCGGCGGCATAGCGTTTGCACGGCTGCTAAAACCGGCTAGCGAGCGATCAACTCGGAATGACCCCCTATGTGCACTGCAGGTGGGGCAGATGTAACATGTGCAGAGAGAGTTAGATTGGGTGGGGTGTGTTCAAACTGAAATCTAAATTGCAGTGTAAAAATATAGCAGACAGTATTTACCCTGCACAGAAACAATATAACCCATCCAAATAAAACTCTCTCTGCACATGTTATATCTGCCCCACCTGCACTGCACATGGTTTTGCCCATTAGAGAACAAATTTACAGCTGCGATAAGGTAAGCTAAGCTCATAGAGTTAAAAGCAATCATAAAGCATCACTAATCATGTGTATAAGCGATGTCATCACTAAGATATGTTTATTTACAGGAAATTATACTGTACTAACTGTATTGTGTAATAATATCACATCACCTTCAGGATAATAGGGACTAGATTTAGGGAAATGTCACATACTGTAGGCACACATAAATATATGTCATTACAGCACAGTGAGTGTAGACAGATCAGATGTGATAAAAGTTAGGTGTACAGTAGAGCGCTGTAAAGAGATGAAATGCAGAGGCCAGCTGGGAGGGGTAAGTGATCAGTGGAGATCAAAATTTTAATCCAAGCCAAAGATAATACATTACCAGTGTGTGGTGTTCGCAGTGTACTTCAAACAAGGCTTTGTCTTTGGTGGTTTCATATGATCCAAACCTTAACATATCTTGTACACTATGGAGGTCATTCCGAGTCGTTCGCTCTGAAAATTTCTTCGCATCGCAGCGTTTTTCCGCTTAGTGCGCATGCGCAATGTCCGCACTGCGACTGCGCCAAGTAAATTTGCTATGAAGTTTGGATTTTTACTCACGGCTTTTTCTTCGCTCAGGCGATCGTAATGTGATTGACAGGAAATGGGTGTTACTGGGCGGAAACAGGCCGTTTTATGGGCGTGTGGGAAAAAACGCTACCGTTTCCGGAAAAAACGCAGGAGTGGCCGGAGAAACGGAGGAGTGTCTGGGCGAACGCTGGGTGTGTTTGTGACGTCAAACCAGGAACGACAAGCACAGATCTGATCGCAGATGCCGAGTAAGTCTGAAGCTACTCTGAAACTGCTACGAGATGTGTAATCGCAATATTGCGAATACATCGTTCGCAATTTTAAGATGCTAAGATTCACTCCCAGTAGGCAGCGGCTTAGCGTGTGCAATACTGCTAAAATCGCCTTGCGAGCGAACAACTCGGAATGAGGGCCTATATACTGTACATTATGTAGAATTTTACTTTCAAATATGAATGTCATGATGATTTATATAATTTTTATACACCATTATTATTCTGGAGGGCAAACTAAATATGCCTCATTGCACTCCGCACGTCTTGTGAACGCAGAGAGGGGAGAAGGAGAGGGAGGATGTCAAAGTGAAACAGAGCTGAGAGGGCCGATCCAAATGTATTTCTGCTCCCTACATGATGTGCAGTGCTATGTGACTGCTATTGCCATAATGTATTTCTGCTCCCTACATGATGTGCAGTGCTATGTGACTGCTATTGCCATAATGTATTTCTGCTCCCTACATGATGTGCAGTGCTATGTGACTGCTATTGCCATAATTGCGTAATTTTTCAGATTAAAAGTGTTATCATCAAAAGCAGTCTGAACATACAAATCAAGAGGAAAATGTGTATTTATCTCAATGTTCAGATGGCACGTATGCTACAGTAGCTCATGTCTTGTTATTTTATGTCTATCAAAACTTGCGTACCTAGGTTGTTACTTTATTAGTGTGTGTAATAGAAGTCATCTTGGCGATCCATGACCTGTTTAATAGCACTCGGCCTGTAGTCTTTGTGAAGAGATCAGGATAAGGGTACCCTTCTGGGGTAGATGGGCACCTCCAAACACACAGCAGCTAGGAAAATAGCACACCAGTCAAGGGTTTTCGTGCAATCTAGCCGTGGCTAGTTTTATTTTGCAGTACAAAAATAAAACAAGAATAAATCCTAGCCCGTCTGGGCACTAACTTAACATCATAGATTCCCTCTCTCAAACCGGTAGGACCTAATGCCTCTACCACAAACTCAGGCATATGCACAGTACTTACAGTCAGTAAATCACAGTGACTCCCCAGCTGCATGTGCGCCCAAATGGAGCAACAATTGAATTGCTTCATTGGGAGCCATCTAGTGGCGACCAGGGAGACCAACAATTGAATTGGCCCCAGTGTCTCATAACAGGTCTGCTGCTTGTTTTTCCAGTGAGTGAGAACCTGAGCCAAGCCCTGACACAGCTTGAATCAGCCTCTTGCACGTGCAGACAATGATTAGCCTGTTTTGAGTCTTAAGGTCTAAAAACCCCAAATGGGCTCTATGGGTGCAGCTCTCCTTTCTCTCTCACACCCATACCCCCAGAACCCCTTATTGGCCTTTTAGTAAACGCCCAAACTCTACTCAAGTCTGTTAAGCACAGTGGTTCTCAACCACGGTCCTCAAGTACCCCCAACAGTTCATGTTTTCCAGGTCTCCTCACAGGATTGCAAGTGAAATTATTTTCTCCACCTGTGGGTCTTTTATAATGTGTCGGTGAGTAATGAATACACCTGTTCAACTGCTAGGTGACCTGAAAAACATGAACTGTTGGGGGTACTTGAGGACTGAGGTTGAGAACCACTGGTTTAGCAGATATAGATATTTGCTTGGGGTTTAAAATAGGGCAGTAACCTGGGACAAACATATTCCATTTATCACTTTACCAGTGCTTACAAGAAAAATTATATAATACCTCTATCCTATAAAAGTTGAGGGATCTCAAAGTGTCTGCATAAAATGTCTGTTTTTGAACAACTATACAACTGCACCATATTTTATTAGAGCCTAGTCCATGTCCTGTTTTGCTATGCTTGTAAAGGAAAATAAATGTTTTTGTAGCAGTTCTCTATTCTATTATATTATTGGTGATATTCAAACCTGATCACCTGGTAATAGCCCTTACTAGACACCATATAGCTCTCCTTTATACTGTTCCATAGCTGCCTACTAAACTGATTGTTCTCTGGTGATAAAGAGACCCCTGCTGGTGATCAGACCTTTCTACATTACATCAGATTCTTGTGCAGATTGTGTAGGAGAATAATAATAATTTTATTTATATAGCGCTCTTTCTCCAATAGGTCTCAAGGCGCTTTACAGGCATCAAAAACAAAGATTAATACAGTAAAACAGAAGTAAGGAAAACCTAGAGTGCACAGTAAGCATAATGCAGGGTTGAGGCAGACATTTTGGGTAATAACCTCCATAGGTTATATATTCCATCCACAAAAGGTACCAGGTGAGGCAGCCATGTTGGGTGCACTACGTAGGATTACCCTGGGAGGAATAGCTTACGCCTAGAAGAGATGACACAAAATAGGAGAAACTCATCGGATTCACTGCAGCCCAGCCATAACTGGGAACTGCCAATTATGGCACATACAGCCAGCATTGGCATCAGAAGGGGGTTGCAGGAGGTGCGGCCCACACCCAGGTGTCACCATCGGAGGGGGTGACACCAAAATGCCGGCTTCCCCACAGTGACGGTTGCTGCAGTGTGACGTTCTTCTGCAGCACCTGGCTCCTGTCATAGTGAAGGAGCCGACACTGCATACAGGCCAGTCTCCGGGGGCAGCCAGCATCTCCGTGGATGCTTGGCACACCTCCCGGAGTGATAAAATTGGGGACCTGTCCGTGAAGCCATGCCCATTTCTAGCTAGGACACGCTTACTGCATTGGATTACCCATGGTGCCACACCCCCTCTGTTATAGGCCACACCCCTTTTTGGACGGGTGGATGGTGAGCACCGGGTGTCACCATTACCTTGTGATGCCTCTGACAGCCAGCGCAATCTGATTCCTCCCAGGGAGGAGGGGAGTAGGGGGAGGTTGGGCGCCTCCTCACTCATCTTGTCTTCATCACTGTCTCATTCCCCGCCAACTGTGTGTACGTCAGCTTTCATTCTTGTACACTGCATCCCTGCAGGCTGTGCAGAAGAGAAAGAGGCTCTGCATCTGTATGTGTCTTCTGTGAAGTGGGAGGGTGGGAGGAGCATAATTTGGGTGCAGGGTAAGCAAGTAACTGAACCACCTGAACCCACTGTAGTTACGTTCCTGACCCTAATCCACCATCTCACATCCTAACCTTAATACTGGCATTCCGACAGTGTCAAAATTTTACATGTCGACATTCTGAAAATGTCAACATGTTTCCTGTCGATAGTTTAACAATGTTGGCATTCTAACTGTCAACATTGTGGTGACGACATTATGAATATTTACATTGTTAATTTCGACCTAAGGACTATGGGGTAGATTGATCAAAGCTTTGTGATAAAGTGAAGAGAGATAAAGAAGCAACCAATCAGCTCCTGTCATTTATCAAACACAGCCTGTAATATGGCAGTTAGGAGCTGATTGACTGTTACTTTATCTCTCTCCAAGCTTTAATAAATCTCCCCTAAATTCCCTGATGTTTGCCCTTGTTTGTCTAACCCTGACATGTACTGCAGGTTGGCTTTGCAGTGGAAGTAGCAATTACATTGGGGGTCATTTCCTACCCGATCGCACGCTGCACTTCTTCGCAGCCGTGCGATCGGGTCGGAACTGCGCAGGCGTGTCATTGCCCGGCAATAGCCGTTGCCGGGCAGCGACGCCGCGTACGAAGAAAGCAGTTGCAGCTGTGACCGCAGGAAGATTGACAGGAGGAAGGAGTTCCGGGGCATCAACTGAACGTTTTCCGGGAGTGGTTCGGCGAACTCAGGCGTGTCCAGGCGTTTGGAGGGCGGATGTCTGACGTCAATTCCGGAACCTGCGTCGCTGAAATCATCGCACCAGTTAAGTATGTCTAGGGCTAGTTTTGTTTTACACAAAACTTTTTTTGCATAGCAGGGCTGCACAAGCATTCGCAGGTCAACTCGAAATGACCCCCCATTGTTTCACATTTGTTAAAGTACTATTAAATCTAAAATACAGTTTTTTACTGTTGCAGATTAATATAGTCCAATGACACACTGTTATCATCACCACAAGTGATAGCGAAAAGTAGAGATGTGCGCCGACCCCTGTGTTTTGGTTTTGGTGTTTGATCTATGTATACCTTGTGTTTTGGATCTGTATTTGGTTTTGCCAAAACCGCCCTTGTGTGTTTTTTAGTTTTGGTTTTGGATCTGTATTTTTGTAAAAAAAAATCATAAGAACAGTTAAAATCGAACAATTTGGGCCTGTTTTTGTTACTACAGTATTATTAACTTCAATAACATTAATTTACAGTCATGTTCAGTCAATTTTGACCACCTCACAGCTCACAATATTGTTTTCACCAATATTGTCCAAAGGCTGCAGTGAGCTGGCTGGTTACTAAATAACAGAGCAGCAGCACAAACACACGGCAGTTTACAGCACATCTATGAAACATTGCTACACAGCATTGGCAGAAAAGAGAAGTAGTGCAAGACGGAATGGTCCTTGGGAACCCCCCTCCCCCCATAATGCATATTAAAAAGGGCATTCACAGTTTAACAAACCAAGCACTTCAGTGAATGTGACTGACACTTTTGTGGCTGAAGTGCTTGCTTTGCTTGGGCCCCCACAACACATTTTTTGGGAAAGACTCCCTCCGATCACTAATGAGGAGGTTGATGATGAGGGTGGTTATTACTTTATAGTCTTGTACAATAAATTTCATGAACTTGCCGCAAATCACGTAACATTGAGGAGTTGCCTAGAAGGCTGACGTCCCTACCTCTACTAACTTTGGCTTCACAAATGGAGCAGATGCCTTCACAAACATTGTCAGGATTTGTGGAAAAATTATCCCATATCCAAGAGGTGGCTTTTTTTTATCTCATGCCCAGGCATCCCGATGGCTTTCTTTTTATCATGGACAAGAACTGCAGCCACTGGTTGCTGACTTACACAAACATCATCATCATCATCATCATCATCCTCAGTGTCAGATAGTTGTACACACATATCCCCCTCATCCTGTTCTACTTCCACACACGAATCCTCAATTTCTATTATGTCCTCATTTTACCATCTCTAATTGTACTGCTTCCCACATGTGCAGATGGTGCAGAAATGGTGGAAGGAGGTGAAAGAGGCTTCTCTATGAGGACAGTGTGAGAAATGTCAGAATCACACATAGCTGACATAGACACCCCTAAATATTCCTCAGTAATGTGTGACGGTTCTGAATGCAATTTGTTCTATTTCCTTAGTATTTTTTTCTTTTTCTTTTTTACACCTCTTCTAGACTCTTGGCGAAAAGTTCTTGCAACATCATGAGATGCAGAAGAAGATCCTTCACTGACAGTTGCAGAACCACCACTTAAAGGCCAAGACCTTTCCTTGCCACTTTCATGTTTCTCTACAGTTAACTTTCTTTTTGATGTTTTTTTCCTTACCACTGTAAAATAAAATTGCTTCTTTGATTTTACATGCCCTGACTTAAGCCCTCTGTGCACTTGGGCATTGGCCTCAGTAGATGACATTGACGGACTTGTATCGTCATGACTGGTGGCAGCACCTGCAGCACTAGTATGTGCTTCTTGCTCTCCTCTCAATTGTTCATCCTCCATATCTATCAGCAAACATGAACCAAGGGGGGTACAGCACACACCACAATTTGTACAACAAGTTTACCACCTACAGTGTCACACAATATGTGTATGAGTCAGAAATAATAATATATTGCTATGGTTTACTTTTGCCTAGAGTGTCACACAAAAATGTGTACGAGTCACAAATAATAATATAATGCTGCTGTTCACTTTCACTTACAATGTCACACAAAATGTGTACGAGTCATAAATAATAATCTAATGCTGCTGTTCACTTTCATTTACAATGTAACACAATACATGTATTAGTCAGAAATAATAATCTAACGCTGTGGTTCACTTTCACCTACAGTGTCACACAAAATATGTATGAGTAAGAAATAGTAATCTAACACTGGGGTTTAATTTCACCTACAGTGTCACATAATATGTGTATGAGACATAATAATCTAACGCTGTGGTTCACTTTCACCTACAGTGTTACACAATATGTGTATGAGTCATAAATAGTAATCTAACACTGTGGTTTTAATTTCACCTACAGTGTTACACAATATGTGTATGAGTCAGAAATAATAACGCTACAGTTCAGTTTCACCTACAGTATCACACAATACGTGTATGAGTCAGAAACAGTAATCTAATTATGTATAAACATGTTCAGTAATCTAAACATGTATAACATGTATAAATTAGAAATAGTAATCTAACACTGCAGTTTAATTTCACCTACAGTGTCACACAATACGTGTATGAGTCAGAAATAATAGCACTGTGGTTCACTTTCACCTACAGTATCACACAATACGTGTATGAGTCAGAAACAGTAATCTAACTATGTGGTTTAATTTCACCTACAGTGGCACAAATTCAATGCCTGTTTGATTATACACTACGGTCTGACCGGCAGTGTCACAGAAAAATAATAGTATAGTAGACTGGGGTTTAGCAACAAATATATATATATATATATATATATATATATATCATTCACTGGTTTTTATTTATTTTAATTATTTTCTACATTGTAGATTAATACTGAAGACATCAAAACTATGAAAGAACACATATGAAATTATGTTGTCAACAAAAAAGTGTTAAACAAATCAAAATATGTTTTATATTTTGGATTCCTCAAAGTAGCCCCCTTTTGCTTTGATGACAGCTTTGCACACTCTTGGTATTCTCTCAATCAGCTTCATGAGGTAGTCTCCTGGAATGGTTTTCCAACAGCCTTGAAGGAGTTCCCAGAGGTGCTGAGCACTTGTTGGCTGCTTTTCCTTCTCTCTGCGGTCTAATTCATCCCAAACCATCTCAATTGGGTTTAGGTTGGGTGATTGTGGAGGCCAGGTCATCTGACGCAGCACTCCATCACTTTCCTTCTTGGTCAAGTAGCCCTTACATAGCCTGGACGTGTGTTTGGGGTCATTGTCTTGTTGAAAAACAAATGATGGTCCCAGTAAGCGCAAACCAGATGGAATGGCATTGCGCTGCAGAATGCCGTGGTAACCATGCTGGTTAAGTGTGCCTTGAATTTTGAATAAATCACCAACAGTGTCACCCGCAAAGCACCCCCACACCATCACACCTCCTCCATGCTTCACAGTGGGAACCACACATGCAGAAACCATCCGCTCACCTTCTCTGCGTCTCACAAAGACACGGCGGTTGGATCCAAAAATCTCAAATTTGGACTCATCAGACCAAAGTACAGATTTCCACTGGTCTAATGTCCATTCCATGTGTTTCTTGGCCCAAACAATTCTCTTCTTCTTGTTGTTCATCCCCAGTAGTGGCTTCTTGGCAGCAATTCGACTATGAAGGCCTGATTCACGCAGTCTCCTCTGAACAGTTGATGTTGAGATTTGTCTGCTACTTGAACTCTGTGAAGAATTTATGTGTGCTCTAACCTGAGCTTCTGTTAAGTAGCGGTTTCTGAGGCTGGTAACTCTAATGAACTTATCCTCTGCACCAGAGGTTACTCTTGGTCTTCCTTTACTGGGGCGGTCCTCATGAGAGACAGTTTCATCATAGCGTGTGATGGTTTTTGCAACTGCACTTGAGGATACATTCAAAGTTATTTAAATTTTCCGTATCGACTAACCTTCATGTCTTAAAGTAATGATGGACTGTCGTTTCTCTTTGCTGAGTTGAGTATGGATTACAACAGTAGTCAAATGGCTTGTCCACTGTGTACTAACTAACCCTACCTCTGCACAACACAACTGATGGTCTCAAACACATTAAGAAGGCAAGTAATTCCACAGACTGACACTTGACAAGTCACACCTGTTAATTCAAAACCATTTCAGGAGACTACCTCATGAGGCTGACTGAGAGAATTTCAAGAGTGCGCAAAGCTGTCATCAAAGCAAAAAGGGGATACTTTGAGGAATCCAAAATATAAAACATAATTCCATATGTGTTCGTTCATAGTTTTGATGTCTTCTTCAGTAATAATCTACAATGTAGAAAATAATTAAAATAAATAAAAACCATTGAATGAGAAGGTGTGTCCAAACTTTTGACTGGTACTGTACATACAGCGTTTCCAGCGGCACCTGGATCATGAAATAATAACAAAGGCAGGATATAAATGCAACGTTTCGATGCTTTACTTCACATCGTTTTTAGGTAAATACACACAAACATGTACCAGATTCTCACCTTATATCCCCACCATGTGCAACGTCGTCTGCAGTACAGCGGAAACCGGAAGCATGGCGCCCACAGATGACGTCATCTCCCTCTATCCATTGTCACAGTAACCGGCACTAATAAAAACAATAACAATATACGAAAGGCAGAAGATGAATATACTGTAGCAAATAGAAACACCATGACGATCGCGGTACTAATAAAGACATTACAGATATAATATATATCATCACAATAAATAAAGTGATAAACGCAGTGGTACCAGCTTAAATAAAGTCATGTAAACCTAAATTATCTTTAAGTCCACGCGGTGTGAGTGTTCCTAACCGGTGGATCCAACCTGATTCACATTTAGGTAATTAAGTGAACGGTTACCCACACGTAAGGATGCAGGCAGATGATCAATGATCATGTACCTCAAATTAGCCATACTGTGGCCCACCTCGCGAAATGGCGAGCAACAGGATGTTCACTGTGGCCAGACTCTAATGCAGCACGAATACTTGATCGGTGTGCCGCCATCCGCTCGCGTAATGTTCTGTCGGTTTTGCCAACATAGTGTAACCCACAAGGGCATTTTATAAAATAAACAATATATTTTGTTGTGCAGGTCACCTTATGTCGAATACAGAATTTTTTCACACTATATGGGTGACAGAAACTTTAACCCGCTATCATTAACGGCATGTGACACAATTGATACATTTATAACATCCATTACGCCTACTTAAGAAATGTTGGGTAGGTGCTGTACTTATTAAATTCGTGATATCCGTCTTCATAACCCAATCATTATTTATTGTGATGATATACAGTATATTATGATCGTCATGGTGTTTCTATTTGCTACAGTATATTCATCTTCTGCCTTTCGTATATTGTTATTGTTTTTATTAGTGCCGGTTACTGTGGCAACGGATAGAGGGATATGACGTCATCTGTGGGCACCATGTTTCCGGCTTCCGCTGTACGGCAGACGACGTGGCACATGGTGGGG
Organism: Pseudophryne corroboree; assembly: GCF_028390025.1. Taxonomy (NCBI): domain Eukaryota; kingdom Metazoa; phylum Chordata; class Amphibia; order Anura; family Myobatrachidae; genus Pseudophryne; species Pseudophryne corroboree. The sequence continues at coordinate 123,890,010 of NC_086444.1, read as the reverse complement.
ATATAATAAGGTGAGAAGCTTGTACATGTTTGTGTGTATTTACCTGATGACGATGTGAAGTAAAGCATTGAAACATTGCATTTATATCCTGCCATTGTGATTATTTCATGATCTGGGTGCCGCTGGAAATGCTATACTAGGTAAAGGGAGTGTTGCCTTAAAGCTGTGTGTGTGTGTGTGTGTGTGTGTGTGTGTGTGTGTGTGTGTGTGTGTGTGTGTGTGTGTATGTATGTATATATATATATATATATTTATTTGAAATGATATATTATTTAGCTATAACTGGTGCACCCCTAAATTGGCAGAGGACCCCATCATGTACAATAAAGCATGGACCATCTACAGTGGAACAATATGTGTATGATTATACACTGTGGTCTGACCGGCAGTGTCACAGAGAAATAATAGTATAGTACACTGGGGTTTTGCACCAATATATATATATATATATATATATATATATATATATATATACATACATACATACAGAATCTGAGGGCGCTAGTGACTTATTGCAGACAATCAATATAGTTTAAAATTTATTCTTAAAATACAATGTATGTCTCTACTTCATCTTTTCAAATAACATTGTTATCATACAGGATGGATACAACATCAACAGATTTCGATATACACCAATCAAGTTTTGGCTCAATTACAGTACCCAATTCAAATATATACCAATCAGGTTTTAATCAGATGTAGAACCCTTGGGGTTCTACATCTGATTAAAACCTGATTGGTATATATTTGAATTGGGTACTGTAATTGAGCCAAAACTTGATTGGTGTATATCGAAATCTGTTGATGTTGTATCCATCCTGTATGATAACAATGTTATTTGAAAAGATGAAGTAGAGACATACATTGTATTTTAAGAATAAATTTTAAACTATATTGATTGTCTGCAATAAGTCACTAGCGCCCTCAGATTCTGTATGTATTTATCATTTGTGAATCCTTGCTGACGAGGGATTCTTCTAGAGGTGCTGCTTTTTCATATCCCGAGCGCAACTTGATACCATTCTTGTGTGTATATATATATATATATATATATATATATATATATAAAATTTATTTATTTTACTTATGTATTATTTAGCTATAACTAGATTGGCAGAGGACCCCTTTACAACAAAGCATGGATCATCTACAGTGTAACTCACAATACGGGTATGGTTATAGTACACTGTATACTGATTGTACAGCAACCCCTTTATGGACAGAAAGAGTACCCCTGAACACAGCAGTCCCACCCCCTTGCTGGAACACAGCACCCCTGGAGCCCCAGCCCCTTGATGGACAAAAACAGAGCCCCCCTGGACAGACATCACACGGACGCATCCGTTCACTACAACCTACACAGCCGAAGTAAAATGGTGCGATCACTGGGGGCCTTATATACACTGCTCAAAAAAATAAAGGGAACAATTAAACAACACAATGAAACTCCAAGTCAATCACACTTCTGTGAAATCAAACTGTCCACTTAGGAAGCAACACTGATTGACAATCAATTTCACATGCTGTTGTGCAAATGGAATAGACAACAGGTGGAAATTATAGGCAGTTTGCAAGACACCCCCAATAAAGGAGTTGTTCTGCAGGTGGTGAAAACAGACCACTTCTCAGCTCCTATGCTTTCTGGCTGATGTTTTGGTCACTTTTGAAAGCTGGCGGTGCTTTCACTCTAGTGGTAGCATGAGACGGAGTCTACAACCCACACAAGTGGCTCAGGTAGTGCAGCTCATCCAGGATGGCACATCAATGCGAGCTGTGGCAAGAAGGTTTGCTGTGTCTGTCAGCATAGTGTCCAGAGCATGGAGACGCTACCAGGAGACAGGCCAGTACATCAGGAGACGTGGAGGAGGCCGTAGGAGGGCAACAACCCAGCAGCAGGACCGCTACCGCAGCCTTTGTGCAAGGAGGAACAGGAGGAGCACTGCCAGAGCCCTGCAAAATGACCTCCAGCAAGCCACAAATGTGCATGTGTCTACTCAAACGATCAGAAACAGACTCCATGAGGGTGGTATGAGGGACCGACGTCCACAGGTGGGGGTTGTGCTTACAGCCCAACACCGTGCAGGACGTTTGGCATTTGCCAGAGAACACCAAGATTGACAAATTCGCCACTGGCGCCCTGTGCTCTTCACAGATGAAAGCAGGTTCTCACTGAGCACATGTGACAGACATGACAGAGTCTGGAGACGCCAAGGAGAACGTTCTGCTGCCTGCAACATCCTCCAGCATGACCGGTTTGGCAGTGGGTCAGTAATGGTGAGGGGTGGCATTTCTTTGGGGGGCCGCACAGCCCTCCATGTGCTCACCAGAGGTAGCCTGACTGCCATTAGGTACCGAGATGAGATCCTCAGACCCCTTGTGAGACCATATGCTGGTGCGGTTGGCCCTGGGTTCCTCCTAATGCAAGACAATGCTAGACCTCATGTGGCTGGAGTGCGTCAGCAGTTCCTGCAAGACGAAGGCATTGATGCTATGGACTGGCCCGCCCGTTCCCCAGACCTGAATCCAATTGAGCACATCTGGGATATCATGTCTCGCTCCATCCACCAATGCCACGTTGCACCACAGACTGTCCAGGAGATGGCGGATGCTTTAGTCCAGGTCTGGGAGGAGATCCCTCCGGAGACCATCCGCCACCTCATCAGGAGCATGCCCATGCGTTGTAGGGAGATCATACAGGCACATGGAGGCCACACACACACTACTGAGCCTCATTTTGACTTGTTTTAACCACTTAACTGACGATTTATTTTGCAAAAAAATGCTCCGAAATTGTCAGGGTTTTTTTTATGAGTGAATTAGGTGAAGAACATGAATTTAACCCTATCCCAAATGATTTTAGTTAAAAAAAAAGATTTTTTTTTTAAAATTCTTTGTAAAATCCCCCCAAACATCGAAACATCGATCAGGAACATCGCGACCATCGGGAACATCGTGACCATCGCGGCTTTTATTTTGAAAGCCGAGACAGCCTTGAGGTATGCAGGGGGGGTGTGGGGGCAGCTAGGGAGGGTTTATTTACACTCCCCAGCGGCTGCCATTGTCTGCAGCCGCTGGAGGAGGGAGATCCTGCCGTGCTGACCGATCAGCAGTGATCGCCAGCACGGCAGACACCGGGAGAGTGCAGGGAGGCAGAGGGACCGTCCGGTCCCTCTGACAGCAGCAGCGGAGGAAACTTCCCTGCCGCTGCTAACACTCTCTATCTGACTGTTCGCATGCCGTGCGACCAGGTCAGATAGAGGACTTGCAGGCATGACCGCATCTGATGCGACCATGCCAGGCAAGTGGTTAAGGATATTACATCAAAGTTGGATCAGCCTGTAGTGTGTTTTTCCACTTTTATTTTGAGTGTGACTCCAAATCCAGACCTCCGTGGGTTAATAAATTTGATTTCCAGACCAGTGATAATTTTTTATGTGATTTTGTTGTCAGCACATTCAACTATGTAAAGAACAAAGTATTTAATAAGAATATTTCATTCATTCAGATCTAGGATGTGTTGTTTAAGTGTTCCCTTTATTTTCTTGAGCAGTGTAGAATCAAAGATAAGCTTTAATAGGTGTTTTCGGTGTTTAAAGCTACTGAACCAGACAAAGATTTAAAACTTAATAAAGTCATTGCTGAAAAACGTGTGTGACATTTAATGAGGGTCTGCTTAATTGTTACCTGAATGCAATAGGCACATTGTGTCCATTATAAAGTGATTACTGAGTGCAGCTGCAGAGGACTTGGCTTAATTGTTTACATCTAGGAGACTATTAGACCATGGAATATTAACCAGCTACAGTACATTACATTTGTGTTTACAAACAGCAGCTTGTCATTGCCCATAGCAATTCACATTGTAATACAACTCTCATAACATGCACACTTATACCCCATTACCACTGCCGCTAAAAACCTGAGTTATTGCCGCGATTCCCCGGGAGCAGCTCAGCGGAAAAGTGTTAAACCGGGTCCAGTGACCTAGGAATCCAACTTGCAGGCTTAGGTCACGGTGCAGTATACACGGGTAGGTCGGGTCAATGCGACCAAGCACCCGTTTACAGCATAAGGAAAGCCAGAGCTAGGAGATAATAATAATAATAATAATAATAATAATATAGGTTGAGTATCCCATATCCAAATATTCCGAAATACGGAATATTCCGAAATACAGACTTTTTTGAGTGAGAGTGAGATAGTGAAACCTTTGTTTTCTGATGGCTCATTGTACACAAACTTTGTTTAATACACAAAATTATTAAAAATATTGTATTAAATGACCTTCAGTCTGTGTGTATAAGGTGTATATGAAACATAAATGAATTGTGTGAATGTAGACACACTTTGTTTAATGTACAAAGTTATAAAAAATATTGTCTAAAATGACCTTCAGGCTGTGTGTATAAGGTGTATATGAAACATAAATGCATTCTGTGCTTATATTTAGGTCCCATCACCATGATATCTCATTATGGTATGCAATTATTCCAAAATACGGATAAATCCGATATCCAAAATACCCCTGGTCCCAGGCATTTTAGATAAGGGATACTCAACCTGTAGTAATAATAATAATAATAATAATAATAAAATTAATAATAATGATAATAATAATAATTTTATTTATATAGCGCTCTTTCTCCAACAGGGCTCAAGGCGCTTTACAGACATCAAAAACAATGCACATGATACAGAAGATTTAAGTAATACAGCAATACAGAAGCCACACAGATATAAAAAGAAACCTTGAGCACACAGTAAGCATAATGCAGGATTGGTGTAGGCATTTTGGGCAACAACTTCCAAGGGTTGTGTATTCCACCCTCGGAGGTACCAGGTGAGGCAGCCATCTTGGATGCGCTGCGTAGGATTATCCTGAGTTGAATAGTCTACCCCTAGAAGAGATGACACAAAACGGGGTGATATCAGTGTCCTAATGCTAAGAGTAGGGTCCCAATGAAACAGTCAGGTCCATGTATTTTTCATCCCATCCATGAGCGTACCAGATGAGGCGGCCATGTTGGGCGCACTACAAAAGTTATACTGTGGGACGTGAGCCATACAAGGACCCTATGCATACATGTGAAAACTGACACTTGTGTAATAGTAGTAGTAGTAGTAGTAGTAGTATGGTGTACCCTGTTTGGAAAGATCCACATGAAGAACATCCTGCCCAAGGAAGAACCATCCGAGGCCACCATCTGCACTGCGTATGTCACACTGGCAAGGTGTGCAATCAGTGGGGTTACACATTACAGGAATAGCACACACTGGGGTGGAAGAGCGGAAAAAAACAACACATGGTTGACCAACATTTTCAGGTAACCAATGGAAGGGGGGGAAATTAGGATAACATTATTTTAATAAAATTATAAATGTCCTGGTCTCATGGGAGCAGAACGGGTGGGCATGAGAATGTGGAGAGCACACTCAAGTCCGATGGAAATGTTGCTCCTGAGCCTGCTCCTGGTGCTCTCCCCCATAGCTCCCTGCTGATGTAGAGGGTTAGACCTGGGGGCAGACCTGATGTTTTCAGCTGGATGGGGTGGTAAGCCTGGTCCTGGAGTTCTCATTGCAGAGGTGTGGAGAGGCCACATAATGACTATGAGCTTTGATGTTGTAAGGTAGTCCTTCTGTAGTAATGATGGTTTGTTGTTTGTTTGCCTTCGGTTTTCCTAGTAATACTTTATTAACAATAGTTGAAATTGGCTGCAATTGTGATCTGCATAGGTTTACCTGTTGATGAGAAGGAGAGAGGAGGAGTCAATTCGCAATCGATATCAGTTGAGGATGTAACTAATGACATTCAGGTATAACACTATTATTGATTTTAAGCTGCCACTTTATAACTAGCCACTTCATATACTAGGCACTGTATATGACTTTTGACTGGTTGTGAACTGTAATCTCTGACTAAAGGTCTTGTGAAATGTCAAGGCACAAAAACATAAATAAACAGCACTGCACACTAAAGAAGTCAGCATGTTCACTTTCTTCACAAACTCATTGTGGAGTCCTTTGGAGAGCCTTCATCTTCTACGACTACAAGAGTGGCCTGTGACAGCAGGAGAGTTTTGACCTACGGCAAGCTGCTTTTGGGGAGAAAGCATCACTGTGAACCACTGTGTTTCAGTGGTATGCAGAATTTTGGTATGGGAGACGGACCCTGGAAGATGAGGAGTGCTCCTGCTGACCTGTGTCCGCCATCACGGAGGACAATGTTGCTGCTGTACGGGCCATAGTTAAGGTGGACGCCAGGGTGACCATGGCCCAGTATAGAGAAGGAGACAGGCATCTCTTTGGGATCCATGCCCTTGATACTCCACGAAAAGCTTGGCCTGAGCAAGGTTTCTGCACGCTGACTCAAGAGCAGAAGGAGGCTCAAGTGACTTGGTGCCGTAACATGCTGGCCAAGATTGATGGCAGTCACTCATACTCTGTCTGGGAGATCATCAGTGGTGATGAATCGTGGATCTACAGTTTCGACCTTGGGACCAAACAACAGTCGCCCAGTGGACCCCAGTTTGTGGTGCACTGCCACAGAAGTTCCAAAGTGAGCGCAGTGTCACTAAGCAGATGGTGACTGTTTTTATGGCCAAGACTACACACCATGACTGGGGACTTTTACGACAACTAATGTCTGCCGCAATTGCTGGAAGCCATTTCGAGACACCGCCCAAAAACTCATGCTCATGGTGCCTTCTCCATCTCGACAATGCACCTGCCCACAAGTCCAGGAAAGTGGTGGCCCATCAATGCATCCAGGAGCTTGGTCATCTGCTGTACAGTCCAGATCTGGCCCCCTGTGACTTCTTCGTGTTTCCACAAATCAAGCGCAAGATACGTGGGATTTGTTTTGAGTCACCGGAAGCTGCAGTGGACACATTCATCTAGCATGTAGAAGCTGGACTGGTTCAGCTGCTTTTCCAAGTGGTTTGAGCACATACTACTTTGCATAGACTCCTCTGGCGAATACTTTGAAAAAGATGTAATGTTCACTTTGGTTGTAAATAAATACTTTTTGTGCATCCGGAAACTTACCTTGTATATCTTTCCAGGTCTGTAACTCGGGGTGTTGGACAGAGCAAGAAGTGCTGATGCAGAGAGTGCAGGGCTCTGGGGTCGGCACGTCTCTTCCCCACAGGCCTTGTTTCTAGTAGGACCTCTAGCATCTGTCTCCGCTACGGGTGCGGACATTTGGGTTGGGATATTGTCATTGATATTCTATGCGGTCAGCTAGACCACATAGAATACTGCTGCAGACGCTGGACGCGGCGCCCCGTGCGATTGCACCGCTCGCCTAGCCCTGGAAACGGCTCTGCCTAAATGGCGCTGTGGCCATTTTGGGAGTGATTTTTGATGCAGAACCCGTTGCGGGACTCCGTAAAGTTAAGTATTAAAACAATATGGGTGCAATGTGTGCGGTGTGGGCCCCCCTGAACCACACTCATTGCACCCATGATAGAATCGTCAATGTGTGATTGTGTATGCATGTGTGACCGTGTGTATGCTTATGTACTTTTGTGAGCACATTACTCTGGAAATTTACTGTTGTTTTTTTTTGTTTTTGTTTCCTTCACGTCAGGCAAGTAACTTTCCATAGACAGCCTGGCTGCTCTCATATATGCAGTAATGATGAATCACAGCCTCTTTATTTATTTATTTATTTATTTATTTATTTATGTATTTATTTTTTTGCTAATCTATCAGCATTCTTGTAATGACAAAGGGCCTGATTTCTGAGATGGACGCTAATGCCTTGCAGCTGCGGATGTGTACCCAGCGGTTGTGCAAACATATACAAATGTCGCACTCACCTGAATTTGTATTGAGATGTCCACCGATAGCTTCGCAAATCCAAGGAGTTCAGAGTTACGCTATGGCCACTCAGAATGGCTGCAATTGCCGTCAGTGACACCCCCCATAATGGCTGGGACACGCCTCCACTCCCCTGATACCCCCACATATGCTCCCTGACTGTTAATTGTGCGGCAGCCAAATTCTCGCTGCAACCAACAGTAATGTAACTAATTAACAGTGGGGGTAATTCAGACTGCATCACTGCAGCGGCAGCGATCGCAGTGTGAATTACTATGTGCAGTGCGCACGCGAGGAGGGCGCACCGTGCATGTGCAGCCAGTGAGATGCTATCAGCATGTCACTGGTGCGATCGCCTCTGCCTGATTGACAGACAGAGGTGGTCGCGGGGCGGGAGGGGGCGTACCAACGGCTTTAGAGCGCCATTGGTGGGGCGCGGTACGGACAATGGAGGCGTGTCCGGACCCTTAGTAGGCAGGGTGGCCACGGTGGCTGCGACCCGGATTGCGGCAATTAGCTCCCAGCCAGGGCGCAGGAGCTGCGCTGGCAGGGAGCTACTTTTCAGGTACAAAAAGCATCGCTGCCGTGGAATGCTTTTGTACTTGTGCAGGAAGGGGGGGGGGGGCTGACATACGGGGCGGACTAGCCCTGTGCTGGGCATCCCCTCGCATGTCAGAGAAACTGATCGTAGATGTGCTAAATTTAGCACATCTACGATCAGGTCTGAATTACCCCCTGTGTGACTCATATGCGTGTGCAGACCACCGATAATCGCTCTCTGAAGTAGGCCCATAGCTACCTACATTGTTTTCATGTAGTATTTATAAACAATTTGTCATATTGAATATTATGGAAGTGGCCATATATATTAAACAATGCTGTTCCTTCTGCTACAAGTAACTAAACAACATCGCTGCCACACAGAGTGCGTCTACAGGTCATGTGAAACCACCTTGGGATGCAGAGCCAATACACAGCTTTTGACTACAAACACGTTATCATGAATGCAGTGCAGAATGATTGGTATCTGCAGTGCACAGACACTGGCCACTCCAGGGGTGCCAAGAGAGGATGGGGTGGGGACTGATTACCCTGTCCTGGCATTGCTGGAGGGGCCCCATCAGCTGCTATGGAGAACAAATGTTCCCCTTTTCTGCACCACTTTGCGGCACATGCTGTATACTATTTTTCAAAGGGCGTACTCACGCCCCTCTCCTCCCCCAAGTACCTGGGCTCTGCTCAGCTCTCAGTGACCCTGGACACCACTGACTATACTGTTGATGTCACTTATCTGTGCATCTGGGCAGGGTCTTTTGAGCAGCATTGTAGGCCCTGGGCAAAGCAATGCACTAGGTTCCCTGTCCGTCCATTTATGGGAATAAATGTAAAAAAAAAATCATTACTTACCCCTCCTAATGTCCCGCACCAGGGGCCAGATGTAATGCTGCCCGAGTTCGGCGGCTGTGCAGGATTCCGGACGAATTCGGTCATTTTTCTTGAAGGGGCAATCATGCTTTTGCTTTGTACAGATGGAGCCGCACTCATCTGAGGCGGCTCCATCGAAAACAAGCACTCCCGGCATGACTAGGCGATCCGTCCACCTAGCCACGCCGGGAGTGCACAGAGACGCTCCTATTCAGAGCATCTCTGTCCGGGCGTGTGGACAAAGACGCTCTCCATTCAAGTGAATGGGGCGTGTGTCCGTCGCGGGCGCGCGCACCTGGGCGGTGGGGGCGCTCTAGGAGATAGGCACGCCCGCGGAGCCACGACTAGTGTGGCTCCATCTGTAAGTGATTGCCCCTTTATAAAACCATCCGAGTTCGGCTGGCACCCCGCAGGGGTCTCATGCTTGTTGCCAAGAGTTTCATGCACTTTGTGAGGGGTTTCATGCTCTGGGTTCCATGCTCGCAGGTGTCTCCTGCGCATTGCCAGGGGTTTCATGCGCGTTGTCAGAGGTCTCCAGCACGTTGCTAGGGGTTTCATGCGCGTTGCCAACAAAGTATGGGAGGGTGGGTGCGGGCATCACTTAGTATACTGCTAGTTATACTGCTAGCTATTACTGCTAGCCATTGGCGGAACTAGCAAGTGGTCGGCCAAGGTGCAATAATATGCTTAGGGACCCCACGACACACCTCAGGGAGGGTGGACAAACACTGGGCTCTAGGTGGATGACATGATGACACACACACTTGGGCCCGGGGGGGTCAACATGGTAATACACATATCAGGGTTTGGGCGGGCATGGTAACAAACACTGGGTCCCAGGGGGGAATACCATGCTGACACATACAGGGCCTGAGGGGGGATGGTGACAGGGGGGATGGTGACACACATACTAGGGCTTGGGATGGGGGCATGGTGACACACACACACACACACACACACACACACACACACACACACACACTGGGTCCTGGGGGAGGGAGGCATGGTGATAAACATATGGGAGGTAACACACCACCACTGCTGTGCACATATGTGTATATACTGTACATCTGCCCTGTCTACATATATGTGCATGCATATCTGCCCTGTGTAAATAGATATGCATGCAGATACTTAGCTGATGGGCCAGGCGTGCTACACATAAATTGCAGCCCTGGAGTTCCTTCCTGACTCTCATGTACCAGAGGAAAGGATCTGTCCGCATCCAGGAGCTGGGAGCCGGGGCACAGGATGAGGGCACAGAGTACAGCTTGGGGTACCCGGAGTCAGGGCCATATATAGCAGCCCCAGCTACTGCTAGCCGCCACTGCCCCCGCAGTGGATTGAGAGAGATGTACTCGGGGCTGCGGAGTTCCGTACAGTGCAGTGTAAAAATAAAAAATAACCCTTAAAATGCCCGCCGCTGGTGAGACAGGCGCTAGAGGTCAAATGTGACCACTAGAGTCTGTCTCCTCCTTGGCGCAGCCATTTTTGGTGGGGGGGGGGGTTTACATTGCACTGTACGGAAGCAGCCCCCAGCGCGTCTCTCTCAATCCACTGTGGTGGCAGCTAGCAGTAACTGGGTCAGGGGCTGGCTCCGTGTGTGCTCCAGATTGTCCGTGGGTGCTCGGGCCCGAGATCACTCATGTAATCGGCGCCTATGCTCCATATGCTACCATACAGTGAATGGCGATCAGCACTACGATTGGTGGATAGCTCCAGCCATACACAAATCAGCATGCTGATGGCCATTCACTGTCTGACTGCAGGCTGGGAGGCACGTACAAAATACTACCTGACTGCCCTGACTTTGTGTAATTCACAATCGGAGTGGCTGGGCAGCATTCTCTACCTGCCCCCCAAGAAGTTCCAGAGGCACCAGTCCATGCCTGCTGGAAGGCCCCCCGATTCACGGGGCCCTGGTCAGCTGACCAGTGTGTCTATATATTAAGATGACCCTGAATCTGTGTTTTCCCAGACCACAGTGGCTATTGTTGCAGGAATATCTCAGACTGCTTTCAGTCAGGCAAGTACTGTGAGCAAGCAAATACAAATAATCCCAGTAGCACTACCACACAGTTTATATATATATATATATATATATATATATATTATCATATATTCTAAATGATCTCAAATCCTTGGTTTGAATGCTGCAGTTTAACTGAACCTTCTGTAGGGGTTCAAATATAAAGTCAAGAACACAAATATGAGATAGCTGCGCAGACAAACCAGTCAGTCAATCAGTCAAACCTTATGAAAATGTCACCTGTGCGTGATGAAACGTGTTAAGGACTCTATCTTGCTTAACAACACCTGGGACCGACCCCATGTCTCACTGGAGACGAACAGAGCCATGTCTGAGAAGTAACCGCAGCGGGATCTGAGGATGCTCAGAAGATCGGCCACAGCTCCAATAGCTAGTACGAGCAAGTGAGTCCACCGAGTAGCATCTAGATTCCCTTCGTGGAGAGGACTTTCCCCATACTGCACTGCGTCAATGTCATAAACTATTTGGAATAGTAACCTGTGGCAAGCAGAGCGGAGTGAGACACTGTGCCTGAAGCATGGCAAGCGAAGCAAGCCCGCGAGGGTACAATGCAGCATAAATGAAACAAAATAACCTACAACAAATGGAGATTGGAGAAAACATATATATGCTGTAAGAGCAGACGTGCCGGAGTCTACTGTGCATGCGCAGGCCTATGGAAACATGGCGCCCGCCATGATCCGGATACCAATTTGGCTACTGCACATGTGCGGTGGCCATTTTGGTGGTGATTTCCACCGCAACCGCAGCGCCCGGTGCTGGACTCTGGAATGGTATTAAAATGGGTGCGGTGTGTGTGGTGTGGGCCCCCTGTGGATCCAGAGGCCCGTGTGCACCGCACACATTGCAGCCATTATAGAAACGCCAATGGGTGCTTGTTATGCAGACAGTCACTACAAGTGTGGCATATTAAGTCTGTACCGTGGGTCCATGCACCGGCCCACCAGCTCTTGAATACATTGTGCCCAGCCTCTTTATATATATAGATGGTCCCAGGAGAAGTATTCTTGAATTAAGGACAATGTTATCCGTTGATAAACGATATTAGCGCGGGGCAATTAGCCAGGTAAACTGTTGGCACGTGCCCTTCGTACACAACATTCTACATCATTTATTAGTTTAATGAAAGATACAAATAACCTTCCTCACTCTAAAACCCCAGAAATCACATCTTGTTTTAAACAATACTATTCGACTCTATATAATTTAGCGAAGACCTCGACTAATCCTAACCCACAGACAACGATACCACAGATTAGGAACTATTTACTAGCAATGGATTACCCTACTATTTCAACGTCAGATATAGAACTTTTAGAGCGACCGTTCACCATTCAAGAACTTGACCATGTAATCTCTTTATCTCCATCGGGTAAAAGCCCTGGACCAGATGGTTTTACAATAGCATATTACAAAATATTTAAAGATAGTTTGACACTTTTATTGCTTCGTGCCTATAACACCATTTCTGCTACCTCACATTTTTCTCCTCAGTCCCTAGAGGCACATGTAACAGGTTTTATCCCCGGTAGGGAAGCTAAAGATAACGCCACCAAGGTCTTGAACTTGATACACTTAGCTTCTCAGAGACGATTGCCCAGAATATTGCTTTCAACGGATGCTGAAAAAGCATTTGATTGAATCAATTGGGACTTCATGAGGTCTGTGCTGGAGCATATGGGCCTGGGACCTATTGCGCTTCATAGAATTATGGCTTTATACACCTCTCCTACAGCCAGAGTAAGAATTAATGGTACTCTTTCTGACCCTTTTGGTATTAGTAATGGTACAAGACAGGGCTGTCCCCTCTCTCCCTTGATTTTTGTATTATGTATTGAGTCGTTAGCAAGAGCAATTAGGAATAATACTAATATTTCAGGTCTCCAGATTGATGGAGAGGAATACAAGCTGGCGCTTTTTGCTGACGATCTGCTAGCGGTTATATCTAACCCCACCATATCTCTTCCACATCTAATGCGAGAATTTGATGCCTTTAGTAAACTATCTAATTTTAAAATAATTTTTTCTAAATCCAATGCACTTAATATCTCAGCTCCCCCCTCTACGATTAGGGGCCTTCAACAAGCATTCCCTTTCTCTTGGAACCCGAATTACATTATTTATCTAGGAATTAAATTAACAAACAACCTTTCTCAACTATTTACCTTGAATTTTGCACCAATAATACCTCTAATTCGTAATGATTATAGTAGATGGCATTCTAAACACTTGTCTTGGCTGGGAAGAGTTAATGTAGTTAAAATTAATACTCTCCCAAAACTGTTATACCTCTTCCAAACTCTGCCGATTTCTATCCCGAATTCATGGTTCCAATCTATTCAGCGCCTGATTCAACAGTTTATCTGGTTCTGTAAAAGACCCAGAATTGGTTACTCTACTCTTTCTAGATCTACTAGTTCTGGTGGTATTCAACTACCAAATATCAAAAATTATTATTATGCTGTTTTATTGAATAGAGTGCTTGATCGGACCAAGAATAGGGATATAAAGCAATGGGTGATACTCAAAGGGTTTTGTATGTCACAACACCCTGAGATTTTTCCTTGGTTGCCCAGCTTCCAAAACTCTCCTCTCCTCACCCGACGATCACTCCAACCATAGCTGTCTGGAAAAATTTACGATGTATGCCCTCCATTTCTACCCCTTCTTATTGACCTCTTTTTTAGCTAATCGCGAGTTTACACCAGGTTTTAACCCTTGTCATTTTTTTAGATGGACTGAGTCAAGGCTTTTCATGGTCGGCCAGCCAGTGGTTAAAGTGTGGGGGGGGGGCGAGGTGGAACTGAGTTCCACCACCTCTAATGGTAGGGGGAACTAGTTCCATCATCTCCATTGCCCTGCACAGTAATTCCAACAGAAAAGCCCACCCCATCATCTGCGTCAAAGTGTTACTGATGAGCTGCAGCCACCTAATCCTTCCTCAGGTCCTGGTGCCTCCATGGTCCTCCTCCATGAGTTCCACCAACTCACCAGGACCACTTTAACCCCTGCGGCCAGCTGATTGCAACCTCTCATGTGAAACAGTTTTCCGTGATTAGGGAGAATTGGGGCATCTCACAGACTGATTTTTTAAAATTTCTACAAGTTAGACATTTTATATCAACTAATCCTGAACGTTCGACGTTTGCCCGTGAGTTAACTCCGTTTGAAAAGCTTTGCGCTTCCCCCCAACCCATAGACCACTCTATCTCTATTTTATATAAAATGCTACAAACTTCCCAATCTGAATCCAAACCATCTTTTGCCCTCGCGTGGGAAAAAGATCTTAATTTAACATTTTCACAAAAAGAATGGGAATCTATCTTTCTCAAAACTCACGCTAGCTCTATATGTATTCAAATTAGAGAGACCCAATATAAAATACTAACCCGTTGGTATAGATAGTTTAGATACCCTTCTATTCTTCATACAATGTTTTCGGCTTCCACAATGATTCATATATGGTGGGACTGCCCACGCTTAAGACCCTTTTAGGACGATGTATTAACCACTTAGCTGACGATTTATTTAGCAAAAAACCGCTCCGAAATTGTCGGGTTTTTTTATGCATGAATTAGATGAAGAACATGAATTTAACCCTATCCCAAATGATTTTAGTTAAAAAAATAAAAAATAATAACTGTTTTGAATTTAACCCCCCCCCCCCCCCCCCCAAAACATCGACCGGGAACATTGCGACAATCGGAACATTGGGAACACCGGAGCTTTCATTTTGAAAGCCGAGACAGCCTCGAGGTATGTGGGGGGGGGGGGGGGGGTCTGGGGGCAGCTAGGGAGGGTTTATTTACACTCCCCAGCGGCTGCCATTGTCTGCAGCCGCTGGAGGGGGGAGATCCTGCCGTGCTGACCGATCAGCAGTGATCGGCAGCACGGCAAACACGGGGGGAGAGTGCGGGGAGGCAGAGGGACCTTCCAGTCCCTCTGACCGCAGCAGCGGAGTGAAGTTTCCCTTCCCTGCCGCTGCTAACACTCTCTATCTGACTGGTCGCATCCTGTGCGACCAGGTCAGATAGAGCACTTGCAGGCATGGTTGCATCTGATGCGACCATGCCAGGCAAGTGGTTAAAGATCTCACACAAGATACTAAGTGTTCAAATGCCAGAAGACCCTGCTTTCTGGCTATTAGGTCATTCCTCACTCTCAGTACCCAGATATAAGAAATCTCTGTTGAAACATGTTAGCAACGCAGCTCGTGCAGTTATACCCGTTCTGTGGAAATCCTCCTCCCCACCTACGCGAAAAGACTGGTTCCGAAGAATAGATAGTTATATGATTATGGAGGATTTACTTCTCTCCTCCACATTCCGAACCTCCTAATTTAGGGCCACTTGGTCTTCCTGGCTTGATTTTAAAACGAAAGATAATTATAAACTATGTGTCTCTCAACAATGATAAAATAAAGGTTGACACAGTGTACATTTTGGAATTAGTGCCCCTCCCCTTCTTATTTTCTCTGTTTTCTTTCCTCTTTCTCTCCCTTTTTTCTCTAAAAAGTTAATAATTTAAATTGTGAATTATATTGGCATTGAATGAAAATGATACAATAATTTGTTGGATACTCTACTAGAAGTGCACAACTTCATTGCAACATTTGTGGCGGAATCTAGTCTATGATGATACGTGTATTGTATTTGTTTATTGTAATTTCAATGCAATTTATTTTCTTTCAATAAAAATCAGATTATACAAAAAACAAAATGATATTAGCGCGCCAATAGTATGATTCTGCAATTAAAGTATTTACACAGTCTACCATTAGATCACACTTTAGTGCCATTGATATCAGCACAACAGCAGGATGCTTTCAAGGGACACAGAAGCACGGCTTGCATTTTAACCAACACTGCTTCAGTAATAGTTTTATGACAGTAGAATGCTATAAGCTAAGCGATCCCCAGCTATAGAGACTGTGACAGTGTATCCTACTGAAATAGTAACAGTGCTATATTGTATCTTTATGCGATAGTTTTATTAAAGTGTTAATTTTTATTGTGAACCATAGCTGACTGGTTTGTCTGCAAAGTACTGTGAGCAGTCCTGTTCCACATCATCCAGTTTAGTCCTCTGCTGTTGGCTGAGGAGTCTCCTGTGCTCATAAAACAACAGTTTCACCAAATTGCTGCTGTCATAGCGACAGAAGATAACTTTCATTTAGTGCTGGTATCATCAGGAGGAAATGAACTCATATTTCAGCAAACATTTCCATTTCATCAATGTTCAGGCAACAAGTGATGCATCTCCCCCTCCTCATCCATAGCCTGGTTACAGAATTCCCAGGAAGTGTGCATGACTCCGTTTTGATGAGGCAATCAAGTAATATGTCAGAAATGATCACTGAGGTAAGGTGGATATGTGTGGGCAATGATGTTTGTTGCCATAAAAATAAGGAACATGGCTTTAGGCAGGGCCGCAACTTGGGGAGGGGGGGGGGGTGTGGAGGGGGCATGCGGGGGTGCCAAGGAGATACAGAGGAGCAGGGTTTTGTGTTTTGTTATTTTTTTTCCGGCAGTGCTGTGCTTCTCCAATGAGACAGCAGACAGCTCGCGGGGCAGTGTCTCAGACCCACCCATCTGTCCGCAGCTGGCTCCGACACTGTGCTGGTGAGCTCCAGTACCTGGGATATGCCGGCTACTGTCTTAAATGGGTGTAGTATGGTTTGCCGGCGGCTGGGTTCCCGGCAGCCAGCGCACCGGTGCCGGGATCCCGACCGCCGCCATGCTGACAGTGGGGCGAGCGCAAATGAGCCCCTTGTGGGCTCGCTACGCGCACCACGCTGCAGGCACGGTGGAACGCCATGCTATTTATTCTCCTTCCAGGGGGGTTGTGGACCCCCAAGAGGGAGAATAGGTGTCGGTATGCCGGGTGTCGGGATTCCGGCGCAGGTATACCGAGCACTGGAATCCCAACAGCCGGCAAACTGAGTACCACCCGTCTTACAATCTCTTCTTTGCTATTCAGTGCTGCGACTAGTGCAGAGGTTCCCAAACTGTGTGCCGTGTCTCCCTGGGGTGCCTTGGGACACTTGCAGGGGTGCCCTGGGTTGGTGGTCCAGGACCAATTCAAATTATTCATGGTCAATATAATGGGTAAAACCAGTGCTGGTGGCTGCCAGTCATAAAATATGTGGCCAAACAGAAGCAAATCTTGTCCCTCACCACACAACTGACCACAAGGATGACATATAAACACGATCTACTTAATGTAATATTTCTTTCTAAATTTCTCAATAAGAAATTTTTGGCCTAGGGGTGCCGTGAAAAAAATTCTGATATTCTAGGGCGCCGTGATTCAAAAAAGTTTGGAAACCACTGGACTAGCGTGTAGTGCACCGTGCAAGCTATAGAAGCATGCTGTTGGTGCTGTGTTTCAGGCTATGATCCCGGCTGCCTGCTCAGCCCCAACAGATAACAAGCTGCAGTTTACACACCATTTAGAGGACACGCTGCCCCAGGCTTTTCCTTGTTAACAGGTGCAGTCACCGATGTTACAGAAATCACTTTGGTAGCTATCCAACTGACAGTGGAAAGGGGGGATAATCGAACTAAGGGGGTTGATCGCAGCAGCAAATTTGTTAGCAGTTGGGCAAAACCATGTGCACTGCAGGGTGGGGAGATACCATTGACGTGCGGTGGGGTGAGGCAGGTGAGGCAGAGCCTTTCCTGTCATACTAATTGTTTGTACTAGAGTTTTGATTGTATAAAGTATATGAAAAATACAAAGAATATGTTTGAAATATCTTCTTTGCATTATTCTAATAATTTTTATAGCCAAAACTCTGGAGTAAAAAGTCTATGGCACCTGCTGACCTTTTCTGCACTTCTCAGATCAAAACTCACCAAATTTCCAGAAGTTTATACTGCTGCACCTGTGTATAATGCCCAGATGTACCCTTTGGCTCATATACTGCGTTTAAATCTGGCTCTGGTGCTAGCCAGTGCCTCCTGAGCCATTTAGTTCACCGCACGACCCTGGGAGATACATACTTGCCTACTTTTTAAAACTAGTTTCAGGGAGATTTTAGTCGGCATCAGAACACGCCGTGTACAGCACGAACCTCTGTTTAGGGGGCTTGTCATGCTCCACCCAAAGGGCGTATCTAGCTCCACCTTATGGGTGTACCTATTGCCTCCCAGGGGTGTTCTGCAGTGGCAGGTGGTAATTTAAGTGCGGCGTGCTACCAGAAAGGGATTTTGTATGGGTGAAATGTGCAGTTGTAAAAATTGCTAGGGGCAGTGCCATCCTACACACATGGGTAGTGCCATATTACACACACACAAACACTGGGAGCAGCACCATTCTGCACACACATGCACTGGGGCAGTGCCATATTACACACACACACACACACACACACACACACACACACACACACACACGGGGTAGTGCCATATCACACACACACACACACACACACACACACACACACACACGGAACAGTGCCATCCTAAACACACACACTGGGGGTAGTGCCATATTACACACACACACACACACACACACACACACTGGGAGCAGTGCCATCCTACACACACCACACACACACACACACACACACACACACCACTGGAGGCACTGCCATATTACACACACACTATGAGCAGTGTCATCCTACACACACAGGGGGCAATGGGTGGGCAGAGGTATGTAGCCCTGTGTGTGTGGGGTATGGCTGTGGATAGAAGTAGGATAAGCATTGTAAATGACCAGATGTAAGGAGTGGGTGGGGGCAGGTGAGTACGTAGTAGCAGGGAAAGTGAGCACCCAGTGTTATGGGAGGGAGAGAGGAGCTGGGGATTACCAAATAAAACTAATAAAGCATAACGAAGAATATCAATCAACAATCAACAGTAAGAAATCACAGTTCCTGTCAAATGAGATCACGGCAGCAAACAATAGGCCAGCTCTACTTGTCCGCACAGTGGAAATGCTTTGCAAGCCAGCATGCCTGCAGACTGATGAAACCCTCTCCTAGCCAAGATGCAACGAGTTTGCAAACTTCTTTGCAGATAAAATATCCACCATTCGGGCTGGAATCTCCACAGTGCCATCAAAGCAGTGCCAAACTACAAAGCCTGCCAATATAAGCCACCTGCCTTCATGGACCAGCTTTGACCCAGTGGATGTAAAGGACATTTCTAAAATTGCTCGGATTGCTGTGATCTGGACCCTGCCTCAACCAAGCTTCTAATAGGTTGTATGGATATAATTGGTCCTGTCTTTGCAAAAATTGTTCAATACTCTTTGCAGACAGGCATTTTTCCTGGACCCCTAAAGGAAGAAATTGTTAGACCTCTTCTTAAAAAAACTAATTTAGATCCCGACTGCATGACCAACTACATACCAGTAACAACCTTCCTTTTCTAGGAAAGGTTATTGAGAAAGTGGTTGCAAATCAACTGGAAACTCTCGTGACAACCCATGATATTTATGATCCATTCCATCAGGATTCAGGAGAAGACATAGCACTGAAACAGCCCTGGTGTGTGTGTTAAATGATCTTCTTATAGCAAGAGACAGAGGTGACTGTTCAATATTAATCCTTCTGGATCTCTCTGCAGCATTTGATACCGTGGACCATGGGCTTCTGATTGAGCGACTGATACATTTCTGTGGTCTGGATGGCACAGTCCTAAGCTGGTTCAAATCATTTCTCACAGGCAGGTCACAGAGAGTATCATCTGGAGTATACTCATCACCATCAGTGCCATTGCCATGTGTGTCCCACAAGGTTCTATACTATCCCCCATGCTTTTTGCAGTATACATGCTCCCGCTGGGTGAAATAATCTGGCACCATGGCCTGGTCTACCACTGCTATGCAGATGATACACAACTGTACTTGTCCTTTGCTCCAGGCACTGATAACCCATTAGCAACCCTAAATGGCTGTCTAGCTGGGCTCCAGGAGTGGATGAGTGCCAGTTGGCTGCGACTGAACCCGGATAAAACAGAGGTCCTTATGATAGGACCGCAACATCAAAGGACAAGACTGTAGCATAGCCAACCAACTGGACTTACACTCAGGGATTCAGAATTACAAACCACTGATCATGTGCGGAATCTTGGCGTTGTCCTGGATGGTGGCTTGACACTTAAACATCAGATATCAGCCACAATCAAATCCTTATTATTTCACCTGAGGAACATAACCAGAATCAAGCACTTAATTCTCTCATTAATAATAATAATAATAATAATACATTTTATTTATATAGCGCTCTTTCTCCAATAGGACTCAAGGCGCTTAACAGATACATAGCATAATATAGTACAGAAAATAATGAAGTACAGAACAGCTTTTCATAAAATACAGAAGCATGAAGATACTAAAGGGAGATCATGGAAATGCTTGAGTAAACAGGAAAGTCTTGAGTATACTTTTAAAGGAATCTATAGCTGGGGCCTCTCGCACTGTGCGGGGAAGCGAGTTCCATAGAGTCGGAGCCGCATGACTAAAAGCTCGACCCCCGGATGAGTTATGGGAGATTCTAGGTACTGCTAAAAGTCATGATCTGCCAAAAGTCATACATGAATTTGTATCATCTCGATTATACTACTGTTATGCCCTCTACCTTGGTCTCCCAGAAAAAGAATTGCACCGCTTACAGCTGGTGCAAAACACAGCTGCCAGGCTGTTAACCAACCTGCCCTGTTCTAGCCACATAACACCCATCCTCTACTCACTTCACTGGCTGCCTGTAAGATGGCGAATCATCTTCAAGATTGGCTTACTGAGTTTCAAAGCACTACATGACCAGGGACCAAGGTACCTGAAGCAACTACTGACCCCATACTGCCCCACTGGATTACTGCGATCTATAGATGAAGGACTTTTAGCAGTACCTAGAACCTCCCGTAATTCATCTGGGGGTCAAGCTTTTAGTCATGCAGCTCCGACTCTATGGAACTCACTTCCTTGCACAGTGCGAGAGGCCCCAACTACAGAATCCTTCAAAAGTATACTCAAGACTTTCCTGTTTACTCAAGCATTTCCATAATTGTCCCTTTAGTATCTTCATGCTTCTGTATTTTATGAAAAGCTGTTCTGTACTTCATTATTTTCTGTACTATATTATGCTCTGTTTCTGTTAAGCGCCTTGAGTCCTATTAGAGAAAGAGCGTTATATAAATAAAATTATTATTATTAAGTGGTAGGGGGCGTCACCGCTGCTCTCATCTGTCCTCCTGGCGGGCTGTTGCTGTCACAGCGCTGGGCGGCTCTATGATTACTTCAGAACGGTACCGCGGCCAACATTTTGCTCCCTCTGTGCGGGACATGTGATACTACACTGCCCAATCACTGCACAAAAATGTAATCACTAGAAGCAGCATGTAATCAACTGCTGTGTCTCCAGCTCAGCTGCTATTTCCCATAGCTAAATGCTAGTACTGGTCTCCAGGAAAATGGTTACCTGTGCATGCATGACAGTCCGGACGCTGCAGTGGATAATCCGTTGGATTTGCATGGTGTGTCGGGGCAGCGTGAGACTCCACTGTGATCCGGCATGCAGGCTCAATCTAGCAGGTCGCTCACTTCAGCGCTGTGTGAAGTGAGCGGCCCCCTGTCCCCGCCCCCCCTCGCTCAGCACACATCGCGCTGAGTGGGGGGAGAGATGTGTGCTGAGCGGTCTGTGATAGATCGTTCAGAACACCTCTCTAGGGCTGTACCCCCCTTTAGATTTGGGTGGGGTGTGTTCAAACTGAAATCTAGATTGCAGTGTAAAAATAAAGCAGCCAGTATTTACCCTGCACAGAAACAAAATATCCCACCCAAATCTAACTCTCTCTGCACGTTATATCTGCCCCCCCTGCAGTGCACATGGGGCCTAATTCAGACCTGATCACTAGGCTGCATTTTCGTACAGCATGCGATCAGGTCTGAACTGCGCATGCGTATGCACCGCAATGCGCAGGCGCGCCAGTCTGCAGCAACGGGGATCGACGGGCAGCGACGGGATGTGCGAGAAAAGCGATTACACGGGCAATCGCAAGGTTACTGACAGGAAGAGGCCGTTTGTGGGTGGCAACTGACCGTTTTTAAGGAGTGTCCTGAGAAACGCAGGAGGGACCAGGCGTTTGGAGAGAGGGTTTCTGACGTCAGTGCGGCCCCAATCATCGCACTGGAAGAGTAAGTCCTGGGCTGTGCAGAGACTGCACAAACTTCTGTTTGTGCAGCTCTCCTGCACATGCGATCGCACCCCTGCACAGCGAATTCCCCTTCCCCTGTAGGCGGCGACTACCTGATCGCAGGGATGCAAAAAACGCACCCTAGCGATCAGGTCTGAATTAGGCCCATGGTTTTGCCCAACTTCTAACAAATTTGCTGCTGCGATCAACTCTGAATTACCCCCTAAGATCCTGGACAACCTCCAACTCTCACCGAGTATCACTACAGCATCTTTGTGGTGAGTTTAAAGACAAATTTTATGATCGGCACTGTGCTCCCAGTTAGCAGTATCAACCTCCGCTTTACCTCGCAGATGGGTAGATTTGGTGTAGCTTATAGGGGGATGTAGTGTAGTGATGTAGTGTAGCATATAGGGTATGTAGTGCAGTGCATAGAGGCATGTAGTGTAGTTCAGCATGTAGGGATGTAGTATAGTGATGTAGTGCAGTGGATAGGGGAACGTAGTGCAGTGATGAAGTGATGAACTGAAATATAAATTGCAGTATAAAAATAAAGCAGGCACAGAAACAATATAAACCACCCAAATCTAACTCTCTTTGCACATGTTACATCTGCCCCACCTGCAGTGCACATGGCTTTGCCCAACTGCTAACAAATTTGCTGCTGCGATCAACTCTGAATTACCCCCATAGCGCAGTGATATATACAGGGGGGAAATGTAGTGGAGGATGCTGCTGGGAGGGCATGTGACGCTTAGGGCATTTGGGGCACATAGGGGAATATTGTGCAATAGTATCTCCTTTTTTTGAAATTTTTGATAATCTGATTATTTTAGCCTGACATGGTTGTTTTTCATTTTTTTTATTTATTTATTCATTTATTGGGGGGGGGGGGGGGCGGGGGGGATGTGACAGTGGTTATGGGGGGCGCCAAATTACTGCTTTGGTCATCTCAGTATTACTAGCCATACAGCGCTGTAGTTGCTACTAAGCTCCAGGTCTTTTAACATAATTATAATTCTGTAACTAATCTTTGGAGAATCATAATCCTTTTCCAAATACATTATACATAATGTGTCCCAGTTGTAATTCTACACATACACGCATCTGTATTAACAGAACTTTCAAACATACAC
Source organism: Pseudophryne corroboree (assembly GCF_028390025.1). Lineage (NCBI taxonomy): Eukaryota > Metazoa > Chordata > Amphibia > Anura > Myobatrachidae > Pseudophryne > Pseudophryne corroboree. The sequence continues at coordinate 123,866,428 of NC_086444.1, read as the reverse complement.
ATAGCTCAGTGACGAATGCAGGATTTCTAGAGGGGGTTTCCAAATGCAGTACACAATCTCCTACTCTGTAGAATATTGGAGCAAATGCGCGAGTTTGGGGGAACGGCAGAATAATCTAGTAAAGACCCTGGACATTAATGTAAACATTGGTCTTTTTATACACTGTATGGATTACACTATATGGAATACAGTATTAATATTTCACACTATAGATGGTCTATAGCACAGGTTCTCAAACTCGGTCCTCAGGACCCCACACGGTTCATGTTTTGCAGGTCACCTGTAGATTTTTAAAATGTGACAGTTGGTGATACACAGTGCACCTGCTGGGTGACATGGAAAACATGAACCGTGTGGGGTCCTGAGGACCGAGTTTGAGAACCACTGGTCTATAGTATTAAACATTTAAATAATATAAATAAGTGGTCAGGAAAAGGTTAAGCATACCATAATAAATAAATACACAAAAACAATAGTACTGCACTCTCTAAGCACACATTCTCCCACCGTATGATAAGGCTCCCGTCTCCTTTTCCTGGTAGCTACTCTCTGGTCCAGTGACTGAGGGCTCAGATCCACATACAACCCAAACTTGGTAGAAGAAGCTGCTACCACTGGTCATGTGCAGCGGCTCTGCTCTGTCCCCCAAACAGCATGATGTGTCGCCAACTCTAGTAATCGTATTATATACCACTGTTATTGTTGTCATAATTTGAGCCACTTGCCAAGAGGAGGGGGGTTTCTAGGCAACTGGACCCCCCTCCCCCCCCCCCCCCCGCGTTTGCCTATGTAGCTAGTTGCTTGTTATGTGTTTATTCTACAGTACATGTAGGAGACAGTGCCTACCCTTTCCATCCATGACAAAGTCTAGAAACTACTGCACGAAACATGCAACATTAATCACCGAAAAAAAATATCTGACACACTCAGCCTCAAAGTACAGATAATAAATATGCAGGTGCGCGACCAACAGCAGCAGGTAGGAGGAAGGTCAGTTCCTCAAAACTAAATAGTAGAGGAAATGTTATACCAGCGCTGGCTGAATAGATGAATCAGTTAGAATTTGTGTTAATACTATAATAATATTAAAAATGATAATAAGGATGGTTTACTCTGTGTAAAAAAGTCACAATTTATTTAACATAACATCTGTAACAGATCTAAAAGAAAGGAATTCCTATAGCCACTAGGTGGCGATAAAATTTCAGTATATCTTGTCTGGATAAAGTTTCATAGGTTCTCCTGTGTTAGAATTGTCCATTCCTAAAGGCTAGGACGACTTCCCTTTATGCATTCACTGTATGGGTAAATAATTACCAGATCCCCACGTTGGTATGCAGCAGCGTTGGAACAAGTCCTTTGGTCGCTGTAGGGGTAGCGTAGACCGATTTGATGATAAGGTCCAGTAATGGGAGAAACGTCCAAATTGTACCGAGGAATGACACGGCTTAGCGGGCCGGTTTGGAGAACAGGATCCAGGCAGATAATTAGGCTCAAGTCCCAATGGACAGGATAGGCTCAACGCGTTTCACTGGTAAGATCCAGCTTCCTCAGGAGCATGCTCCTGAGGAAGCTTGATCTTACCAGTGAAACGCGTTGACAATTTGGATGTTTCTCCCATCACTGGACCTTATCATCAAATCGGTCTACGCTACCCCTACAGCGACCAAAGGACTTGTTCCAACGCTGCTGCATACCAACGTGGGGATCTGGTAATTATTTACCCATACAGTGAATGCATAAAGGGAAGTCGTCCTAGCCTTTAGGAATGGACAATTCTAACACAGGAGAACCTATGAAACTTTATCCAGACAAGATATACTGAAATTTTATCGCCACCTAGTGGCTATAGGAATTCCTTTCTTTTAGATCTGTTACAGATGTTATGTTAAATAAATTGTGACTTTTTTACACAGAGTAAACCATCCTTATTATCATTTTTAATATTATTATAGTATTAACACAAATTCTAACTGATACACTCAGCCTCAGCACAGGAGGCTGAAATGTTTCATTACTTTAAATTCAGTACACAGACAAATCTTCCTGTGCCTGTAACAATGGGGGTCATTCCGAGTTGTTCGCTCTGTATTTTTTTTCGCATCACAGCGATTTTCCGCTTAGTGCGCATGCACAATGTCCGCACTGCGACTGCGCCAAGTAAATTTGCTATGAAGTTAGGAATTTTACTCACGGCTTTTTCATCGTTCAGGCGATCGTAATGTGATTGACAGGAAGTGGGTGTTTCTGGGCGGAAACTGGCCGTTTTATGGGTGTGTGTGAATAAACTAGTGATGAGCGGATTCGGTTTTACTCGGTTTTACTCGGTTCTCAAAACGGCATCTTATTGGCTCACAGATGTCACGTGTTTTGGATAGCCAATAAGATGCCGTTTTGAGAACCGAGTAAAACCGAGTAAAACCGAATCCGCTCATCACTAGAATAAACGCTACCGTTTCTGGGAAAAACGCGGGAGTGGCTGGAGAAACGGAGGAGTGTCTGGGCGAACGCTGGGTGTGTTTGTGACGTCAAACCAGGAACGACAAGCACTGAACTGATCGCAGATGCCGAGTAAGTCTGGAGCTACTCTGAAACTGCTAAGACTTGTGTAATCGCAATATTGCGAATCTTTCGTTCGCAATTTTAAGATGCTAAGATTCACTCCCAGTAGGCGGCGGCTTAGCGTGTGCAAAGCTGCTAAAAACAGCTTGCGAGCGAACAACTCGGAATGACCACCAATGGACCCAACGGTGGTCATTCCGACTTGATCGCAGCCGCAACTTTTTGCTGCTGCTGCGATCAACTAGTACACGCCTATGGGGGAGTGTATTTTAGCTTAGCAGGGCTGCGATCACTTGGGCAGTCCTGCTAAGCTAAACAAATTTCAAGCAAAAGAAGACCAGCCCTATACCTACTTACCCTGTGCGACGATCCCTGCGATGCTGGAGCCGGCTTTGACGTCAGACATCCGCCCTCCTGGACACGCCTGCGTTTTCCTTACCACTCCCCGAAAACGGGCGCCAACGGTCCGGATTCACCCAGGAACACCTTCTTCTTGTCAATCTTCTTGCAGTTGTTTCTGCGAACACTTTCTTTGTTCTCCGCGACGTAACCCGGCAACCACTGTCGCCGGGCAACGTCGCGCACGTGCATTGCAGTCGTCGCGCATGCATGCGCATTCCGGACCCGTTCGCACAGCAGCGATAAACCGTTGCGTGCGAACGGGTCGGAATGACCCCCAATATGCGCTGCACAATACTAAATGAACCTTCTTGGAAGAACATCTGACACAACAACACATTGGTGATTAACCAGTGCACTGCGCAAACAGCAAAAAGTACTCCCCATCATTAATGTCGATTATCGGATGCCATAATTAGAAGATCTAAAACAGCACCAAAATCATAGAATGCATTACATCAGAACTGGCCGTTACTCTATCCTTCTGACCTCTACAGCCGGGTAGCGTCTAGTTTCCCTTCATGGAGAGGACCTTTCCCATAAGCCCCTGGGTCCATGTCACAAACTATTTGGAATGGTAACCTGTGATGAGTGAAGCGGAGCAAAGGGAGACTCAGAGCCCGAAGCGTGGCAAGCGAAGCATAGAAAAAACACACAACCCTCAAACGAACGGAGAATGAAGAAAACATTTAAGTGCTGTAAGGGCGGACGTTCTCTCCTGCCCTCTCGTTATGTCACTTCTAGGTCCTGATCACGAAGGTAACATAGACACAACCCTCTGTAGAGGGAAGGGTTTCTTACATTTCCATCTATCCATAGTGTTTATGGACACTGCAGATGTAGGACAGTTATCGGCTCCAGGCACGTTCCTTAGGAGCGGCCGCACAGGGCGCCGACTCCTAAAGGCGGCCTATAGCCGGCCGCAATATTAAATCAGCCGCCAGTCCGTCACCCAATCATAGCTCGCGGACCAGCAGTGGCAGCTGCTGCCGGACTGCGAGCTTTGACTGGCTGACAGACCGGTGGCTGATTTCAGGCAGGGAGCCGCCAGAGACGGAAGTGAGGGGAAGGCGAGGCACACGCTGCGCTCTCCTCCCCTCACACAGAAGCAGTGGCAGCAGCGGGAGCAGTAGGAGGCCTGTGGCGGTGAGCAGCGGTACAGGGGGCACGTGTATCTGACACTGTGGGGGGGCATGTGTATGTGGCACTCTGGGGGCATGTGTATCTGGCACTGGGGGGGCACGTGTATCTGGCAATGTGGGGGGCACGTGTATCTGGCACTCTGGGGGCATGTGTATCTGGCACTGTGGGGGCATATGTATCTGGCACTGTGGGGGGCACGTGTATCTGGCACTGTGGGGGGCACGTGTATCAGGCACTGTGTGGGACACATGTTTCTGGCACCTGGGGCATGTGTATCTGGCACTGTGGGGGGCACATGCATCTGGCACTGTGGGGGACATGTGTATCTGGCCACGTTGGGGGCATATAATGTGTATCTGGCAATGTTGGGGCATATAATGTGTATCTGGCAATGGGGGTACACGTATATATCTGACACTGTGGGGGGCACGTGTATCTGGCACTGTAGGGGGCATGTGTATCTGCCACTCTGGGTGCATGTGTTTCTGGCACTGTGGGGACATGTGTATCTGACAATGTGGGGGCATATTATGTGTATCTGGCACTGCGGGGGCACATGTGTATCTGACAGTGTGGGGGCATATTACAGTAGGTGTATCTGGCACTGTGGTGGCATATAATGTGTATCTGTCACTGTGGGGGCATATTATGTGTATCTGTCACTGTGGGGGCATATAATGTGTATCTGGCACTGTGGGGGCATATAATGTGTATCTGGCACTGTGGGGGCATATAATGTGTATCTGGCAATATGGCGCATATAATATGTATCTGGCACTGTGGGGGCAAATGTGTATCTGGCACTGCACTGCTGGGGGCATATGTGTATCTGGCACTGTGGGGCATATAATATGTATCTGGAACTGTTGAGGCATTTAATGTGTATCTGGCACTGTGGGGGCATATAATGTGTATCTGGCACTGTGGGGGTATATAATGTGCATCTGGTACTGTGGGGGCATATAATATGTATCTGGCACTGTGGGGGCAAATGTGTATCTGGCACTGCACTGCTGGGGGCATATGTGTATCTGGCACTGTGGGGCATATAATATGTATCTGGCACTGTGGGGGCATATAATGTGTATCTGCCACTGTGGGGGCATATAATGTGTATCTGATACTGTGGGGGCATATAATATGTATCTGGCACTATGGGGGCAAATAATGTGTATCTGGCACTGCACTGCTGGGGGCATATGTGTATCTGTCACTGTGGGGCATATAATGTGTATCTGGCACTGCTCTACTGGGGGCATATGTGTATTTGGCACTGCTGGGGGCATATTATGTGTATCTGGCACTGTGGGGGCATGTAATATGTATCTGGCACTGTGAAGGCATATAATGTGTATCTGGCACTGCACTGCTGGGGACATATGTGTATCTGACACTGCTGGGGGGCATATAAGGTGTATCTGATACTACTGGGGGTGTATGTGTATTTGGCACTACTGGGGGCATATGTGTATCTGACACTGCACTACTGGGGTCATTATGTGTACCTGACACTATACTGGAGACATTATGTGTAAAGTACACTACTGTGGGAATTATGTGTAAGACTGCTAATTGTGTGTGAAAATATATTTATTTATAGTCTGATAATATAAAGTTGCGAGGCCACGCCCACTTTTCCAGGAGCGGCGCGCACATTGGGGGGGACAGGGGCACTTGGAAATTTTATCGCTCAGGGTGCTAGTAGGCCTGGAGCCGGCCTGCTAATCACATATACATATAGCATAGATTTTTATCCAGAGTGGCGTCTTATGTATACCCTAAACTAATTTGTTGCGATTTGTTATTTATTAGAGCAGTATATATGCAGTATGCAACACCTCTAAAGTAATTAATATTAACAAGAACAAAAGACAAACATAAGATTTGGGGATCTATTCATGAAGTAGTGAAAAGTGCGAAGAAGTGAGCCAGTGGAGAAGTTGCCTATGGCTGTGAATCAGCTGCTACGTATAATTTTTTAAAATGCATTTTATAAATGTTACCTCCACAGTGACTGGTTACCATGGGCAACTTCTCCACTGGCTCACTTCTCCGCACTTTTCTCTGCTTCATGAATAGACCCCTTAAGAATAAAACGCTGACAACATATGAATATCTTTTTCAAAGATTAAACCTATACCTATACATATCAATATCTGGATTTAATAAATTACTTATAAGTATTTTTGACTTATATTTGGCATGTCGCTAGCTAGTATGGCTGACTGAGCCTCCTTGTGTTTCACCTGCACCATCTCCTAATACTCTCTCCAGCCTCAAGTCTCCGCTGTGTGTCTCCAGCCACAACCTCTCAGAATCATCTCCAGAATCATGCCCCCTTTGTATCTCTGAAGCCTCATTCCACCACGTTTCTGTCCAGCCTCATGCCCCGTTCTGTCTCTTTTGCCTCATACCCCCTGCCCTCCCTGTGTCTCTAAAGACTCACATGTCTCTATTTCTCTTTCACTTGTGTCTCATCTGTTTCTCTCTGTCACACTTTCCATCTTTCTGATATCTTTCCCCATCCACCCCATCTAGCTGTCATCTCTGTCCCCATCGCCCCCTCATATTTCTCCCCGCATTGGATAGGGGAAAGGGTTTGTCAGTGGTTCCATGGGGGTGGGCACTTTCATTGTCAGGTGTTTACAGCTGTTATCCCCCAACTTCCTATGTCACACGCTATGCCTAATTGTCTTTCTCATCTCTGTCCCTCCTTTCCCCCTCCCCCTCCGCCTCCGTCATATCTGTCCTCCTCCCCATCTTTCATCTCTGCCCTTTAGCGTGGCTAAAATGTTGCGAGGTTGCTTGTATTGCAAATGTTCAGAAAATTAGAGCTCATGGCAATCTTTATCAAAGCCTCATTTTGTACCCATGAAAACTTGCTATGACTGTGGGTGCTATATTGGTGAATGGGTGGATGAGGACCTTAATGATAAATGTTTTGCTGTGTAATAACTGTCAGGCAACATTTCAAGCATTGGCTATGAGTTAATTAGGAATAGGCTCTGATGTATCAGAGGAGGTGATTCAGTCCTGATCGCATGCAGGCGTTTTTTTTGCAGTGCTGTGATCAGGTAGTTGTCAACTACCTGGATGGGGTAGTTGATGTGCAGGGGTGCGAGCGCTTGTGCAGAGAGCTGCATGGTTTCTGCACAGCTAAGGACTTACTCAGCCGCTGCGATGATCCGGCCAGGAGCTGAGGTCAGGAATCCCCCCTTCAAACGGCTGGGCACGCCTGTGTTTTTCCAGACACTCCCTAGAAACGGTCAGTTGCCACCCACAAACGTCTTCTTCCTGTCAATCTTCTTGCGATCGCCGGTGCGATCACTTTCTTCGTAAAATCCGTCGCTGTCCGGTGATGCCCGTCGCCAGCAGCCGATGCGCCTGTGCATTGTGGTGCATATGCATGCGCAGTTCAGACCCGATCGCACTGCTGCATAAAAAGCTAGCGTGCGATTGGGTCTGAATGACCCCCAGGGAGAGATTCCTGAAAACTGGACAGCTTTTCTCAAGCAAGATTTTTGGGCATTATGCAAAGCTCTTCGTTATGTGTGTACAGAATTGGGCACTATGGGACAAAAGTAGGCTGTATGCTAATTTGTATAGCATAAACAGACAGAGAGGGGGGGTTGCAAATCCCACCCCTACATTTCCCTTCAGCACACTCAAAATTACCTGCAACCATACCTGAACCTATCTGGTACTAGAAATTCAGATAATTAGTTTACACATGTTTGCAAACACATGTTTAAGCTGCTGAGCTACTTCAAGGCTTCTCCAATGTCAGCAGTCCTAACACTACATAATAGCAGTGCCCACATAGGGCCATGTAATTTGTCACAGTAGGCCTCATGATAAAGGCTATTACTAAAACACATCCAGACACTACAAGGAACAGCATGCCTTCCAAATACTGCTCCCATTCAATGCCTCTCGCACACAAGCAGATAAACAATGGTAGTTGCTCGGTCATTCCTGGAGATAATTATGTATCAGGTTCTGGAAAGGGGGAGGGGTCACAGACAAACAGACAGAGAGGGTGGTTGCAAATCCCACCCCTACATTTCCCTTCAGCACGCTAAAAATGACCTGTAACCATACCTGAACCTATCTGGTGATAGAAATTCAGAGAATTAGTTTACACATGTTTGCAAACACTTTTAAGCTGCTGTGCTACTTCAAGGCTTCACCGATGTCAGCAGTCCTAACAGTACATAATAGCAGTGCCCACATAGGGCCATGTAATTTGTCACAGTAGGCCTCATGATAAAGGCTATTATAAAGGCTATTAATTTGTATAGCATACAGTATCTGCAGGAAATGCCCAGAAGGGCTCATGCATTGATGCCGAAACACAAATAAACGCCTCTATCTTTCATACCTGACACAGGGCAAATGCAGATACACCTTAATAATGATTACTTGTACCTGGCACATAGGTGACCTACAATATGTGGAGTGGTGGTTACAGTATATCTGTGATGTATATGCATTCTTGCTTACTCTACCAGAGCGGCCTGGAGGCTTCCAGAAATCAAGTGTCATATCCAGGCGCCCTGAACAGTGGGCAAGTCTCCTGGCTGTGTCTGCCCACTTCCAGAGTGAAGTGGGTGGAACAGGTGACAGACAATGCGGTTTGCATGGCATAACGTCATTGTTGCTCTGCCCCTGTGCCCACAAATACAGTTTATTCACTATTACACTATTGTGTGTTGTAGGCAAATTACAGTAATTGGGCTGTTTCTGGCACACAGTACGTTGAGCCTTCTATTTTAAATAATAGGAAATAAGTATGTTGCATTAATTAATTCCTTCTAGTGAGGTATCCTACATCAGGCTGCATGGGGAGCATGTAACCAGTGGGGAGCATGTAAACAGCCTACATAGACTACTAATAACGAGCTCATTAGCGGAGTCACTGGCTCAGATCTGGGTTATGAGCAGATTATGTTTTCACCATTAGCTCTCCTTTTTTACATACGGATTTGTACAAAAGAACTTGTTTGTGACGTTCATTTCTACACTCCATTAATTTTATGTCCTGTTTGAAATAATCTAATTGTGCTTTTAGTGCACATAACAGGTCATTTACAAGCACAAAATTAAACCTCCAGTTAAATTTGCAAATGCAATTACATGGGTGATGGAAAAGTGGCACACAGGTTGTGCTTGCGCTGAATATTGTGAAGCACAGCTCGCAACGGAATTGAAGCTACAACATTTAATACAACGGTCTTGTAGTGGCGTAACTGTCGTGAAACAATGTAGAAGAATATGTATTGCACCAACATATCCAGGATTATACTGAGGGTGCGGTCTATCCAACACTGGGCCCGATTCAGACCTGATCACAGCTGTGCGTTTTTGCACAGCGGGCGGTTATCGAACTACTGCGCATGCGTATGCCTAACAGTGACACAATGGTGCACAAATTTTGATCGCTGTACGCAGGGTGATTGACAGGAAGAGGGTGTTTGTGGGTGGTAACTGTCCGTTTTCTGGGATGGTCTGCAAAAACGCAGTCGTGCCCAAGCGTTCTCTGGGAGGTTGTGTGACGTTAGCTCTGGCCCCGATCAGCCTGTTTGGATCGCACTGTAGGAGTAAATCCTGGACTACGCACACACTGCACAGTATGGAAAAATCATTAGATGGTGAGTGTGATGCGAACAGATTTGCAGCCATACGCTGACTGAGGGGAATTTTCGCATGGAGTACACATGCAACTGCATACTTGCCAGTGGCGGTTCTTGCCACGGGCAAGCGGTACTTTTGCCCGGGGCGCCGCCTTCCGGAGGGCGCCGGCGCCATCCGGAGGGCGCCGCACCAGGGCAAGATCCGCCACTGTGCCCCCCGTAGTGCCCTGCTGTGCCCCCCCGCTTTGAAGGGAACCAGACGCGTAGCGTCTAGTTTCCCTTCATGGAGAGGACCTTAGTTGTGCGGTGCGCGATGACGTCATCGCGCACCGCACAGCAAAGGTCCTCTCCATGAAGGGAAACTAGACGCTACGGTCTAGTTTCCCTTCGTCTTGAGGACCTCTGCTGTGCGATGCGCGATGACGTCATCGCGCACCGCACAGCATAGTGGCACAGACACTAGGGGTCATAATTGACCTCTAGTGTCTATGCTGTTCTATGGGAGAGACGTAATAACGTCTCTCCCATAGATCGAAGAGAACAGAGGAGAGGAGAAGAGCGGCGCCGCCGGCGGAGGGGGTCTGGATCAGGAACGGGGATGGTAAGTATAGTTTTTATTTATTTTTATTTTTTCTTTCAGCGAGCTGACCACGCCCCCAATCGAAGCCACGCCCCCATATTTTGCCCGGGGCGCCACAGATCACAGAACCGGCCCTGATACTTGCATGGGGTGAATTTTCACTCCCCTGGTTGACGAGTATCTGATCGCAGGACAGTGCAATTTGCAGCACAGTGATCAGGTCTGAATTAGGCCCTCTATATCTGCGACTTGTTATGATGTATGTAACTACCTCTCTCCAATGTTCAAAGTCATCATTAATATGAAAGTTAATAACAGACTCCATAAGGTGCACATTGATGTAGTACCGTGGCTGTTGAGCTGTAATATACTATAGGGCCTGATTCAGTGTTGTACACCATGCCGATATTTATAGAGTTAAGCAATTATCAGTAAACTGTGCACTCGCCCAGGGGCCTTAGCAATGTTGCTTGCAGGGAGGATTTATTCGCAAAGTGACAACAGTGATTGGACCATTTTTCGGGCGTGTCTCAGCCTGTTTTTTCGATCTCGTACGCAGTAACAGAGGCATCGGCATCTCACTTACTGCGGCCATGCTGCATAGCCATAGGATTGCTCCGATGATCGATTATACTACTCAACAGTCATTTGGCATCTGACGTGATATATATCTATTCCATCATTTTGTGCTTACAATCCAAATATACCTTCAGAAATGTGATATCACGTAAGGATTTTGAGAGATTTTTACAAAACTTTAATAATAAAAAATATTTAATCACAGTAAGTGCTCGCCAAGACTCCCGTCTTCATGTACTATGGGGTACGAATCCTGACAAGACTCCTCAGCCTCTATGTCATGGGTCTTCAACCTGCGGCCCTCCAGCTGCTGTGGAACTAGACATCCCACCATGCCCTGCCTCAGTTTTAGCATGCTTTAATAGCAAAACTGTGACAGGGCATGCTGGGATGTGCAGTTCCACAGCAGCTGGAGGCCGCAGGTTGAAAACCCATGCTCTATATTATCAGAAATCCCCCTCTTCATCTTCCTCATTCTCCATGTGCTGGTCCTGGGGGTAGAACACTTGCTGGCGCCTGTCCCAGCTCCGTGCCGGCGTGCCGAGGGGGGAGTAAACAGAAAGCTCCCCTTGCTGTACCACCAGAGGTGGGGGTGTTCTCACGGGTTCAGTATGATATCCCTGAGCTCAGTGCTCAGAAGGGGCTGGAACAAGGGCTGCTCTCCCTCACAGCGCCAATGAAGCATGTCAGCGCTTCCCCGCTGACTCCACAGCACAGCTCCACCTCAACCATCTGTGAGCATACCTCCCAACTGTCCTGATTTTTTTGGGACTGTCCCGCTGTCCCACCTGCGGGCTGTAGTGTCTCGCGGTGGGGAGGCAGTTGGGAGGCTCTATCATAGAGCGCTGGGCATGCCTCCTCAGTGATGTAAATGAGGGCATGGCTGGCGATTGTGGCACTCCTGTGAAGCCACGTCCCATTTTCCTGAGGCCATGCCCCCTTTACCCGGCGGGGTGCTCCTTCGCCGCGCCAAAGTTCCTCTTTATCCACCAGTAAAGTTAGGAGGTATGCAGTGAGTTCCCTTTTATAGATTTCTCTCCTCACTCCTCTATTACCTCAGGAGCTTCCCTCACAGGATTCCTCACACACAGTGTCTCAACAGTCTTTAATATATTATACATTGATGCAGGGCCGCCATCTGGAGGGTGCTGGGGGCACAGCTGTCCCGGGCCCGGCCTCTTTGACAGAGAGAGGAGGCCCGGGATGCTCAAGCAGCCACCTAACCGCCCGCTGCCGTCCCCAATGTTCCACAGTCATCCCCACTGTTCTGCTGCTGTCCTCCAATCTTCCAGCAGCTCTGTATTGAAAAAGTCCCTCCAAAAATGGCTGCCGCCACAGAGAAGTCAGTTATTCTGTCTAACAGTGGGGACGGAGGCAGGCAGGCACCGGCATAAGTATCCCGGGACCTCCCGACAGCTGCAGCAATGGGGGAGGGAAGGAAGGAATCCCCTGACAACGAGCAGAACCCCTGATAACTACATGTAGCAGGTACTTTCATAATTATTGTGTGGCCGTAATATGGTGTCAGGGGCATTACTGTGTGGGGTATAATGTGGTGAGGGGCATTACTGTGGGGACTTAGGGGTCTATTTACTAAGCCTTGGATGGAGATAAAGTGCACAGAGATAAAGTGCCAGCCAATCCGCTCATAACTGTCATTTTTCAAATCCAGTCTGTGACATGTCAGGAACGGATTGCCTGGTAATTAATCTCTTTGGACTTTATCTCCATCTAAGGCTTAGTAAATAGACCCCCTAATATGGTGCAAGGGGCATAAAATGGTGTTGCTCCGGGCCTGCATAGAAATCAGATTTTTTATTTCTTTCAAATATCTATTTATTTTTATTTAACTTTCTGATGGCAGCCCTGCAGTGATGGCCATACATTATACATATATTTTTCAGGCAACCACTTCTGCAGTACTCAATCAACTCAATGGGGTGTCACACTTCTTTTTCTGGCGACTATGAACTTGGGGGCCTAATTCAGACCTGATCGCTAGCGAGCAATTTTTTGCACTGCTGCGATCAGATAGTCGCCACCTGCAGGGGGAGTGTATTTTAGCTGTGTAAGTGTGCGATCGCATGTGTAACAGAGCTGTACAAACTGATTTTGTGCAGTCCCTGCGCAGCCCAGGACTTACTCAGCCGCTGCGATCGCATCAGCCCGTCCAGGACCCGAATTTACCTCAGGAACCAGTGCAAACGCTTGGACACACCTGCGTTTTCCAAGACACTCCCTGGAAACGGTCAGTTGACACTTACAAACGCCTTCTTCCTGTCAATCTCCTTGCACTCGCCCATATAAACGGATCCGTCACACAAACCCATCGCTGAGCGGCGATCCGCTTTGTACCCGTGCAACGGGAATGCGCATTGCGGTGTATACGCATGCGCAGTTTGGACCTGAAACGCACAGCAGCGATCAGGTCTGAATTACCCCCTTTAGTGTATCCAGAGATTTGTAATCAGAATAGTGAAGAGATTGTATTTGAACATTTTCTGGAAATTTTCAGGTGATATGGGGGAAAATTATGAAATCTGGGGAGAGAGAGAGAAGCTGCCCATAGCAACCAATCAATTTCTAACTGTCATATTATAGGCTACTGTGCTAGAAAATTAACATCCACATGATCTCTCTTCAAAATGTGATAAATTTCCCCTTAGCCTCTATTACGTATGGGGATTTATAGCTCACTGAAAAATCAGTTACTTCAAATAGGTAAACTCTTGATTTAAAAAAAAAGGGGGGGGGGGAATACCCTAAAGCATAGATAATAATAATAATAATAATAATAATAATAATAATAAATAAATAAAGCGACGGGAGATTGCAGGAACAATATTCAATTGCTGCCCGTTATCGAGCGAGCAGCTTCGCAAATGCAATCTTTACTGTATGAGGGCCTGTGTTCCAAATGTGTGAAATGCCAGGAGGCAATGTAGACTTTGCCTGACTATTCCACCTAAACCTACTATATCAACACTAGATATTTGGACAGTGTATAAAGATGACTCTAGCATACAGTAAACATTACAAGGACATGATCAACAGGAAATTCACTTGGCAGTATCAAGGTGCAAAGTCTGACAGAGCCCCGGAACTCACTAGGGACCACCATAACGCGGTATGGATTTTGCTGCTGGGATCTCTCTAAGTACCCCTTTCACAAACTAGCTGGGATTAGTACAGGGGCAGTTCAAGAGAGGAGGGTGCTCGTGTGCAGTCTCCCTGCGGGTCTGGTCCTCTCTCACAGGGCAGTTGCCAGTAGACTCTGACACTGTACCAGTCATGCGCTGTCCTCCAAGAATACAGCACCCGCGCCGTATTCCTAGTGATTTTTCTACTATGCATGTGCAAATGTTCCAGAAAAATGGTGTCCACCGTGGTTTATGCCAACTCCAGTGAGGAGAGTATAATGTATGGGACAAAGGTGTGCGGGGCATGCCCCCCTGGACCCAGGGGTCCATGAGCACTGTACAGCCTGCATTGTAAGCACTGGACAAAGCAATGCACTGGGACCACTACCCACCAATTCATGCAAATTAATAAAAAACATATCATAACTTACCCCTCCTGCGATCGCACACCATTGCTCCACATGCTTTCATACACGGAATGGCTGTCAGCATTCTGATTGGTGGATAGCTCCTGCCATTCACCAATCAGCATGCTGACAGCCATTCACTGCTTGTCTGCAGGCTGGGAGGCAGGTAGAAAATGCTGCCTGGTCACTCTAATTGTCTAATTTACAATCAGAGCAGCTGGGCAGCATTCTCTACCTACCTCTCAAGAAGCTTCAGAGGCACAAGCCTTGGGGGTAGATGTTCCCCAGCTCAGCCCACCCCTTGTAGGCTCCTAGAATTGTGGGGCCCTGGGCAGCTGCCCTGTGTGCCTATACATTATCATGGCCCTGATCAGGCTCAGACTTTATGAAAGGCTTCTAATAAAATCAGAATTGTCATGAAGTATTACCGTATTCCTACAATGGGTACGCCCAAGTCAGAGCTTCACTGGACAGAAGGAATACAATAAATGCCACCTTGGATTTCTCAGAAGTGAAGTTTCCAGGAAGCAACTCAAAGTGAAAGGCACCCTGGTTGAGGAAGCCCCTGCACACTGTGGGGTTGCCGTCATATTAGTTGGGTTTGGAATCTACAGCTTGGAGACTAATGGAGCATGCATAGTTTGTAATGAATATGGAGTGGTGAATGCACCTTTTTTACCAGCTAATGGTGCTGTATCAAACCGCTGAACTAGACCTTGAATGTACAGCACCAACTGCTGTTGATTCTTCTGTCTGTCAATACAAGAAATTGGCTCCCAGCATAATCCATCCCTAATGCCAGACTATACTGTCACCCTTGTACACAGAAGGATTTGATTTAGCAGGTGTGAGATCTGCCCCGGCAGTGTTGAGTCGCAGACTTTAATGGAACCTCCAGTGTGGGATGCGTTCGGCATCCTGGAAGTCTGTGTGCCGGAATGCAGACTCCATTCTGGACACTGGTGCCTGAACACAAACAGCCGAGATGCCAAAGGGTTATGTGTAGGGCCAAGGAGTGGAGGGCTAGACAGTAGGGGGGGGTTAGTCACTAGGGGGGTTGTTATCCATAGCTGCCACCCCCAAGTGCTAGTCCTTGCTGCCGCCCCCCGCTGATTATCCCAAGCCCCCAAGGGTTAGGGTAAGAGGTAGGAGAGGGACAAAATACTTACCCCTTTCCGGTGTCTGCATTCTAATCGTTGGGATGCTGCGGTCGGTCATGTTACCACCGGCATCCTGTCAGGTTGAACTACTCCTTCACATAACCTGCTGGGATTATGTACAGAATCAGGATCCACGGACTGGACAGTCAGTTCAAAGTCACTAGTAAGGAATTGGAAACAAGGAGACAGGCCTAGGTTAGGGTCACAAGCAGAGGTGCAACAGTCGCAAACAAGCAGGATCTGGGACTGTACATAGGAATTTCACACAATAACAAGAAGGCTGGAGCAAGGTAAAACAGCCTAATATTCTGGCAATGTCCTGCTGCCAGAATGAGACTTAAGCAGGCCACTCCTCTTCACATGTTGCTGATACATCAAAGGTCAGCTGACTAATCTCTTCATTTATTGCAGATGTCACATGCCTGAAAGGAGCCCTTGACAGGGAATAACAGCTGAGCACCGGGGAGGATGCTGGAGAGGAATCAGCATGGTGGTCAGAAACAGACAGGGAACAGACACTGAGAACACATGATGCCCTCTCCGGTCTGAGAAAGGGGATGGTACAGTAGTTGCTGCTGTCTGATATCTTAATAGCACTCACAGAGCGGGTTGGGTCTCATATGCCAGCGGTCGGTATGCTGGCGGTCAGAATCCCTACAGGGGCAAGGTAAGTATACTTACCTTTCACCAATGCCCCCTTAGCCCTAATCCTCCCTTCCTGCAGCCTAAACCCAACCCTCTCCCCTGCCCCGCAGTCTAACCCTAACCCTCCCTGAAGGTGCCTAAAAATACCCCCCCCCCCCCTTCCCGCAGGCTAAACGTAATCCCCCCCCCCCCCCACAGCCTAACCCTCCCCAGGGGTGCCTAAACCTATCCCCCCTTCCCCGAAGCCTAAAGCTAAGCTCCCCTCCCCACAGCCTAACCCTAACCCTCCCGCCACTGCCTAAACCAACCCCCCCCCCCCCCCCGTGCGGCTTACCTCTCCGGCAGCCCAGCAAACAGTCGTTCAGGATCCCGGTGGTCGGGATCCCGGTGCTGGGATAGTGATCCTAGTTGGGATGCCAGCGCAGGCATTCCAAGCAGTGTCGGGATTCCGGTGTCGGTGTTTCGACTGCCGATATCCCGACCGCCGGGATCCTGACTGGATCCTGAATAAAGAGCAGCTGTTCCAAAGGGTACAGTATTGACAGTTTGTACATAAAAGTGAAAAGATGAAGCAGTACTAGAGTTTTAGCATTAGTGGGTTACAGAGTCAGTATAATGTATTGCTGGGAACATTTGGAACTGACATACCCTACCATGACCTTTTATTTCCCAGCCAGTTAGTGCAATGTCATCATGTGATTGCCAGCGGCAGATTTAGGGGTAAGGGAACCCCTGGGCACAACAGTAACGGCCTTCCTACCTCTATGTCTGTCTGTTTTTACCCAGTTCTATTCTATTACTGTTGTTCCAATTGTAAAGTGCAACAGAATATGCTGCGCTATATAAGAAAGTGTTAATAAATAAATGTACAGAATTCTGTGTCAGCCAATTACTATTTATGGATGCAGAGTAATACATTCCTTATTACATCTTTACCCAGAGAAAATGCATGTCCCACAGACCGTATTAACGGGATGTGATGTCATAGTGATCTATCTGTAACAAATTGTCCAGTGTAACAATTGCAAAAACAGGGCTATTTAAAACCTTAGTCTCACTCCTTTTGTTCCATGAATGGAATAATATTTTCTGCCTGAGAAAATTAATCCAAATCTGTAATGCAAGGCAGGTCCAATTATGTCCAGCAATCAAATTAAAGTTGTGTACAATCGCCTGACGCATTTTTTCACAGTCAGTGATTTCATCAGAGACTCATATGAGCTTACCCAGTCTGCCTAGTATTTAATTCGCCTTTAGCTAATTCCTGGCTAATTAATCAACAGCTGCTTATGAATAAAAATAAGTAGGTCATTTTAGCAGAGTACAAATTTCATGATGTTCTCTAAGAATGTGCACCAAAAAAAATAAAAAAATCTGTATTAATGAAAATACAAATGACAAACTAGAGACTAAAAATAATTTCTTGTCCATTGGATATGTAGTCATTTTCTTATGTAAATCAATGTTTGTTTGTTTGTTTGTTGTTGTTTTATGTCACACTTAATTTGTTTTTATAGTGTAAAAAATAGATTTGAAGTTAACCTACCTAGATTCAGATTGTTTTTTTAATCCAAAATTGGGTAAAATAATATATGAATTGTAAATTGTAATTCATTAGGATATTATCTTCTATAACACTTTGTTGTTCACGATAATCATTCAGCATACTGTATGTAAGAGGTAATACTCAGTTATGCCTGCAGATGGCAATAAAGGACTACCTTCCTACCATGCATAAAGCATTGTATTATCACATGAACTTTTAAATAGCACCAAGACAATTGTTTTTACAGTATATTGTTTTTACGGTATCATTTTCAGTCGGTTTTATTAAAGCGTATAGAATGAGTTTTGCCTTTAATAATGAAATTGCAGCTTTGTGGGTACTATATATTGATGCAAAAGCTATTCCCCATTCTTACTGTTAGGGAATCAGATCAGTGGCGTCACAAGGGGGGCACCCAGGTGACATTCACTGAGGGGTGACACGAAAGTGCCCAGTAACCCGGAACCTGTCACCGTATAGAAGCCGGCACGGCAGTCTCTGGGAGCAGCCAGCATCTTCCGGACCCCTGGAGTAATGAATACGGGGGGGTCAGGATGCTTAGCTGTGCCCCCTACATGATGCCATGCCCCATCCCCCCAACCCCCGTGCCGCACCGGGAGTGTAGTGAGTGAGTGACGCCTCTGCAACAGATTGCCAATAATATCCACTCCACAATGTCTGGATTGCTATACATAAACATTTATAAAGTAAGAGATTATTATAAAATAGGATTTGAATTACCTACCGGTAAATCCTTTTCTCATAGTCCATAGAGGATACTGGGGTCCATTTAGTACCATGGGGTATAGAAGGGTCCACTAGGAGCCATGGGCACTTTAACAATTTGATAGTGTGGGCTGCAGAACTGAGTGACCAAACTGAAGGTTTTCTGAGGCCAAAGTATCAAACTTGTAGAACTTCGCAAACGTGTTCAAACCAGACCAAATAGCTGCTCTGCAGAGCTGTAAAGCCGAGACACCACAGGCAGCCGCCCGAGAAGAACCCACCGACCTAGTAGAGTGGGCCTGTACAGATTTTGGAACTGGCAATCCTGCCGTGGAATAAGCATGCTGGATAGTGAGCCTGATCCAGCATGCAATGGACTGCTTAGAAGCAGGACACCCAATCTTATTGGGATCATAAAGAACAAACAGCGCATCCAATTTTCTGTGATGAGCTGTTCTCTTTACATACACCTTCAAAGCCCTCACAACATCCAAAGACTTTGAAGTAGCAGAGGTGTCGGTAATCACCGGAACCAAGATAGGTTGGTTGATGTGAAATGTGGACACCACTTTAGGAAGAAATTGCTGACGAGTTCTGAGTTCAGCTCTGTCCTCATGGAAAATTAAATAGGGGCTCTTGTGAGACAATGCCCCCAGTTCTGACACACACCTCGCCAAAGCCAACAGTATGACAGTCTTCCACGTAAGATATTTTATGTCTACCTCCGGTAATGGTTAAAACCAGTCCGATTGGAGGAACTGCAGCACCAAATTGAGATCCCAAGGTGCCGTGGGAGGCACAAAAGGAGGTTGGATGTGCAGAACACTTTTCAAGAACGTCTGGACCTCAGGGAGAGAAGCCAACTGTTTCTGAAAGAAAATGGATAAGGCCAAAATCTGTACTTTTATGGAGCCCAGACGGAGGCAGGGTTGGGATGGCCCACAGGGGTACAGGGGAAACCACCGGTGGGCCCTACTGCCTGGGGGCCCACCCCCTCCTCTAGGCTTCAGGTTCCTGACTGTGCTGTTACTAATCTAGTATATTATCATGCATGCACTAAAGTATTTAGTGTATATAATTATCTAGGGGACCAACACTTGAAAAATGGTTAGGCAAACCAATGTGGGCGGCTGGGCACAGCCCCTCTAGAGACTGGCCACACCCCTAAACATGGGTTCTACCACTGTATTCCCCCGGTGGGCCCTACATGCCTCAGTCCGACAATGGATGGAGGCCCACATCCACACCTGCCTGCAGAAAAAGCAGGAAACGTCCCAGATGAAAATCCACCGCAGAATAATTTCTACTCTCACACCAAGAGACGTATTTCTTCCAAATATGGTGGTAATGTTTAGACGTTACCCCCTTCCTGGCTTGGATCATAGTCGGGATAACCTTGTGAGGGATCTCTCTCCTGGCTAGAATCAGCCGTTCAACTTCCATGCCATCAAACGTAGCCGCGGTAAGTCTTGATAGACTTCAAAGTCCTGTGGCAGAAGATCCTTGCGAAGAGGTAGAGGCCATGGATCTTCGAGGAGCATCTCCAGAAGGTCCACGTACCAGGCCATTCTTGGCCAGTCCGGAGCAGTGAGTATTGCTTGAAACTTTTCCCTTTTTATTCTTTTTAGAATCCTTGGGATCAGAGGAAGTGGAGGAAACACGTACACCATCTGATAGACCCATGGAGACGTCAGACCGTCTACCGCCACTGCCTTTGGGTCTCTCGACCTGGAACAATACAGCTTGAGCTTCTTGTTGAGACGAGAGGCCATCATGTCGATTTGTGGATATCCCCACCGACATGTCAAGCACCTGAACACCTCCGGGTAAAGCCCCCACTCACCCGGGTGCAGGTTGTGTCTGCTGAGGAAGTCTGCTTTCCAGTTGTCTACTCCCGGAATGAAGACCGCTGACAACGCCACAGCGTGTTTTCCTGCCCAGAGGAGAATTCTTGACACCTCTGACATTGCTGCTCTGCTTTTCGTTCCGCCCTGTCGGTTTATGTACATTACTGCCGTCACATTGTCCGACTGGACCTGAATGGCCTGATCTTGAAGAAGATATGAGACCTGCACAAGGGCGTTGTATATGGCCCTGAGTTCCAGAATGTTAATTGGAAGGATGACTTCCTGACTTGACCATCTTCCTTGAAACTGCACCCCCTGGGTGACTGCTCCCCAACCTCTGAGGCTTGCGTCTGTGGTTAACAGAATCCAATTCTGAATTCTGAACCTCCGACCCTCAACGAGGTGAGAAGTCTGTAGCCACCACAGTAGGGAGATCCTGGCTTTTGGCGACAGACTCTGGTGCATGTGAAAATGCGATCCGGACCATTTGTCCAACAGATCGAGCTGGAAGGGTCTTGCGTGAAACCTTCCGTATTGAAGCGCCTCGTAAGAGACCACCATTTTCCCCAGAAGGCGAATGCATAGATGCACCGATATCCGGGTTGGCTTCAGGACATCCCGAACCATCGACTGGATTACTAATGCCTTTTCCAACGGAAGGAACACCTTCTGCGACTCCATGTCCAGTATCATTCCCTGGAATGGAAGCCTCCGCGTTGGCTCTAGGTGAGATTTCGGAAGGTATAGAATCCACCCGTGATCCTGGAGAAGTCTGGTTGAGAGACCAATGCTGTCCAGCAACCTCTCCCTGGATGGCGCCTTTATCAGAAGATCGTCCAGGTACGGAATTATGCTTACTCCCTGTTTGCGGAGTAAAAACATCATCACCACCTTGGTGAACACCCTCGGTGCCATGGAGAAACCAAATGGCAGGGCCTGGAACTAGTAGTGACAGTCCTGCAGTGCAAACCGTAGATAAGCCTGATGAGGCGGCCAGATCAGAATGTGAAGGTACGCATCCTTGATATCCAGAGACACTAGGAATTCCCTCTCCTCCAGACCTGAGATCACCGCTCTCAGAGACTCCATCTTGAATTTGAACACTCTTAAGTACAACGACTCTAGGCTCAGAATCGGCCTTAGCGAACCGTCCGGTTTCGGTACTACAAACAAGTTGGAATAGTACCTCTTGGTTTGCAGATGAGGTGGAATTGGAACAATGACCTGAGTCTGTACCAGTTTTTGAATGGCGTCCTGTAAAGTTATACATGCCTCTTGTGAAACTGGTAAGCCTGATTTGAAGAATCTGTGTGGTGGGAGCTCTTGGAACTCCAGTCTGTAGCCCTGGGAAACAAGATTTAAGACCCAGGGATCCTGGCACAAACTTTTCCAGATGTGACTGAAGAATTTTAGTCGGGCTACCACCTGCCAGTCTTCCAGGCATCACGGTCCACCGTCATGCTGAAGGCTTTGAGGAAGCAGTGCCTGAGCTCTGTTTATGAGAACTGGCAGTTGCTGATTTGCGTGGTTTACTTCTTGCGCCTCTGGTGGCTGTAGAAGCACCTCTGGATTTACCCTTAAACTTGGCCGTCCGAAAGGACTGTAAACTTGAAGCTGAGTAAGCTTTCCTGGCTGGGTGAGCTGAGGAAGGAAGATATGTAGACTTACCGGCAGTAGCTTTGGAGATCCATTTGTCTAGTTCGTCTCCAAATAAGGCCTCTCCTCTGAATGGTAGACCTTCCACGCCTTTCCTGGAATCCGCATCAGCAGTCCACTGGCGTAGCCACAAGCCCCTGTGTTCTGACACTGCCATAGCAGTGGTGAGTGCATTAAGCAAGCCTATCTCTTTTATGGCTTCCACAATAAAGTTTGCAGAGTCCTGTATATGTTGCAGGAGTAAAACAATCTCCCCCCCTAGGTAAGGAATCTAACTCCTCAATTAGGTTACCTGACCATTTAGCAATGGGTTTTGTAATCCACGCACATGCAATAGAGGGTCTCTGGGCCACCGCCGCAGCCTTGTACAAGGATTTGAGTGTAGTCTCAATTTTACGATCAGCCGTGTCGTTTAGGGAGGCTGCATCAGGGACAGGCAGTACAATTTTCCGTGACAGCCTGGACACTGATGCATCCACTATCGGTGGCTGTTCCCATCTTTTCCTATCCTCAGGAGGAAAAGGAAAAGATGAGTAACCTTTTAGCAATTTGAAATTTCCTAACAGGATTAACCCAAGGTTCTTCAAACAGGGTATTCAATTCCTTTGACACAGGAAAAGTGACTTATGACTTCTTTTTTACATTAAAATAAGATTCCTCGTCTCTGATAGCTTCTATAAGAGCCTCTATTCTCTGTGACAGAGCAACATCCCCCCCTTATGTATCCACCTCCCCCTCCTCCATGTCTGACCCTTCAGCACCAGAGTCAGACTGCAGGACATGGGCCAGAGTTCGCTTTTGCGGACAAATGGCAGGGGACTGAGACGCTGGTTTGGGGACTGAGTCTCTGTTCATAAACTCATCCACAGACTGTCTTAAGTATTGTGTCTCTTTCTTATAGCGGGACAATTTATTAGAAATATTTGAAATCATTCCTTTAATGGAATGGAATCCAGACATGCTGGTTCAGCCCCGCTAGCCTGGTAGGGTGCACTACACTGAGTACATATTAGTGAGCTCCCTGGGGAAGAGGAACAGTCTACCGTACATGAACCACACTCTTTGCCTGACATATTGTAAATGTGACAGAACACACACACACAGCAAAGGTTAAAAGCACAATTAACCCACAAAGAGCCCTTCTAGGGAGACACAGAGGTATAGTGGAGCCAGCACACAGCGCCCTTATCGCTAATGCCAAGCTTAGGCGGGTCACAGACTAAGTACCCAGATTGGGGACTTAGTACACTAGTAATCGCTCCCCCCCTGGCACTGGTGAGCTACTGGTTCCGTTCATAGTGAAGCCCCGTCCCTTCAATGGCGTGCAGTCTTCCCACTTTTTTATACTGGCTGAGGTAATCTAGTGCGTAAAATGGAGTGAGATCCGTTTTAAGGCTGTGTTTGCCAGTGTGGGTACTGAGTACAGTGTACCGAGACACAGTTGTGTACTGAGTCTGGAGATGCATTACGCCACGGTTAGAAGCCATGCGTCTCCATACCCTCATGCCGCCATAATGGCCTGTGACTGGCTAACCGGGACGCCGGCTTAGTACTCACCATTCTACACTCTTCTGGCTCTGTTAGGGGTGGCGGCGTGCTGCGGGAATGTACGCTCGCCGTGGTGGGGCTTGCGAATAGTTCCCTCAGGAACTAGTGTCCTGTCAGCGGGGAATGGGACCATTAACCCTTCGAGCGCTTGGGCCGTTTTCCCCCCTAAGTCCCACGAAGCAGGCAGGCTGGTGCCAACAAGTCCTGCCTGAAAATAACAGATAAAATAAATGCAAAACTCTTCAGGAGCTTCCATAAGCGTGACCGACTCCTCCGGGCACATTTTCTAAACTGAGTCTGGTAGGAGGGGCATAGAGGGAGGAGCCAGCCCACACTATCAAATTCTTAAAGTGCCCATGGCTCCTAGTGGACCCGTTTATACCCCATGGTACTAAATGGACCCCAGTATCCTCTAGGACGTAAGAGAAATATAATATACCAACCTTATACATAGCCAATGTCCAAGCCAGTTGCTTCCATCTTTTTGCTGATAAATGCTGGTCTGTGAAGCCATCTCACATCGTTACCAGAGTAGACTTGTCAGTCATTATTATACAGATAAAATCTCAAAGAGAAGGAACAAGAACACTTGCATGCAGGGTCGGAGTGACCCCTGAGGGGTACAGGAGAAATCCCCAATGGGCCCCAATGCCTGAGGGTCCCTACTATAGGTTCCAGATTGTGCGCTGAAATTACACAATGTTAGTAACAATGATGTTCCAGAGGTGGGTCAGCAGTGCAGTCCAAAATTTAAATAGAGGAGCTACACCAGTGGTAGCCAACCCTGGTCCTCAAGAGCTACCAACAGTTCGCGTTTTCCAGCTCACCTGGCAGGTGCACATGTGCAGTTATTACTAACTGTCACATTTTAAAAGATCCACAGGTGGACTCTGTGAGGAGACCTGGAAAACGTGCACAGTTCATAGCTCTCAAGGACCAGGGTTGGCTACCCCTGAGCTACACCAACTGCCAGTGAGCCCTGGCCAGTGATGTTTGGCAGTGTGTGGGGTGGCAGTTGGTGTGGCTCCACTATTTGAATTTTGGACTGCACTGTTGACCCACCTCTGGTGCCGCCACTGGTTGTTTCTCTATTGGAGGGTCAGGTACCTTGTGGAGCAGGACCATGGATGGGTGCTTGGTTCGCTTCTATTTTACTTTTTACTGTGCAGAAGGGCCAGATCTTCCTCTGATGTTGATCGCAGGGTAAAAATACAGATTAAGTTGGTCTGATGCAGAGGTGAATGTACACCTGTGCATACTCCAGAGCCAGGTATATGTACATAAAAGCGCATTTCTGTTGCATTTATACTTACAACTGAGGAGATGTAAATGGGCTGTAACAAGGTTTTCTGACATATGCAATGATCAGTGGGGGCGTGATCTACAGATGTAGCAATGTTCATCTTGCTGGGAGTCGGCATGCTTATGGTGTGCCGGGTTCTAACTATTCGTAGCCGGTGATCGCTCCATTAATTCCTAATTTATTTAATGGAGCGATCGCCGACCGCGAATAGCCACAGCCTGGCATGCCATGCAGCATGCTGCGATGCAGAACCAGCTGTGTGTGCCCTAGTAAAATAAACCATTATGTGCATGTCAGTTTCCAGGAGAATTGCACACTGGTGTATACTATTCTGCTAGTGTATGATAGTATCCAGGTGCACCGCACATCTCTGCCCCATAGAAAGCTACTGTGGCAGGCAGTTTGTGATGCTGTCAATGTAGGGGCCACGTGAAGAGAAATATAAACAACGGCATTTCTCAGATATTAAAAGCCAGCTGAAAGAAAATCTTGTGGCGGAACAACACACAGCAGGAAGGTCTGGCGTGGGAGCACCACTGTGTCTGGAGCAGTGCCGTCTCAAGTGGCACTTTTCCCCTGTCCCGACTGCTCCCCCTCCTCCCTGTCATAGTACCCCACTCGGGGGGCGGAGTTTTGTGGAATGACGCGTTTGCATCGTGACGCCATGGCGCAACGCGTCATTTTGCGGGATGGCTGGATGTGGCTGGCTGCACACCCCTGACAATGAGCATTACCCATGGCAAATAGCATTATACACCCCTAGCAACTAGCATTACACACCCCTTGAAACTAGCATTACCCCTGGCAACTAGCATTACACACCCATGACAATCAGCATTACACCTGGCAACTAGCATTACACACCCCTGGCAACTAGCATTAACCCTGGCAACTAGCATTACACATACCTGGCAATGAGTATTACCCGTGGCAACGAGCATGACAACTGTCCCAGAGCATGAAACCCCTGGCAACGAGCAAGACACCCAGCCCATGAAACCCCTGGCAACGAGCATGACACCCAGTGCATGAAACCCCTGGCAACGAGCATGACACCCAGCGCATAAAACCCCTGTCAACGAGCATGACACCCAGTGCGTGAAGCCCTTGACAACGAGCAGGTAATTTAAGAGTTATTAGAAGCTTTACTATAGGGCATAATGTATCACGGGCATTGCGGTGTGTGGCATAATATGGTAGCATAATATGTTGCAAGGGGCATTACTGTGTGGGGCTTAATATGGTGGAATTAATTTTTTTCCCTGTGGTGGCCGAGGTCTGTTGGTTCAGGGTCAAAAACTGGGGTATAAGGTAGTCTTTTCCTGTGAGGCCATGCCCATTTGAGCGAGACCATGCCCATTTTAGGGAGGTCACGTCCCCTTGCCGGGAACACGCGCGCAAATTTGTGTTTTCTATATTTGAAGGGGGCATTTTTTTAAGTAAATAGGGGGATGGGGCACGCATATTTAAATCTCGCACTGGGAGCCAAATTGTCTACAAACAGCCCTGGTCTGGACTAAACCTCATACAAGGAGGAGATACGGCAGCTCATACCACCAAGATCTTCACTCCTGGTTTTGCATTTACTTTCACTCACATTTTTAAATAATGCGTAAAGAACCATAGAAAATCGATGCCTTAAAAAGTTGCTGCTTAGTAAATATAACCCTAGGAGTTAGTAAGAGAGCTGTAAGTGGGAGGTAATGGTGGACTGGTATTATTTTCAAGGTTAGAAGGAAAACTATTTCCATTTAGTAAGTTTTTTTTCTTTCGATGCTTTAGTTTTTCTTTCCTATCAAATGTAAACTTTTTCCCTTTGTACACCATATTATAGTGTTTTTTAAAATGTAGGTTTGTCCTTCTTCAGTTTCACTGCTATCCTGGTTTCCATTGATTTACGATAGGTAAAATGTGGTATTTTCTTGTGCAGTAAAAGGCAAGTAAAACCACAATAATAGAATCCAATTATTTATAAGTATGTCCATTAGAATTTATGCTTCAAGCTACTGTACAGCCTTTTAGAAAATACATGTCCATTAAGGACAATGCAATATTTCATTTTACAGATGTCCACAAGGTGGCAAAGTAATACTATAAATAAACAGATGTGCGGATTATAAAATATACAGAGATGTATTTACTGTACAAATGATATTACTCATATTTCTATTTTATTTTTCTCTTATGTCCTAGAGGATGCTGGGGTCCACATTAGTACCATGGGTATAGATGGGTCCACTAGGAGCCATTGGCACTTTAAGAGTTTGAGAGTGTGGGCTGGCTCCTCCCTCTATGCCCCTCCTACCAGACTCAGTTTAGAAAATGTGCCCAGAGGAGCCGGTCACAGCTAGGGGAGCTCTACAGAGCTTCTTTAGTAAAAGTTTATTTTAGAGTTTATTATTTTACAGGGAGGCTGCTGGCAACAGCCTCCCTGCTTCGTGGGACTAAGGGTGGAAGTAGTGTCCACCCTGTGGGGTCTGAGCCACTATCTCCACTGACAGGACACAGAGCTCCTGAGGGGATCGAACGTTCCCCGCCACAGGGGATCGCTCACCTTAGCAGCATGCCGCCACCCCCTTACAGAGCCAGAAGATTGGTGGCAAGTGAGTCACCGACCCCCCTAGCAAGCAGGGGGGGGGGGGGGCAGTGTGAAGATGGCGGCAACAGGGTATGGAGCGCAGTGCTAACTGCGCTCCGGAGCTCAGCGGTACATAGTGCGGCGCTGTGAGGGGCGCCCTGAGCCAGCGCCTACACCCTACACTGGTCACAGCCTGCCGGGGTCCCGGATTCTCTGCCAGCATAATTCCTCAGGCCAGTATAATCCTATGAAGAGCGGGAAGACAGCGCCATTTGGGGGCGGAGCTTTTCAGAGTGGACCCAGCAGCGTTCAGCGCCATTTTCCTGCATGCACATCGCTGTCAGTGAAGAGTAAGTCCCTCCAGAACAACTACAGCTATCTCTCACGTTACCAGGGGGTTGTAGAAGGGGAGAGGGGGGGCTGTATACAGGCTGTGTAACCTATGGGCTCCAATCTCTGTGTGTCTCTCTTGCCATTCTTGGGGGGGAAACTCTGTCTGCGTGCGTGTGTGTGTGTGTGTGTGTGTGTGTGTGTGTGTGTGTGTGTGTGTGTGTGTGTGTGTTTGGAGTGTCTGTGATCTCCATTAAGCTATGTCCAGGGACTCTGTGTCATATGCTGCAGAGGATATGCCCTCTCAGGATGATCCCATTCCATGTAATCAGGATTGCACTGTTTTAGCACAGATACCAGCAAGGGAGCCTGAGTGGTTATCCTCTATCAAATCTATGATTTCTCAGATTTCTACTAGGGTTGCACAGAATGAGTCTGCAACTCAGGATTTACAGAGCTCTATGGCAGTCTGGCCCAGTTCTGTTACCTCAGGGCCCGCTGCTATATATTCCCAAAAACGTGCTCTTGCACAGATTATGCAAGGTGACACAGATACCGATTCTGACACTGAGGACGGTGATGGGGTTGTGTTGAGGGGGGCAGCATCTCTTGCAAAAGGGGTGCAGTTGATGATAGAGGCTATTAGGGATGTGTTGAATATTACTGCTACAACACCTGTGCAGGTTGAGGAGGCTTACTTTACTGAAAATAAGAAAGCCTCACTAACCTTCCCTGCATCAAAAGAATTAAATGCTATTTTTGAAAAAGCATGGGAAAACCCTGAGAAAAAATTCCAGATCCCTAAAAGGGTCCTGGTGGCGTTTCCTTTCCCTGTGGAGTATAGGAAAAAATGGGAAAACCTGCCCACTGTATCCAGACTCTCAAAAAAGGTGGTTTTACCTGTTCCAGGATCCACCGCCTTGAAAGAGTCGGCTGATCATAAAATTGATAATACGCTCAAATCCATGTACACGGCTTCAGGGGCTATATTATGTCCCACTATTGCCAGTGCTTGGATTGCCAAAGCTATAGTAAAGTGGTCAGGCACGTTACTTGAAGATTTGGATACTATGGATAAATCTGATGTTGAACTTTTTTGCGTAACATTCAGGATTCGGCAGGATTTCTGGTAGAATCCATGAAAGACCTGGGTTCCATGGCTGCAGGAATTTCTTCCATGTCTGTCTCAGCTCATCGAAGACTGTGGCTGCGACAGTGGTCTGAATTCAGGAGAAGTGTGGAGACCCTACCCTACACAGGTCAGGCTCTCTTTGGGGAAGCGTTAGATGCGTGGATCTCCACGGTTACGGCAGGTAAGTCACCTTTTCTTCCCTCAGCTGCACCTGCTACGAAGAAACCCTTTTCTTCAACTGCATCACAGTCCTTTCAGGCCAGACCGTCCAACACCTTCTTTAGGGGAGGCCAGCCCAAATCCAAGAAACCGGCTGCGACCGGTTCCCAGGAACAAAAACCTGTTTCAGGTATGCCGAAGTCCTCCACATGACGGTGGACTGCACACCCCGGAGGTGAGGCCGGTAGGAGCAAGACTCAGGCTTTTCTGTCACGTCTGGGTGTCGTCCGGCCTGGACCCCTGGGTGCAAGATATCATGTCCCAGGGGTACAGGCTGAAATTTCTAGATCTCCCTCCTCACCGATTATTCAAATCAGGATTGCCAGCTTTGCTGGCAGACAGGGCTGTCCAGCAGGCAGCCGTCCAGAAGTTGGTGGAGGCACAGGTCATTGTACTGGTCCCTCCTCATTTGCAAAACAAAGGTTACTATTCAAACCTTTTCGTGGTACCGAAACTGGATGGTTCGGTCAGTCCCATTATGAACCTAAAATCGCTAAACCCCTTTCTGAAGGAGTTCAAGTTCAAAATGGAATCTCTAAGGGCGGTGATCAGAGGCGTATCTAGCACGGGGCGAGCAGGGCACGTGCCCTGGGCGCCATGGCAGCCCCAACAGAGGGGGGCGCCACCGGCACCTGCACGGCCCACTCGCCCCATGCTTCAGGGATTCCGCCGGCGCTACCCGCGGCGCTTTCCCTTTCTCCCCGGCTGCTGTGCCTGTCACAATAGACAGGCAGCGGCAGCCAGGAGCCTCCCCCTACTCCCCCCTGCAAAGTGACTGTGTGTGTACGCGATCGCGTGCGCGATCGCGACCGCGGAGGTGCGCGCATGCGCGTGCGCGACCTCGGGGGGGGGGGGGGCGTGCGTGCGGCCCCTGCCCTCAGCCCTGACAGCAGTGAGTGGCGTGCAGGTGAGCGGGAAGGGGGTGCGGGACATTTTGTGTGTGTGTGTGTGTGTGTGTGTGTGTTAAGTGTGTGTGTGTCGGACAGTGTGCGTGTGTGTTGTGTGTGGGACATTGTGTGTGTGTGGGACAGTTTGAGTGTGTGTAAATTGTGTGTGTGTGACTGCGTGTGTGTGTGTGGGACAGTGTGCGTGTGTTAATTGTGTGTGTGTGTGACAGTGTGAGTGTGTTAATTGTGTGTGTGGGACAGTGCGTGTTTGTTAATTGTGTGTGTGTGACAGTGTGTGTGTGTTAATTGTGTGTGTGTGTGTGTGTGGGACAGTGTGAGTGTGTTAATTGTGTGTGTGGGAAAGTGCGTGTTTGTTAATTGTGTGTGGGACAGTGTGCGTGTGTGTTATTTGTGTGTGTGGGACAGTGTGCGTGCGTGCGTGTTAATTGTGTGTGGGACAGTGTGCGTGTGTTAATTGTGTGTGTGTGTGTTAATTGTCCCGGCGGTTATTGGCGTCTGTAGTGTGCGCCCCATCCTCCTCCGCTGCCGCTGACAGGAGCGGCGGTGTGCGGCTCTCCCCCTCCTCCGCCGGCTCCGTCCTCCCGTCGTGGCCCTGCAGTGTGTGCCGGTCTCCCCAGCAGCAGCAGCAGGTTAGTCTCCCCCCCCCCCCTCTCTCTCTCTCTCTCTCTCTCTCTCTCTCTCTCCTCCTGTGGATTGCAGTTTGTAAGTATCATTTTAATTTTTACAGGTACCCCTATTGAATTCTACTGGACAAGTGGACGTGATCGGCGTGGGATGTAGGTAAGTAATCTGTCTCTTATTTTAACAGGTACCCCTATTGGATTCTACTGGACAAGTGGACGTGATCGGCGTGGGATGTAGGTAAGTAATCTCTCTCTCATTTTCACAGGTACCCCTATTGGATTCTACTGGACAAGTGGACGTGACCGGCGTGGGATGTAGGTAAGTAATCTGTCTCTCATTTTTACAGATTCCCCTACTGGATTCTACTGGACAAGTGGACGTGACCAGCGTGGGATATAGGTAAGTAATCTGTCTCTCATTTTTACAGGTACCCCTATTGGATTCTACTGGACAAGTGGACGTGATCGGCATGGGATGTAGGTAAGTAATCTCTCTCTCATTTTCACAGGTACCCCTATTGGATTCTACTGGACAAGTGGACGTGACCAGCGTGGGATATAGGTAAGTAATCTGTCTCTCATTTTTACAGGTACCCCTATTGGATTCTACTGGACAAGTGGACGTGATCGGCATGGGATGTAGGTAAGTAATCTGTCTCTCATTTTCACAGGTACCCCTATTGGATTCTACTGGACAAGTGGACGTGACCGGCGTGGGATGTAGGTAAGTAATCGGTCTCTCATTTTTACAGGTACCCCTATTAAATTCTACTGGACAAGTGGACGTGACCAGCGTGGGATGTAGGTAAGTAATCTGTCTCTCATTTTTACAGGTACCCCTACTGGATTCTACTGGACAAGTGGACGTGACCGGCGTGGGATGTAGGTAAGTAATCTGTCTCTCATTTTTACAGGTACCCCTATTGGATTCTACTGGACAAGTGGACGTGACCGGCGTGGGATGTAGGTAAGTAATCTGTCTCTCATTTTTACAGGTACCCCTATTAAATTCTACTGGACAAGTGGACGTGACCAGCGTGGGATGTAGGTAAGTAATCTGTCTCTCATTTTTACAGGTACCCCTATTGGATTCTACTGGACAAGTGGACGTGACCGGCGTGGGATGTAGGTAAGTAATCTGTCTCTCATTTTTACAGGTAACGCTATTGGATTCTACTGGACAAGTGGACGTGACCAGCGTGGGATGTAGGTAAGTAATCTGTCTCTCATTTTTACAGGTACCCCTATTGGATTCTACTGGACAAGTGGACGTGATCTGCGTGGGATGTAGGTAAGTAATCTCTCTCTCATTTTCACAGGTACCCCTATTGGATTCTACTGGACAAGTGGACATGACCAGCGTGGGATATAGGTAAGTAATCTGTCTCTCATTTTTACAGGTACCCCTATTGGATTCTACTGGACAAGTGGACGTGATCGGCGTGGGATGTAGGTAAGTAATCTCTCTCTCATTTTCACAGGTACCCCTATTGGATTCTACTGGACAAGTGGACGTGACCGGCGTGGGATGTAGGTAAGTAATCTGTCTCTCATTTTTACAGGTACCCCTATTAAATTCTACTGGACAAGTGGACGTGACCGGCGTGGGATGTAGGTAAGTAATCTGTCTCTCATTTTTACAGGTACCCCTATTGGATTCTACTGGACAAGTGGACGTGACCGGCGTGGGATATAGGTAAGTATGTGTGAGTGTGTCAGTGTGCTTTAATAAATTTTTACTGTCACGGTGTGTGAGTTGTGTTTTTATTTGGGTATTTTTTCTGTTGTAGAACTACAGGTACCGGCGGGCCCGTTATTTCCCTGCATGTTGGTACTTGAGGTTCTCCAAGTACCAGCAAGCGGGGAGGCTTTCTGAGCCTTGTAGTTCCACAACAAAAAACAATATTCTTTTTTTACTTACATGACTATCAGCCTCCCATCCACAGCCCACGGATGGGGGGGACAGCCTCGGGCTTCACCCCTGGCCCTTGGGTGCCTGGAGGGGGGGTGACCCCTTGATTTAAGGGGTCCCCACTCCTCCAGGGAACCCCGGCCAGTGGTGACTAGTTGGGGGGGTAATGCCACGGCCGCAGGGACCTACATAAATGTGTCCCCTGGCTGTGGCATTATGTCCCTGGCTAGTGGAGCCCGGTGCTGGTTTTAAAAATACGGGGGGACCCCTACATCTTTTGTCCCCCGTATTTTTGGAACCAGGACTGGACTAAGAGCCCGATGCTGGTTGTCTAAATACGGGGAACCCCTGTCCAATTTTTTCCCAGTATTTAAACAACCAGGACCGGCTCAAAGAGCCAGAGGCTGGTTATACTTAGGAGGGGGACCTCACGCAGTTTTTTTTTACATTTTTAACCCATTCAGACCCTTCTCCATTAAGTTAATGGAAACCCTGGACAACAAAATTGCATTCATGTCCTCCTCCCGCTCCCTTCCCAGTCCCAAACACTGATTATTATTTTTTTCTATAAAAATGTACAATATATCATAAGTATGATGAGCAGGCATGCAGCGGGCATTGGCGACTTTGGACTGAGTTGCAAATTAGTGGCGGAGGGCTGGGTCAGTTGATGGTGGGCGAGTTTGTAAGCCATTGGTGGTGGCAGCGGGCATCGGCTCAGAGGCAGTGGTGGGCATTGGCTCGGTGGCGGTAGGGTTCATCGACAGGATTCGGCGGACATTATGGCTGTAGTGCCTCACCGCACGCCACTGACCTCACCGCACGCCACTGGTGTGTGGGACAGTGTGCGTGTGTGTTAATTGTGTGTGTGGGACAGTGTGCGTGTGTGTTAATTGTGTGTGTGGGACAGTGTGAGTGTGTGTTAATTGTGTGTGTGTGGAACAGTGTCAGTGTGTGTAAATTTTTGCAGTCCAGTGTGTGTGTGGGGGAGAGGAAAGTATGAGAATGTGTGTGTGTGTGTGTAGTCTGAGTGGGTGTGTGTAGGATTTGGGGGTGGCCAGTCTGTGTGTGTGTAATCAGTGTGTGTGGGATGTACTAATGGCCATTTACCGAAGAGAGATATGTATTAAACCACGGGCACTGAGATGCCCTTCTCACTCACCATCCAGCTGGGTGGGCGAGCCGGGCGGGTGGAAAGCCAGCAGCAGGGGCAGCATGCCGGATATCAGCAGCCGAGGGTGGGGGCTGTAATGCACATGCGGAGCCCAAAGCCGGAGATCAGCAGCATGCTGACCGGCAATAAGCAGCTTCTGCTTCCGCGTTCAACATGCTGCTGATCTCCGGCTTTGGGCTACGCAGGGTTCGGGGGATGGGTGTCCTCTGCCGGTGTACTGCAGCTCCGGGGGTGCGGGCTCCGGAGGCTTTCAGCACTGTTGAATATCCAGCTGCCTCAAGTATGTACAGCCCGCACCCTCTGCTGCTGATATCCGGCATGCTGCTGCTGGCTGTCCCCCCGCCCGGCTCGGCCACACAGCTGTATGGTGAGAAGGGCATCTCAGTACCTGAGGTTTAACACATATGCCTCAGAAAATGGCCTCTGCGGTAAACGATACTAATGCTTACCGTGACAGTAACAGCGGGGAGGAAGGCGCACATCGGGATCCTGCAGCATGAAACAAGAACCCCTTCAGAGCGCAGCAGGCCACACTGAAAAGGGTGCATACCCGGTGCGGTGCTCTGCATCCCGGGTGGTGCCGAAGATGTGGAGTGTCGGAGGTGGCAGAAGCGCCGCAGCTTGGGGTGAGAAACCGCTGCAGCCCTTCCGCTGCTAAACTCTGCAATTAGTCTATTAAGGGGGTGGGCTCCCCTCATCATAGTGCCCCACAGGCCATGTTAATTCTGGGTGTAGGATCCCCTAACTCTATAATGGGAATTTTGGCTCATATCATGTGGGGTAATGTGAATTTCGGCTCATACTGTGTGCTATAATGTGAATTTCGGCTCATGCCGTGTGGGGCAATGTGAATTTCGGCTCATACTGTGTGCTATAATGTGAATTTCGGCTCATACCGTGTGCTATAATGTGAAAGGGGCACCAGTACTAGATAGTATAAGGGGTCCTACTACACTGAAGGACACGCCCCTTTTGAGTGACCACACCCCTTTTCCGGAGCAGGCGCGCGCATAATTGCTATCTGCACTCTTTCATTCCACCTTCAAAAATTCAACTTCGACCACCGCACCTACATACACATACATACACACACACCCTGACATCTTTATATGCAGTGACACCGGTGGCGTCTGCACATACTTTCCTTTTATATTTTTTTTTTTATTAATTTATTATTTTTATTAAGAAAAAAAAAAAAAATTTGGGGGGGGGGGGGCGCCATTATTGATCTTGCCCTGGGCTCCAAAAACCCTAGTTACGCCTCTGGCGGTGATATCAAGTCTGGAAGAGGGGGAATTCCTGGTATCCCTGGATATCAAGGATGCGTACCTCCTGTAAATGCTGATTTACATACAGGACTAAAAGCAACACTTTAGAAGGACATTTCATACACTTTAAATGAAGCCGCTGCAGCCGCTATACATAATCCTCAACCTACGTACTTTTTACACCATTTACGTACAGAGTCCCGTACCGTGTACGGACTTTGCGTACAAATGCCGCGCTGGTTGTACAAAATACACGCAGCGTGTACACACCCAAAGATACTCCGTGAACCCTTAACAGCTATGCATGCAATAGTAATACACTTTCCAGATTGTGCGCTGAAATTACACAATGTTAGTAACAATGATGTTCCAGAGGTGGGTCAGCAGTGCAGTCCAAAATTTAAATAGAGGAGCTACACCAGTGGTAGCCAACCCTGGTCCTCAAGAGCTACCAACAGTTCGCGTTTTCCAGCTCACCTGGCAGGTGCACATGTGCAGTTATTACTAACTGTCACATTTTAAAAGATCCACAGGTGGACTCTGTGAGGAGACCTGGAAAACGTGCACAGTTCATAGCTCTCAAGGACCAGGGTTGGCTACCCCTGAGCTACACCAACTGCCAGTGAGCCCTGGCCAGTGATGTTTGGCAGTGTGTGGGGTGGCAGTTGGTGTGGCTCCACTATTTGAATTTTGGACTGCACTGTTGACCCACCTCTGGTGCCGCCACTGGTTGTTTCTCTATTGGAGGGTCAGGTACCTTGTGGAGCAGGACCATGGATGGGTGCTTGGTTCGCTTCTATTTTACTTTTTACTGTGCAGAAGGGCCAGATCTTCCTCTGATGTTGATCGCAGGGTAAAAATACAGATTAAGTTGGTCTGATGCAGAGGTGAATGTACACCTGTGCATACTCCAGAGCCAGGTATATGTACATAAAAGCGCATTTCTGTTGCATTTATACTTACAACTGAGGAGATGTAAATGGGCTGTAACAAGGTTTTCTGACATATGCAATGATCAGTGGGGGCGTGATCTACAGATGTAGCAATGTTCATCTTGCTGGGAGTCGGCATGCTTATGGTGTGCCGGGTTCTAACTATTCGTAGCCGGTGATCGCTCCATTAATTCCTAATTTATTTAATGGAGCGATCGCCGACCGCGAATAGCCACAGCCTGGCATGCCATGCAGCATGCTGCGATGCAGAACCAGCTGTGTGTGCCCTAGTAAAATAAACCATTATGTGCATGTCAGTTTCCAGGAGAATTGCACACTGGTGTATACTATTCTGCTAGTGTATGATAGTATCCAGGTGCACCGCACATCTCTGCCCCATAGAAAGCTACTGTGGCAGGCAGTTTGTGATGCTGTCAATGTAGGGGCCACGTGAAGAGAAATATAAACAACGGCATTTCTCAGATATTAA
Organism: Pseudophryne corroboree; assembly: GCF_028390025.1. Lineage (NCBI taxonomy): Eukaryota > Metazoa > Chordata > Amphibia > Anura > Myobatrachidae > Pseudophryne > Pseudophryne corroboree. The sequence continues at coordinate 123,829,988 of NC_086444.1, read as the reverse complement.
AAGCCAGCTGAAAGAAAATCTTGTGGCGGAACAACACACAGCAGGAAGGTCTGGCGTGGGAGCACCACTGTGTCTGGAGCAGTGCCGTCTCAAGTGGCACTTTTCCCCTGTCCCGACTGCTCCCCCTCCTCCCTGTCATAGTACCCCACTCGGGGGGCGGAGTTTTGTGGAATGACGCGTTTGCATCGTGACGCCATGGCGCAACGCGTCATTTTGCGGGATGGCTGGATGTGGCTGGCTGCACACCCCTGACAATGAGCATTACCCATGGCAAATAGCATTATACACCCCTAGCAACTAGCATTACACACCCCTTGAAACTAGCATTACCCCTGGCAACTAGCATTACACACCCATGACAATCTGCATTACACCTGGCAACTAGCATTACACACCCCTGGCAACTAGCATTAACCCTGGCAACTAGCATTACACATACCTGGCAATGAGTATTACCCGTGGCAACGAGCATGACAACTGTCCCAGAGCATGAAACCCCTGGCAACGAGCAAGACACCCAGCCCATGAAACCCCTGGCAACGAGCATGACACCCAGTGCATGAAACCCCTGGCAACGAGCATGACACCCAGCGCATAAAACCCCTGTCAACGAGCATGACACCCAGTGCGTGAAGCCCTTGACAACGAGCAGGTAATTTAAGAGTTATTAGAAGCTTTACTATAGGGCATAATGTATCACGGGCATTGCGGTGTGTGGCATAATATGGTAGCATAATATGTTGCAAGGGGCATTACTGTGTGGGGCTTAATATGGTGGAATTAATTTTTTTCCCTGTGGTGGCCGAGGTCTGTTGGTTCAGGGTCAAAAACTGGGGTATAAGGTAGTCTTTTCCTGTGAGGCCATGCCCATTTGAGCGAGACCATGCCCATTTTAGGGAGGTCACGTCCCCTTGCCGGGAACACGCGCGCAAATTTGTGTTTTCTATATTTGAAGGGGGCATTTTTTTAAGTAAATAGGGGGATGGGGCACGCATATTTAAATCTCGCACTGGGAGCCAAATTGTCTACAAACAGCCCTGGTCTGGACTAAACCTCATACAAGGAGGAGATACGGCAGCTCATACCACCAAGATCTTCACTCCTGGTTTTGCATTTACTTTCACTCACATTTTTAAATAATGCGTAAAGAACCATAGAAAATCGATGCCTTAAAAAGTTGCTGCTTAGTAAATATAACCCTAGGAGTTAGTAAGAGAGCTGTAAGTGGGAGGTAATGGTGGACTGGTATTAGTTTTCCTTCTAACCTTGAAAATATTTCCATTTAGTAAGTTTTTTTTCTTTCGATGCTTTAGTTTTTCTTTCCTATCAAATGTAAACTTTTTCCCTTTGTACACCATATTATAGTGTTTTTTAAAATGTAGGTTTGTCCTTCTTCAGTTTCACTGCTATCCTGGTTTCCATTGATTTACGATAGGTAAAATGTGGTATTTTCTTGTGCAGTAAAAGGCAAGTAAAACCACAATAATAGAATCCAATTATTTATAAGTATGTCCATTAGAATTTATGCTTCAAGCTACTGTACAGCCTTTTAGAAAATACATGTCCATTAAGGACAATGCAATATTTCATTTTACAGATGTCCACAAGGTGGCAAAGTAATACTATAAATAAACAGATGTGCGGATTATAAAATATACAGAGATGTATTTACTGTACAAATGATATTACTCATATTTCTATTTTATTTTTCTCTTATGTCCTAGAGGATGCTGGGGTCCACATTAGTACCATGGGTATAGATGGGTCCACTAGGAGCCATTCGCACTTTAAGAGTTTGAGAGTGTGGGCTGGCTCCTCCCTCTATGCCCCTCCTACCAGACTCAGTTTAGAAAATGTGCCCAGAGGAGCTCTACAGAGCTTCTTTAGTAAAAGTTTATTTTAGAGTTTATTATTTTACAGGGAGGCTGCTGGCAACAGCCTCCCTGCTTCGTGGGACTAAGGGTGGAAGTAGTGTCCACCCTGCGGGGTCTGAGCCACTATCTCCACTGACAGGACACAGAGCTCCTGAGGGGATCGAACGTTCCCCGCCACAGGGGATCGCTCACCTTAGCAGCATGCCGCCACCCCCTTACAGAGCCAGAAGATTGGTGGCAAGTGAGTCACCGACCCCCCTAGCAAGCAGGGGGGGGGGGGGGCAGTGTGAAGATGGCGGCAACAGGGTATGGAGCGCAGTGCTAACTGCGCTCCGGAGCTCAGCGGTACATAGTGCGGCGCTGTGAGGGGCGCCCTGAGCCAGCGCCTACACCCTACACTGGTCACAGCCTGCCGGGGTCCCGGATTCTCTGCCAGCATAATTCCTCAGGCCAGTATAATCCTATGAAGAGCGGGAAGACAGCGCCATTTGGGGGCGGAGCTTTTCAGAGTGGACCCAGCAGCGTTCAGCGCCATTTTCCTGCATGCACATCGCTGTCAGTGAAGAGTAAGTCCCTCCAGAACAACTACAGCTATCTCTCACGTTACCAGGGGGTTGTAGAAGGGGAGAGGGGGGGGCTGTATACAGGCTGTGTAACCTATGGGCTCCAATCTCTGTGTGTCTCTCTTGCCATTCTTGGGGGGGAAACTCTGTGTGTGTGTGTGTGTGTGTGTGTGTGTGTGTGTGTGTGTGTGTGTGTGTGTGTGTGTGTGTGTGTGTTTGGAGTGTCTGTGATCTCCATTAAGCTATGTCCAGGGACTCTGTGTCATATGCTGCAGAGGATATGCCCTCTCAGGATGATCCCATTCCATGTAATCAGGATTGCACTGTTTTAGCACAGATACCAGCAAGGGAGCCTGAGTGGTTATCCTCTATCAAATCTATGATTTCTCAGATTTCTACTAGGGTTGCACAGAATGAGTCTGCAACTCAGGATTTACAGAGCTCTATGGCAGTCTGGCCCAGTTCTGTTACCTCAGGGCCCGCTGCTATATATTCCCAAAAACGTGCTCTTGCACAGATTATGCAAGGTGACACAGATACCGATTCTGACACTGAGGACGGTGATGGGGTTGTGTTGAGGGGGGCAGCATCTCTTGCAAAAGGGGTGCAGTTGATGATAGAGGCTATTAGGGATGTGTTGAATATTACTGATACAACACCTGTGCAGGTTGAGGAGGCTTACTTTACTGAAAATAAGAAAGCCTCACTAACCTTCCCTGCATCAAAAGAATTAAATGCTATTTTTGAAAAAGCATGGGAAAACCCTGAGAAAAAATTCCAGATCCCTAAAAGGGTCCTGGTGGCGTTTCCTTTCCCTGTAGAGGATAGGAAAAAATGGGAAAACCTGCCCACTGTATCCAGACTCTCAAAAAAGGTGGTTTTACCTGTTCCAGGATCCACCGCCTTGAAAGAGTCGGCTGATCATAAAATTGATAATACGCTCAAATCCATGTACACGGCTTCAGGGGCTATATTATGTCCCACTATTGCCAGTGCTTGGATTGCCAAAGCTATAGTAAAGTGGTCAGGCACGTTACTTGAAGATTTGGATACTATGGATAAATCTGATGTTGAACTTTTTTGCGTAACATTCAGGATTCGGCAGGATTTCTGGTAGAATCCATGAAAGACCTGGGTTCCATGGCTGCAGGAATTTCTTCCATGTCTGTCTCAGCTCATCGAAGACTGTGGCTGCGACAGTGGTCTGAATTCAGGAGAAGTGTGGAGACCCTACCCTACACAGGTCAGGCTCTCTTTGGGGAAGCGTTAGATGCGTGGATCTCCACGGTTACGGCAGGTAAGTCACCTTTTCTTCCCTCAGCTGCACCTGCTACGAAGAAACCCTTTTCTTCAACTGCATCACAGTCCTTTCAGGCCAGACCGTCCAACACCTTCTTTAGGGGAGGCCAGCCCAAATCCAAGAAACCGGCTGCGACCGGTTCCCAGGAACAAAAACCTGTTTCAGGTATGCCGAAGTCCTCCACATTACGGTGGACTGCACACCCCGGAGGTGAGGCCGGTAGGAGCAAGACTCAGGCTTTTCTGTCACGTCTGGGTGTCGTCCGGCCTGGACCCCTGGGTGCAAGATATCATGTCCCAGGGGTACAGGCTGAAATTTCTAGATCTCCCTCCTCACCGATTATTCAAATCAGGATTGCCAGCTTTGCTGGCAGACAGGGCTGTCCAGCAGGCAGCCGTCCAGAAGTTGGTGGAGGCACAGGTCATTGTACTGGTCCCTCCTCATTTGCAAAACAAAGGTTACTATTCAAACCTTTTCGTGGTACCGAAACTGGATGGTTCGGTCAGTCCCATTATGAACCTAAAATCGCTAAACCCCTTTCTGAAGGAGTTCAAGTTCAAAATGGAATCTCTAAGGGCGGTGATATCAAGTCTGGAAGAGGGGGAATTCCTGGTATCCCTGGATATCAAGGATGCGTACCTCCTGTAAATGCTGATTTACATACAGGACTAAAAGCAACACTTTAGAAGGACATTTCATACACTTTAAATGAAGCCGCTGCAGCCGCTATACATAATCCTCAACCTACGTACTTTTTACACCATTTACGTACAGAGTCCCGTACCGTGTACGGACTTTGCGTACAAATGCCGCGCTGGTTGTACAAAATACACGCAGCGTGTACACACCCAAAGATACTCCGTGAACCCTTAACAGCTATGCATGCAATAGTAATACACTTTAAACCTTAGCAGGGAAAGGAAAACACGACACCAGATTGTATTTAAAATGCCGGGTTCCGACACCACAACATATTATTACTGAAAGGGGGTTACAATAACAAAGCAATACAATACAATAGAATAATGGCTACAGTCAATGGTACATACTTGTTTGGTTTTCGCCGCGCTACCCAGTCTGGTCCTCGGTCATCTAGATAGATAACTTTTAGAGTCTTTGATAGTGACCTGGCATGCAGCTGGCTCTTTATACAGTAGATCAGAACATAATACAATAGACACTGTGTGCTCTTCTTCCATTGGTTCGGGGGTGGAACATATCCTGTGCACCGGGGATCATTGGTCAGCTCAAGAAGTGGGCGATGGCTAAGACTTGAGATGTGATTTCTGTTGTTTGCATCTGAGTTCCCGCCCCATGACCTGTTAAACCCATCACATTAATCATACATAAATCTGGTATTATTCATAACTTAATGTGGTAGTATATAATAATATTCTTATTCTCACCAGATTAATGTTTACGTGACTCTGAACAATATGATCCCACACATGATATGATTATCTATTTCCATCCTCAAGATATACATATATCCACATACTCATATATATATATATATATATATATATATATATATATATATATATATACACACATATACATATACACACACACACATACACACACCACTCCTGCTATTACAATTTTTTAGGAATTTTTATATTATATATATATATATATATATATATATATATATATATATATATATATATATACACATACATACATACATACATACATACATACATACATACATACACACACACACACACACACACACACACACACACACACAAACATATACATCTCCAAGAGTTTGGACTATGAATGTTAATATCTCAGACTTCTAAATGTCTGGTTTGTATTTTTGTTAGCTATTGCTAATTGAGTTTCTCTCAGCCTACGTTCCTGCGTATTGTCTCTTTGTTTGTTTTGTCTTCAGGTAAGACAATGACAATCCAGTACTTATTGCTTTCAATAGAAACTAAGCTACCCTAGGATAATAGGGGTGAACAAAGGTATTTGCCTTCTTCATAGAATTTCAAAGCTTAGTGTAAATAAGGCCATTGTATTTTAGTCTCTGGGAGTTTAATTTATGTGTGACCGATCTTCATGCTATTTAGAAGAGGAAGCAGACAGTGTGGGATTTATGCAATATATGGATTAGATCCATGATATGTCTTTGTGGCTTTTCCATGCGAGTACAAATTCCACTGTAATTACTCATACCACGCTCTAATGCGCAGGACCGCGGGAGCGACCATACGCAATTTGTGAATATCTGCATGCACAGCCGAATACGTACGCAGACGGAGGCCATCTATGTGGTGTTTGTACGTAATGTGTGTGTTGTAATATTTTCTGATTTCGACACATCACATTTCGATTTGGCCACCGCATCAGGCTTATCTCCAATTCGCACTGTTGGACTGTCACTATCAGTTCCAGGCTCTGCCATTTGGCCTGTCCACAGCACCGGGGGTTTTCACCAAGGTGATGGCGGAAATGATGGTTCTCCTCCGCAGACAGGGGGTGAACATAATTACATATCTGGACGATCTGCTGATAAAGGCACCATCCAAAGAGAAGCTGGTACAGTCCGTACTTCTCACGACCTACCTGCTCAGGAAACACGGTTGGATCCTGAATCTTCCAAAATAAAATTTGGAACCAACCAGGCGGTTGTCTTTTCTGGGAATGATCCTTGACAAGGGAGTGCAGAGGGTGTTTCTTCCAGAGGAAAAAGCGTTGGTGATACAAGCAATGGTCCAGGATGTTCTGAAGCCAGCCCGGGTGTTGGTTCATCAGTGTATTCGCCTCCTGGGGAAGATGGTGGCCTCTTACGAGGCTCTACAGTATGGGAGGTTTCATGCTCGGTCCTTCCAACTGGATCTCCTGGACAAGTAGTCAGGATCCCATCTACATATGCACCAGCGGATACGTCTGTCGCCAAAGGCCAGGATTTCATTCCTCTGGTGGTTGCAACTACCTCACCTTCTGGAGGGCTGCAGGTTTGGGATTCAGGACTGGGTCCTTCTAACCACGGATGCAAGTCTCCGAGGCTTGGGCGCAGTCACTCAAGGGGAGACCTTCAAAGGAAGGTGGTCAAGTCTGGAAGCCGGCATGTCGATAAACATTCTAGAAATAAGAGCCGTCTACAACGGTCTTCTCCAAGTGGCCCATCTTCTGAGAAATTGGGCCATTCAAGTGCAGTCGGACAATGTAATGACAGTGGCTTACATGAACCGACAGGGCAGAACGAAGAGCAGAGCTGCAATGTCAGAGGTAACAAAAATCATCCTCTGGGCAGAAAAGCACGCGTTGGCGCTGTCAGCAATCTTCATTCCGGGAGTGGACAACTGGGAAGCGGACTTCCTCAGCAGAAACGATCTCCATCCAGGGGAGTGGGGACTCCATCCGGGGGTGTTCACGGAGGTGACAAATCTTTGGGGCATACCTCAAATAGACATGATGGCCTCTCGTCTCAAAAAGAAGCTTCGGCGGTATTGTTCCAGGTCGAGGGAGCCACAAGCTGTGGCAGTGGACACCCTAGTGACTCCGTGGGTTGTTTCAGTCGGTGTACGTGTTTGCTCCACTTCCACTCTTCCAAGAGTGCTAAAGCTCATAAGGAGAACAAGGTTTCAAGCGATCCTCATTGCTCCAGACTGGCCAAGAAGGTCTTGGTACGCAGATCTTCTGGATCTACTGCTAGAAGAGCCGAGGCCTCTTCCTCTTCGGGAGGACCTGCTGCAGCAGGGGCCGTTCACCTATCAAGACTTACCATGGCTGCATTTGACGGCATGGAGGTTGAACGCCAGATACTAGCTCGAAAGGGCATTCCGAACAAAGTTATTCCTACCCTGATACAGGTTAGGAAAGGAGTTACGTCTAAACATTACCATCGTATTTGGAAAAAATATGTATCTTGGTGTGAGTCCAAGAAGTTTCTTACGGTGGAGTTTCAACTGGGACGTTTTCTCCTCTTGCTGCAAGCAGGTGTGGATATGGGCCTGAGGTTGAGATCCATAAAGGTCCAAATTTCGGCCCTATCCATTTTCTTCCAGAAACAGTTGGCTGCCCTCCCGGAGGTTCAGACTTTTTTGAAGGGAGTTCTGCACATCCAACTTCCCTTTGTGCCGCCTACGGCGCCCTGGGATCTTAACGTGGTGGTGCAGTTCCTCCAATCGGACTGGTTTGAGCCTCTACAGGAGGTTGAGATCAAGTTTCTCACGTGGAAGGCTGTCACTTTGTTGGCCTTAGCTTCTGCTAGATGTGTGTCGGAGTTGGGGGCTTTGTCCTGTACAAGCCCGTACTTGATCTTCCATGAAGATAGGGCTGAGCTTCGGACACGTCAGCAGTTTCTTCCGAAGGTTGTGTCGGCATTTCATATCAACCAACCTTTTGTGGTGCCAGTGACTACTGACTCCTCAATTTCATCAAAGTCCTTGGATGTTGTAAGGGCTCTGGAAATCTATGTGAAGAGGACTGCTCGTCACAGAAAATCGGATTCTCTGTTTGTCCTGTATGATCCCAAGAAACTTGGGTGTCCTGCTTCTAAGCAGACAATCTCTCGCTGCATGAGGTTCACTATCCAGCATGTGTATTCTACGGCAGGATTGCCGTGTCCTACGTCTGTTAAGGTCCACTCTACTCGTAAGGTTGGTTCTTCCTGGGCAGCTGCCCGGGTTGTCTCAGCTTTACAGTTTTGCCGAGCGGCAACTTGGTCTGGGTCGAACACATTTGCAAAGTTCTACAAGTTCGATACTTTGGCCGCTGAGGACCTGAAGCTTGGTCAATCGGTTCTGCAGGAGCCTCTGCGCTCTCCCTCCCGTTCTGGGAGCTTTGGTACATCCCCATGGTACTAATGTGGACCCCAGCATCCTTTAGGTCTAGGACGTAAGAGAAAATAGGATTTTGGTTACCTACTGGTAAATCCTTTTCTTGTAGTCTGTAGAGGATGCTGGGCACCCGTCCAGCGCTACGTTTTCCTGCTATCGTTATTTGGTTCAGTACAACTTCGTTTTAGTTGAGTACTGCATTGTTACTTGGTAAGTAATGTTTCAGCGGTTGCTGCATTTCAAGCTAGTTAGCTTGATGTGCCTTGTATGTGTGAGCTGGTGTGAATCTCGCCACTATCTGTGTAAAATCCTTCTCTCGAAGTTGTCCGTCTCCTCGGGCACAGTTTCTAGACTGAGGGGCATAGAGGGAGGAGCCAGCCCACATTCTCAAACTCTTAAAGTGCCAATGGCTCCTGGTGGACCCGTCTATACCCATGGTACTAATGTGGACCCCAGCATCCTCTACAGACTACGAGAAAAGGATTTACCGGTAGGTAACCAAAATCCTATTTTTTCATTGTATCCCATGTTCATAGCCATAGAAACCAAACACTTGCAATATGGCACTTACTCAAGAGTGTGGTCATTAAACTCTTTTTTTCTCCTGAATTTCTTATAACTATGACATTGTTATCAGTAATAAAGATGGCTCTCCACTCTCTGGTGCCTTATAGTTAAACTCTTCCTGAACAAATTATGTGGGGACACTTCAATAATATGAAAAGCCTTTGACTGGCAGGGACTGAAGCATGGATAGAGGGGTGAGGAGAATACCAGATAGCAGAGGTTGCAGAGTAGCCAAGAGAGAGTGTATAAGAATGTCCAAGGTGACCCAAAAAATCATGAGCCCCCTGGTGCCTAAAGTGGCATGCATTCTGCAATGTACCCCTCACTACTACTTATTCTAGTGAGTTTTAAACAGGCACATACCTCCCAACTTCTGTGTCTTGTTGGTCAGGTAGTGTGACTATATTATCCCTTTTACCTGGGACGCTCATGGATTACACAGGTTCTGTGGTTGGCTGACTTCAAGCCTACTTTTCAGCTGGTTTTAATCAGCCACAGAACCTGTGTAATCCATGAGCGTCCCAGGTAAAAGGGATAATATGGTCACCCTAGAACGTCAGGACGTGCAACCCGGAAAAGGGGCATGGCCTTGGGTGAAGCGGGCATGGCCTTGCAGCACTGACCCATGGTGCATCATTTTGGGAGCATGCCCAGCGCTCCAGGAGCAGCTGGGCAGCCCCCTGCACACCTGCCAGCACTGAATAGATGCCCCCCACTGTCAGCGGGACACTGCTGTCCACAAGTGGAATACCGGGACTGTCCCCCTGGTTTCAGAACAGTTGGGAGGTATGCAGACTATAGCAGTGGTTCTCAAACTCGGACCTCAGGACCCCATTTTGCAGGTCGCCTAGCAGGTGCACAGGTGTAGTCTTTACTCACTGACCCATTTTAAGGTGGAGCTAATTATTTCACTGGTTATTCTGTGAGGAGACCTGGAAAACATGCACTGTGTGGGGTCCTGAGAACCAAGTTTGAGAACCTGTGGGCTATAGTATTGTGGATTCTAGGCCTCTGAGTTTACATGAAGTATGAAAGAGAGAGAGAATTAAGGCGCTGAACCAGGTGTGTTGTGCGGAATTCAGAATAGCAGTAATTAGCATGCAGTGTTATAGCATAACATCATACCTCCCAACATGAACCTTTCCAGGAGGGACAGAATGCTCTGCTTCTGGACTTCCCTCTTAATTTATAATTGCCATCAACTGTGCTGAAACACCTTTCTTATCCATTAACCTGTTCAACACAGGTGCCAGCAATCATAAATTAAGAGAAAAGTCCAGAAGCAGAGCATTGTGTCCCTCCTGGAGAGGGTCATGTTGGGAGGTATGCCATACTTGCCTACCTGACCCTCTCCATGAGGGAGAAAATGCTCTGTTCCTGGACTTTCCTGGTAATGTATGATTGCCATCACCTGTGGTGAAACACCTTTCTTATCAATTACCTAGCTCACCACAGGTGATGGCAATCATACATTACCAGGAAAGTCCAGGAACAGAGCATTTTCTCCCTCATGGAGAGGGTCAGGTAGGCAAGTCAGAGGTATGCAACATATTGATCTGCACATAAAATAGAATTTTCAGTTTAGAATAGATTTATCGCTTAGCAAGCTGGTTCCTTGATTCTGCTAGAGGTACCTCCAGGGACACATATTAATACAGTTTGATTGTAAGATTATTAAAAGGTTTTTCAGTTTATTCCCAACCTGTGTCCTCAAGGTACACTGACAGTGCAGGTTTTAGTGATATCCAGGCTTGAGCACAGATGGTTAAATAAAAACGACTGAGGTACTAATTAAATCACCTGTGCTCAGGCATGGATAGCACTAAAACCTGGACTGTTTGTGTGCCTTGAGGACTGAGATTGGGAATGCCTGGTCTACCAGAAGTCTAGTAGTGCATGTTCCTGTTTTCTGTTCTGCTTATTGACCTTGTCATCTATGACATTTTCTAAATTAGATGCAATTTGCCTTCATTGATATCTTAATTTACAGGCTGATTACTGTAGATTAATTACTTTGAAGCAGAATCAGAAGATATTTAGAAGATATACAGTGTAACACTTTGATTATCTTAACTATGAATGCTTAAACCTCCCTCAATAACAGTTTAGCAATGTCTGCATTCTGATTTGGAAGTAAATCCAAAAGAACGTAACATTGTGTCTGGAACAAACCATGCAAAGGAGCAAATGCATTTATATCTTTTCTGTGCAGGGTAAATACTGCCTGCTTTTGCATGTATTCCACAAATGTTAATACAGCTTTATTATTGCACTGGAACTTAGATTTCAATTTAAAACACACCCCACCCAAATCTAAATCTCTCTGCACATGTTACATCTGTCCCACCTGCAATGCAACATGGTTTTCCCAGTTGATTGTTTTTTTGTTTTGTTTTTTGCTTTACTTCTAAAGGGCCCTACTCATTTGACGATGCGCCGCCGAGGTGCCCGACGGCCGAAACGACTGACGAGCGACCCGGCGGCGGGGGGGCAGTGACGGGGGGAGTGAAGTTTCTTCACTCCCCCCGTCACGCGGCTGCATTGAAGTGCAGGCAAATATGGACGAGATCGTCCATATTGGCCTGCATGCACAGCCGACGGGAGACCAGCGATGAACGAGCGCGGGGCCACGCATCGTTCATCGCAGGAGTCTCCACACTGAAAGATATGAACGAGATCGTTCATATCTTTCAGAAAATCGGCCAGTGTGTAGGGCCTTTAAATCAGAATCAGGCCCAATATACCTTCCAGTCCGCACTGAACCACTTTGCCTGTCTTATCACTGGTGTGATATTGGCAGAAGCAGTTTACACTATGACATTGTGAGCCTGATTATGAGCCAAATGCTGCAGAGTACATGTCTGCGTCTTTTGGTCAAGTGTTAAGTGTATGCTAATACCTGTACAAGCTCTTCCCTGATGTACATACATGTATCTGCATGTGCAAGGACTACGATGCCCACTTTAAATTTCTTGAGACGCTGAAATGTTGCTTTGTGCATCTATAGATACTGCCTCCAATGTGAATGAATACTGCCTCCTATGTGAGTAAGTGCCTGAGTTTGCAACCAGTTCAGGAACACTCCCATAACACAGTACACCTGCAACACTTCCATACCATGCAACATCTCCATGCGTCTACAGCAGGGGTTCTCAAACTCGGTCCTCAGGACCCCACACAGTGCATGTTTTGCAGGTAACCCAGCAAGTACACAGGTGTATTAATTACTCACAGACACATTTTAAAAGGTCCACAGGTGGTGCTAATTATTTCACTTGCGATTCTGTGAGGAGACCTGCAAAACATGCACTGTGTGGGGTCCTGAGGACCGAGTTTGAGAACCTGTGGTCTACAGCACAGGTTCTCAAACTTGGTCCTCAGGACCCCACACAGTGCATGTTTTGCAGGTAACCCAGCAGGTGCACAGGTGTATTAATTACTCACTGACACATTTTAAAAGGTCCACAGGTGGAGCAAATTATTTAAATTGTGATTCTGTGAGGAGACTTGCAAAACATGCACTGTGTGGGGTCCTGAGGACCGAGTTTGAGAACCTATGGTCTACAGCAGGGGTTCTCAAACTCGGTCCTCAGGACCCCACACAGTGCATGTTTTGCAGGTAACCCAGCAGATGCACAGGTGTATTAATTACTCACTGACACATTTTAAAAGGTCCACAGGTGGAGCTAATTATTTCACTTGCAGTTCTGTGAGGAGACCTGCAAAATATGCACCGTGTGGGGTCCTGAGGACCGAGTTTGAGAACCTGTGGTCTAGAGTAAGTAGCCGCCCTCCTGTTACTTCCCAGTCACTGTCCATGGACACCCCCTTAGATTTCTGATCCATGCATCTTAATTTGATCTGCGACTCTACACAAATAAAAACGGGACACGAGTGTTGTGAAACATTGTAGATTTGTGTGAACATCAGATAACATGCGAGCCATGCCCTTACACTTGTACAGTATGCACCTACTTGTAATGTTGGTCATTTCAATCAAACTTGGAGTACAGAGGGCTCACCAGGTTATTTAAGTATGTTATTTTTGTTCCAAAGTTCTAGTACAGAGGTTCTCAAACTCGGTCCTCGGGGGCCCACACAGTGCATGCTTTGCAGGTCTCCTCACAGAATCGCAAGTGAAATAATTAGCTCCACCTGTGGACCTTTTAAAATGTGTCAGTGAGTAATTAATACACCTGTGCACCTGCTGGGTTAACTGCAAAACATGCACTGTGTGGGCTCCCGAGGACCGAGTTTGGGAACCTCTGTTCTAGTACATTATGATGCATGTATTTTGTGCACTGATTTTATTCAAGTTTTCTTTCAATGTTCATAATGTCAGACAGCCACTAGATGTCACTCTATCTGCTTCTTACATTTTTGGAAAGAAAACAATCTGACATGAATTAATGCCATTATGTCCTATTTATTTTCTACATCATAAACTAAAGTTGTTAAGCTATCCTCACATTGTGCCGTTCCAGGCTTTCGTGTTCATTTCAATGTTACAGTAATTTATCAACTAGCTGCAGTGTTTGTGATGCTAATGAAAACTCTCCAACTGAATTCATTCAAACTCTCCAAATGTTGCTATATGCAGTAAAGTTACATTAAGACCAATATTTTTTCCCATTGTTTTTTTTTTTTTAAATGCTGTAGGTAGGCGCGTAGCCAGAACTCTGTGTGCCCCATAGCAACATTTTGAAGGGGCCCCTGTCCTAATGCTTCTAGAGTCACCTATACACATAAATTGTTAATTTTAAGCCCCATAAATAGTGCCCTAGTTAATTTTCTGAACCATAGTAGTGCCCTAGTTCATTGTAGGGCCACCAGAACACATTAACCATCATGGTGACCCCAAATTACATTATGACATGCTTTGTGCTTAGTTCATATTATGGCACAGTACAGATTCCCAGTTCAGATTATGAAATATTATAATGCCCTCCAATTCAGTTTATGCCACATTACAATGAGCAAGTCAAGGGCATAACTAGATATATTCAATGCCCCAAGGCAAAGGTTTGTAAGGGCCCCAAAGTAGGCCCCTGTCAGCTCCGGGCCCCATAGCAGCTGCACTCCCTGCACCTATGGTAACTACGCCCTTGGCTGTAGGTGATTTACCATCAGGCCTTAGCAAAGTATAAAATAAGCATGTCCTACTTTGGTTTTTAGGCTTTTATGTGCAGTTTTGTCTTTAGAAATCTGTGGAATTAAGGGCCTAATTCAGACCTTATCGCAGCAGCAAAATGTTTCTCTAATGGGCAAAACCATGTGCAGTGCAGGGGGGTCAGATAAAACAAGTGCAGAGAGAGTTAGATTTGGGTGGGGTGTGTTGAAACTGAATTCTAAAGGGTCCTACACACTGGCAGATAACACTGCATGATATGAACGTTCTCGTTCATTAATGAACGAGAACTCGTTCATATCGTGCAGTCTGTAGGCACCAATGATTAACAATGCGCGGCCCCGCGATCGTTCATCGTTGATGCCCTGTTGCGTCGCCCGTCTGCCGTATTAGTGGCCGGGCAGCTCGGCGGCGGGTTGCCCAGTCTGTAGGGCCCTTAAATTGCAGTGTAAAAATAAGGCAGCCAGTATTTACCCTGCACAGAAACAATATAACCCACTCAAATCTAACTCTCTCTGCACATATTATATCTGCCCCCCTGCGGTGCACATGGTTTTGCCCTTTAGAGAAAGAATTTGCTGCTGCGATCAGGTCTGAATAAGGCCCCAAATCAAGGGAAGTTACCTAGGGGTAAGAGGCAATATCAGTGTGATACGGTGAATTATTTGCCAGACATGTATGTAAAGATGACATACAGTATAGCAGCATATATTTCGGTTTTGTAGAATTCCCTAAGTAAAAATTCCATATTATATTCTAAATCCGATGAAGAAATGCCTTTTCTACTGCAGACACAATCTTGTTTCAGCTGGTTGTATCTGTTTTAAAGGACAAGTGATGTCTTTGTTTAAAAGCACTGGTCTCGCAGACAGACTTGCCATCAACACATTACAAAGTAAAATAAACAAGTCATTTTGTATCTGGAACAAACCATGTTGCAATGCAAAGGTGCACATATGTTTATTGTTTGTTTTCATGCATGGTACATACAGTATTGCCTGCTTTTACATATAGCCACCCAAGGTTGGACAGCTTTATCTTTACACTGCAATTTAGAATTGCGTTTGAACACACCCCTCTCAAATCTAAATCTCTCTGCACATGTTATATCTGCCCCACCTGCAGTGCAACACGGTTTGCAAAGGTGCAAAAGTTACTCTTTTTTTTTTACATTGCTCAGAATGAGCCCTTTTAAGTGGGCTACAAAAAAAACAACATTTAGTTTCTATACTTGTTTACCTTGTAACTCATGGTTTGTTACTATTTCAAATAAATAAAGTTTTTACTTTCAAACGTGAATAGATCTCTGTGGATTATCTGGCTTTATGTTTCATCTTGCTTATTGGTTGGATTAATTTCAGTACATTTTCTAGCCAGCCAGCAAATGCTTCATTTCACCTCCAGAAATAATCAGACTCCGCAAATATTATGTATATACATATCTGCCATGAACAGTGCTCTAACATATACAGAATTGACTTAAATTCTGTGTTGGGTGATTGTTGTGTAAATAAGACCCGTCCAATAGGACAGAGTTGCTCAACATTATTTTCACCATGTGACTTATTAGGTACACTGTCACCTGCTGTATGACGGTATTAGAATCAATTCAAGTTCAATGTCTCTGGGTCCATGTCTGACCTCTGCATACACAGCCAATCAGCAGCTTTTAAGCATAACCTGGGTCTGATAACCTGGATTGCACTGTTTACACTGCACCATACTAGGACGGGAAACCTGAGAATACCAGGTGCAGTGCCCCCCCCCCCTCCTTTACCAAGGGAAGCCCTATTGCATTCTTCCTTCCACCCTTTTTGCATTTATCTTGAGTTCTACCTTGACTAACCTCATAATCTCGAACACATTGTCCTACCATTGATATCCATATTTCAGGATACCCTGGATCCTAAGAAACCATTTGGTATCCTTCACCATTCCTCTGATATTTTCACCTTCCCAATTATCTTGTACCTCATTTGTTAAAAAGGTTAAACAAGATTTTTACATAAATAGATAACACTAGACACGAGTCCCAATTTCTTGTCCAAAAGTTTTTTTATTCAAGGATTAATTAAAGGATATGTTTTAATATTTTTCATTACACATACTATTTCTACTATAACAAATGAGTGCTCCCAAACAAGGGTTTTTGTCTTTTTGTCCTGCCTTTTCCAATTGTAGTCTAACCTACAAAATTCCTGGGAGCACCGCCAATCATTAGCAGTTTAAGATTCACTTGATAACTGTATGCATATTGGTATTTCATCGTAATAATTATTTTTGTACCTTAGTAAAATTGTCTGACTAGTGCGGTTCCACACAAAGTACTTCTCTACACTGCACCCTTACCTGAGTCTGACCGTGATAGCTACCAGGGTCGGCTTCCCGGGTCACTAGACCCAGGTTATTTTTCAAGGGCCACTGAGCCACGACTCGTTAGACCCAGCATTAACCCAGGTTTATTGCAGCAGTGGAAAAGGAGTAGTAGAGATCACTTAAACCTATATTTGCAGGTTTAGATAGAATGCAGCGCTAAGGAAGGTGATGAACTATAAGGCCTAGCATGTCCTGACTGCCACCAGTTGCCTTTCAATGCTATACTGAAAGGTCACATGATGTCACAGCTAAATCACTCCAGAGGTGAGACATACAATGACACACCTGGGAACAAGGAGCTGTGGCACTCGGCCATTTTCACGGAGACCATTATTAATATACACAGGAATGTAATATATGAAATACCAGCACACTATACATGCTGCCTTGCCTTCCTATGTGATAAAAGCATGGTTAGTCTTATTTAATTAACATCAATAATCTCTGTAAAACATGTCTCCCACAGGAATCCCTGATCAATAGGATATAACCCATTAGTGCCAAGACCGTCACATTATAACATGATTAAAATGATAATAAAAAGGCCTAAAGGAGTGGTGCTTCTATGTAAAGGTAAAGGCGGTTATGTAAAATGCAGGATGGCGGACGATTTATGATGATTATCGTGCAGAACCTGATTAAATATGTTAATCTCCTCTAAGTGGTGTGCTAAGCAGCAGAGGCTGGCGGATGCTTGCTGTTACTCATTTGAATATGTATATCTGTCATTTAGTAATTGGCAGGGGTCTGCACCAGCCTGACTTTCATAGGCTTGCAGTAGGCAGAGGCTTTTTATTATAAACACCCTAGCTATGCTCTTGTATTGATGTTAAAAGGGTCACGAACAG
This sequence comes from Pseudophryne corroboree, assembly GCF_028390025.1. Lineage (NCBI taxonomy): Eukaryota > Metazoa > Chordata > Amphibia > Anura > Myobatrachidae > Pseudophryne > Pseudophryne corroboree. The sequence goes on along the minus strand of NC_086444.1, from coordinate 123,812,536 downwards.
CCGCCACATTTTTGTGCATCCTGATAATTGTTTTACAACCTGGGCAGATTATAGTTTACCTGATGCTTTCTCACAGTGATCAGCAGATCAAAGCGTTCACCTTTGCTTTACATTTTCTGGTTTGACAGCTGAGAGGTGAGGACATGCCTCGGCTTGTCACTCTGGGACTGGTGAGACGAAAAAAGAATCCACCAGTCAGTCCAGCTCTGTGGGAGATGTGACATCAGTGACAAAGGCCCAGACTGTGCATATCAGGGACAGGCCCCCTCCTGCTTCCTCCTACCTGCATTCTGGCTTCCAAGACTGCTCTCATATCAAGAGATGTCATTTACATGCTGGTGCTATTGCCTGTCAGTGCAGGCTATCTGTGTATGATATGTCTGTGCACCGAGTGCATTACCGAACAGCTAGGACTGGGTGAGGGAGATTAGCCAACATGGCGTCTCCCTTTTGTTTAGTAAATTGTATTATTTTGATACATAGTCTACATCTAGGTTATGTCAACATTATCCAGTCACATGCGGTTAGTGTAACATTACATACATTCATTCCCATAGAGTACTTTGATATGCTTCGGCTGTGTCACTGATCTTGCCTAAACCAGCTACCACCACCCTTAACATTGGTAGTTGTTAATATCTGCGGTGAAAATCACTTAAAAATACTGTAAAGAGCGACATCATTTACTATATTGGCCAGTGTGTATGCCGCCGAGCAATACGCGGCCCTGCGGGTTGTTATTGACCCCTCGCTGTCGACCATGCATGTAGCTCAATTTGGACCGTCGTCCAAAAGCTGAATGCACGGCCCGGCCGCGGCGTGACATCACTGAGCGATATCGTTGTCATATCACTCAGTGTGTACGCATTGTCGCCTACCGCCCCGGCAGGGAAGGGAACACGCTAGGCGACGTCTAGTGTGTATCTACCTGAAGTCCACAGTGGTTCCCAAATGCTGTGCTCAAGGAATCCTAACAGTCCAGGTTTTAAGGATATCCATGCTTGAGCACAGGTGGCTTAGTTAATACCCCAGTCAATTTAATTTAATCGTCTGTACTCAAACATGGATATCCTTGAAAACTGGAGTGTTATAGGGTGCTTTGAGGGCAGAGTCTGGAAACCAATGCTAGTATAGTTTCTTTAAAATAAACAAAAAAAAGTCTGCATAATTAGGAATATATAATTAGTAATGACCTACAGTATGTGTCTTGTCTTAATTCTGCTTATCTATCAATGATAGGAAATGGACACATAAACATTAGGTGGCCCCTCAACTGAAGAGCTTACAATCTACAGAGCAATGACAGCTATCAGCCTGTGGCAGTGATCTCACCACATTCACTGACCATGGTGGACCTGTAAAGGATATTGGAGATGCAGCCCCAGCAAGTCAGAGGATACAACCTAAATATTCAATATTAAAACCAGAGTCTGTCTGCCTGACAGTGATGATGAGAACAATACAATGCCTGCTCCCTTTATTTTTAAAATGGTTCTTTCTTTCATTCATGGTAGTGTTGTACAAGCTGCACCATTGCTGCCATAGGGGTGACATGGTAACAGCAGCAGCAGGGATATGCCCAGGCAATGACCAGGACACAGCACACAGACTGTAGATTCGTCACCAGGGGGGCGTTCCTATGGAAGCTGATATAAGGCGGTGCCTGCCCCGATTCCCCCGCAGACGGCGCTTATCCCTGGCAGCAGCAGGCGTGTGTATGCGTACAGGGAGCGATGGAACTACTGAGGACGATCACCGCGCAGCCCAGCACCGGCAACCGGGTGTGCGAGCTGGGCCGGGTCTGTGACCCAGGCAGGACTCGCTGCAAGCTACCGGCCGAGGGGGAGCAGCATGTGCACCACACCTGCCCCGAGGAGTCCCGGATCATCACCGACCCCATCACCGGGCGACGCTACCGCAGGGGCAAAGTGCTGGGCAAGGTAGATGCTGGGACAGTGCATGTCGATGGTCTGCTGGAACTATGTGGATATTACCCTCTTATTATGCACTATGGCTGCAGGCAGTGAGGGGGCATATTGCATTGCACTAAGATCCTCCGTGCTGGATGCATGAAATGCATTGTGCATTCATGTGCTGAAAGTAGGGCATTGTATACTGATGTGCAGGATGTATGACATCCATTTGTATACTGATGTGCAGGATGTATGACATCCATTTGTATACTGATGTGCAGGATGTATGACATACATTGTATACTGATGTGCAGGATGTATGACATACATTGTATACTGATGTGCAGGATGTATGACATACATTGTATACTGATTTGCTGGAAGTAGGAAATTGTACATTATATTGTATGATGTGCTGTATGTAGGACAGATGTATGTTCATGTGCTGGTTGTATGACATACATTGTACATCGATGTGCTGGGTGTATGACTTTTTTGTTTGGTCTGTGTCCCCCCAATAAGTTACAGCATTACAATTACCCCTGTGCTGTAACCTGTCATTAGTAATCATTGGCCCTTATACTGTGGGGTCTATCGTAGCTTGGTGATTGACAGCATCAGGTCTACATGAGTGAGTCAGACTAAGCAAATGTATATATCTATCAAGCTATACCTAATATATAATGTGTATTGTAGCTGGTGATTTCTCAGTGTGCTCAGTATAGATATGCATGGGGTTCAGTTGGATTATGAGTGATGTCTGATCTTGTGCATACATACTGCATGTAGCACTGATTGTGTATGTTATATGCACATTTATAGGGCTGCAAACAAAGAATATGGAATTGGGGGTGAGCTTGTCATTACTGGAGTTGCAGTGTATTTGCATTTATCTATTGTGAACAGACTACAACTGAATTAGTCTCTATTTACTTTAAGTAAATCCCTTATGTGATGCAGAGCACCCTTGTAAAATGACTTATATATAAATATCTATTGTATATGTTCCACTTTAAATGTTGCAACATGTACATTGCAATTCTGTGGCTTAGATGGAGGAATGCATTGCAAGGCTGTTTAAGCTACTTGGCCCGTCCCATCCTTATCATTTGTTCTTATTTCTAGGGAGGATTTGCGAAGTGCTATGAAATGACAGACTTGACAAACAACAAAATCTATGCTGCAAAAATTATCCCCCATAGCAGGGTGTCCAAGCCTCACCAGAGAGAAAAGGTGGGTCATTTATTCTTTCTTAATCTCTGCACTTGAAGCTGCTATGTCTGACACTTGCAGGCACCAAGTAGTGTTTGCAATATGACAATAACATGACCTCTACTTTGCAGATTGACAAAGAGATTGAATTGCACCGTACCCTGAATCACAGACACGTTGTGCAGTTTTATCACTACTTTGAAGACAAAGAGAATATCTATATATTGCTGGAATACTGCAGCCGACGGGTAAGCATGTCTTAGCTGCTTTCTCATAAGCCTGCAATGTGTATGAGCCCCTTATCTGTGCAACATCTCCCCAACGCAAGCTAATGACATATCCTCTCTCCAGTCAATGGCACATATCTTGAAGACAAGGAAAGTACTGACAGATCCTGAAGTGAGATACTACCTCAAACAGATTGTCTCTGGCTTGAAATACCTACATGAGCAAGACATTCTCCATAGAGATTTAAAATTAGGTAATTCTTTTTTTTTTTTTTTCCCTCAAACAATTTGCCAAGTGTCTGTAGTGACCTTAATTTGCATTTTAATGTAAGCTACTGGTAATTTTATAATGTATGCAGACTATTGCACAGTAGTTTTTTTTTTTTTTTTTTTTTTTTTTTTTTTTTTTTTTTTTTTTAGCCTGAGGCTTTGACGGCTGATGAAGGATTTTGGTTTATGGTAACTAAAATTTGTTTTCCTTTTCTAGGAAATTTTTTTATTAATGAAAGCATGGAGCTGAAAGTGGGTGACTTTGGCCTTGCGGCACGCTTAGAACCTATGGAACAGAGAAGAAGGTAGGTGTATTCTACCTGCTCTCTGATATGACTGTGGCACACATCTTATGCAGGTGAAACAAATTGGGATTTTTCTATTGAGGCCTAAACATCTCCTCTTGGCTTTTTCCACAGAACAATTTGTGGCACACCAAATTACCTCTCGCCTGAAGTGCTTAACAAGCAAGGGCACGGTTGTGAATCGGACATCTGGGCCTTGGGCTGTGTAATGTAAGTATTCTGCTAGTTATTTCCTATGTGTGAAGATGTGCTAGAAGCATATTGGCTATATACAGTAGCTACAGCCCGTGACTTGTGTTTGGCTAGAGACTCTGGGCAGGATATTAATTTGGACTCTGTCATGGCCCTCCCCATTCTTTGTTTAAAAAAAAAAAAAAAGGTATAGTGATCTGAGCCTCATTGCCCCCTGGGCTTTTGGCGTGAGTCTTGGTTACTTAGTGGATTTAGGCAGCTCTAGGTAAGGATGTGATGCATTAGTCTGGAAGAGGAGCTGGCATATGTACCATAGAACTAAACAGATCTGTTTAGCTTACAATATGTATGTTCGTGGTTGAATCAGTCCTGGCCATTTGTAGTGATGTGTAATACTACCCTTAGGGGGACATTTACTAAGCAGTGATAAGAGTGAAGTGCCCATGGCAACCAATCTGCACTGAAGTAACATCTATCATTTGCGTACTATAAAATTATACAGAACTGCGGATTGGTTGATGGGGCGACTTCTCCACTGGCTCACTTCTCTGCTCTGATCACTGCTTAGTACACGTACTCCTTAGCTTCATGTTACTATGTAAGGTACAGAAATACATGATGGGGGATGTGTTGATCCTTCAAGAATGGTTACCCATACCAACCAAAATGCTTCCAACCTTTTACAGTCTGTGCTAGACAATTGACAGTAGTTGGTTGCTTCACTTTAAATCTCCCACAAGAAAGTTCATGATGAACTAGTAATATGTTGGCTATAAAGGTGGTTTAATTCTTCACTAAATGTTTTATTCTGTTCTAGGTATACCATGCTACTAGGAAGACCTCCATTTGAAACCACAAACCTTAAAGAGACCTACAGATGTATCAGGGAGGCACGATACTCCCTGCCCTCCTCACTAATGGTGTCTGCCAAGCATCTCATAGCCAGCATGTTGTCCAGAAACCCAGAGGACAGACCAAGCTTAGAAGACATCATCCAACACGACTTCTTCTCCCAGGTGTGTAATGAGCATGCTCTGCAAATGTATCGTTTACCGGTCTCTGAGACTGCAGGTAGTAACTTTCCTCCCTCCCCTCCCTCCCAAATCAGGGCTTCACACCAGACAGACTCCCATCATCCTGCTGTCACAGTGCACCTGACTTCCACCTGTCCAGCCCAGCTAAGAGCTTCTTCAAAAAAGCTGCTGCAGCTCTGTTTGGTGGAAAGAAGGAGAAGGCAAAATACTTAGATAATCACAGTAAGTTACCTCTGAACTTTGTGCTGCATAGACTAAATGGAAGAGGCTGCGGCCCCTTACTCATTTCGCATCATGTAATTGCTTGCTAACGGGCTGTCTTTCTGCAGATAAGTTTGCAAAGGAAGAGGAAGAAATCTACAAGCTGAGACAAGAATTAAAGAAAACATCGATCTCTCACCAGACTCAGAGTCCCAGAACAGATGAGGTTGGTTGAACTTGCAAATTGCTGGGGATGAGGGTTGTAAACAGGGAGCCTTTAATGTGCTTAAATAGAAGGGATAGGTTTTTTAGAACTTTGGTTTTTTGCTCCATTGTGATTCTTGCGTTCTTTATCACCTTCTAGGAAAGCAAAACAGTCTCAAAGTCAAATGTCCTTGACAGACCTGACAGGCAGCAGATGGGAGACACTATAAGAATGATTGTTCGAGGGACCCTGGGCAGCTGTAGCAGCAGCAGTGAATGTGAGTATCGCAGCAAGCCTATAGATAGATCTAGGGACTACTGTATTGATGGCGGCTGGCAGTATTAAGCTTCCAGCTGCCTTGGCACTGTTACTAATCAGATCACTGGCTGGGATAAACCAGTGGCTGGTGGTGATTGCTGAGCTCTAAAATACATTGGGGGGGGGGGGGGGGGATAGACTTTTGTATGTGTATAAGAGTTCCTTGGACAAGCTGACTGGTATGTAATTAGTAGTAATGTGCATTCCTTCCTTCCAGGTCTAGAAGACAGCACGATGGGAAGTGTTGCAGATACTGTTGCGAGAGTCCTCAGAGGCTGCCTAGAAAACATGCCAGATTCAGACTCCATTCCAAAAGAGCAGCTAAGCACCTCCTTTCACTGGGTCACAAAGTGGGTGGACTATTCCAATAAATACGGTTTCGGTTACCAGCTGTCGGATCACACGGTTGGCGTTCTGTTTAATAATGGAGCACACATGAGCCTGCTGCCTGACAAAAAGTAAGTATTGCTCATTCCTAGTCTGTTCCTGTGCCCTTCGCCCTTCTCTGGTCTCCTGCCCCCACGGCCTCTGTTTTCTTACACTTGTGGCATTTACCTTTGCAGGACTGTACACTACTATGCAGAGCTTGGTCAGTGTTCCATCTTCCCAGCTACTGAGGCCCCTGAACAGTTCATCAGCCAAGTTACAGTTTTGAAATACTTTTCCCATTATATGGAAGAAAATCTCATGGATGTAAGTCTTTCTGCTTTTTAATGGAGTCCGTACTTAAATGTGTTCTGAAGCTGGGTTCAAAAATTAGGCACTTGCAAATGAGAACTGGACATTATCATGTATTTGGGTTACATTTATGCAGGTGGTGCTCAGACTACAAAAAATAATTTATAGGAGCGCTGAGAAAATTTCATTCAATTAATAGTAGTTTTATTTAAATACATTCATAAGACCAAATAAAAATACTTTAAAATTGTGCAATTTGATTCAAGCCCATGTCCATATCTCCTTAAGAAACCATCGCAAAAGGCTATATATGTACCAGTCCAACTGACTGTTTGTAACAGACTTGTGTCTCAGTGCTCCAATGGACACCAAATCCCTTTATGTAACAGTTTTTTACAGTCTCTGTGGTACCACTTAAATTTGTATCCAAGCATGGGGGAGAGCGCTGTGGCTGCCTGAATAACCACAGCGGTATGCTACGATCCCTAGTTTTTGCAGCCGTAATATGGAGAGCTTGTTACTCACGGCTGTCACGGCTTTAGCTTCTCTTGCAAGGGGAGCGGACCTCCTTAGCCAGGCACCGCTTCAGCTCTGTCCCCAATCAGAACGGCTCGTCGGCCCGCCGTGCAGTCACAAGGAAGATGGTTGGACTATGGGCAGTAGAATCACAACAAAAATGCCCCCCTTACGCGTTTCTCCGCCGTTAGGGCAAGCAGTTTCATCAGAGGAATGGTGCTCAGACTAGTGACACTTTTGATTTCATGGGAGAAGGAATCGGTGATCTATAGATTCTAGAACTATGGGAGATATTGATCAAAGCTTTGAGAGTACCAATCTGTCATTTGTATAGGCTGTTTGGGGAAAAATAGTTATAAGCAGATTGGTGCTTTGGGGTAGAAGTATGAAGGGTTGTTATGAGGGAAGTGGTATCTGTGCACATTATACAACTCCAGCAAATAAGATGTAATACATTTTGTACATATCTGGTAAAGAGACGAAGCAGGAAGTGCTGAAGTGGAACAATATATAATCTCCCCCTTTTGCTCTTATAATACATCCTCCCCACCCTCCCACTACTCCTCCTAAATCAGAGCTTCATAAACATAATCCTCATACTGCCAACAGAGATCCGCTTTTGAGGATTTCTTTAGGCTTCAACAAGAGTCTCTTAATGGGTCTATAATTGGCAGTCCTGTTTCCATGGGCAGAAATCCACAAAACATGACCTGTTTGATACTTGAGGATAGTGGTTGAGGATCCCTGCCCTAATTTGAGTGGGGGCAAATAATCTTCCCATTCATCTGAAGATAAACTAAGTGACCTGTCTAATTACAACTCAAGATATAATGTAATATTGGTGCAAGTGAATTGACGCTTTGCTTTTTTTTTTTTTTTTTTTAAGGGCGGTGACTTGCCTGGTGTGACGGATGTGTGCCGGCCCCGCTTGTATCTCCTCCAGTGGCTAAAGTCAGACAAGGCTCTCATGATGCTTTTCAATGATGGCACATTTCAGGTAAATACATTAAGTTTTGTTCTTTATTTAAATGTGTAAAAGGTAGATGATGAAGGCTTATGACTTTGAGTAGTTGCTAATTAAATTTCTTATAACAGGTAAATTTCTACCATGATCACACGAAAATTATCATTGCCAACCAAAGTGACGAATATCTGCTAACGTACATTAACGAGGATAGGATGTCTACTACATTCCGTCTAAGCACGCTCCTCTTGTCTGGTGGCTCTAATGACCTGAGAAACAGGATGGAATATGCATTGAACATGTTGCTGCAAAGGTGCAATTAACGTGGCGGAGGGCTGATGGAAACCTACAGGATAAAGTCCTTCACTGTGACGAGACCTATGAAGCTTTGGGACCTGGCATGATGGAAAGTGGAGGTGGTACGAATAAACTTCCTACTTGGCGTGCTGGGCTGGAACCAGATTGTAGATCAATTCATCCTGCTTTGTTGGATCCATTTCGTGTTCTTTTGAAGGATACTTTGTGGAAAGTAATGTGGTGACTTGTGAACCTTAAATTTTTTTGGGGGGTGAAAGAATCCGTCAAAGTGGGGTGACTATGTGTTTTTGCTCCATAGAGTAATTTGGTGGATGAGGATTTGGACTGAACATTTCTATGATTCTGAAGCGAATGTTGGCTCTAAAGGAAAAAGTCAAGTTATGGAATCGGCTGTGATCAATGCAGCTTACTGCTGCCAAACTGTGAACTATGGCCATATATAATATTGTTTAATACCCACGTTTGTGGCTGGACAAGTGCATTCCTAGTTCTAAATAATTTATTACAGCCCAAAAGTGAAGTATTTGACCTTTTTGGACTTTAATTATTTTAAGTATACATTGTATACGATGTTGGCAATAAATACATGAAACTACAAAATGCGTACTTGCTTTATCATCCATTACAGATGGGAAAAATGGGTGATAACAAATGGGAAATCTATAGGAGTTACAGATAGCTATTTGTGCTGGTAAGAACTGGTTTTATGGGCACTGAAGTACACCTTGTTGGTATGTAAACAAACCTAATTCTGCTTTTAGCATTCCAGAAACCGGGGCGAGTTGGGTTTTTAACAGGGGTAATGGTCATTTGGTTGACAGTTATTAGGTCGGCCACCATTGGTCGACAGGGTCACTAAGTTGACATGTCATTTGGTCAACATGATCATGAGGTTTTATTTTACTTTTTTTGGTGTCTTTTTTTTTTTTTTTCTTTTTCTTCGTACAGTGACGGGGAACCCCAATTAGTGCAGTGTCCCCTGCATGGCAAGCGAGCTTCGGGCACAGTGCCTCGCTCTACCACTGCACTCGGCACAGGTTACTGTTCCCAATTGTAGTCCACGTGGATTGTAAAGTATGAAAGGTCAAAAAATTAAAAAGTGACTTATGTTGACCGTTTTCTATGCTGACCTAGTGACCCTGACCTAATGCATGTTGACAAATAGTGGTCGACCTAATTGACTGTAAGCCTTCAATAGATCAAAGTGAAAAAGCTTTTCTTGTAACTGTTGGCTTGCTGTAATATAAGGCACTATAACCACCAGCATTGATTGGAAGTGCTAACCAACACTCCACACCTGCATACAAGGCCAGGGGGAACTGCTCCACTATGGCACCCCAAGGGTCTCGTGGTGTAACAAGGTGTCACAGCATAAATGTAGTTGCCCATTTTACATTGCTTAAATGTCACTCTGGGAGCTCTCAAGGTCATGGAACTTTGTATAAGTTTCCCTATTGCAAGGGTTCCAACCATGGTCCCCAAGGCACACCAAGTCCAGATTTCGAGGATAGCTGTACTTGAACAGAGGTAACTTAGTTTCTGTTATTTTGATTGAAACAACATCTGTACTCAAGCATGGATATCACTAAATCCTTGATGGTTAGTGTGGTGTGAGGACTGAGGTTTGGAAACACTGCCCTATAATTCTGCTTTACTAAAGCTACATCAATGTCTTCTAACTGTAGCGTAGGGGGTCTATTCAATTAGTGTACACCTGCCTTCCCCAAGATGAAGTGTGCAAATATGTTGCCCATGTGGTAGCCCTGAACTTGTGGGCTTTTATTCAGTCCCACAAGGCTGCAGACAAATCTGCTTGTGGTGAGTAGGTGTGCTGTTAGTGTTCACACATTACAATGGCACATTGTGGCTTTTAATCTACCCCTGTGTGTCCCATTTACAAGAACATTGGCACCCAAAGCAGTCAGATTAAACTTCAATATTGGCTGCTTGTGAAATTGAGGTTGAGGTGGATTCAAGCCTCTATAAGCTGTGGTCTCATGATTTTCTACACTGATTAAATGTCAATTTTAAGTACAGTATGATCAATTATTGTGCTATACTTAAAGATCATTAGTTTAATCATGGTTCAGAATAACTTCCGCTGGCATCTGAATAGAAATTAATTTGCTCCCAAGAACATCAAATGTGTTAACATACCATGGTCCGGAATCCTATTGGCATGGTCCCACAGCTGGTACATAGATCTGATGGGCAAGGGCTGCATACCCATATTGGCAGGGCATGTGAAAGTGGCAAGCAGCTAGAATATATCAAAGTGCATAGCGCAAGGAGGTGCCATCCGTTCCCTTTGTACTGGCACTATAGGTGGCACTTGAAGATAGATTTAATAGTGTTCTTATGGATTCTGGCCAAAGTGAAGGTTTTCATTAGGTTCTGAACCGAAGACCTTCAATAGTGAGTAGATCCTATAAATGTTTAGTAGAATCTTGTCCTTTTTACATCTTTCCTTTTATCTGATTAGTCACAGGGCTTTACACAGTTGGAAAAGGTCATGTCTTTCACCTGTCCAGTTATATTAGCTACAGTTACTGCATTGGGAGAAAAGTGGGGAGCAGAAAAGTAGTTTGTCATCCTGATCTTTGGATTATGTTTTTGGACAGTGACCTAAAGAGAACCTAATCTGGTACAGACTTTTCTCTTGCGTCCTAGAGGATGCTGGGGTCCACATTAGTACCGTGGGGTATAGACTGGTCCACCAGGAGCCACTGGCACTTTAAGAGTGAGTGTGGACTGGCTCCTACCTCTATGCCCCTCCTACCAGACTCCGTTTAGAAAATGTGCCCGGAGGAGCCGGTCACAGCTAGGGGAGCTCCCCAGAGTTTCCCTAGAAAAGTTTTATTTAGAGTATATTATTTTACAGGGAGGCTACTGGCAACAGCCTTCCTGCTTCATGGGACTAAGGGAGGGGGGGTGGGGGGGGGTAGTGTCCACCCTGCGGGATCTGAGCCACTTACTCCACTGACAGGACAATGAGCTCCTGAGGGGTCAGATTGCTCCCTGCTGCAGGGGGTCGCTCGCCCCAGCATCCATGCTGCCACCCCCTTACAGAGCTGAAGAATCTGTGGCGAGTGAGACACTGGCCCCCCTAGCAAGCGGGGGGTTGGTGAGATGTCAACAGCAGGGTAGTAGCGCAGTATTAACTGCGCTCCGGGAGGCTCAGCGGTACATGGTGCGGCGCTGTGAGGGGCGCCCTGAGCCAGCGCTACACCCTACAACGGTCCCAAAGCCTGTCGGGGTCCTCGGATCTCAGCCAGCACTCAATACTCAGGCCAGTATGATGAGTGGAAAAGCGGGAAGACAGTGCCATTTTGGGGGCGGGGCTTCTCAGAGCAGACCCAGCAGCATTCAGCGCCATTTTCCTGCCTGCACAGCGCTGATCAGGAGAAACTGGTCCCTCCACAGCAACTCCAGCTATCTGTAAACGGTACCAGGGGTTGTAGAAGGGGGGGGGGGGGGGGGGCTGCAATACGACTGTGTATCCTAATAAGGTGCACAGTCAGCGCTGACAAGGGGTCTCCCTTTGGTTACAAGCGCTGTGTGTGTGGGTTGGCTCCAATCTCTCTGGCCATTCTTGGGGGGGAGGAGGAGAACTCTGCCTGCCCTGTGTGTGTGGAGTGTTTGGTCTCCTTTAGCTATGTCCAGGGACACTCGTATGCTGCAGAGGATGTGTCCTCCCAGAATGATCCCATTCCATGTAATCAGGATAGCACTGGTTTAGCACAGATTGCAGCAAGGGAACCTGAGTGGTTTTCCTCTATTAAATCTTGGCTTTCTTTGATTTCAGACTGGGTTGCAAGTGATGAATCTGCATCCCAGGTATTAAAGAACTCAATGGCAGTATGGCCCGATTCTGGTACCTCATGGCACTCCGCTATATAGCTCCACAAACGTGCGCTTGTTCATGTCATGCAAAATGACACGGATACAGATTCTGACACCACAGACTGTAATGGGGATGTTGCGGTGGTCTGCCTCTCTTGCAAAGGGGGTGCAATTGATAGAGGCTATCGGGGATGTGTTGAATATTGATACCACTCCTGAGCAGGTTGAGGAGGCTTTTTTCACTGAAAATAAGAAAGCCTCGCTAACCTTCCCTGCGTCAAAGGTATTAAATGCTATATTCGAGAGAGCATGGGAAAACCCTGAGAAATTCCAGATCCCTAAAAGGGTACAGGTGGCGTTTCCTTTCCCTGAGGAGGATAGAAAAAAAAAAATGGGAAAACCCACCAATTGTTGACGCATCTGTGTCCAGACTCTCAAAAAAGGTGGTTTTACCTGTTCCGGGATCTACCGCCTTAAAGGAGCCGGCTGATCGTAAAATTGATAATACACTTAAATCAATGTACACCGCTTCGGGGGCCATATTACGTCCCACTATTGTTAGTGCATGGATTGCAAAAGCTTTAGTAAAGTGGTCAGGCACCTTACTTGAGGATTTGGATACGATGGATAAGGGTGATGTTGAATTGTTTTTGCGTAACATTCATGATTCAGCACGTTTTATGGTAGAATCCATGAAAAACCTGGGTTCCATGACTGCGGGAATCTCTTCCATGTCTGTTTCAGATCGTCTGGGACTGTGGCTGCGCCAGTGGTTGGCCGACGCGGAATCCAGGAAAAGTGTGGAGTCCCTACCCTACACAGGTCAGGCTCTTTGGGGAAGCTTTGGATGCGTGGATATCCACAGCTACAGCGGGTAAGTCTCCATTTCTTCCCTCAGCTGCACGTGCTCTGAAGAAATCCTTCTCCATCAGCATCACAGTCCTTTCGGCCTAGAAAGACCAAACCGTCCAATACCTTCTTTAGAGGAGGTCGAGTTAAATCTAAGAAACCTGCTGCTGCAGGTTCCCAGGAACAAAAGCCTGTTTCAGGTACGCCAAAGTCCTCCGCATGACAGTGGACTGCGTGGCCTGTGCGAGCGAGACTCAAACAGTTCAGTCACGTCTGGGTATTGTCCGGCCTGGATCCCTGGGTGATAGATATCGTGTCCCAGGGATACAGGCTGGAATTTCAGAATCTCCCTCCACTGATTTTTCAAATCAGGCTTGCCAGTTCTACTGGCAGACAGAACTGTCCTACAAGAGGCTGTCCAGAAGTTGGTTGAGGCACAGGTCATTGTGCCAGTTCCTACTCATTTGCAAACCACAGGTTACTATTCAAACCTTTTCGTGGTACCGAAACCGGATGGTTCGGTCAGGCCCATTCTGAACCTAAAATCACTGAACCCCTTTCTAAAGGAGTTCAAGTTCAAAATGGAGTCTCTCCGGGCGATGGTTTGGAAGAGGGGGAACTCCTGGTATCCCTGGATATCAAGGATGCGTACCTCCACATTCCGATTTGGCTGCCGCATCAGGCTTATCTCCGTTTCGCATTGCTGGACTGTCATTTCCAGTTCCAGGCCCTGCCATACGGCCTCTCAACAGCACCGAGGGTGTTCACCAAGGTGATGGCAGAGATGATGATTCTCTGCAAACAAGGGGTGAACATCATTCTTTTCTGGACGATCTGCTGATAGCGGCATCGTCCAAGGAAAAGCTGTTGCAGTCCATTATTCTCACAATTCACCTACTCAGACTCCACGGTTAGATTCTGAACCTTCCAAAATCACATTTGGAACCAACCCAGAGGTTGTCTTTTCTGGGGATGATCCTGGACACAGAAGTGCAGAGGGTGTTTCTACCACAGGAAAAGGCGTTGGTGATACAAACAATGGTCCGGGATGTCCTGAAGCCAGCCCGGGATGTCCTGAAGCCAGCCCGGGTGTCTGTTCATCAGTGCATTCGCCTTTTGGGAAAGATGGTGGCCTCTTACGAGGCTCTCCAGTACGGGAGGTTCCATGCTCGGGCCTTCCAACTGGATCTCCTGGACAAATGGTCAGGATCTCATCTCCACATGCACCAGAGAATTTGTCTGTCGCCAAAGGCCAGGATTTCACTCCTCTGGTGGCTCCAATTGCCTCACCTTCTGAAGGACCGCAGGTTCGGGATTCAGGACTGGGTCCTTCTAACCACGGATGCGAGCCTTCGGATCTGGGGCGCAGTCACTCAAGGGGAAACCTGCCGATCAACCTCCTTGAACTAAGAGCCGCCTACAACGGTCTTCTTCAGGCGGACCATCTTCTAAGAGATCGGGCCATTCAAGTACAGTTGGACAATGTAACGACGGTGGCTTATATAAACCGACAGGGCGGAACGAAGAGCAGAGCGGCAATGTCAGAAGTGACAAGAATCATCCTCTGGGCAGAAAGACACGCGTTGGCGCTCTCGGCAATCTTCATTCCGGGAGTGGACAACTGGGAAGCAGACTTCCTCAGCAGACACAATCTCCGTTCAGGGGAGTGGGGTCTCCATCTGGAGGTGTTCAAGAAAATAACAGAACTTCGGGGGTTACCCCAAATAGATATGATGGCCTCTCGTCTCAACAAGAAGCTTCAACGCTATTGTTCCAGGTCGAGGGACCCACAAGTAGTGGCAGTGGATGCCCTGGTGTCTCCGTGGGTGTTCCAGTCGGTGTACATGTTTCCACCACTTCCACTCATTCCAAGAGTTCTAAAGCTCGTAAGGAGAACAAGAGTTCAAGCGATCCTCATTGCTCCAGACTGGCCAAGGCGGGTGTCCTGCTTCAAAGCAGACTATATCTCGCTGGATTAGATTCACTATCTAGCATGCTTATTCTACGGCAGGATTGCCGTGTCCAAAATCTGTTAAGGCCCACTCTACTCGTAAGGTGGGGTCTTCCTGGGCGGCTGGCCGTGGTGTCTCGGCATTACAACTTTGCCGAGTGGCAACTTGGTCTGGGACGAACACATTTGCGAAGTTCTACAAGTTCGATACTTTGGCCTCTGATGATCTGAAGTTCAGTCAATCAGTTCTGCAGGAGCCTCTGCGCTCTCCCTCCCGTTCTGGGAGCTTTGGTACATCCCCATGGTACTAATGTGGACCCCAGCATCCTCTAGGACATAAGAGAAAATAGGATTTTGGTTACCTACTGGTAAATCCTTTTCTCGTAGTCCGTAGAGGATGCTGGGCGTCCGCCCTGCGCTTCGTTTTCCTGCAATCGTTATCTGGTTCAGTACAACTTTGTTTAGTTATGTACTGCATTGTTACTTGGTAAGTAATGTTTCAGCAGTTGCTGAGTTTTTCAAGCTAGTTAGCTTGATGTGCCTTGTATGTGTGAGCTGGTATGAATCTCGCCACTATGTGTTAAATCCTTCTCTCGAAGATGTCCATCTCCTCGGGCACAGTTTCTAGACTGAGTCTGGTAGGAGGGGCATAGAGGGAGGAGCCAGCCCACACTCTCAAACTCTTAAAGTGCCAATGGCTCCTGGTGGACCCGTCTATACCCCATGGTATTAATGTGGACCCCAGCATCCTCTACGGACTACGAGTAAAGGATTTTTCTATTGTGCAGTCAAAGGTGAAGAGACCCAGCAATCAAGTTTGGTTTCGCAAAAATCGTGGTGAGACCCTGGAATCACACACGGCTATAAGCACATCAGGAACTCTGTAATGGACGGTGCATGACCAAAAATCTCTCAGAATTGTTTCCAGCAATTTGGAGTTTAACAGTAATGATAGGATTCATTTTACTGTGTATCACTATGCCCCATTAGGTATCCAATCACATCTTACAGCACTGGTTCCCAATGCCAGTCCTCGGACTCCTAACAGTGCATGCTTTACAGATCTCCTTGTTAGAGCACAGGTGTATTCATTACTGGCTGACACATTTTAACAGACCCAAAAGTGGAGCTAATTTCCATTGTGATAGTGAGATCTGTGCTGTTAGGGGCTCCTCAGGGCTGGAGTTGCGAAATCTGGTTTTACAGGATAAACGGTAAACAAAGCTAAATATGATACATCTCCTTTTGATCTTAAACTGAAAGTCAAAGTATCAAAGATTCTAAAGAATAGAGAATTTGGCCACAGTCAGCTGCTATCAGCCTCTATTCCTGCACCAGATAACCGGGTCATTACCCCCCCCCTACAACTTTGACTAACTACGCTTTTCTCCAACAACTTAGAATATTTCCAGGTCATGATGTTTGATGAGCTTTGCGTTGTCAGCTATGCCATCTGACACAATATGGGAATCCTGCCTTTACTGAATGTCTCATTGCTTATGTTTAACTATTACGCCAGCATCCATCCACATCTGGATTCTAGTGAATACTGCAATATTAATAATCAAGCAGAATTTTTTTTTTCTTTTACAGGAAGACCCTTATGTTGCTCTACCAAATGGAAAATAACTTGGGAACGGTTTCCAGTAGAAGTGCCATATATGATAGTATCAGTGTAGTGTGAGGTGCTGGCATTATAAATCTGTACAGGCTGACTGGATGCTATAAACTACAGGGAGGGGTTCACTGGCAGCGTGGCTGCTGAATAGGCCCCTACTGGTAGAGTAAGCAACACCAAAATGCAGCTCCTCGCACTTATGTGAGGTACAAACATTGCAGAAGGATGTCACTTTGTTAAAAACAACTTTGATCCTATATCTTTTAGTGTATATCTAGCTCATGTGGCAGATCAATGGCTGTTAAAGGGATTAAAGTGGTTTAATGGGTCACAATACAAAGGAAGTCAGTGTAACTCAATCATATAAAAACAAAAGGAAGCCAGTCACAAGTAGAGGATGCCAATAAGAGATGGGTCTTACACAACCTCCCAAAAGGCAGCCTGTGCCCTGCTCCTTTCTCTTGGCATGAGTTTGAACTGGGAATTGACCCTCTTCATCCTCTTCCATTGTCCCCTGGCCAGGAGGATCTTGGAGACTTCAGTATAGACTGTGCTGTTCTCATCCCTCACCACATCATCCTCCCGCACTAGTGTTCACTGATAGCCCTAGGCGCTATTGCTGTACAGCAACCCAGAACTGCAGACTTCCTTATTTTCTGGCTGAGATGCACAGACGGAACCTCCGCACTCCAGTGCTAACTGCTCAGGGCACACAGCGGACGGGTCTGTCGCGTAACGTCATGACATGCGCGGCACCTGGCACACATGCAGCGCACTGCTCCTCTGGGAACGGAGTTTAGGCCGGATATCCTGGGACCTGTCCACAGGCCCCTTGCAAACCATAGGGTCCTAGGCATCCGCCCATATTGCCATACGAAAATCCGTCCCTGTTTGTTTGTTAGACTGTGCAGTTTTGGCCTCCACCTGCTTCTTTCTACACCATTCTCGGCACACTGGACACTAGGCTGTGGGGCCGCTGGTTGACCCCTGGAACTGGTCTCGGCACACTGGGCACTAGGTTGTGGGGCTATGGGTTGACCCCTGGCACCAGTCTCGGCACACTAGGCACTAGTTTGTGGGACCGCAAATTGACCCTTGGCTCCAGTTACGGCACACTGGGCACTAGTTTGTGGGGCTGCGGGATGACCCCTGGCACATTGGGCACTATGTTGTGGAGCCACGGATTGACCCCTGGCACCAGTCTCGGCACACTGGGCACTAGGTTGTGGGGCCACGGGTGACCCCCTGGCACAAGTTTCGGCACACTGGTCACTAGGTTGTGGGGCCGCTGGTTGACCCTTGACACCAGTCTCGGCACACTGGGTACTAGGTTCTGGGGCCGCAAGTTGACCCCTGACACCAGTCTCGGCACACTGGGCACTAGGTTGTGGGGCCGCAAGTTGACCACTGGCACCAGTATCAGCACACTGGCCACTATTTTGTGGGGCCTTGGGTTGACCCCTAGCACCAGTCTCGGCAGACTGGGCACTAGGTTGTGGGGCTGCGGGCTGGCCCCTGGCACCAGCCTCGGCACACTAGGCACTAGTTTGTGGGACGCAGGTTGACCCTTGGCTGTAGTCTTGGCACACCGGGTACTAGGATGTGAGGCCGCATGTTGAACCCTGGTATCAGTCTCGGCTCACTGGGCAATAGGTTGTGGGGCCGCGGGTGACCCCCTGGCACCAGTCTCAGCACACTGAGCACTATTTTGTGGGGCCATGGGTTGACCCCTGGCACCAGTATCGGCACACTGGGCACTAGGTTGTGGGGCCAGGGGTGACCACTGGCACCAGTTTCTGCACACTGGGCTCTAGGTTGTGGGGCCGCAGGTTGACCCCTGGCACCAGTCTCGGCACACTGGGCACTAGGTTGTAGGGTTGCGGGTTGACCCCTGGCTCCAGTCTTGGCACACTGGGCACTAGGTTGTGAGGCTGAGGGTTGACCACTAACACCAGTCTTGGCACACTGGGCACTAGGTTGTAGGGCCACGGGTGTCCCCTGGTATCAGTCTTGGCACACTGGGCACTAGGTTGTGGGGCCGCAAGTTGACCACTGGCACCAGTCTCAGCACACTGGGCACTATTTTGTGGGGCCTTGGGTTGACCCCTAGCACCAGTCTCTGCACACTTGGCACTAGGTTGTGGGACCGCAGGTTGACCCTTGGCTGTAGTCTTGGCACACCGGGTACTAGGTTGTGGGGCCGCATGTTGAACCCTGGTATCAGTCTCGGCTCACTGGGCACTAGGTTGTGGGGCTGCGGGTTGACCCCTGGCACCAGTATCGGCACACTGGGCACTAGGTTGTGGGGCCATGGGTTGACCCCTGGCACCAGTCTCGGCACACTGGGCACTAGGTTGTGGGGCTGCGGGATGACCCCTGGCACCAGTCCTGGCACACTGGGGACTAGGTTGTGAGGCCGAGGGTTGACCACTAACACCAGTCTTGGCACACTGTGCACTAGATTGTAGGGCCACGGGTGTCCCCTGGTATCAGTCTTGGCACACTGGGCACTAGGTTGTGGGGCAACTGGTTGACCCCTGGCACCAGTCTCGGCACACTGGGCACTAGGTTGTGGGGCCTCAGGTTGACCCCTGGCACCAGTCTTGGCACACTGGGCACTAGTTTTGACACACTGGGCATTAGGTTGTGGGGCCGCGGGTTGACCACTGGCATCGGTTTCTGCACACTGGGCACTAAGTTGTGGGGCCACGGGTGACCATTGGCACCAGTTTCTGCACACTGGGCTCTAGGTTGTGGGGCCGCAGGTTGACCCACTGCAGTAGTCTCGGCACACTGGGCACTATGTTGTGGGGGCGCATGTTGACCCCTGGCACCAGTCTCGGCACACTGGGCACAAGGTTGTATGGCTGCGGGTTGACCTCTGGCACCAGTCTCAGCACACTGAGCACTAGTTATGTCATACTGGACACTAAGTTTTGGGGCCACTGGTTGACCCTGGCACCAGTCTCGGCTCACTGGGCACTAGGTTGTGGGGCTGTAGGTTGACCCCTGGCACCAGTCTCGGCACATTGGGCACTAGGTTGTGGGGCCGCAAGTTTACCCCTGGCACCAGTCTTGGCACACTGGGCACTAGTTTGTGGGGCCACGGGATGACCCCTGGCACCAGACTCTGCACACTAGGTTGTGGGGCCGTGGGTTGACCACTGGCATTAGTTTCTGCACACTGGGCACTAGGTTGTGGGGCCAGGGGTGACCACTGGCACCAGTTTCTGCACACTGGGCTCTAGGTTGTGGGGCCGCAGGTTGACCCGTTGCAGCAGTCTCGGCACACTGGGCACTATGTTGTGGGGCCGCATGTTGACCCCTGGCACCAGTCTCGGCACACTGGGCACTAGGTTGTAGGGTTGCGGGTTGACCCCTGGCTCCAGTCTTGGCACACTGGGCACTAGGTTGTGAGGCTGAGGGTTGACCACTAACACCAGTCTTGGCACACTGGGCACTAGGTTGTAGGGCCACGGGTGTCCCCTGGTATCAGTCTTGGCACACTGGGCACTAGGTTGTGGGGCCGCAAGTTGACCACTAGCACCAGTCTCAGCACACTGGGCACTATTTTGTGGGGCCTTGGGTTGACCCCTAGCACCAGTCTCTGCACACTTGGCACTAGGTTGTGGGGCCATGGGTTGACCCCTGGCACCAGTCTCGGCACACTGGGCACTAGGTTGTGGGGCCGCGGGTTGACCACTGGCATTAGTTTCTGCACACTGGGCACTAGGTTGTGGGGCCAGGGGTGACCACTGGCACCAGTTTCTGCACACTGGGCTCTAGGTTGTGGGGCCGCAGGTTGACCCGTTGCAGCAGTCTCGGCACACTGGGCACTATGTTGTGGGGCCGCATGTTGACCCCTGGCACCAGTCTCGGCACACTGGGCACTAGGTTGTAGGGTTGCGGGTTGACCCCTGGCTCCAGTCTTGGCACACTGGGCACTAGGTTGTGAGGCTGAGGGTTGACCACTAACACCAGTCTTGGCACACTGGGCACTAGGTTGTAGGGCCACGGGTGTCCCCTGGTATCAGTCTTGGCACACTGGGAACTAGGTTGTGGGGCCGCAAGTTGACCACCGGCACCAGTCTCAGCACACTGGGCACTATTTTGTGGGGCCTTGGGTTGACCCCTAGCACCAGTCTCTGCACACTTGGCACTAGGTTGTGGGGGCTGCGGGCTGACCCCAGGCACCAGTCTCGGCACACTAGGCACTAGTTTGTGGGACCGCAGGTTGACCCTTGGCTGTAGTCTTGGCACACCGGGTACTAGGTTGTGGGGCCGAATGTTGAACCCTGGTATCAGTCTCGGCTCACTGGGCACTAGGTTGTGGAGCTGCGGGTTGATCCCTGGCACCAGTATCGGCACACTGGGCACTAGGTTGTGGGGCCATGGGTTGACCCCTGGCACCAGTCTCGGCACACTGAGCACTAGGTTGTGGGGCTGCGGGATGACCCCTGGCACCAGTCCTGGCACACTGGGGACTAGGTTGTGAGGCCGAGGGTTGACCACTAACACCAGTCTTGGCACACTGGGCACTAGATTGTAGGGCCACGAGTGTCCCCTGGTATCAGTCTTGGCACACTGGGCACTAGGTTGTGGGGCCACTGGTTGACCCCTGGCACCAGTCTCGGCACACTGGGCACTAGGTTGTGGGGCCTCAGGTTGACCCCTGGCACCAGTCTTGGCACACTGGGCACTAGTTTTGACACACTGGGCATTAGGTTGTGGGGCCGCTGGTTGACCACTGGCATCGGTTTCTGCACACTGGGCACTAAGTTGTGGGGCCACGGGTGACCATTGGCACCAGTTTCTGCACACTGGGCTCTAGGTTGTGGGGCCGCAGGTTGACCCACTGCAGTAGTCTCGGCACACTGGGCACTATGTTGTGGGGGCGCATGTTGACCCCTGGCACCAGTCTCGGCACACTGGGCACTAGGTTGTATGGCTGCGGTTTGACCTCTGGCACCAGTCTCAGCACACTGGGCACTAGTTATGTCATACTGGACACTAAGTTTTGGGGCCACTGGTTGACCCTGGCACCAGTCTCGGCTCACTGGGCACTAGGTTGTGGGGCTGTGGGTTGACCCCTGGCACCAGTCTCGGCACATTGGGCACTAGGTTGTGGGGCCGCAAGTTGACCCCTGGCACCAGTCTTGGCACACTGGGCACTAGTTTGTGGGGCCACGGGATGACCCCTGGCACTAGACTCTGCACACTAGGTTGTGGGGCCGTGGGTTGACCACTGGCATTAGTTTCTGCACACTGGGCACTAGGTTGTGGGGCCAGGGGTGACCACTGGCACCAGTTTCTGCACACTGGGCTCTAGGTTGTGGGGCCGCAGGTTGACCCGTTGCAGCAGTCTCGGCACACTGGGCACTATGTTGTGGGGCCGCATGTTGACCTCTGGCACCAGTCTCGGCACACTGGGCACTAGGTTGTAGGGTTGCGGGTTGACCCCTGGCTCCAGTCTTGGCACACTGGGCACTAGGTTGTGAGGCTGAGGGTTGACCACTAACACCAGTCTTGGCACACTGGGCACTAGGTTGTAGGGCCACGGGTGTCCCCTGGTATCAGTCTTGGCACACTGGGCACTAGGTTGTGGGGCCGCAAGTTGACCAATAGCACCAGTCTCAGCACACTGGGCACTATTTTGTGGGGCCTTGGGTTGAACCCTAGCACCAGTCTCTGCACACTTGGCACTAGGTTGTGGGGCTGCGGGCTGACCCCAGGCACCAGTCTCGGCACACTAGGCACTAGTTTGTGGGACCGCAGGTTGACCCTTGGCTGTAGTCTTTGCACACCGGGTACTAGGTTGTGGGGCCGCATGTTGAACCCTGGTATCAGTCTCGGCTCACTGGGCACTAGGTTGTGGGGCTGCGGGTTGATCCCTGGCACCAGTATCGGCACACTGGGCACTAGGTTGTGGGGCCATGGGTTGACCCCTGGCACCAGTCTCGGCACACTGGGCACTAGGTTGTGGGGCTGCGGGATGACCCCTGGCACCAGTCCTTTCACACTGGGGACTAGGTTGTGAGGCCGAGGGTTGACCACTAACACCAGTCTTGGCACACTGGGCACTAGATTGTAGGGCCACGGGTGTCCCCTGGTATCAGTCTTGGCACACTGGGCACTAGGTTGTGGGGCCACTGGTTGACCCCTGGCACCAGTCTCGGCACACTGGGCACTAGGTTGTGGGGCCTCAGGTTGACCCCTGGCACCAGTCTTGGCACACTGGGCACTAGTTTTGACACACTGGGCATTAGGTTGTGGGGCTGCGGGTTGACCACTGGCATCGGTTTCTGCACACTGGGCACTAAGTTGTGGGGCCACGGGTGACCATTGGCACCAGTTTCTGCACACTGGGCTCTAGGTTGTGGGGCCGCAGGTTGACCCACTGCAGTAGTCTCGGCACACTGGGCACTAGGTTGTGGGGGCGCATGTTGACCCCTGGCACCAGTCTCGGCACACTGGGCACTAGGTTGTATGGCTGCGGGTTGACCTCTGGCACCAGTCTCAGCACACTGGGCACTAGTTATGTCATACTGGACACTAAGTTTTGGGGCCACTGGTTGACCCTGGCACCAGTCTCGGCTCACTGGGCACTAGGTTGTGGGGCTGTGGGTTGACCCCTGGCACCAGTCTCGGCACATTGGGCACTAGGTTGTGGGGCCGTAAGTTGACCCCTGGCACCAGTCTTGGCACACTGGGCACTAGTTTGTGGGGCCACGGGATGACCCCTGGCACCAGACTCTGCACACTAGGTTGTGGGGCCGTGGGTTGACCACTGGCATTAGTTTCTGCACACTGGGCACTAGGTTGTGGGGCCAGGGGTGACCACTGGCACCAGTTTCTGCACACTGGGCTCTAGGTTGTGGGGCCGCAGGTTGACCCGTTGCAGCAGTCTCGGCACACTGGGCACTATGTTGTGGGGTTGCGGGTTGACCCCTGGCTCCAGTCTTGGCACACTGGGCACTAGGTTGTGAGGCTGAGGGTTTACCACTAACACCAGTCTTGGCACACTGGGCACTAGGTTGTAGGGCCACGGGTGTCCCCTGGTATCAGTCTTGGCACACTGGGCACTAGGTTGTGGGGCCGCAAGTTGACCACTAGCACCAGTCTCGGCACACTGGGCACTATTTTGTGGGGCCTTGGGTTGACCCCTAGCACCAGTCTTTGCACACTTGGCACTAGGTTGTGGGGCTGCGGGCTGACCCCAGGCACCAGTCTCGGCACACTAGGCACTAGTTTGTGGGACCGCAGGTTGACCCTTGGCTGTAGTCTTGGCACACCGGGTACTAGGTTGTGGGGCCGCATGTTGAACCCTGGTATCAGTCTCGGCTCACTGGGCACTAGGTTGTGGGGCTGCGGGTTGACCCCTGGCACCAGTATTGGCACACTGGGCACTAGGTTGTGGGGCCATGGGTTGACCCCTGGCACCAGTCTTGGCACACTAGGCACTAGTTTGTGGGACCGCAGGTTGACCCTTGGCTGTAGTCTTGGCACACCGGGTACTAGGTTGTGGGGCCGCATGTTGAACCCTGGTATCAGTCTCGGCTCACTGGGCACTATTTTGTGGGGCCTTGGGTTGACCCCTAGCACCAGTCTCTGCACACTTGGCACTAGGTTGTGGGGCTGCGGGCTGACCCCTGGCACCAGTCTCGGCACACTAGGCACTATTTTTTGGGACCGCAGGTTGACCCTTGGCTGTAGTCTTGGCACACCGGGTACCAGGTTGTGGGGCCGCATGTTGAACCCTGGTATCAGTCTCGGCTCACTGGGCACTAGGTTGTGGGGCTGCGGGTTGACCCCTGGCACCAGTATCGGCACACTGGGCACTAGGTTGTGGGGCCATGGGTTGACCCCTGGCACCAGTCTCGGTACACTGGGCACTAGGTTGTGGGGCTGCTGGATGACCCCTGGCACCAGTCTTGGCACACTGGGGACTAGGTTGTGAGGCCGAGGGTTGACCACTAACACCAGTCTTGGCACACTGGGCACTAGATTGTAGGGCCACGGGTGTCCCCTGGTATCAGTCTTGGCACACTCGGCACTAGGTTGTGGGGCCTCGGGTTGACCCCTGGCACCAGTCTTGGCACACTGGGCACTAGTTTTGACACACTGGGCATTAGGTTGTGGGGCCGCTGGTTGACCACTGGCATCGGTTTCTGCACACTGGGCACTAAGTTGTGGGGCCACGGGTGACCATTGGCACCAGTTTCTGCACACTGGGCTCTAGGTTGTGGGGCCACTGCAGTAGTCTCGGCACACTGGGCACTAGGTTGTGGGGGCGCATGTTGACCCCTGGCACCAGTCTCAGCACACTGGGCACTAGGTTGTATGGCTGCGGGTTGACCTCTGGCACCAGTCTCAGCACACTGGGCACTAGTTATGTCATACTGGACACTAAGTTTTGGGGCCACTGGTTGACCCTGGCACCAGTCTCGGCACACTGGGCACTAGGTTGTGGGTCTGTGGGTTGACCCCTGGCACCAGTCTGGGCACATTGGGCACTAGGTTGTGGGGCCGCAAGTTGACCCCTGGCACCAGTCTTGGCACACTGGGCACTAGTTTGTGGGGCCACGGGATGACCCCTGGCACCAGACTCTGCACACTAGGTTGTGGAGCCGCGGGTTGACCCCTTGCACCAGTCTCGGCATACTGGGCACTAGGTTGTGGGGCCGCGGGTTGACCCCTGCCTCCAGTCTCGCACACTGGGCACTAGGTCGTGGTGCTGCGGGTGACCCCTAGCTCCAGTCTCGGCACACTGGGCACTAGGTTGTGGGGCCGCGGGTTGACCCCTTGCTCCAGTCTCGCACACTGGGCACTAGGTTGTGGGCCTGCGGGTGACCCCTAGCTCCAGTCTCGGCACACTGGGCACTAGGTTGTGGGGCCATGGGTTGACCCCTGTCACCAGTCTCGGCACACTAGGCACTAGATTGTGGGGCTGCTGTTTGACCCCTGGCTCCCGTGTTGGCACAGTGGGCACTAGGTTGTGGGGCTGCAGGTTGACCCCTGGTACCAGTCTCGGCATACTGGGCACTAGGTTGTGGGGCCACAGGTTGACCCCTGGCACCAGTCTTGGCACACTGGGCACTGGGCACTAGGTTGTGGGTCCGTGGGTTCTCCCCCTGCACCAGTTGGGATCCGGTCTGAAGATCGACAGTGTCTAGGTCGAAAATGTTTAGGCCGACCACTATGGTCACTAGGTCGACAGGGTTGGAAGGTCGACAGGGTTTCTAGGTCGATACGTGCTAGGTCGACAGGTCAAAAGGTCGACATGAGTTTTTCAAAAAAAAATTCTTTTTTTAAACTTTTTCATACTTAACAATCCACATGGACTACGATTGGAATGGTGCACTAATTGGGGTTCCCGGTCACTCTACGAAGAAAACAGCACCAAAAAACCCCAAGAAACTCATGTCGACCTAGAAACCCTGTCGACCTGAACATTGTCGACCTAGACACTGTCGATTTAATGATCCACACCCCACCAGTTTTGGGCACACTGGGCACTAGAGCGGGAGACCGCGGGTTCTCCCCCTGGCACCAGTCTCGGCACACTGGGCACTAGAGTGTGGGGCCGCGGTTCCGCTTTATAGGCCGTGAGAAGTATAAAATGACAATGAATACAGGGAAATCGGGGTAAAGAGCTTAATGGGGTTTACCTGTGAATTTTGCAGATGCTTTTTCTGTTTATTGCTTAATATTTGGAATATAAGGTTTACATCACTAACACAGTTGTATGTAATTTAATAAAGATATACTCAAAATTCTGGAGTAAATATTAAAGTATTATGAGTTGGTTTTAGTGTGTGATCAGCTACAGGTAAGTACAGTACATGGGTGGTGATCATGCAAAAATGGGAACTTAAGCCCTATTACTATGTGCAGAGGTCATCCTGTGGCCCCACAATCTAGTGCCCAGTTTGCCAAGACTGGTGCCAGGGGTCAACTCGCGGCCCGACAACCTAGTGCTCAATGTGCCGAGACTGGTGCCAGGGGTCAACTTGCGGCCCCACAACCTAGTGCCCAGTGTGCCGAGACGAGTCTAGAACTGAGCGCACACAAGTATGGGCAACATCTGCACTTGGAACTGAGAAGATATAACTGAGCTGTAAGGGGGCATTCCTACTGGGGCAAAGCCAAGTGAAGGTATGCCGATACAATTGCGGTCTATGCAGCATTAGACGGAAGCGTAAATACACCTGTTTTCAGGCATTACATTTGCTGGCTGCTGCAAGTCTGTACTTATGATGATTACAGGTATCAAACCAAGGATAAGATGTACTAAGCCTTGGAGAGAGATAAAGTACCAGCCAATCAGCTCCGTTTTTTTTTGTTTTTTTTCAAACACAGCCTGTAACATGGCAGGTATGAACTGATTGGCTGGTACTTTATCTCCCTCCAAGGCTTAGTACATCTTACCCTAAGTGTAGGAATTAAGGGGGTAATTCCAAGTTGATCGCAGCAGGAATTTTGTTAGCAGTTGGGCAAAACCATGGCCCTCATTCCGAGTTGTTCGCTCGGTATTTTTCATCGCATCGCAGTGAAAATCCGCTTAGTACGCATGCGCAATGTTCGCACTGCGACTGCGCCAAGTAACTTTACTATGAAGAAAGTATTTTTACTCACGGCTTTTTCTTCGCTCCGGCGAACGTAATGTGATTGACAGGAAATGGGTGTTACTGGGCGGAAACACGGCGTTTCAGGGGCGTGTGGCTGAAAACGCTACCGTTTCCGGAAAAAACGCAGGAGTGGCCGGAGAAACGGTGGGAGTGCCTGGGCGAACGCTGGGTGTGTTTGTGACGTCAACCAGGAACGACAAGCACTGAAATGATCGCACAGGCAGAGTAAGTCTGGAGCTACTCTGAAACTGCTAAGTAGTTAGTAATCGCATTATTGCGAATACATCGGTCGCAATTTTAAGAAGCTAAGATTCACTCCCAGTAGGCGGCGGCTTAGCGTGTGTAACTCTGCTAAATTCGCCTTGCGACCGATCAACTCGGAATGAGGGCCCATGTGCACTGCAGGGGAGGCAGATATAACATTTGCAGAGAGAGTTAGATTTGGGTGGGTTATTTTATTTCTGTGCAGGGTAAATACTGGCTGCTTTATTTTTACACTTCAATTTAGATTGCAGATTGAACACACCACACCCAAATCTAACTCTCTCTGCAAATGTTAAATCTGCCTCCCCTGCAGTGCACATGGGCCCTCATTCCGAGTTGTTCGCTCGTTCTTTTTCATCGCATCGCAGTGAAAATCCGCTTAGTACGCATGCGCAAAGTTCGCACTGCGACTGCGCCAAGTAACTTTACTATGAAGAAAGTATTTTTACTCACGGCTTTTTCTTCGCTCCGGCGATCGTAATGTGATTGACAGGAAATGGGTGTTAGTGGGCGGAAACACGGCGTTTCAGGGGCGTGTGGCTGAAAACGCTACCGTTTCCGGAAAAAACGCAGGAGTGGCCGGAGAAACGGTGGGAGTGCCTGGGCGAACGCTGGGTGTGTTTGTGACGTCAACCAGGAACGACAAGCACTGAACTGATCGCACAGGCAGAGTAAGTCTGGAGCTACTCTGAAACTGCTAAGTAGTTAGTAATCGCAATATTGCGAATACATCGGTCGCAATTTTAAGAAGCTAAGATTCACTCCCAGTAGGCGGCGGCTTAGCGTGTGTAACTATGCTAAATTCGCCTTGCGACCGATCAACTCGGAATGAGGGCCATGGTTTTGCCCAACTGCTAACAAAATTCCTGCTGCGATCAACTTGGAATTACCCCATAAATTCATAACTATCGGTGTACGAGTGGTGCCATTGCACCACCGACCGCCCTGCAAATGCCTCTGTCTGTCAATCAGGCAGAGGCATTCATATCACTTAGATGCGAATGCATCTCCCGGATCGTGCACGCGCATAATAAGTGCTGCACATGCGCACTGACCCAAAAATCGCCAGTATGCGATCGCATCTCAGATGCGATCTATACTGAATAGTATGAATAGTAATCGAAGCATGCAATTTTTTTTTAAGTATAAAGGTATAAAAAAAACACATAAAAGAAAAGCATTCCACAAGATGGTGTGAATAAAGGTGCAATTACTGACTGTGCATGAAAACAAATGTAAATTAGTTCTCTATAGATGTTTAAAGAAATACCTGCGGGTGTCCCGGATCACAACCACGGCATAGCTCCCAGTCAAGCAATGGCTCCAGAATCCTTCACCATCTACCAGATAGTCCACACAAATCCCAACACGTTTATGGGATCTTTTTCAAGGCCAGGAATAGTGTGCGAGATGCAGCATCGCTTGGAGAGTGATAAAATGGAGAGCGGAAAAGTACCAGCCAGCCAGCTCCTAACTGTCATTTTTCAAACAGCATGTGACATGACAGTTAGGAGCTGATTGCTGATTGGCTGGTACTTTTTCTCTCACCATTTTGTCACTTACCAAGTGACGATGCATCTAGCTGAGTGCACTATCCTCATCTCCTTCACAGAATTAAGGGGCAGATGTATTATCAGTGGTTTATCACTTCTTTATCTCATCTCCAGGTTAAGCGCAATGTGATAACGCACAATCCAATCATTACGGATTTGGAGAATGACAGTTAAAAGCTGACTGGTTGGTGCATTATCACCTTGTGCTTATCACTGGTTTATCACTTGTTTATCCCTTCTCCATGCTTAATACATCTGCCCCAAAATTCCAAATCTAACCAATCATCTGTAGTATAGGTAATATCGCTATACACAACGCATCTGCCTAAACAGGGCTGCCTCTCAGTGCTGCACATCCCCGCACCAATCCAGGGGCAAACGCAGAATTTCTAGAGGGGGGTTTCCAAATGCAGTCTACAGTCTCCCACTCTGCAAAACATTGGAGCAAGTGCGGGAGTCTGAGGGAGCAGTAGAAGAAACAGTACTGACCGTGGAACATATATGTGCACATTGGTCTTTTTAAACACTTGATAGTGTATGGAATACAGTATTAAATTAATAACACTATAGATGGTCTATAGCAGGCATGGCTAACCTGTGGCTCTCCAGCTGTTGTGAAACTACACACCCCAGCATGCCCTGCCAATTTTATCATTTCCTAATAGGAAAACTGTGGCAGTGCATGCTAGGACTTGTAGTTTCACAACAGCTGGAGAGCCACAGGTTAGCCAGGCCCGCTGTAAAGTGTATTTAACCTTATCTAAAATAATTTTAGTTAAAAAAAACACGCACATAATTTTTCCAAACATCGGTCACAACAATAGAAACATTGTGACCATCGGAAACATCGCGACTATCACGGCTTTCCATTTGAAAGCCGATACAGCCTCTAGGTACACAGGGGGGTGCTTTGGGGGGTCCTGTGAGACCATGTCAGATAAAGCACTCGCTGGTGTGGTCGCATCTGATGCTACCTGGACCATGCCAGGCAAGTGGTTAAACATACCATCATAAATACACAAACATAATAGAACCAGTAGAGACAGAACTGCACTTTCTAAGCACACATTGTCCCACCTCATGCCTCCTCTTCCTGGCAGCTACTCTCAAAATACTAATGCTCATTACTTCCTTCCAAAAATAAGATTTTACTCACCGGTAAATCTATTTCTCGTAGTCCGTAGTGGATGCTGGGAACTCCGTAAGGACCATGGGGAATAGCGGCTCCGCAGGAGACTGGGCACAACTAAAGAAAGCTTTAGGACTACCTGGTGTGCACTGGCTCCTCCCTCTATGACCCTCCTCCAGACCTCAGTTAGGATACTGTGCCCGGAAGAGCTGACACAATAAAGAAAGGATTTGGAATCCCGGGTAAGACTCATACCAGCCACACCAATCACACCGTATAACTCGTGATATTATACCCAGTTAACAGTATGAAATATATCTGAGCCTCACTAACAGATGGCTCATAACAATAACCCTTTAGTTAGACAATAACTATATACAAGTATTGCAGACAATCCGCACTTGGGACGGGCGCCCAGCATCCACTACGGACTACGAGAAATAGATTTACCGGTGAGTAAAATCTTATTTTCTCTGACGTCCTAGTGGATGCTGGGAACTCCGTAAGGACCATGGGGATTATACCAAAGCTCCCAAACGGGCGGGAGAGTGCGGATGACTCTGCAGCACCGAATGAGCAAACTCAAGGTCCTCCTCAGCCAGGGTATCAAACTTGTAGACTTTTGCAAAATTGTTTGAACCCGACCAAGTAACAGCTCGGCAAAGTTGTAAAGCCGAGACCCCTCGGGCAGCCGCCGAAAAAGAGCCCACTTTCCTCGTGGAATGGGCTTTTACAGATTTAGGGTGCGGCAGTCCAGCCGCAGAATGTGCAAGTTGAATCGTGCTACAGATCCAGCGAGCAATAGTCTGCTTAGAAGCAGGAGCACCCAGCTTGTTGGGTGCATACAGGATAAATAGCGAGTCAGTTTTCCTGACTCCAGCCGTCCTGGAAACATATATTTTCAGGGCCCTGACTACGTCCAGTAACTTGGAGTCCTCCAAGTCCCACGTAGCCGCAGGCACCACAATAGGTTGGTTCACATGAAAAGCTGATACCACCTTAGGAAGGAATTGGGAACGAGTCCTCAATTCCGCCCTATCCATATGAAAATCAGATAAGGGCTTTTGCATGACAAAACCGCCAATTCTGATACACGCCTGGCCGACGCCAAGGCCAACCGCATGACCACTTTCCACGTGAGGTATTTTAGCTCTACGGATTTAAGTGGCTCAACCCAATGCGACTTCAGGAAATCCAACACCACGTTGAGATCCCACGGTGCCACTAGAGGCACAAACGGGGGCTGAATATGCAGCACTCCCTTAACAAAAGTCTGAACTTCAGGCAGTGAAGCCAGTTCTTTTTGGAAGAAAATGTACAGAGCCGAAATCTGAACCTTAACGTAACCCAATTTTAGGCCCGTAGTCACTCCTGACTGTAGGAAGTGCAGAAATCGACCCAGTTGAAATTCCTCCGTTGAGGCCTTCCTGGCCTCACACCAAGCAACATATTTTTGCCATATGTGGTGATAATATTTTGCGATCACATCTTTCCTAGCCTTAATCAGCGTAGGAATGACTTCCTCCGGAATGCCTTTTTCCTTTAGGATCCGGTGTTCAACCGCCATGCCGTCAAACACAGCCATGGTAAGTCTTGGAACAGGCAGGGCCCCTGCTGCAGCAGGTCCTGTCTGAGCGGCAGAGGCCATGGGTCCTCTGAGATCATTTCTTGAAGTTCTGGGTACCAAGCTCTTCTTGGCCAATCCGGAACCACGAGTATAGTTCTTACTTCTCTCCTTCTTAGTACTCTCAATACCTTGGGTATGAGAGGCAAAGGAAGGAACACATACACTGACTGGTACACCCACGGTGTTACCAGAGCGTCCACAGCTATCGCCTGAGGGTCCCTTGACCTGGCGCAATATCTTTTTAGCTTTTTGTTGAGGCGGGACGCCATCATGTCCACCTGTGGCCTTTCCCAATGGTGTACAATCATTTTGAAGACTTCTGGATGAAGTCCCCACTCTCCCGGGTGGAGGCCGTGCCTGCTGAGAAAGTCTGCTTCCCAGTTGTCCACTCCGGGAATGAACACTGCTGACAGTGCTAACACATGATTTCTCTGACGTCCTAAGTGGATGCTGGGGACTCCGTCAGGACCATGGGGATTAGCGGCTCCGCAGGAGACAGGGCACAAAAGTAAAAGCTTTAGGATCAGGTGGTGTGCACTGGCTCCTCCCCCTATGACCCTCCTCCAAGCCTCAGTTAGATTTTTGTGCCCGGCCGAGAAGGGTGCAATCTAGGTGGCTCTCCTAAAGAGCTGCTTAGAGTAAAAGTTTGTTAGGTTTTTTATTTTCAGTGAGTCCTGCTGGCAACAGGCTCACTGCTACGAGGGACTTAGGGGAGAGAAGTGAACTCACCTGCGTGCAGGATGGATTGGCTTCTTAGGCTACTGGACACCATTAGCTCCAGAGGGAGTCTCACCCTGGGGTTCGTCCCGGAGCCGCGCCGCCGACCCCCTTGCAGATGCCGAAAAGTGAAGAGGTCCAGAAACGGCGGCAGAAGACTCTTCAGTCTTCATAAGGTAGCGCACAGCACTGCAGCTGTGCGCCATTGTTGTCAGCACACTTCATAGCAGCGGTCACTGAGGGTGCAGGGCGCTGGGGGGGGCGCCCTGGGCAGCAATGATAGTACCTTATTCTGGCTAAAAATACATCACATATAGCCCCTGGGGGCTATATGGATGTATTTAACCCCTGCCAGGTCTCAGAAAAACGGGAGAAGAAGCCCGCCGAAAAGGGGGCGGGGCCTATTCTCCTCAGCACACAGTGCCATTTTCCCTCACAGAAATGCTGGTGGGAAGGCTCCCAGGCTCTCCCCTGCACTGCACTACAGAAACAGGGTTAAAACAGAGAGGGGGGGCACTTATTTGGCGATATGTATATATATATTAAAATGCTATAAGGGAAAAACACTTATATAAAGTCCCTGTATAATTATAGCGTTTTTGGTGTGTGCTGGCAAACTCTCCCTCTGTCTCCCCAAAGGGCTAGTGGGGTCCTGTCCTCTATCAGAGCATTCCCTGTGTGTGTGCTGTGTGTCGGTACGTGTGTGTCGACATGTATGAGGACGATGTTGGTGAGGAGGCGGAGCAATTGCCTGAAATGGTGATGTCACTCTCTAGGGAGTCGACACCGGAATGGATGGCTTATTTAAGGAATTACGTGATAATGTCAACACGCTGCAAGGTCGGTTGACGACATGAGACGGCCGGCAAACAAATTAGTACCTGTCCAGGCGTCTCAAACACCGTCAGGGGCTGTAAAACACTCATTTACCTCAGTCGGTCGACACAGACACGGACACTGACTCCAGTGTCGACGGTGAAGAAACAAACGTATTTTCCTTTAGGGCCACACGTTACATGTTAAGGGCAATGAAGGAGGTGTTACATATTTCTGATACTACAAGTACCACAAGAAGGGTATTATGTGGGGTGTGAAAAAACTACCTGTAGTTTTTCCTGAATCAGATAAATTAAATGAAGTGTGTGATGATGCGTGGGTTTCCCCCGATAGAAAATTATTGGCGGTATACCCTTTCCCGCCAGAAGTTAGGGCGCGTTGGGAAACACCCTTTAGGGTGGATAAGGCGCTCACACGCTTATCAAAACAAGTGGCGGTACCGTCTCCAGATAGGGCCGCCCTCAAGGAGCCAGCTGAGAGGCTGGAAAATAACCTAAAAAGGTATATACACACATACTGGTGTTATACTGCGACCAGCGATCGCCTCAGCCTGGATGTGCAGCGCTGGGGTGGCTTGGTCGGATTCCCTGACTGAAAATATTGATACCCTTGACAGGGACAGTATTTTATTGACTATAGAGATGCATTTCTATATATGCGAGATGCACAGAGGGATATTTGCACTCTGGCATCAAGAGTAAGTGCGATGTCCATATCTGCCAGAAGATGTTTATGGACACGACAGTGGTCAGGTGATGCAGATTCCAAACGGCACATGGAAGTATTGCCGTATAAAGGGGAGGAGTTATTTGGGGTCGGTCCATCGGACCTGGTGGCCTCGGCAACAGCTGAAAAATCCACCTTTTTTACCCCAAGTCACATCTCAGCAGAAAAAGACACCGTCTTTTCAGCCTCAGTCCTTTCGTCCCCATAAGGGCAAGCGGGCAAAAGGCCAGTCATATCTGCCCAGGGATAGAGGAAAGGGAAGAAGACTGCAGCAGGCAGCCCATTCCCAGGAACAGAAGCCCTCCACCGCTTCTGCCAAGTCCTCAGCATGACGCTGGGGCCGTACAAGCGGACTCAAGTGCGGTGGGGGGTCGTCTCAAGAGTTTCAGCGCGTAGTGGGCTCACTCGCAAGTGGACCCCTGGATCCTACAAGTAGTATCCCAGGGGTACAGACTGGAAATTCGAGACGTCTCCCCCTCGCAGGCTCCTGATGTCTGCTTTACCAACGTCTTCCTCCGACAGGGAGGCAGTATTGGAAATAATTCACAAGCTGTATTCCCAGCAGGTGATAATCAAAGTACCCCTCCTACAACAAGGAAAGGGGTATTATTCCACACTATATTGTGGTACTGAAGCCAGACGGCTCGGTGAGACCTATTCTAAATGGGAAATCTTTGAACACTTACATACAAAGGTTCAAATCAAGATGGAGTCACTCAGAGCAGTGATAGCGAACCAGGAAGAAGGGGACTATATGGTGTCCCTGGACATCAAGGATGCTTACCTCCATGTCCCAAATTGCCCTTCTCACCAAGGGTACCTCAGGTTCGTGGTACGGAACTGTCACTATCAGTTTCAGACGCTGCCGTTTGGATTGTCCACGGCACCCCGGGTCTTTACCAAAGTAATGGCCGAAATGATGATTCTTCTTCAAAGAAAAGGCGTCTTAATTATCCCTTACTTGGACGATCTCCTGATAAGGGCAAGGTCCAGAGAACAGTTGGAAGTCGGAGTAGCACTATCTCAAGTAGTTCTACGACAGCACGGGTGAATTCTAAATATCCAAAATCGCAGCCGTTTCCGACGACACGTCTGCTGTTCCTAGGGATGGTTCTGGACACAGTCCAGAAAAAGATGTTTCTCCCGGAGGAGAAAGCCATGGAGTTATCCGAGCTAGTCAGGAACCTCCTAAAACCAGGAAAAGTGTCAGTGCATCATTGCACAAGAGTCCTGGGAAAAATGGTGGCTTATTACGAAGCGATTCCATTCGGCAGATTCCACGCAAGAACTTTTCAGTGGGATCTGCTGGACAAATGGTCCGGATCGCATTTTCAGATGCATCAGCGGAT
Organism: Pseudophryne corroboree; assembly: GCF_028390025.1. Lineage (NCBI taxonomy): Eukaryota > Metazoa > Chordata > Amphibia > Anura > Myobatrachidae > Pseudophryne > Pseudophryne corroboree. The sequence continues at coordinate 123,777,092 of NC_086444.1, read as the reverse complement.
AACCCTATCTCCAAGGACAAGGGTGTCTCTCCTGTGGTGGTTACAGAGTGCTCATCTTCTAGAGGGCCGCAGATTCGGCATTCAGGATTGGATGCTGGTGACCACGGAGGCCAGCCTGAGAGGCTGGGGAGCAGTCACACAGGGAAAAAATTTCCAAGGAGTGTGATCAAGTCTGGAGATTTTTCTCCACATAAATATACTGGAGCTAAGGGCAATTTACAATGCTCTAAGCTTAGCAAGACCTCTGCTTCAAGGTCAGCCGGTATTGATCCAGTGGGACAACATCACGGCAGTCGCCCACGTAAACAGACAGGGCGGCACAAGAAGCAGGAGGGCAATGGCAGAAACTGCAAGGATTTTTCGCTGGGCGGAAAATCATGTGATAGCACTATCAGCAGTGTTCATTCCGGGAGTGGACAACTGGGAAGCAGACTTCCTCAGCAGGCACAACCTCCACCCGGGAGAGTGGGGACTTCATCGGGAAGTCTTCCACATGATTGTGAACCGTTGGAAAAGACCAAAGGTGGACATGATGGCGTCCCGCCTGAACAAAAAACTGGACAAGTATTGCGCCAGGTCAAAAGACCCTCAGGCAATAGCTGTGGACGTTCTGGTAACACCGTGGGTGTACCAGTCGGTGTATGTCTTCCCTCCTCTGCTTCTCATACCCAAGGTATTGAGAATTATAAGACGTAGAGGAGTAAGAACTATACTCGTGGCTCCGGATTGGCCAAGAAGGACTTGGTACCCGGAACTTCAAGAGATGCTCACAGAGGACTCATGGCCTCTGCCGCTAAGAAGGGACTTGCTTCAGCAAGTACCATGTCTGTTCCAAGACTTACCGCGGCTGCGTTTGACGGCATGGCGGTTGAACGCCGGATCCTAAGGGAAAAAGGCATTCCGGAAGAGGTCATTCCTACCCTGGTCAAAGCCAGGAAGGAGGTGACCGCACAACATTATCACCACATGTGGCGAAAATATGTTGCGTGGTGTGAGGCCAGGAAGGCCCCATGAAGAAATTTCAACTCGGTCGTTTCCTGCATTTCCTGCAAACAGGAGTGTCTATGGGCCTCAAATTGGGGTCCATTAAGGTTCAAATTTCGGCCCTGTCGATTTTCTTCCAGAAAGAATTGGCTTCAGTTCCTGAAGTCCAGAAGTTTGTCAAGGGAGTACTGCATATACAACCCCCTTTTTGTGCCTCCAGTGGCACTGTGGGATCTCAACGTAGTTCTGGGATTCCTAAAATCACATTGGTTTAAACCGCTCAAATCTGTGGATTTGAAATATCTCACAGGGAAAGTGACCATGCTGTTGGCCCTGGCCTCGGCCAGGCGAGTGTCAGAATTGGCGGCGTTTGTCTCAAAAAAGCCCATATCTGATTGTCCATTCGGACAGGGCAGAGCTGCGGACTCATCCCCAGTTTCTCCCTAAGGTGGTGTCAGTGTTTCACCTGAAGCAGCTTATTGTGGTACCTGCGGCTACTAGGGACTTGGAGGACTCCAAGTTGCTAGATGTTGTCAGGGCCCTGAAAATATAGTTTCCAGGACGGCTGGAGTCAGGAAAACTGACTTGCTGTTATCCTGTATGCACCCAACAAACTGGGTGCTCTTGCTTCTAAGCAGACGATTGCTAGTTGGATGTGTAGTACAATTCAGCTTGCACATTCTGTGGCAGGCCTGCCACAGCCAAAATATGTAAATGCCCATTCCACAAGGAAGGTGGGCTCATCTTGGGCGGCTGCCCGAGGGGTCTCGGCTTTACAACTTTGCCGAGCTGATACTTGGTCAGGGGCACACCCTGACTGAGGAGGACCTGGAGTTCTCTCATTCGGTGCTGCAGAGTCATCCGCACTCTCCCGCCCGTTTGGGAGCTTTGGTATAATCCCCATGGTCCTGACGGAGTCCCCAGCATCCACTTAGGACGTCAGAGAAAATAAGAATTTACTTACCGATAATTCTATTTCTCGTAGTCCGTAGTGGATGCTGGGCGCCCATCCCAAGTGCGGATTGTATGCAATACTTGTACATAGTTATTGTTACAAAAATCGGGTTATTATTGTTGTGAGCCATCTTTTCAGAGGCTCCGCTGTTATCATGCTGTTAACTGGGTTCAGATCACAGGTTGTACAGTGTGATTGGTGTGGCTGGTATGAGTCTTACCCGGGATTCAAAATCCTTCCTTATTGTGTACGCTCGTCCGGGCACAGTATCCTAACTGAGGCTTGGAGGAGGGTCATAGGGGGAGGAGCCAGTGCACACCACCTGATCCTAAAGCTTTTACTTTTGTGCCCTGTCTCCTGCGGAGCCGCTAATCCCCATGGTCCTGACGGAGTCCCCAGCATCCACTACGGACTACGAGAAATAGAATTATCGGTAAGTAAATTCTTATTTTTCCGCCCATCGGAAAATCCTTGTGGCTTCTGCCATCACCATCCTGCTTCTTGTGCCGCCCTGCTGGTTTTCATGGGCGACCGCCGTGATGTTGTCTGACTGGATCAGCACCGGTTGGTGTTGAAGCAGGGTCTAGCCTGACTTACGGCATTGTGAATAGCCCTTAGTCCCAGAATATTTATGTGTAGGGAAGTCTCCTGACTTGACCATAGTCCTTGGAAGTTTCTTCCCTGTGTGACTGCCCCCCAGCCTCGAAGGCTGGCATCTGTGGTCACCAGGACCCAGTCCTGTATGCCGAATCTGCGGCCCTCTAGAAGATGAGCACTCTGCAGCCACCACAACAGCGACACCCTGGCCCTTGGAGACAGGGTTATCAGCCGATGCATCTGAAGATGCGACCCGGACCACTTGTCCAACAGATCCCACTGGAAGATCCTTGCATGGAACCTACCGAATGGAATTTCTTCGTAAGAAGCTACCATCTTTCCCAGGACTCGCGTGCATTGATGCACCGACACCTGTATTTGTATTAGGAGGTCTCTAACTAGAGATGACAACTCCTTGGCCTTCTCCTCCGGGAGAAACCCTTTTTCCTGTTCTGTGTCCATAACCATACCCAGGAACAGTAGACGCGTCGTAGGAACCAGCTGCGACTTTGGACTATTCAGAATCCAGCCGTGCTGTTGTAGCACTTCCCGAGATAGTGCTATTCCGACGAACAACTGCTCCCTGGACCTCGCCTTTATAAGGAAATCGTCCAAGTACGGGATAATTATAACTCCCTTTTTTCGAAGGAGTATCATCATTTCGGCCATTACCTTGGTAAATACCCTCGGTGCCGGGGACAGACCAACGGCAACGTCTGGAATTGGTAATGACAGTCCTGTACCACAATTTTGAGGTACTCCTGGTGAGGAGGGTAAATGGGGACATGCAGGTAAGCATCCTTGATGTCCAGTGATACCATGTAATCCCCTTCGTCCAGGCTTGCAATAACCGCCCTGAGCGATTCCATTTTGAACTTGAACCTTCGTATATAAGTGTTCAAGGATTTCAATTTTAGAATGGGTCTCACCGAACCGTCTGGTTTCGGTACCACAAACATTGTGGAATAGTAACCCCGGCCTTGTTGAAGGAGGGGTACCGTGATTATCACCTGCTGGAAGTACAGCTTGTGAATTTCCGCCAGTACTACCTCTCCTCGAGGGCAGCAGGCAAGGCTGATTTGAGGTAACGGCGAGGGGGAGTCGCCCCGAAACTCCAGCTTGTATCACTGTGATACTACTTGCAGAACCCAGGGATCCACCTGTGAGCGAGCCCACTGGTCGCTGAAGTTCCCAAGACGCGCCCCCACCGCACCTGGCTCCACCTGTGGAGCCCCAGCGTCCTGCGGTGGACTCAGAGGAAGCGGGGGAAGATTTTTGATCCTGGGAACTGGCTGTCTGGTGCAGCTTTTTCCCTCTCCCCTTGTCTCTGTGCAGAAAGGAAGCGCCTTTAACCCGCTTGCTTTTCTGAAGCCGAAAGGACTGTACCTTATAATACGGTGCTTTCTTAGGCTGTGAGGAAACTTGAGGTAAATTTTTTCCTTCCCAGCTGTTGCTGTGGATACGAGGTCCCAGAGACCATCCCCAAACAATTCCTCACCCTTATAAGGCAGAATCTTCATGTGCCTTCTAAAGTCAGCATCGCCTGTCCACTGCCGGGTCCCTAATACCCTCCTGGCAGAATGGACATTGCATTAATTCTGGATGCCAGCCGGCAAATATCCCTCTGTGCATCCCTCATATATAAGACGACATCTTTAATATGCTCTATGGTTAGCAAATAGTATCCCTGTCCTGACAGGGTAATAGACCATGCTGCAGCAGCACTATCCATGCTGAGGCAATTGCAGGTCTCAGTATAGTACCTGAGTGTGTCTATACAGACTTCAGGATAGCCTCCTGCTTTTTATCAGCAGGCTCATTCAAAGTGGCCGTATTCTAAGACGGCAGTGCCACCTTTTTTGACAAACGTGTGAGCGCCTTATCCACCCTAGGGGATATCTCCCAACGTGACCTATCCTCTGGCGGGAAAGGGTACGCCATCAGTAACTTTTTAGAAATTACCAGTTTCTTATCGGGGGAACCCACGCTTCTTCACACACTTCATTCACTCATCTGATGGGGGAACAAAACACTGTCTGCTTTTTCTCCCCAAACATAAAACCCCTTTTTTGTGGTACCTGGGTTAACGTCAGAAATGTGTAACACATTTTTCATTGCCGAGATCATGCAACGGATGTTCCTAGTGGATTGTGTATATGTCTCAACCTCGTCGACACTGGAGTCAGACTCCGTGTCGACATCTGTGTCTGCCATCTGAGGTAGCGGGCGTTTTTGAGCCCCGGATGGCCTTTGAGACGCCTGGGCAGGCGCGGGCTGAGAAGCCGGCTGTCCCACAGCTGTTACATCATCCAGCCTTTTATGTAAGGAGTTGACACTGTCGGTTAATACCTTCCACCTATCCATCCACTCTGGTGTCGGCCCCACAGGGGGCGACATCACATTTATCGGCATCTGCTCCGCCTCCACATAAGCCTCCTCATCAACCATGTCGACACAGCCGTACTGACACACCGCATACACACAGGGAATGCTCTGACTGAGGACAGGACCCCACAAAGTCCTTTGGGGAGACAGAGAGAGAGTATGCCAGCACACACCAGAGCGCTATATAATGCAGGGATTCACACTACCCACAGTGATTTTTCCCTTATAGCTGCTATAATACACAGATTTGCGCCTAAATTTAGTGCCCCCCCTCTCTTTTTAACCCTTTGAGCTTGAAAACTACAGGGGAGAGCCTGGGGAGCTGTCTTCCAGCTGCACTGTGAAGAGAAAATGGCGCCAGTGTGCTGAGGGAGATAGCCCCGCCCCTTTTTCGGCGGACTTTCTCCCGCTTTTTTATGGATCCTGGCAGGGGTATTTTTCACATATATAGCCTCTGGGACTATATATTGTGATTATTTTGCCAGCCAAGGTGTTAATATTGCTGCTCAAGTCGCCCCCCCCCCAGGGCCCTGCACCCATCAGTGACCGGAGTGTGAGGTGTGCATGAGGAGCAATGGCGCACAGCTGCAGTGCTGTGCGCTACCTTGTTGAAGACCGAAGTCTTCTGCCGCCGATTTTCAGGACCATCTTCATGCTTCTGGCTCTGTAAGGGGGACGGCGGCGCGGCTCCGGGACCGGACGATCGAGGTCGGGCCCTGTGTTCGATCCCTCTGGAGCTAATGGTGTCCAGTAGCCTAAGAAGCCCAAGCTAGCTGCAAGCAGGTAGGTTCGCTTCTTCTCCCCTTAGTCCCTCGTAGCAGTGAGTCTGTTGCCAGCAGATCTCACTGAAAATAAAAAACCTAAAATATACTTTCTTTTCTAGGAGCTCAGGAGAGCCCCTAGTGTGCATCCAGCTCAGCCGGGCACAAGATTCTAACTGAGGTCTGGAGGAGGGTCATAGAGGGAGGAGCCAGTGCACACCAGGTAGTCCTAAAGCTTTCTTTAGTTGTGCCCAGTCTCCTGCGGAGCCGCTATTCCCCATGGTCCTTACGGAGTTCCCAGCATCCACTAGGACGTCAGAGAAAAGCTGACTGGTTGGTGCATTATCACCTTGCGCTTATCACTGGTTTATCACTTTTTTATCCCTTCTCCATGCTTAATACATCTGCCCCAAAATTCCAAATCTAACCAATCATCTGTAGTATAGGTAATATCGCTATGCACAACACACCTGCCTAAACAGGGCTGCCTCTCAGTGCTGCACATCCCCGCACCAATCCAGGGGCAAACGCAGGATTTCTAGAGGGGGGTTTCCAAATGCAATCTACAGTCTCCCACTCTGCAAAACATTGGAGCAAGTGCAGGAGTCTGAGGGAGCAGTAGAAGAAACAGTACTGACCGTGGAACATATATGTGCACATTGGTCTTTTTAAATACTTGATAGTGTATGGAATACAGTATTAATAACACTATAGATGGTCTATAGCAGGCATGGCTAACCTGTGGCTCTCCAGCTGTTGTGAAACTACACACCCCAGCATGCCCTGCCAATTTTATCATTTCCTAATAGGAAAACTGTGGCAGTGCATGCTAGGACTTGTAGTTTCACAACAGCTGGAGAGCCACAGGTTAGCCAGGCCCGCTGTAAAGTGTATTTAACCTTATCTAAAATAATTTTAGTTAAAAAAAACACACACATAATTTTTCCAAACATCGGTCACAACAATAGAAACATTGGCCCTCATTCCGAGTTGATCGCTCGCAAGGCGATTTTAGCAGAGTTACACACTCTAAGCCGCCGCCTACTGGGAGTGAATCTTAGCTTCTTAAAATTGCGACCGATGTATTCGCAATATTGCGATTACTAACTACTTAGCAGTTTCAGAGTAGCTTCAGACTTACTCTGCCTGTGCGATCAGTTCAGTGCTTGTCGTTCCTGTTTTGACGTCACAAACACACCCAGCGTTCGCCCAGACACTCCCCCGTTTCCCCGGCCACTCCTGCGTTTTTTCCGGAAACGGTAGCGTTTTTTCCCGCACACCCATAAAACGGCCTGTTTCCGCCCAGTAACACCCATTTCCTGTCAATCACATTACGATCGCCGGAGCGATGAAAAAGCCGTGAGTAAAAATACTATCTCCATTGTAAAATTTCTTAGCGCAGTCGCAGTGCGAATATTGCGCATGCGTACTAAGCGGAATTTCACTGCGATGCGATGAAAAATACCGAGCGATCAACTCGGAATGAGGGCCATTGTGACCATCGGAAACATCGCGACTATCACGGCTTTCCATTTGAAAGCTGATACAGCCTCTAGGTACACAGGGGGGTGCTTTGGGGGTCCTGTGAGACCATGTCAGATAAAGCACTCGCTGGTGTGGTCGCATCTGATGCTACCTGGACCATGCCAGGCAAGTGGTTAAACATACCATCATAAATACACAAATATAATAGAACCAGTAGAGACAGAACTGCACTTTCTAAGCTTCTAAGTATGAAGTAATTCTCTTGGTCCATAACAAGTTCATGCCAAATGAACCACTTCATAAGAGGTGCGGAGGGTGACCGAATAAGGAACACTCAATGGGCCTAATTCAGACCTGATCGGTGCTGTGCGTGGGTGAGAGGGGGCGGGCCTGCTGCGTTTGTCCGCCATTTAGGGGGCACGGTCCGAGCAATGCAGGCGTGCCTGGACTGTGCGGGGGGTGGGCCGTGGCTGCTGCTTGATGTCACCCGCAGCCGCTGCGACCCTCACAGCAACGAGTAGCTCCCTGCCAGCTCGCAGGAGCTGCGCTGGTAGGGGGCTACTCTTCAAGTACAAAGGCATCGCCGCTGTGCAATGCTTTTGTACTTGTTCGGGGGGTCGGGCCTGACATGCGGGGTGGACTAGCCCAGTGCTGGGCGTCCCTCCCGCATGTCTGTGTGACTGATCGTAGATGGGTCTGAATTAGGCTTAATGTTTCCACTAATTAAACTGAATTTTAGTAACCACTAATGAAAGTGGGCAGCAGAGGGTTCTTACCTATAAGCCGCAATTAAAATATCTTCCAGTTGTGTGTACAAACACATATTTCTAATGAAGGCATATTAGACACACACATGAATGCATGTGAATAAATAAACTATATGATGCTCCAAGGTATTGCAAAAAACCCCAAAACTATTGAAAATCTGGGTTCTACAGGCCTTTGTCAACACTGCAATGGTGAGTGTTCATGATCTTATACGGCTGTCATGGAAGGTTTGCCAGGGAGAGCTGCTGCTTCCAAATGTCACTGCAGTACAGCTCAGAACATGTTTCCAGAGTTACTTCTGTGTTTGGGTGCCGCAAGAGGTCATCTAAAGACAAGTACAGTAAACCATACACAACAGGAGTACAAAACATAAATACAATCATTATCATTGCAATAACACCAGAGATGGGAAGGGTAGGGCAACTTGCACAACCAATCCAACCGGAAGTTTGGTCCTGAAGTCCTATTCAGACTGATACAGGAAAGTACCATAATGCCATGTTTGGCAAACACCAACACCGTTTTAATGGCCCAATTCAGACCTTATCGCTGTTGTGCGAATTCGCAAGGCGTCTGATCGATCGACTGTGCATGCGCACGGATTGAAGTGAACACACGCGAGGCGAAACTGCGGGGGGAAAAAGCAACTTTTTTATCGCTAGTCGTACGCAAGTTGATTGACAGGAAGCGGGCATTTGGGGGTGGTAACTGCCCGTTTTCTGGGAGCATCGAGAAAAACGCAGGGGTGGCCAAGCGTTTTCAGGGAGGGTGTTTGACGTCAGCTCCGGCCCCGATCAGCCTGATTCTATGTCACTGTAGGATTAGATCCTGGGCTATGCACAGACTGGAAAAATCATTCCATGGTGAGTGACTTGCAAACAGATTTGCAGCTGACCGGCGTTCGCAGAGATTTTTGCAAGGCGTATGCAGACTTCCATGGGGCTGGTACTCACTCTGTCTGGGCGACGACTATCTGATCGCAAGCCTCTGCCAATTCGCAGAGGAGCGATCAGGTCTGCATTAGACCCTAAAACGGCAATAGAAACCAATGCTAAATGAGGCTTGCTTAGCATTGATTTCTAATTCCCTTTTAAACTGATTGGTGGCTCTGATAAACCCCTCATTAAAAAAAATTCTACCCCTAGGACAGTGGTTTCCAAACTTTTTTGAATCAGGGAGCCAGGGCACACAGTTTGGGAACCTCTGCCCTAGGAGATAGTTATATTGCTGTCTGCCATTTGTGCGTTGATCATGCTAAGGTTTAAAGATCATTATTGCTTCATCTACAGTATACAGTACACCACTGATGTTCTTGTGTAAGGATCATGTAATGTCCGTACAGATCAATGCTCTTTCATTACAAGGTAAAGATGGGTCCACGGTTATCTTGACTAGTTTTCTGCGCCTAGGCACAACATGACTTATTAGCATTAACCCTTCATCTATTGTTCTCAGCTGCAATACAATACAGAGAACAATACAGCAGGGGATTAAGTCATTACAGCAGGGGATTAAGTCCAACTGGCCAGTCTCGGTTAATCCTATTAAAGGTCAAGATAAATGTGGACCCATCTGTATCACAGCTTTCCTGCTATGCACACACTCTGTGGCTTTACCTGAGTGTTACGTTCTGTACACACTTATGTGACCAGAGTATTCAGAACACAGGGGTCTAATCAGACCCGAATGCAGCCGCACGTCTGTACGCAGCGGCTGCATTAAGAGGGTCTGCGCATGCGCACTGGCCCCAGTGCGCATGCACAACCCTACACCTTGTGGTGTGCAAGGTGATTGACTGCGGTGGCCGTCAAGGAAGTGGCTACGTGGTGTTGTGGGGGCGTGGCAGGCAGAACAGGGCATGTCGGAAGCCGGGGAAAAAAATGCTGCCAGACTGCCTGCCAATGCAGCCAGGGTTCAACCTCAAATTGATGCGTCCGCAATTAAATTGCAGACGCATCGTGAGGTGGCTCCACACCAGGCTTGCCTACCCTCCCTCATTCAGCGGGAGGCTCACGATTTTTGCATGAGCCTCTCGCTGCCCCGCATACCTTGTCAGCCCTCCCGATTTTCAAGTCTCCGTCCCGTAAATTTGGACTGCGCATACGCAAGTCCGGAAATGCGGGGGTCGGGGCCAGCAGGGGAGAGGCAGACTGTGTCCTGTGAGAGCTCTGTGCTGCAGCAGGATGTGAAGACTGTGCACAGCAGCCACCCGTACTTTACAGGGGAGCACATGACCTCTGCATCTCGGTGGCTGGCACCGCCCATCACACTAACAGTACAGTAGGCAGCATGACACAGCCCAGCCTTCCTGCTCCTGGTTGTGTCTGCCCTGTGCTACCTCCCCCACCACACACTCCCTGCTCTTCACAGGAGGGACTCAGGGAGCAACAAACCAGGTGTGTACTGTGTCTGCCGAGGGTTATTGGGAGGGTAGTAATGTAATGGGCTGCTGTGTGTAACATGGGGGGGGGGGGGGGGGTGTAGTGTAATGTGCTACTGTGTGTAATATGGGGGGGGTGTAATGTAATGTGCCGCTGAGTGTAATATGATGGGGGGGGTGGGGTAGTGAAATGTGCTGCTGTGTGTAATATGGGTGGGTATACTGTCATGTGCTGCTGTGTGTAATATGGGGGAGGGGGGTGTAGTGTAATGTGCCACTGTGTGTAATATGGAGGAGTGTAATGGAATGGAATGTGCTACTGCGAGTAATATGGGGGGGGGTGTAGTGTAATGTGCTACTGTGTGTAATATGGGGGGGTGTAATGTAATGTGCCGCCGAGTGTAATATGATGGGGGGGTGGTAGTGAAATGTGCTGCTGTGTGTAATATGGGTGGGATAGTGTAATGTGCTGCTGTGTGTAATATGGGGGGGGGGGTGTAGTGTAATCTGCTACTGCGAGTAATATGGGGGGGTGTAGTGTAATGTGCCACTGTGTGTAATATGGAGGGGTGTAATGTAATGTAATGTGCTACTGCGTGTAATATGGGGGGTGTAATGTAATGTAATGTGCTACTGCGTGTAATATGGGGGGGTGTAATGTAATGTAATGTGCTGCTGTGTGTAATATGGGGGGGTGTAATGTAATGTAATGTGCCACTGTGTGTAATATGGAGGGGTGTAATCATGTAATGTAATGTGCCACTGTGTGTAATATGGAGGGGTGTAATGTAATGTAATGTGCTACTGCGTGTAATATGGGGGGGTGTAATGTAATGTAATGTAATGTGCTACTGCGTGTAATATGGGGGGGGTGTAATGTAATGTAATGTGCTGCTGTGTGTAATATGGGGGGTGTAATGTAATGTGCTACTGCGTGTAATATGGGGGGGTGTAATGTAATGTAATGTGTGCGTAATATGGGTGTGTGATATGGGGAGTGTAATGTAATGTGCTACTGCGTGTAATATGGGGGGGTGTAATGTAATGTAATGTGCTACTGTGTGTAATATGGAGGGGTGTAATGTAATGTGCTACTGCGTGTAATATGGGGGGGTGTAATGTAATGTAATCTGCTACTGTGTGTAATATGGGGGGTGTAATGTAATGTGCTACTGCGTGTAATATGGGGGAATGTAATGTAATGTGCTACTGCATGTAATATGGGGGGGTGTAATGTAATGTGCTACTGCGTGTAATATGGGTGTGTGTGTAATGTAAGGTGTGTGTAATATGGGGGGCGAGGGGGCTGTGTAAAATGTAATGTAATGTGTTACTGTGGTAATATGAGGGGACATGGAGCAGCGGGTCCCAGAGCTGCTCGCAGAGGCGGGTGAGACATGGAGCTGTCGGTCTTGCTGAAGCGCTGCTGTCTATCATGGTGTGACACACACATACACACACACACACACACACACACACACACACACACACACACAGTCTCTCTCTCTCTCTCAGGTATAGGGGCTCCACCTGGCGTAGTGTGTATAAGGGACTCTACCTGTGGTAATGTGTGTAAGAGGCTACCTGGCATGATGTGCGTAAGAGGCTACCTGGCGTATGGTGTATATAAGGGGCTGTCACACGTAATGTGTATAAGGGGTACTGCTGTGTGATGTAATGTGACAAATGTACACTACTGTATATGTATAGGGTATGTAATGTGAATTATGGGGTCATACCACTTTCCCATGGAACCATGCCCCTATACTTTTGGGGGGCGCGCCTACAGCGCGCAGGCCCTATTTTACGTTTGGGTGGGGGGCACCATTTCTATTTCTGGCACAGGGCACCAAAATGTCTACTTACGGCTCTGGCTGTGTATATAATGTAATGCATTATGGTGCTATATATATATATATATATATATATATCACACAGTCGCACATCAGAGTATGTACTTTAGGGTTTCTGTTCGTCCGTCTCTTCTCACCAGTGTACAGTACACACTACCGTAATATATAGTGCACCTATTATTACTCTAGTGTACCTATATTATTACTCTTTTTGTACGTGGCTGGTTTAAGTACTAAAGTTTTCATCAGGACACACCCCTGAGTGGCAATAAATCACCTTATAGGTGGACCTAGACACACCCTTTGGGCGGAGCATGCCCCCCCCCCCCCCCCCCAACGGAAAGCGCTGCGTGTTCTGCTGCCACCTGGAATCTCCCTGAATCTAGTTTTCAAAAGTAGGCAAGTATGCTCCACACACATGCTGGGCAACCTTGCCCTGTGCTGGGCAGCCCCCAGCATGTGAGTAGATGGACACAGATCTTGCTACGGGAGGCAAGATCTGCCTCCATCTCTAGATGACCCCCCACAATGCTGAGTTGGAAATTGTATTCAAAGTTCTCCGCTTAATATAACCAGAAAAGAAATGTGCTTCTGTCAGTTGGGTAACCTTCACAGAAAGGTTCTAGCTGATCCATGAACGGTAACTCTCCTAAAATAGACAGCCAGTAAAAAGTGTGAAAAATGCTTTTCATAAAAGAAGAATAGAATGTCTTCTATGCGGTGGTTAGCATTGCTAAGTGAGAGATACTTCACAGGCCATTCATGTCCATACAATGTGAGGATGAGATGTGTAGTCTGCAAATATGTCACTCATTGATGAGTATAAATATAGAGGAATGGATTTTACACAATGGAATATTCTGTCTTTAGCTGTCTGCTTGCCAAACCTCATTTCTCTATCGTCCTAAGTGGATGCTGGGGTTCCTGAAAGGACCATGGGGAATAGCGGCTCCGCAGGAGACAGGGCACAAAAAAGTAAAGCTTTACTAGGTCAGGTGGTGTGCACTGGCTCCTCCCCCTATGACCCTCCTCCAGACTCCAGTTAGATTTTGTGCCCGAACGAGAAGGGTGCAATCTAGGTGGCTCTCCTAAAGAGCTGCTTAGAGAAAGTTTAGTTTAGGTTTTTTTCTTTACAGTGAGTCCTGCTGGCAACAGGATCACTGCAACGTGGGACTTAGGGGGAAAGTAGTAAACTCACCTGCATGCAGAGTGGATTTGCTGCTTGGCTACTGGACACCATTAGCTCCAGAGGGATCGAACACAGGCCCAGCCGTGGAGTCCGGTCCCGGAGCCGCGCCGCCGACCCCCTTGCAGATGCTGAAGCGTGAAGAGGTCCGGAAACCGGCGGCTGAAGACTCCTCAGTCTTCATAAGGTAGCGCACAGCACTGCAGCTGTGCGCCATTTTCCTCTCAGCACACTTCACTGGGCAGTCACTGAGGGTGCAGAGCGCTGGGGGGGGGCGCTCTGAGAGGCAAATATAAACCTTATACAAGGCTAAAAATACCTCACATATAGCCCATAGGGGCTATATGGAGATATTTAACCCCTGCCTGACTGGAAAAATAGCGGGAGAAGAACCCGCCGAAAAAGGGGCGGGGCCTATCTCCTCAGCACACGGCGCCATTTTCTGTCACAGCTCCGCTGGTCAGAACGGCTCCCAGGTCTCTCCCCTGCACTGCACTACAGAAACAGGGTAAAACAGAGAGGGGGGGCACATTAATGGCTATATATATATATATTAAAGCAGCTATAAGGGAGCACTTAATATAAGGATATCCCTTGTATATATAGCGCTTTGTGGTGTGTGCTGGCAGACTCTCCCTCTGTCTCCCCAAAAGGGCTAGTGGGTCCTGTCTTCATTAGAGCATTCCCTGTGAGTTTGCGGTGTGTGTCGGTACGTGGTGTCGACATGTATGAGGACGATATTGGTGTGGAGGCGGAGCAATTGCCAAATATGCAGATGTCACCCCCCAGGGGGTCGACACCAGAATGGATGCCTTTATTTGTGGAATTACGTGATGGTTTATCTTCCCTTAAACAGTCAGTTGAGGACATGAGGCGGCCGGACAATCAATTAATGCCTGTCCAGGCGCCTCAAACACCGTCAGGGGCTGTAAAACGCCCTTTGCCTCAGTCGGTCGACACAGACCCAGACACGGGCACTGATTCCAGTGACGACGGTAGAAATTCAAACGTATTTTCCAGTAGGGCCACACGTTATATGATTTTGGCAATGAAGGAGACGTTACATTTAGCTGATACTACAGATACCGTAAAACAGGGTATTATGTATGGTGTAAAAAAACTACAAACAGTTTTTCCTGAATCAGAAGAATTAAATGACGTGTGTGATGAAGCGTGGGTTGCTCCTGATAAAAAGTTGATAATTTCAAAAAAGTTATTGGCATTATACCCTTTCCCGCCAGAGGTTAGGGCGCGCTGGGAAACACCCCCTAAGGTGGACAAGGCGCTCACACGCTTATCCAAACAAGTGGCGTTACCCTCTCCTGAGACGGCCGCACTTAAGGATCCATCAGATAGAAAGATGGAAGTTATTCAAAAGAATATATACACACATGCAGGTGTTATACTACGACCAGCTATAGCAACTGCCTGGATGTGCAGTGCTGGAGTAGTTTGGTCAGAATCCCTGATTGAAAATATTGATACCCTAGATAGGGACAATGTTTTACTGTCGTTAGAACAAATAAAGGATGCATTTATCTATATGCGTGATGCACAGAGGGATATTTGCACACTGGCATCTCGGGTGAGTGCTATGTCCATTTCAGCCAGAAGAGCCTTATGGACACGACAGTGGACAGGCGATGCGGATTCAAAACGTCACATGGAGGTTTTGCCGTATAAAGGGGAGGAGTTATTTGGAGTTGGTCTATCAGACTTGGTGGCCACGGCTACTGCCGGGAAATCCACTTTTTTACCTCAAGTCACTCCCCAACAGAGAAAGGCACCGACCTTTCAACCGCAGCCTTTTCGCTCCTACAAAAATAAGAGAGCAAAGGGCTTGTCGTACCTGCCACGAGGCAGAGGAAGAGGGAAGAGACACCAACAGGCAGCTCCTTCCCAGGAACAGAAGCCCTCCCCGGCTCCTGCAAAAACCTCAGCATGACGCTGGGGCCTCTCAAGCGGACTCGGGGACAGTGGGGGGCCGTCTCAAAAATTACAGCGCGCAGTGGGCTCACTCGCAGGTAGACCCCTGGATCCTGCAGATAATATCTCAGGGGTACAGGTTGGAATTAGAGACGGATCCTCCTCATCGTTTCCTGAAGTCTGCCTTACCAACCGTCTCTTCCGAAAGGGAGAGGGTGTTGGAAGCCATTCACAAGCTGTACGCTCAGCAGGTGATAGTCAAAGTACCCCTATTACAACAAGGAAAGGGGTATTATTCCACTCTATTTGTGGTACCGAAGCCGGATGGCTCGGTAAGGCCTATTCTAAATCTGAAGTCCTTGAACCTCTACATAAAAAAGTTCAAGTTCAAGATGGAGTCACTCAGAGCAGTGATAGCGAACCTGGAAGAAGGGGACTTTATGGTATCCTTGGACATCAAGGATGCGTATCTACACGTTCCGATTTACCCCGCACACCAGGGGTACCTCAGGTTCATTGTTCAAAACTGTCACTATCAGTTTCAGACGCTGCCGTTCGGATTGTCCACGGCGCCTCGGGTCTTTACCAAGGTAATGGCCGAGATGATGATTCTTCTTCGAAGAAAAGGCGTATTAGTTATCCCATACTTGGACGATCTCCTAATAAGGGCAAGGTCCAGAGAACAGCTGGAGACAGCTTTAGCACTATCTCAAGAGGTGCTAAGACAACACGGGTGGATTCTGAATATTCCAAAATCCCATTTAATCCCGACAACTCGTCTGCTGTTCCTAGGAATGATTCTGGACACGGTTCAGAAAAAGGTTTTCCTTCCAGAGGAAAAAGCCAAGGAGTTATCCGATCTGGTCAGGAACCTCCTAAAACCAGGAAAAGTGTCAGTACATCAATGCACAAGAGTCCTGGGAAAAATGGTGGCTTCTTACGAAGCAATTCCATTCGGCAGATTCCATGCAAGAATATTCCAAAGGGATCTGTTGGACAAATGGTCAGGGTCGCATCTGCAGATGCACCTGCGAATAACCCTGTCACCAAAGACAAGGGTGTCACTTCTGTGGTGGTTGCAGAAGGCTCACCTATTAGAAGGCCGCAGATTCGGCATTCAGGATTGGATCCTGGTGACCACGGACGCCAGCCTGAGAGGCTGGGGAGCAGTCACACAAGGAAGAAACTTCCAGGGAGTATGGACGAGTCTGGAAAAGTCTCTTCACATAAACATTCTGGAACTAAGAGCAATCTACAATGCTCTAAGCCAGGCGGAACTTCTCCTGCAAGGAAAGCCGGTGTTGATTCAGTCGGACAACATCACGGCGGTCGCCCATGTAAACAGGCAGGGCGGCACAAGAAGCAGGAGTGCAATGGCAGAAGCTGCCAAGATTCTTCGCTGGGCGGAGAATCACGTGATAGCACTGTCAGCAGTGTTCATCCCGGGCGTGGACAACTGGGAAGCAGACTTCCTCAGCAGACACGATCTTCATCCGGGAGAGTGGGGTCTACATCCAGAAGTCTTCAACATGTTAATAGACCGTTGGGAAAGACCAATTGTAGACATGATGGCGTCTCGCCTCAACAAGAAACTGGACAAATATTGCGCCAGGTCAAGAGATCCACAGGCAATAGCTGTGGACGCACTGGTAACTCCTTGGGTGTACCAGTCAGTGTATGTGTTTCCTCCTCTGCCGCTCATACCAAAGGTATTGAAGATCATACGGCAAAGAAGAGTAAGAACAATACTAGTGGTTCCGGATTGGCCGAGAAGGACTTGGTATCCGGAACTTCAAGAGATGCTCACGGACGAACCGTGGCCTCTACCTCTGAGAAGGGACCTGCTACAGCAGGGTCCCTGTCTTTTTCAAGACTTACCGCGGCTGCGTTTGACGGCATGGCGGTTGAACGCCAGATCCTAAAAGGGAAAGGCATTCCAGAAGAAGTCATTCCTACCTTGATTAAGGCACGGAAGGAAGTCACCGTGAAACATTATCACCGCATTTGGCGAAAATATGTAGCGTGGTGCGAGGATCGGAGGGTTCCGACGGAGGAATTCCAACTGGGTCGTTTCCTACATTTCCTGCAATCAGGATTATCTATGGGTCTCAAATTGGGATCCATTAAGGTTCAAATTTCGGCCCTGTCAATATTCTTCCAAAAAGAATTGGCCTCTGTCCCTGAGGTCCAGACTTTTGTCAAGGGAGTACTGCATATACAGCCTCCTGTGGTGCCTCCGGTGGCACCGTGGGATCTAAATGTAGTTTTAGATTTCCTCAAATCCCATTGGTTTGAACCATTGAAAAAGGTGGATTTGAAATATCTCACATTGAAAGTGACTATGTTACTAGCCCTGGCCTCTGCCAGGAGAGTATCTGAATTGGCGGCTTTATCTTATAAAAGTCCTTATCTAATCTTCCATTCGGATAGGGCAGAACTGCGGACTCGTCCGCATTTTCTCCCTAAAGTGGTATCAGCATTTCATCTGAACCAACCTATTGTGGTGCCTGCGGCCACTAGCGACTTGGAGGACTCCAAGTTGTTGGACGTTGTCAGAGCCTTAAAAATATACATTGCAAGGACGGCTGGAGTCAGAAAATCTGACTCGCTGTTTATATTGTATGCACCCAACAAGTTGGGCGCACCTGCTTCTAAGCAGTCGATTGCTCGTTGGATTTGTAACACAATTCAACTTGCACATTCTGTGGCAGGCCTGCCACAGCCTAAAACTGTAAAAGCCCACTCCACAAGGAAGGTGGGCTCATCTTGGGCGGCTGCCCGAGGGGTCTCGGCATTACAACTCTGCCGAGCAGCTACGTGGTCGGGGGAGAACACGTTTGTAAAATTTTACAAATTTGATACCCTGGCAAAGGAGGACCTGGAGTTCTCTCATTCGGTGCTGCAGAGTCATCCGCACTCTCCCGCCCGTTTGGGAGCTTTGGTATAATCCCCATGGTCCTTTCAGGAACCCCAGCATCCACTTAGGACGATAGAGAAAATAAGAATTTACTTACCGATAATTCTATTTCTCGGAGTCCGTAGTGGATGCTGGGCGCCCATCCCAAGTGCGGATTATCTGCAATACTTGTACATAGTTATTGTTAACTAATTCGGGTTATTGTTAAGGAGCCATCTTTAAGAGGCCCTTTCTGTTGTCATACTGTTAACTGGGTTTAGATCACAAGTTGTACGGTGTGATTGGTGTGGCTGGTATGAGTCTTACCCGGGATTCAAAATGCCTCCCTTATTGTGTATGCTCGTCCGGGCACAGTACCTAACTGGAGTCTGGAGGAGGGTCATAGGGGGAGGAGCCAGTGCACACCACCTGACCTAGTAAAGCTTTACTTTTTTGTGCCCTGTCTCCTGCGGAGCCGCTATTCCCCATGGTCCTTTCAGGAACCCCAGCATCCACTACGGACTCCGAGAAATAGAATTATCGGTAAGTAAATTCTTATTTTTCCATACATTTATGCACCATTTAGAGCAGAAGGAAAGTGCCCTAGCAAGCCTGGGTCTGAGACGATGTGCCCACTTTACTGCAAGCTGTAATATATTCCTTTACTTTCACACAATCTTCAAAAACCACATGTAAGCACCTGACAGCTATCTATGCTTTGAAGTTAAATCTACTTGTTAGCAGCTGCAATGGTCTTTGGGCCTTGCTTTAGCTTTGTTACAATACAGCTATTATCTATGGCACATGAACACATAGGAGAATCACTGAGCGACTGAAGGCTGCATTTCTCCTGCCAGGGAAACACCACACTATATATAAGCATGCAGCGATATTCCTGTGACAGCCAAAGAGCATTGTGGCTACAATGTGTGATCTGTGTAGTGTCAAATCGTCAGAACCAGGGCTTAAAGTGGTCCTGGTGAGGTGGTGGAACTCTTGGAGGAGGACCATGGAGGCACCAGGACCTGAGAAAGGAGTAGGTGGCTGCAGCTCATTAGCAACACTAGTGCCCCCTGTATCATCGATTAACGCAGATGATGGGGTGGGCTTTTCTGTGGGAATTACTGTGCAGGGCAATGGAGGAGGTGGAACTAGTTCCCCCTACCATTACAGGTGGTGGAACTCAGTTCCACCTCGTTCCCCCCCACTTTAACCCCTGGTCAGAACACTGCATTTCTTCTTGATGGAACAATCAATGGAGCATTAGCTCTGTAACACCAGGCTAAGGGGGAGACGTATCAAACCTTCTACAGCAAGGATATTCAACATGCGGCCCTCCTTTTGATGTGGAACTACACATCCCAGCATGCCCTGCCAAGTTTTGCTATTAGGGCATGCTAAAACTGTGGAAGTGCATGCTGGGATGAGTAGTTCCACAGCAGCTGGTAGGCTGCATGTTGAATGCCCCTGTAATCTAAAGAGTGGAGAAGTGGACCAGTGGAGTAGTTGTCCATAGAAACCTTCTGCCTATCATTTTATAGAATGTAGTGGATAAATATATGGAAGTTGATTAGTTGTCATAGGCAACTCCTGCACCTATCCACTTCTCCACTTTGTAGAAGGTTTAATCCATTTCCTCCTTAATGACTGTGTCATAGCGAGGTTCTATGAGGAACAAGACGGAGTAAATGTCTCAGTGGCATCCTTCAGAGGTTTAGTAATCACTCTCGTATGACTTTAGGAAATCTCAAAACTCGTTGTGCAGCAGTGTGGCATCAGGGGTAACAGACATTGGACCCTAATTAGCATTTATCAGGGTTAATCCCAAACAAATAACACTTGATGTCACATTGTCACAGTTTATTAGAGGTATTTAACAGTGCTTGCTGGCTGGGATATCGCTTCCAAAGAGATATAGGGGTCTATTTACTAAGCCTTGGATGGAGATAAAGTGGCCGGAGCTAAAGTATCAGCCAATCAGCTCCTAACTGCCATGTCACAGGCTGTGTTTGAAAAATGACAGTTAGGAGCTGATTGGCTGGTACTTTATCTCCATCCACTTTATCTCCACTTGAGGCTTAGTAAATAGACCCCTTAGTCCTGGCAATGTACTTTGTCTAGTGTGAAGGGTTCATCGAAACACTTCTATTGTCAGATGCCCACAGGTACAGGATAGGGATCTGAAGATCCTTTCCAGTGATAGTGTAGTACACTAAACTATTGGGAGGCAACCTCCAAAACGCTAAGCTTTCTGGAGCTTGATAGATGTACAGTACAGTAGTCTGCAGTCTACATAGGGGGAAAAAAAAGTTCTGCAGTCTGCAGCGTTACTTTGCCTAATGTCGGAGCTGTCTATGATATATCCTGCATTCAGCATTTACTTATAATTTAAGCATTGAACCTATGTAATAATCTGCCATCTCCGCATTACTTTCAGGCTGTCACAACTCAGAAAACAAGGGAGTAGAGAGCGCAAGCAGACTGAATTAGCAATATTTAATTAAAACTGCACAAGGAATACAATATATTATATATATATATATGTGTAATTGATAAAACATAAAATTATGAACAAATGGGATCCTCCAGCTTACAGTCCATTTAATGCAATAATGGATTCCAAATTAGACAGTCAAACGCTCCTTCTATTTAGAGCAATGAGTTCATCAATTTGTGTTTAAATAACTTTTTTTGCAAATTATTCACTTCTAAAAAGTTATTTAATCCGGAAAATCACTTATATTGGATTATCAGATAACAGATGTGCTGCTTGTTCCAGCACTTTATATTCCAAAAGGATAGCAGCTTTGTATATAAAAATCCGTCTTCCAGTGTGCTTTACAGCGGCTCCGTCTACCGCTCTCCCTAAAGCACACTTATGGAATCTTTCAATAAATAGCCGCTTACCGCATCCGGATGCGTTCAGCTTCACGGCACTGAAAATCACCATGCACCAGACGGCTGTACCGCAAACTCCCGAGTAGAATGGATGACGGCCACGGTCCCCGTTTAGCAAGGCGGACCACTGCAGGTGGCTATGGTGAAAGCGGATCCACTGGTGCGGTGCAGAAATTGTGATGAATATCCAAAGCACAAATGGAGAGTGCCGGGATCCCAAGTCCGAATAAACCCTGACGCGTTTCTCGACCTCTTAGAGTCGCCTTTATTTTCTCTTTTGGAGTGTCACAACTCAGGGCTGGTGCTGACTATGGGAAGCCTCAGTTGTAGGGGCTGAGGAGTACTTAAACCTGGGAGGTAAGATAGGACTCCTGGACATGCGTGTGGACCTGCAGTACCAGTGCCCGAAGGCGTGACCACGACAACTGAAGATATGCTCAACGGGTTTTATTAAGAACACAACTAGACAAAAAAGATTTTGGCTGCGAGTATCATCGGGCGCCTGGACACCATAAGTATTCTTATATAAAGTGCTTTCGTGCAGAATAAAATAAAAAACCATAAAACATATATACAATCAATTTCAGCTGCGCGACACGCGGGACGATTGGACAGATTATCTGTTTTTTGGTTTATTAAGGACACAGCTCAACAGGTGTATTGGCAGTTTGCAGTATGCTATTCAAAAGATAACAAGTCACAGTTCCTAGAAGTGCATTAGGAAGTCTCTAGGTGTGGTACAATCAGGAGACAGTCTTAAAGGACCTGGAGGTGGTATATCCTTTACCAACACCTATGCGCTTAGAAGGGGTGGTCTTCAGTATGCCGAATGTCGGGATCCTGGCGCACAGTGTACCGGCGCCGGAATCCCGACACCCGGCATACCGACACATATTCTCCCTCGTGGGGGTCCACGACCACCCTGGAGGGAGAATAAATAGCGTGGCGTGTGTAGCGTGCCACCGTGCCCGCAGCATGGTGAGCGCAGCGAGCCCGCAAGGGGCTCATTTGCGCTCGCCACGCTGTCGGTATGCCGGTGGTTGGGCCTCCGGCGCTGGTCTGCTGGTCGCCGGGAGCCCGGCCGCTGGCATACCATACTACACTCCTTAGAAGCAGGTTGCAAACAGCAACTGGCCAGCTGAGGTAATGCAGAAGCTGGTGACTGTGTTGTAAACTGCCGGGTTTTACCAGATGGGACTGGTCCAACTGAATAGCTGTAGTGGAAGTGCTGGAGTGCACTAATTTAGCTAGAGAGCGAAGAAATATCACAGGTGATGCTTGGGATCGCAGATTACTGGAGAACGATGGCAGGGCATCGATGTAGAACAGAGACAGGGCACCGCTGGAAGCTGAAATGCTGAAAGCCGGTGTTTAGTAATCTGCCAGACGCAGGGTGCAATGATGAGACACTGCAGAGTCAGGCTGCACCATGAGGAGTAGGACTGGTGCGAGTCTCTAGTGGAGTATTGAAGACAGGAACAACCACAATGAGGAGAGACTAGTATCACTGGCAGATCCGGCTCAAGGCCTACTAGTACCCTGAGCGAGAACATGTAAAAGTGCCCCCCCCCCCATGCTCCAGGAAAAATGGGTGTGGCCTCTGGAAAAGTGGGCGTGGCCTCATAACTTCATATTATTAGACTATAAATAAATATATTTTCACCCCCCCTCTACGCACACAATTAGCAGCCTTACACATAACAGCCACAGTAGTGTTCCTTACACACAATGGCCCTCATTCCGAGTTGTTCGCTCGCAAGCTGCTTTTAGCAGCATTGCACACGCCTAGCCGCCGCCTACTGGGAGTGAATCTTAGCTTAGCAAAATTGCGAACAAAAGATTCTCAAAATTGCGAATAGAAATTTCTTTGCAGTTTCTGAGTAGCTCGGGACTTACTCTGCCACTGCGATCAGTTCAGTCAGTTTCGTTCCTGGTTTGACGTCACAAACACACCCAGCGTTCGCCCAGACACTCCCCCGTTTCTCCAGCCACTCCCGCATTTTTCCCAGAAACTGCAGCGTTTTTTCACACACTCCCATAAAACGGACAGTTTCCGTCCAGAAACACCCACTTCCTGTCAATCACATTATGATCACCAGAACGAAGAAAAAACCTTGTAATGCCGTGAGTAAAATACCAAACTTCTTAGCAAATTTACTTGGCGCAGTCGCAGTGCGAACATTGCGTATGCGAAATTAGCGGAAAATCGCTGCGATGCGAAGAAAAATACCGAGCGAACAACTCGGAATGAGGGCCCATGTCTCCAGTATAGTGTCAGATACACATAATGTCTCCAGTATAGTGCCAGATACACATAATGTGCAGTGCCAGATAGACCTGATATGCCCCCCAGCAGTGCCAGCTACACACAATATGCCCCCCAGCAGTGCCAGCTACACATGATAGTGTTCACTTTTTAGGGCAGGGAGGGCACATTTTTAAGTTAGGAGGGCAAAATGATGTACATACTGTAATGCTTGGTGCTCATCTACCTACATGGTAAAGCATGGACAGTGCAAAACTTTAGGGGCGTTGCTTCGTGGGGAAGGTGCGTGGCCATATAATAGTGGCAATTCGCATTACACCACACATAATACACACTGCACCAGGTAGAACCTCCTAGACACTTTGCACCAGGCAGAGCACGTTAGACACTTTGCGCCAGGCAGAGCACGTTAGACACTTTGCGCCAGGCAGAGCACGTTAGACACATTGCCTAGCCACAGACGCCTAGCGGAAACACTACATGATATGCTCCCCAGCCGTGCCAGCTACACATGACATGCCCCCCCAGCAGTGCCAGCAACACATGACATGCCCCCCAGCAGTGCCAGATACATAAATGGCCACACAGTGCCAGATATGTCCCCACAGTGCCAGATACATAAATGCCCCTACAGTGCCAGATACAGAAGTGCCCCCACAGTGCCAGATACATAAATGCCCCTACAGTGCCAGGTACAGAAAATCCCCCACAGTGCTAGATAAATGCCCCCACAGTGCCAGATACATAAATGCCCCCACAGTGCCAGATATGCCCCCACAGTGCCAGATATGCCCCCACAGTGATACATAAATGCCCCCACATTGCCAGATACATAAATGCCCCCACAGTGCCAGATAAATGCCCCCACAGTGCCAGATAAATGACCCCCACAGTGCCAGATAAATGACCCCACAGTGCCAGATAAATGACCCCACAGTGCCAGAAATGCCCCCACAGTGCCAGTAATGCCCCCCACAGTGCCAGATAAATGACCCCCACAGTGCCAGATACATGAATGCCCCCAGGCCCCCACAGTGCCAGATACATTAATGCCCCCACCAGTCCACATATGCCCCCCACAGTGCCAGATAAATTACCCCCACAGTGCCAGATAAATGACCCCCACAGTACCAGATAAATGCTCCCGCAGTGCCACCACAGTGCCAGATAAATGACCCCACAGTGCCAGATAAATGACCCCACAGTGCCAGATAAATGACCCCACAGTGCCAGATAAATGACCCCCACAGTGCCAGATAAATGACCCCCACAGTGCCAGATAAATGACCCCCACATTGCCAGATACATGAATGCCCCCAGGCCCCCACAGTGCCATATACATTAATGCCCCCACCAGTCCAGATATGCCCCTCACAGTGCCAGATAAATGACCCCCACAGTGCCAGATAAATGACCCCCACAGTGCCAGATAAATGACCCCCACAGTGCCACCACAGTGCCAGATAAATGACCCCACAGTGCCAGATATGACCCCACAGTGCCAGATAAATGACCCCACAGTGCCAGCAATGCCCCCACAGTGCCAGAAATGCCCCCACAGTGCCAGATAAATGACCCCCACAGTGCCAGATACATGAATGCCCCCAGGCCCCCACAGTGCCAGATACATTAATGCCCCCACCAGTCCAGATATGCCCCCCACAGTGCCAGATAAATGACCCCAGTACCTGCTGTGCCGAGGGAGGGGGAGTGCTGATGTGCGCGCCGCTGCCTGAAACAGAAGTGCGCGCACTGTGCGGCGCCGGGGTCTGACATCAGACGCCGGCGCCGCATAGCGCGCACAGCAGGCTACAGGACAGGGCCGGCTCCAGGCTCCAACATGGCGGCGCCAGCGTGCGGCGCCCTTTAAGGGTGGCGCCCTGCGCGGCCGCTCGAGTAGAACATGCCTCGAGCCGGCCCTGATCACTGGGATGACATCTGAAGCACTGACAATCCTCCAGCTCTGAAACAGGATATTTATACCTGCTGGGATACAGGCATTGGCTAATCAATTAAGCAGAGTTCTGTAGCGCAGTGGACTGGAGGAAACAGCAACCCATGCCACCACCCGGAGGGAAAGCCAGCCCGGGGAAAACCACGCGGAAAACAACAGCAACCGCGGCGGAGGCCGCGGCAGGCAAGAGACGCCACACCATCCACCCGCACAGGGACAGCGGCAGAGACCACAGTGGGCAGAAGACGTCACACCCAGCTCTCTGCACACTGAAGGCACAGAGCCGGCGGCAACGGAGATCACGGCGGGCAGGAGACGCCACACCTGCCCACCCGCGCAGCAAGGCCTCAGGGACAGCGACAGAGACCGCAGTGAGCATGAGACATCACACCCAGCTCTCCGCACACCGAAAGCACAGGCACGGCCGCGGCGGGACGAGAACGCCACTCCGGGACCCGACAAGCACACCAAGAAGGGCACTGCAACAGTGCCGCAGGCCAACAGCGAAGTGACGCAGAATATATACATCAACAACACAGCTGGGACCCCACCCTGGAATGCAGAGAAAGCCTCAGAAGACACTTGACTGGTAAGAAATGACGACCAATTACCCGAACCGTGACAACACCCCCCACCTTTAGGAGTGGCCCCAGGACACTTCTTAGGCTTCTGAGGAAATCTGGTATGAAAATTCCGGACCAATTTTGGAGCATGGACATCTGATGCGTTCGTCCAGGAACGTTCCTCAGGAACATATCCCTTCCAATCGATTAGGTATTGAAGATGACCATACCGGAGGCGTGAATCCAGGATCTTGGCGACCTCATACTCAACACCACATTGAGTCTGGACCTTGGGAGCAGAGGGAAGCGCTGAATGAAAGCGATTCAGAATAACTGGTTTCAGGAGTGAAATATGGAATGTCCTGGGAATCTTCAGGAAAGGAGGTAGCTGAAGTCTGCAAGCCACTGGGTTGATGACTTGTTCAATCAGGAAAGGTCCAATATAGCAGGGGGCAAATTTCATGCTTGGGACCCTCAATCTTAGATTCTTTGTAGACAGCCAAACACGATTACCAACTTTAAGAGCAGGAATTGCCCTACGCTTCTTATCCGCAAATCTCTTGTACCTGGAGGATGCTTTTAACAGAGCTGCACGAACCTTCTTCCAGTTATTTGAAAACTGACGAAGAGTGTTATTAGCTGCAGGCACCGATGTTGCTGGAAGCGGTTGAAATTCTGGAACTTTTGGGTGGAACCCATAGTTGGTGAAGAATGGCGTGGAGGAAGATGAGGAATTGTTAGGCGCGGCGGTTTTTGTCCGCGCTCTGACCGAGCAGCGATCACGGCCGCCGCGCCTCTCGCTTTGTATGCTCCCGCACGGCGCCTAGCAACGCCGGGACGCCGTGCGCGCGATAGCCGCCGGGTCCCTGGCAACGCTAGGACGCCGTGCGCCCAGGGCCGCCGGGTCCATGGCAACGGGGACGCCACAGGCGGACCGCGTTCCCCGTTGCCATGAGAGTACTCACACCTGTTCTCCCCTGCTCATGCAGCAAGGCAGCTGCACGACATTCATCAATCAGGCTCTGCACTGCCATTGGAGGGTTCCCTGTTATATGCCTCCTCAGTGCCTCACACAGACGCCGGTGATAAATTCCTGCATGCTGTTCCTGCCTGGTAACGTCTGTTCCTGATTTAGCTGTATCTGGTCGATCCTGCTCCCTGTGCTCCCGAGTCCTGGAGTTCTGAAGCCGGTCCTGGGAATCCTTCCTGTCCAAAACGAACCTGTTGCAGTCATCCGAGGGTTCTCGTTATTTGGGGTTCTCTCCCGGTTTCGTGAGTAGCGGCTTCTGCCGCGAGTTGCGGCCTAGGCCGCTTTAATTTTGTATTACTTTTGTGTTGGAGGTTTTTGCGGAGGTTTCCGCTTCTCACTGTCCTCCCCGGAACTCGGCGGTGCCGTGTGGGGGAACGGACAGTGGTATCTTTTGTTGTCCTTTTTCCTTGGCGGCGTGCCGCACATACCTTTAGTTTTAGGGTTGTTAGTAGCCCCTAGCTTCTGTTTGTTTTAGTTAGAGGTCCCCTTGTTATTACCCTGTCTCGGTTCACGCTTTGTCTCTTTCTAAGACCTGGGGGCATCGGAGTTGGGCAGACCTAATCCGCCCTTCAAACGCGGCTGCCGTGGGCCCAAGAAACCATAGTCGTTCAGGCGGGAGTCGACCACACGGGTAAGACAACGGAGGTAGGGTGCTAGGGGCTATTCCCGTACCTCTCCTTAGTTCAGCGTCACGTTCCGGTGCTCTGAACTTGCATCACTACATCTCTCCAGTTCTGAGCATCAGGAACGTAACATTATCACCGGCCCTAAAAAAAAAAAAAAAAAAAAAAAAGAGTTAATTTTTTCTTTTGTATTGATGGGCCTAGAAATTCGGCCTCATGAATCCGGCAGTTTTAGGTCCAAATCCCAGACAGTTTTTGGCCAACCAGATTCAGGAACTAACTCAGATGCTTCAGGACCTTACTCTTCGGGTGAGATCGCAGGAAGATCTTTTGCGATCCTCCCCGAGTATGGTTCCAGAACCAAAAATGCATTTACCTGACCGTTTTTCGGGTAACCGAAAGGATTTTTTTAATTTTAAGGAAGCTTGTAAGCTTTATTTTCGTTTAAGGCCCCGTTCCTCTGGTACTGAGTCTCAACGGGTCGGGATTGTGATGTCTTTACTCCAAGGTGATCCACAGACCTGGGCTTTTGGGCTAAGAGCGGATGATGTTGCCTTGCTATCAGTAGATGCCTTTTTTAAGTCCTTAGGCCTTTTGTATGATGACCCTGATAGAGAAGCATCAGCTGAGAGCCACCTGCGTGCACTTAAGCAAGGGAAAAATCCAGCAGAGGCGTATTGTACCGAGTTTCGCCGTTGGTCGAACGACTGTGGCTGGAATGACCCGGCCCTGCGCAGTCAGTTTCGCCTCGGTTTGTCTGAAGTTATTAAAGACAGTCTCCTTCAGTACCCCGCTCCTGAGACTCTAGACAAACTCATGGAGCTCGCTATTAAAATTGATCGTCGTCTCCGAGAGCGGAGGGCTGAAAGAGGAGCTACTTTTAGGCCTAGTCCATGTGTATATACTTTTCCTGAAGACATCGAGGAGCCCATGCAAATGGGTCTCTCCCGGCTGTCCCCAGAGGAAAGAACCAGAAGGCTAAATTCTGGTCTTTGTTTGTATTGTGGTGGCAAGGGACATATCGCACGTAATTGCCCGAATAAGCAGGGAAACGCTCTGACCAAGTGAGTAGTGAGGGGGTTCACTTGGGTCTGCAGTTAATCTCCTCTAATGATTCCTTATTAGTTCCTGTAAAAATTTCCTTTGGTAGCCTCAGTTCGTTGGTGTCGGCCTTCGTCGACAGTGGAGCTGCAGGATATTTCATGGATCTTGGTTGGGCTCAGGCTTTAGGCGTTCCACAGATACCCTTGGATAAACGTATCACCATGCACGGCTTGGATGGTGGTCCGCTTTCTAATGGGGTTATCACTCACCGCACACCTCCAGTACAACTGACAGTGGGGGCCCTACATTCAGAGAAAATCGAATTTTACCTTACCCATTGTCCGGCTGTCCCCGTAGTTTTGGGTCACCCCTGGCTTGCCTTTCATAATCCCACCATAGATTGGCGGTCTGGGGAGATTTCCCAATGGGGTCCCTTTTGTGTTAAGGAGTGTATTTCCCGTCCAGTCCGGGTTGCGGCAGTCACCCCAGAACTGATTCCTTTGGAATATCAGGACTTTGTCGATGTTTTCTCCAAGGGTAATGCGGATGTACTGCCTCCCCATCGGTCCTATGACTGCGCTATTGATTTAG
Organism: Pseudophryne corroboree; assembly: GCF_028390025.1. Lineage (NCBI taxonomy): Eukaryota > Metazoa > Chordata > Amphibia > Anura > Myobatrachidae > Pseudophryne > Pseudophryne corroboree. The sequence goes on along the minus strand of NC_086444.1, from coordinate 123,747,947 downwards.
TTCCCGGTGCCTCTTTACCTAAGGGGAGATTATATGCCCTGTCCGGGCCGGAAACCACGGCAATGAATGATTATATTCAGGAGAGCCTAAAAAAAGGCTTCATTAGGCCCTCGAAATCTCCATTAAGTGCAGGGTTCTTTTTTGTTGAGAAAAAAGATGGGTCGCTCAGACCATGTATTGATTTTCGGGCTCTGAATAAAATTTCTGTTAAAAACACCTACCCCTTGCCATTGATTTCAGTACTGTTTGATCAGCTCCGGTCTGCCGTTATCTTCTCCAAGATCGATCTTAGAGGGGCTTACAATCTCATCCGAATAAAATCTGGGGATGAGTGGAAGACGGCTTTCAGCACACAGTCAGGTCATTATGAATACCTGGTGATGCCGTTTGGGCTGTCAAATGCTCCTGCGGTATTTCAAGATCTCATTAATGACGTCCTTCGTGACTTCCTAGGAAAGTTCGTAGTCGTTTATTTAGACGACATTTTGATTTACTCTGAGTCTGTTGAACAACATATTACCCATGTGCGACTGGTCCTTCAAAAATTACGGGAGAATCATTTATACGCCAAACTGGAGAAATGTGATTTCCACATCACAGAAGTGTCCTTCCTGGGGTATATTATTTCTCCCAAGGGGTTTTTCATGGAACCCAAAAAACTCCAGGCCATCCTAAATTGGGCACAACCCACGAATTTAAAAGCAATTCAGCGCTTTTTAGGGTTTGCAAATTATTATAGGCGTTTTATTCATACCTTCTCTGATTTGGTCGCTCCTATAGTAGCATTGACTAAGAAAGGAGCGGACCCTTCCAATTGGTCGCCTGAAGCCGAGTCTGCCTTTCTGGCCTTAAAGCAGGCCTTTGTCTCAGCTCCTGTTCTCAGGCACCCCAACCCGGAGCTCCCCTTTATTGTCGAGGTAGATGCCTCAGAGGTTGGAGTGGGGGCTATCCTTTCTCAGGAAGACCCGGAGTCTCAGGAATTACACCCTTGTGCCTTCATGTCCAGGAAATTCTCCTCCGCAGAATCCAACTATGATGTTGGTAATCGAGAATTGTTGGCAGTTAAATGGGCTTTCGAGGAGTGGAGGCATTGGCTGGAAGGAGCTAGGCATACCATTACAGTGTTTACTGACCACAAGAACCTGCAGTATATGGAGTCAGCTAAACGGCTTAATGCTCGACAGGCACGTTGGGCGCTGTTTTTTACTCGTTTCAGGTTTATTATCACCTTCAGGCCCGGTTCCAAGAATACAAAAGCTGATGCCTTGTCACGTTGTTTTCTTCCGGTTCACAATAACCATCCGGCTACTACCCCCATAGTTCCGTCGTCTGTCATCCGGGCAGGCCTCACACAGGATTTATTTACACAGCTAGTCCAGCTTCAGCAGCAGGCTCCCAAAGTTACTCCTGCGGACCGTCTCTTCGTCCCTGAATTTCTGAGAGGCACTGTTCTAGCTGAGTTTCATGATAACAAAGTTTCCGGTCATCCGGGTGTTACTAAAACCTTGGAATTAATTTCTCGTTCGGTGTGGTGGCCTAATCTTTCCAAGGACGTAAGGGAATTTGTCCTTTCTTGTCAGGTCTGCGCTCAGCACAAGATATCCCGATCGTTGCCAGTCGGGCAACTCATGCCTTTAGCCATCCCTCTTAGGCCATGGTCACACATTTCCATGGATTTTGTGGTGGACCTTCCTCTTTCATCTGGATTCCGGGTCATTTGGGTGGTGGTAGACCGTTTTAGTAAGATGGCCCACTTCACTGCTCTTCCCCGATTACCCTCCGCTCAAGTTTTGGCAGTTTTGTTTCTCCGCCATGTCTTCAGGCTCCATGATTTACCCATGGATATTGTCTCTGACCGGGGACCACAATTCATTGCCCGTTTCTGGAAACGTTTTTGTGCCTCATTAAATATGAAGCTCTCTTTAACATCTGGATACCATCCACAGTCTAACAGACAAACTGAACGTGTTAATCAGTCATTAAAGCAGTATTTACGGCTGTATTCGGCCAAACTTCAGAATGATTGGTCTGAATTTCTTCCTTTGGCCGAGTTTGCCTATAATAACTCTTGCCATTCTTCCACCAAGGAGTCTCCTTTCTTTTCGGTCCCGGGCTTTCATCCTAGAGCCAATTCCTTTTATCCTCATTTTCCAGGCTCTTCGTTGACCTTAACTTCCCGCCTCAGAATAATTTGGAAAAAGGTGCACCTTGCCCTGAAGAAGGCTGCCTTCCGAGAGAATTTTTTTTCGGATAGGTTCCGACGCCCGTGCAATAGATTGGGACCCAAATTTATTGGACCGTTTCTTTTTGTCAAGAAAGTCAATCCAGTGGCTTTTCGGCTGCGGTTGCCTAAATCAATTAAAGTTGGCAACACTTTCCACTGCTCTCTTTTGAAGAAATATATTGTTTCCAGGAGGTTCCCCCGGAAGATTTCCCAGGGTAGACTTCCGGTGGATGTTCAGGGTCAACAAGAGTTCCTGGTGGAGAAGGTTTTAGATTCTAAGCTTTCTCGTGGCCGGCTTTATTTTTTGGTCCACTGGAAAGGTTATGGCCCTGAAGAAAGGTCTTGGGTGTTGGATAAGGATTTACATGCTCCTAAACTTAAGAAGATATTCTTTCAGGAGTTTCCTCAGAAACCCGGCTCTAGGGGTTCTTTAACCCCTCCTCAAGGGGGGGGGGGTACTGTTAGGCGCGGCGGTTTTTGTCCGCGCTCTGACCGAGCAGCGGTCACGGCCGCCGCGCCTCTCGCTATGTATGTTCCTGCACGGCGCCTAGCAACGCCGGGACGCCGTGCGCGCGATAGCCGCCGGGTCCCTGGCAATGCTAGGACGCCGTGCACCCAGGGCCGCCGGGTCCATGGCAACGGGGACGCCACAGGCGGACCGCGTTCCCCGTTGCCATGAGAGTACTCACACCTGTTCTCCCCTGCTCATGCAGCAAGGCAGCTGCACGACATTCATCAATCAGGCTCTGCACTGCCATTGGAGGGTTCCCTGTTATATGCCTCCTCAGTGCCTCACACAGACGCCGGTGATAGATTCCTGCATGCTGTTCCTGCCTGGTAACGTCTGTTCCTGATTTAGCTGTATCTGGTCGATCCTGCTCCCTGTGCTCCCGAGTCCTGGAGTTCTGAAGCCGGTCCTGGGAATCCTTCCTGTCCAAAACGAACCTGTTGCAGTCATCCGAGGGTTCTCGTTATTTGGGGTTCTCTCCCGGTTTCGTGAGTAGCAGCTTCTGCCGCGAGTTGTGGCCTAGGCCGCTTTAACTTTGTATTACTTTTGTGTTGGAGGTGTTTGCAGAGGTTTCCGCTTCTCACTGTCCTCCCCAGAACTCGGCGGTGCCGTGTGGGGGAACGGACAGTGGTATCTTTTGTTGTCCTTTTTCCTTGGCGGCGTGCCGCACATACCTTTAGTTTTAGGGTTGTTAGTAGCCCCTAGCTTCTGTTTGTTTTAGTTAGAGGTCCCCTTGTTATTACCCTGTCTCGGTTCACGCTTTGTCTCTCTCTAAGACCTGGGGGCATCGAAGTTGGGCAGACCTAATCCGCCCTTCAAACGCGGCTGCCGTGGGCCCAAGAAACCATAGTCGTTCAGGCGTGAGTCGACCACACGGGTAAGACAACGGAGGTAGGGTGCTAGGGGCTATTCCCGTACCTCTCCATAGTTCAGCGTCACGTACTGGTGCTCTGAACTTGCATCACTACATCTCTCCAGTTCTGAGCATCAGGAACGTAACAGAAATGGTACTGATTGTTGTAGCAAAATTCAGCCCATTGGAGGAGCTGAACCCAATCATCTTAGGAAGAGGATACATAGATACGGAGGAAGGCCTCCAAGTCATGATTCACCGTCTCAGTTTGCCCATTGGTTTGAGGGTGATAGGCTGTAGAAAAGTTCAACCTGACTTGGAGAGCCTGGCAAAGACTTCACCAGAACTTGGCTACAAACTGAACACCTCTGTCGGAAATTATCTCCTCAGGGAGACCGTGTAATCTGAAGATCTCTTGGATGAAAACTTGAGCCAACTTGGAAGCTGACGGAAGACCGGTGAGAGGAATGAAATGAGCCATCTTGGTGAACCGGTCAACTACCACCCAGATGGTGTTGAATTTATTACACACAGGAAGATCCGTGACGAAATCCATAGATAGATGAGTCCACGGATAATGAGGAACAGATAAACGAACCAGTTGCCCAGCGGGTGACTGGCGGGGTACTTTGTGTTGGGCACATTTTAGGCAGGAGGCCACAAACTCAGCAATGTCCTTCTTTAGGGTCGGCCACCAGTATTATCTGGAAATGAATTCTAAGGTCTTTTGTATGCCCGCGTGTCCGGCGAAACGAGAGGAATGTGCCCAATGCAAGAGCTTCCTTCTGAGAGCCGGTTTAACTAAACTTTTTCTTGGCGGGGGCATAGAGTCCATCCTCACTGCGGAGAACACCACTGGATCAATAATATAATGCTTGTCAGTAGACTCAGACTAACTTTCTTGCTCCCAGGAGCGGGAAAGGGCATCAGCCTTGCGATTCTGTGACCCTGGACAAAACTGTAGTTTGAAGTCAAATCTGGAAAAGAAAAGTGCCCACCTGGCTTGGCGAGGGTTAAGACATTGACCAAAATTTACTAAGAATTCGAGTTTGTCCGATTTGTGTTTTTTTTTCTAAGTCCCAATCCGGGAATTCACTAAGCACCAATCTCGGCAGTGTTTGGACTATTCGTAATGGTTTGATTATCAAAGTTCAGAAATACGAATGAATAGACCATCGGTCAAACACGGCTGTTATTTCATACAATACGGGCATTCACTATTCATTCGTATTTGGGTGTTAGTCTCTGAGTGCTCAAGTGCGGGTCTGTTTTTTTTCGATTCTTTAAAAAAAGCAGCAAAAAAATAGACCTGCTTTTTCCAGTCGAGTTTGGATTACCATGCACGGATCAGTGAGATCTGTGCATGGTTATCTATGGGAAAGGGTCTGTTTAGTGTTAAAACATAAAAAAAAATTGCGTGGGGTCCCCCCTCCTAAGCATAACCAGCCTCGGGCTCTTTGAGCCGGTCCTGGTTGTCAAAATATGGGGGGAAAAATGACAGGAGTTCCCCCATATTTCATCAACTAGCACCGGTCTCTGCGCCTGGTCCTGGTTCCAAAAATACAGGGGACAAAAAGCGTAGGGGTCCCCCGTATTTTTGAAACCAGCACCGGGCTCCACTAGCCAGGTACATAATGCCACAGCCGGGGGGACACTTTTATACTGGTCTCTGCGGCCCTGGCATTACATACCCAACTAGTCACCCCTGGCCGGGGTACCCTGGAGGAGTGGGAACCCCTTAAATCAAGCCTCCCTGCAAGCTGGTACTTGGAGAACCACAAGTACCAGCATGCGGTTGAAAACCTGGCCCGCTGGTACCTGTAGTACTACTGCTAAAAAAATACCCCCCAAAAAACAGAACATACACACCGTGAAAGTATAAGTTTATTACATACATGCACACCTCCATACATACATACTTACCTATGTTCCCACGAGGCTCGGTCCTCTTCTCCATGTAGAATCCTTGGGGGACCTGTGAAAAAAATTATACTCACATAATCCAGTGTAGATTGTGTCCAAAGTATAATCCACGTACTTGGCAAAACAAAAAAACGGAAACCCGACCACGCACTGAAAGGGGTCCCATGTTTACACATGGGACCCCTTTCCCTGACTGCCAGGACCCCCCCTGACTCCTGTCAAAGAGGGTCCCTTCAGCCAATCAGGGAGCGCCACGTCGTGGCACTCTCGTGGATTGTGTGCTCCTGTAGTGTCTGTGAGGCAGCAAACGGCACAGATACAATGTAGCGCCTATGCGCTCCATTGTAGCCAATGGTGGGAACTTTGCGGTCAGCGGTTGACCGAAAGTAACCTCACCGCTGACCGCAAAGTTCCCACCATTGGCTACAATGAAGCGCATAGGCGCTACATTGTATCTGTGCCATGTGCTGCCTCACAGACACTACAGGAGCACACAGCCAATCAGGAGAGTGCCACGACGTGGCGCTCCCTGATTGGCTGAAGGGACCCTCTTTGACAGGAGTCAGGGGGGGTCCTGGCAGTCGGGGACAGGGGTCCCATGTGTAAACATGGGACCCTTTTCAGTGCGTGGTCGGGTTTCCGTTTTTTGTTTTGCCAAGTACGTGGATTATACTTTGGACACAATCTACACTGGATTATGGTGGTCATTCCGAGTTGTTCGCTCGGTAATTTTCTTCGCATCGCAGCGATTTTCCGCTAATTGCGCATGCGCAATGTTCGCACTGCGACTGCGCCAAGTAAATTTGCTATGCAGTTAGGAATTTTACTCACGGCATTACGAGGTTTTTTCTTCGTTCTGGTGATCGTAATGGGATTGACAGGAAGTGGGTGTTTCTGGGCGGAAACTGGCCGTTTTATGGGTGTGTGTGAAAAAACGCTGCCGTTTCTTGGAAAAACGCGGGAGTGTCTGAAGAAACGGGGAAGTGTCTGGGCGAACGCTGGGAGTGTTTGTGACGTCAAACCAGGAACGAAACTGACTGAACTGATCGCAGTTGCCGAGTAAGTCTGGAGCTACTCAGAAACTGCTAAGAAGTGTCTATTCGCAATTCTGCTAATCTTTCATTCGCAATTTTACTATGCTAAGATTCACTCCCAGTAGGCGGCGGCTAGGCGTGTGCAAAGCTGCTAAAAGCAGCTTGCGAGCGAACAACTCGGAATGAGGGCCAATGTGAGTATAATTTTTTTCACAGGTCCCCCAAGGATTCTACATGGAGAAGAGGACCGAGCCTCGTGGGAACATAGGTAAGTTTGTATGTATGGAGGTGTGCATGTATGTAATAAACTTATACTTTCACGGTGTGTGTGTCCTGTTTTTTTGGGGGTATTTTTTTAGTAGTAGTACTACAGGTACCAGCGGGCCAGGTTTTCAACCGCATGCTGGTACTTGTGGTTCTCCAAGTACCAGCTTGCGGGGGAGGCTTGCTGGGACTTGTAGTACTGCTACTAAAAACAATATTCACATTTTTTAAACATGGCTATCAGCCCCCCATCCGCCGCCCTTGGATGGGGGGGACAGCCTCGGGCTTCACCCCTGGCCCTTGAGTGGCTGGAGGGGGGGACCCCTTGATTTAAGGGGTTCCCACTCCTCCAGGGTACCCCGGCCAGGGGTGACTAGTTGGGTATGTAATGCCAGGGCCGCAGGGACCAGTATAAAAGTGTCCCCCGGCTGTGGCATTATGTACCTGGCTAGTGGAGCCCGGTGCTGGTTTCAAAAATACGGGGGACCCCTACGCTTTTTGTCCCCCGGATTTTTGGAACCAGGACCAGGCGCAGAGCCTGGTGCTGGTTGATGAAATATGGGGGAACCCCTGTCATTTTTCTCTCCATATTTTGTCAACCAGGACCGGCTCAAAGAGCCCGAGGCTGGTTGTGCTTAGGAGGGGGGACCCCACGCAATTTTTTTCGGATTTTTGACTACTTAAAACACCTTTTTAAGGTACACAATGAAGCCCTGCACGGATCTCACCGATCCGGCCGGGATTCCTTGTGTTTTGTCAGGCAGTGTTTTACTCATCACTCCCGTAAAACACTGCCTAACATTACGAATCACATCAACATCGGAAAATACGAATTGGGAAAAGTCGGCAGCTTAGTGAATGATCGTATCAGGATTCAAAAAGTTGCAGTAAAATGCACCCGATACCATTCAAGTTCAAACACCCTTCAAAACGGCAAAAACACGAATCTTTGAAAATATACCCCATTGAGCGCCTTTTAGATACAGGAGATTCTTGTGATCCGTCATGGTGTGAGAAGCTCCTTCTAACACTCTTCCAAAGCGAGTTTGATAGCCAGAAGTTCTTGATCGCCAATGGCGTAGTTACGCTCGGCAGGAGAGAACTTTCATGAGAAGAAACCACAAGGATGTAGATGACCGTCATTAGCTCTTTGAGACAGAACTGCGCCCACTCCAAAGGAAGAGGCGTCCACGTCAAGGATGAAGGGTGAACTGGTATCTGGCTGTTTCAAAACTGGAGCAGAGACGAATCTTTGTTTCAACAGATGAAAGGCTTGGGTAGCTTCTTCTGACCACTTGGAACGCTTGGCCCCCTTTTTGGTAAGAGCAGTAACAGGCACTACAATAGTGGAAACGTCTCAAATAAATTTCCTATAATAATTGGCGAATCCTAGGAATCTCTGGATACCCTTGAGGGATACAGGAATCGGCCAATCTCAGATAGCTTGAAGTTTCTCAGGGTCCATCTCCAGACCAGAACCGGATACAATGTACCCCAAGAACGGGATGGATTTACCTTCAAAGATGCATTTCTCCAACTTGCAGTAAAGGCAGTTGGTACGAAGACGGGATAGGACCTCCTTTACCCAGAATCGATGTTCCTCCAGATCATTTGCAAAGATGAGAATGTAATCGAGATAGACCACCACATGACGATAGAGAATATCCCTGAAGATCTCGTTCACGTAGTGCTGGAACACAGCTGGAGCGTTGCTGAGTCCGAAAGGCATGACGAGGTACTCATAATGTCCATCATGAGTGTTAAATGCGGTCTTCCACTCGTCACCCTTCCGGATTCGAATAAGGTTATAGGCACCCCTCAAATCTAACTTCGTGAATATAGTAGGTCCACTGACACGGTCAAATAACTTGGTGATAAGCGGCAGAGGGTACCGGTTTTTCACCGTGATGTCGTTCAGGCCCCGATAATCAATACAAGGCCGCAGGCCGCCATCCTTCTTCGTCACGAAGAAGAAGCCTGCGCCAGCTGGAGAGGAAGAAGGCCAGATAAATCCCTTTGCTAGATTTTCCTTAAGGTATTCTTCCTTGGAATGAGTCTCAGGTAATGACAAATGGATACGTGCGTCCACGGGGTGGAGCCTTCCCCGGGATGAGATCGATAGGGCAATCCCATTCTCTATGAGGGGGAAGAACGTCTGCAGAGGATTTGCTGAATACATCTGTGAAGTCTTGCTAAGGAGGAGGAGGAACATCAGAAGACTTGGAGGAGGATGTGCAAACTGGGAGCACTTTAGACAAACAAGTCTTAGAGCAGGAGGGACCCCATGCCAGGATATGGGTAGTCCTCCAGTCAATTCGAGGATTGTGAAGACGGAGCCATGGGAGGCCCAGAACCACGGGATGAGTGGCCTTTGGAATTACCAGGAAAGAAATCAGTTCTGAATGCAAGGCTCCCACCTTCAGGCGGATAGGTAGAGTCTTGGAAGAAACAACTGCATCGGAAATCCTACTACCGTCCACGGCAGTCAAGGATAAGGGATATGACAGTCTCTCAGTGGGTAGGGACCACTGCTTTACATACTTCTCAGTCATAAAGTTTCCTGCCTCCCCGGAATACAACAAGGCAATAAGATTCCTGGTACGCTGAGCCACTTGAAGCGAGACTGAGAGATTGCAATCACTTGAAGATGGAGAGTAGTACATTACTCCTAGCCGACCCTCTCCTTGGCGAGCTAGGACTTCGAGTTTCCCGGACGCTCAGGACAAGCGTTGATGACATGGGAAGATGCAGCACAATACAGGCAGAGACGTTTAGAGAGGCGTCTTCTACGCTCTGCTGGAGACAAACGAGAGTGACCTATCTGCATAGGTTCGACCTTGGGCGAAGATGGCTGGCGAGGAGGAGGAGTAGAAGTCTAAGAAGATGTTGACCTGCCTCACTCATTAGCCCTTTCACGGAACCGTAGGTCAACTTTAGTGCAGAGAGATATGAGCTCGTTCAACTTGGAAGGTAAGTCTCTGGTAGCAAGCTCATCCTTAATACGTTTCTATAAGCCTTGCCAAAAGGCTGCATAAAAAGCGTCATCGTTCCAGGAAATTTCGGAAGCCAAAGTCTGAAATCGAACTAAATACTGGCCGACAGTTCGTGTCCCCTGACGTAGCCGGAGGATTTCAGAAGAGGCGGATGTCACACGACCTGGCTCGTCAAAGATGCGCCTAAAAGTTGCCACGAAGTCAGAATATGAGGAATACAGAGGATCTGATCTCTCCCATAGGGGTGAAGCCCAGTCGAGGGCGGAGCCACTGAGGAGGGAGATAATGTAGGCAACTTTGGTGCGGTCTGTAGGAAAACTGCCAGGTTGCAACTCAAAGTGAATCTCACACTGGTTTAGGAATCCCCTGCAGGCTTTTGGGGAGACGTCAAATTTAGCAGGTGTCTGCAAATGAAGACGTGGAGGAGAAATGGGCATGGTGGGTGGGGACACCACCATAGGTACTGCAGTCAGCACACTGGACGCCCCTGACCCATGGAGGGTCGCTTGAATTTCATCCAGCCGGGAGGAGAGGTCCTGGAGACAGCGGATAACATGGCCTTGGGCAGCCTCCTGATGTTCAAGACGGGCTGCCAGTTCTTGCATCGGCCTGGTCGCTTGGACTTGATCTCCGACCGGATCCATTAGGTCAGTGCTTACTGTCACAACTGAGGGCTGGTGCTGACTATGGGAAGCCTAAGTTGTAGGAGTATTTAAACCTGGGAGGTAAGATAGGACTCCTGGACATGCGTGTGGACCTGCAGTACCAGTGCCCGAAGGCGTGACCACGACAACTGAAGATATGTTCAACGGGTTTTATTAAGAACACAGCTCAACAGGTGTATTGGCAGTTTGCAGTATGATATTCAAAAGATAACAAGTCACAGTTCCTAGACGTGCATTAGGAAGTCTCTAGGTGTGGTACAATCAGGAGACAGTCTTAAAGGACCTGGAGGTGGTATGTCCTTTACCAACACCTATGCGCTTAGAGGCGGATTGCAAACAGGAACTGGCCAGCTGAGGTAATGCAGAAGCTGGTGACTGTGTTGTAAACTGCCGGGTTTTACCAGATGGGACTGGTCCAACTGAATAGCTGTAGTGGAAGTGCTGGAGTGCACTAATGTAGCTAGAGAGCGAAGAAATATCACAAGTGATGCTTGGGATCGCAGATTACTGGAGAACGATGGCAGGGCATCGATGTAGAACAGAGACAGGGCACCGCTGGAAGCTGAAATGCTGAAAGCCGGTGTTTAGTAATCTGCCAGACGCAGGGTGCAATGATGAGACACTGCACAGTCAGGCTGCACCATGAGGAGTAGGACTGGTGCGAGTCTCTAGTGGAGTATTGAAGACAGGAACAACCACAATGAGGAGAGACTAGGGATGACAACTGAAACACTGACAATCCTCCAGCTCTGAAACAGGATATTTATACCTGCTGGGATGCAGGCATTGGCTAATCAATTAAGCAGAGTTCTGTAGCGCAGTGGACTGGAGGAAACAGCAGCACGCGACCAGAACCAACACGGCCGCGCCCACGCCACCACCCGGAGGGAAAGCCAGCCCGGGGAAAACCACGCGGAAAACAATAGCAACAGTGGCGGAGGCCGCGGCAGGCAGGAGACGCCACACCATCCACCCGCACAGCCAGATCACAGGGACAGCGGCAGAGACCGCAGTGGGCAGATGACGTCACACCCAGCTCTCTGCACACTGAAGGTTCAGGACCGGCGGCAACGGAGATCGCGGCGGGCAGGAGACGCCACACCTGCCCACCCGCGCAGCAAGGCCACAGGGACAGCGAGAGAGACCGCAGTGAGCATGAGACGTCACACCCAGCTCTCCGCACACCAAAAGCACAGGCACGGCTGCGGTGGGCACGGCTGCGGCGGGCACGGCTGCGGCGGGACGAGAACGCCACTCCGGGACCTGACAAGCACAACGAGAAGGGCACTGCAACAGCGCCGCGGGCCAACAGCGAAGCGACGCAGAATATATACATCAGCAACACAGCTGGGACCCGACCCTGGAACGCAGAGCCAGCCTCAGAAGACATTTGACTGGTAAGAAATGACGACCAGTTACCCGAACCGTGATACAGGCTAAATTAATTTGATACACATAGGTTCCTTTGTTCCGCAGCCCTAAAATAGCTCAAAGACCTTAGTCCTGATCTATTGCAGAGCATTAATTTATAAAACCAAAAAATATATATACTACACATCACTATAATACCACACAGGCATCTCTAGTCCTGTGCACACCTGACAACAGTACTGATTTGGAAATTGGGGCATTTTATATAAGGTTCCCATTCTACCCAAAGCTTTCCTCCAAATTGTGATGTCTGCCACTCATAAAGCCGCCCCTGTGTTGCAACACAATTTAGGATTGTCCTGCTATATTCAGGGTATGACCACAACAGTGTATTCAAACCTAGGGGTTTTATTTCCAAGTGATCTAACATTGGTCCATAACATTGGACAAGAACAAGTCTTGCTCACTGCGCCATCAGCCGTAACATGATTGACCTGCCACTGCGCTCAGCGGGTGGAGCGGGGACAGCACCCAGCACGGTTCTTCAAAATGGGGGCGTGTCAGGTACAGGGTCTATGTCGTTGGATGCAGACTTCCAGGAGCCGGCTGTCCGGATCTGACGGCCAGCATGAAGGCTGACCGGTGCCTAAAACTATCAGGAATCATGAATGATGGTTGCGATGGTGATCCAAGGCTGCGTCCTCAGACGCAGCACTCGGTTCTCGCTAATGCAAACAGGAGGTGTCTATCTTTTACAGACGCCCGCTGCTGCATTAGAATTTTAATGACATGGAATTACACAGTCGCTTCCTTGCGGCTGTACAATACTTACAAACATGAATCAGGCCTTTGCTCGTGTTGACTTGTACCCATTAGAGGCAGGAAAATGAACGATATTGGTCCAATGTGATTGCGGATGGTGTATGCAGACACACATCATGACTGCACATCACTTAAAATTGAATAAGCCCCCTAGTTTTAATAGTTTTGATGCCCTAGAATGGTTTTAGTGCCGTCTTCACCACATTTCTACATAACTCCAGTTCCCCATTCTCTCCCTTGTCCCAACTATGAGGGTCATTCCGACCCGTTCGCATGCAGCGGTTCTTCTGCGGCGCGAATGGGTCGGAACAGCACATGCACAGTGGCCGCATTGCGCCCGCACGTCATTGCGCCGGGCAGCGGCCAGAACAAAGGAGAAAGTGATCGCTAGTGTGATCGCTAGAAGATTGACAGGGAGGAGGCGTTCTGGGGCGTCTACTCACCGTTTTCCGGGCGTGGAGATCCGAACGCAGGCGTGTCCAGGCGTTTGGAAGGCGGATGTCTGACATCAATCCCGGGACCTTTGTCGCTGGATCCGTCTCACAGGTTAAGTAGGTCTGACCCTGGTCTTGATCTATCTATCTATCTATCTATCTATCTATCTATCTATCTATCTATCTATCTATCTATCTATCTATCCACAGAAGCGATGACCAGCACTCAGCATAAAGAATCCACTGCCCTCCAAACGAGAACCTCTGAAGACGGATTAAAATCCGAAACGTTAGAAACTAACACCTGTTGCCACAGTGTGTCTCCTTACTGTTACAAGTCCCTGTGAGTGCTGTCCATCCATTCCAGATATATATATATATACACACACATATATACATATATATATATATATATATATATATATAAAAATATATATAGGTTTGGATATGGGTGACCAGCGCTTGGGATTCCGCCGGTCACCATACCGACGCCAGGATACTGGGGGGCGAGCACAATGAATCCCATTGTAGGCTCGCTGCACGAGCAAACGCTGCAGGCTTGGTGGCGAGCTGTGCTCACCACAGGTTCTATTCCCACTCTATGGGTGTCGTGGACACCCACGGGTGGGAATAGTCCCTGCTGGTCAGCATGCCGATTGTTGGGATTTTAAGGATGCGGTATGCAGGCGGAGGTATTGTGAGACTGCTGGTCACATAACTACATCCTATATATATTTATCTCTCTCTATATATATATATATATATATATATATATATATATATATTTATATATATATCTATATCTATATATCTATACCCCTACGGGGACAGCGGAGTGCCGGGCTGTTTCCATGGACTATCTATATATCTATATATATACATAGACTTGTAGCTTTTGTGAAAACACACTTCACTCCGTGAAGATATTTATTGTGAAACAGGTAACGTTTCGGGGACGTATCCCCTTCCTCAGACTCTGTGGAAGGGGATACGTCCCCGAAACGTTACCTGTTTCACAATAAATATCTTCACGGAGTGAAGTGTGTTTTCACAAAAGCTACAAGTCTGTGAGTGCCACCTGATTTCTTTTGCTGTACATTGGTGGGCCGGCTGGTCCACAAGGAAGGGCACCACAGCCAGCTGATTTGGAGGAGTGACGGGGCAATCTCTGGATATATATATACATATATACAAACAAGTTTCTGTTTGTATATATTTAAGTAGGTGGCCATGGGCTACATGCACCCCACCATGAGTGGTGAGTTCAGACATTGCACCCCGCTTCTGTGGTGGGGCGTGCTGTGGTTTTATATTTGTTTTTTTATATATATATATATATATATATATATATATTCTCCAAAACGTTCAGTATAGCGCAACAGGATCTGTTATTATCCAGAGTTTTAGTTCCAGATTGAGTGCAGCTTCAGATCCACTCCAAGCCACTGGAGTAATGGTAAAGACTGTCAAAAAATGGAGAGCGCACTCTTGATTATATAGAAAGTAACAACTTTTACTTGTAACATCTGATTACATACATTGAGGTTAAAATTTAACCGCAAAGGTGTTTCCCCCGCGACTTAGCCGATATCGTCTTCTGATCCACGGCTTGTCCCACCACCGGCTCTGATTCCGGAGGATGACGTCACAGCGTCCACGTCACTCAGCCACGCCCAACGCGTTTCGTACTTCAGGTACTTCGTCAGGGGGTGTGGTTAACCAACTACTCGATCTCTCTATATACCCATTCTGGGTGTTGTTCTCAATATTTTCACATAAAAACATAATCATTTCATATATCTTATACACCATTAATATATCACAATCATATATATAAAAAACTAGCTTAGATCATAGACATTTCATTTCACATTTAACAAAGTATAAAAAACATCTTTAATCAATAATCTTCTTAATAGATGTGTCAGCTGGAACGTTTCTACATAACCATGATTCAAGGAAAACCTATACAATCCACTCAGACAATGGTATCACTCAATCCCTGTATCTATACCCTTTTAGTCACTACTTACTTAGTGAAAAATGAGGGATCTCAACATAATGGCAGTGCCATGCCAAGGTATTCCCCCCCCCCGCCCCCTCCCCCCTTTGCATTTTTCATGTTTTGTTGCCTCACAACCTGGACTTGAAGGTTTGCATCATTTCATTCACAGAACATGGCTACTACTTTGAAGATTTTTTTTTTTTAATTGCGAAGCAAACAACAAATAGGACAAAATAACAGAAAACTTCAGAGTGCATAACTATTCAGTACTTTGTAGAGCCACCTTTTGCGGCAATTACAGCTGCAAGTCGCTTTGGATAAGTCTCTATGAGCTTGCCACATCTTGCCACTGAGATTTTTGCCCATTCCTCAAGGCAAAACTGCTCCAGCTCTTTCATGTTGGATGGTTTCCGTTTGTGAAGTCTGACCACAGATTCTCAATTGGATTGAGATCTAGGCTTTGACTAGGCCATCCAACACATTTATATGTTTCCCCTTAAACCACTCGAGTGTTGCTTTAGCAGTCTGCTTTGGGTCATTGTCCTGCTGGAAGGTGAACCTCCAGTCTCAAATCACAGGCAGACTGAAACAGGTTTTGCTCAAGAATATCAAAGATTTGGATATTTTTTTATAACCCAACCCTGACTTGTATTGTACTTCTCAACAACTTTGTCCCTGACTTGTTTGGAGAGCTCCTTGGTCTTCATGGTGTGATGCCTCTTGCTTAGTGGTGTTGCAGCCTCTGGGGCCTTTCAGAAAAGGTGTGCTTATACTGACAAATCATGTGACACTTAGATTGCACGCAGGTGGACTGCATTTCGCTAATTATGTGACTTCTGAAGGTAATTGGTTGCACCAGAACTTTTGAAGGTCATCCTAGCAAAGGGGGTGAATACATATGCACATGCCAATTTTACAAATTTTATTTATAAAAATTATTTTTTATACTTGCCTGTATAACTCTCCGGACACTATTTCTACCCTCCCTGACCCTCACACGCACATCTCAAACTATCTGACCTCATGTTTTCTGCAGCAGTAAGACTCTCAATGGAGTTATGTAAACCTCTATCTGACAAGGAAGTGTCTACCACCGTTAAACTACAAAAACCTTCTAAAGCCCCAGAACTGGACGGCCTACCCTTTGCTTACTATAAAATGTTTGAGTGCACTCTCGTCCCTCATCTGACATCTACTTTCAATAAAGTTCTTAAAGGCGACTTTTTCCATGACGAAACCACCAAAGCGTTAATTACTATTATACCCAAACCAGGTAAAGACCAACAACTAGTCCCTAATTATCGTACTATTTCCCTCCTCAACACCGATTTAAAACTATTTGCAAAAATACTGGACTTACGGCTAACCCCCTTCTTCCGTCTCTCATACACCCCTACCAAGTTGGATTCGTCCCCTCTCGTTAGGCTCTGGATAACACCAGACACACCATTAATTTGATTCATCATGCTAATACCACCAAATTCCCTTCTCTTCTGCTGGCCTTAGATGCGGAGAAAGCATTTATAGGGTCTCCTGGGCTTTCCTCAATCGAACCCTCCGTAGCTTCAGCTTTCAAGGGGAATTTCTCCAAGCCATTATGGCACTCTATTATAACCCCTCTACTTCGGTCTTAACTAACGGAATTCTTTCAGACTCTTTCGCTATCTCCAATGGCACACGACAAGGATGCCGTCTGTCTCCTCTTATATTCGCTTTAATCATCAAACCTCTCACTTGTCGTATCCGTGTTAACCCGGACATTTCGGGTTTTACTGTTAAAGATTCCCAGTACTTTCCCTTTTCGCAGAGGACATCCTCCTTACTCTTACTAACTCATTAATTTCGCTGCTCAACCTTTTTAAAGAATTGTCTCTCTACAGGGACCTCTCCGGCTATAAGGTTAACAACGACAAATCAGAAGCTCTTCCCCTGCATATCCCAGCCAACACACTGAATCTTCTTAAAACCAATATTTCTTTTATATAGCGCCATACCTCCATTAAATACTTAGGTGTCTATATCACCAAATCTTACCACACTCTATACGAGGTGAATTACCCTCCCTTATTTAAGGAGATATCTCAAAACATGCTAGGCTGGAAAAAAACACTTATTTTACTGCATAGGTAGAATTAATGCTATTAAGATGACTGTTCTCCCCAAGATATTATACCTTTTCCAGACTCTCCCAATCCCTGTTCCTCTTCGGATTTTGTCAACCCTCCAAACTCAATATGGTGAATTCGTCTGGAATGATAGGAAGCCGAGATTATGCAGAGAAATTCTCCAGAAGAACTCTACACATGGTGGTTTGGGTCTTCCCTCCCTGTCGAGATATTACCATGCCTCAGCACTCAGCCAATTAGTCGCCTGGCCTTCCCCAAAACACATGAGAAGATGGTTGGCTTAGAGAGTGACCTAACTCAGGTTGCTTCCATCTCTCACCTTCCATGATTCCCTCGTACCTATAGGCCTAAAACTTTTCAGTCAGTGCCGACAGTTTCCCTAACGCTTTCGGTATGGGACTCATTACATACTAAACTCTCACTTCACACATCCCCCTCCCCCCTGACTCCCATTTGGAATAACCCCTCCTTCGTCCTGGGCTGGTCTTCTCATATGGATTCCAAGTGGTCAAAGGCAGGCATCTCCTGCTTTCATCATATACTCCATAATAACATTACATACTCCTTTGCAGACCTTCAAACGAAACACTCCCTCCCAACTTCTTATTTCTATCAGTACCTTCAAATCCGAGATTTTATCATGTCCTCTACTAGGAAATCGCCTCTTCTTAATGTCCCAACTCCAATGGACGCCTTTGTATATACCGCTCCATGGATCGAGGCATTAACTCTCTCCTGTATCAGTCTATTTTATCACCAGTTTCTTCCCCCCGTGCGTCACATGAACTTGCATGGGAAACGGATCTAGGGACTTCCCTTAATGACGACACATGGAACTCTATTCGATTAAATATTTCTAAATGTTCTATCAGTGTCTCCATCAAGGAAAACTCCTTCAAAATATAGACACGTTGGTATCTAGTCCAAGAATGATTACACCAAATATATCCAAGTACGTCCAACCTCTGCTGGCGACAATGTGGCCACATTGGCTCTTATTTTCATATTTGGTGGAACTGCACTAAGATCGCTTCCTTTTGGTCCTTGGTCCGACACCTCATTCAGTCAGTTATACTTGACTGCCCCCACTCTCCCCTGAGACGCTTCTGTTGTGTGCCCCAGCCTATCAGCTATCTAGCCTGCGCAACTAAGCTCTAAATCGCTAAATCATGGAAACATCTCACCCCTCCCACACTTCATGAACTTGTGAACCGTATCTGGTTTGTAGCGAAGATGGAATACCTCTCCTCCCTGATGAACAACACAGTGGACAAATTTCACAATATATGGACTCCTTGGTATGCTCAATTTCAAGTGGCTCTCCCAGGTCTCCATTAATTTGCCCTACCCTCTTACTCGTTTTTCCTCCCTCTACACTCGCTCTCAGCTCTCTTCTGTCTTCGTCTTCTTCTTCTTTCCTCCTTTTCTCTCCCTTTTTTTTTGTTTATTCTCTCTCTTCAATTTTGCTTAATTCCACTACCTCTTTTCTCTCTCTTTTTATCTTTTTTTTTTTTTTTTTTTTAATATAAGTCCCCCCAGTGGTTCTACTGGTTGGCCCTTAGAGGTGTACTTCACCTATTGTTTTTGTTTGCATTTTGCAAAAAGCTCAGTACGCATGATTTCCTAGGCTATGTAGCCTTGCGTGCAATCCGTGGTTCTCATTTATGTTTATAGACTATGTCAATTTGTACCCTTTGTTACTGTGCTTCAACTGTATCTACTGTTTCTATATGACATTGTTACTCTCCTTTCAATAAAATTTGTGAATGGAAAAAAATATATTTTTTATATAAATTTTTCTCATTTCACTTCATCAACTTAGACTATTTTGTGCATCTCTATCACATAAAATTCAGATAAAAAATAATAACTTTAAATTACAGGTTGTAATGTAGCAAAATACAGTAGGTAAAAAGCCAAGGGGGGTGAATACTTTAGTAAGGCACTGTATATATATAAATCCCGACACCTGGCATACCGACAATTATTCTCCCTCTTGGGGGTCCACACCCCCCCTGGAGGGAGAATAAATAGCGTGGAGCGCGTAGCACGCCATTGTGCCCGCAGCGTGGCAAGTGCAGCGAGCCCGCAAGGGGCTCATTTGCGCTCGCCCAGCTGTTGGTATGCCGGCGGTTGGGATCCCAGCCACCGGCATACCATACTACACCCCACTGAATATGTAAGGGTATCGATACAAAAGAAAAAGCATAATTGCAAACAATTAACAACCAAGATGAGAAACTGCAAGTCTACTGCCAAATCCAGGCCTGGGTGTCCTTTCAGTAATAACTCCGTGCATCTGGTTTCCCTAATTGGAGCAAAGGGGAGGGGGGGCAGTTTCCTGGGGGCAAAAGGCTTTGTGCTTTCCAGGGGGGAACGTGGTGCATCTCTGTATATGCTCCCCCCCCCCCCCCCCTTCCCCAGTCTCCCACCATTTCATGTTTCCCCGTAACACCAGGTGCAAGTGCACAACAGGATATCACCACGGAGCATTTTCCCTGCGGCTTAGTAACGACCCTTGCTATGTGTGGCACGTGGTAGCAGAGGTCATGGAGCTCTTTGTCAGTAGGCAGAGAATATGACCAGTATAGAATAAGTGGCCTAAGGGAGTAAAACTGTCAATTCTGGGTCAGTGTGTGTCAGAGCAATAGTCAGGCCGGTTAGGTGGAATTACAGACTGCATCATCTCATCCATAGGGAAATTGGTTTCCTGTAAACCTCTTTGTAGCAGATTATCTGACCCCTACAATCAGCGGCCTGACCTGCTGAACATGAATGGATAGTGCACTCCAGATTTATAATCTGAACAACAATATATCCATGGAAACATCAAACCTCTCTTCAGAGTATTGCTGCATTAATTACTGTTCAGACACCCCATTATTCCCCTAGTAGTATAGACACACAGCACCCTTGTGCAGTCACACAGAGCACTAATGTATCTAATTTCCTCTTACTAGCCTCAATATGTGCTGGGAATCAGCAAACAAGTGACTTTACTTCAGGTAAAAGATATCCATTGACAACAATGAACTTGTACCATGATGTGGGTGAGAGCATTACCGAACTTAACCTAATCAATATATGTAGCTATATGCAGAGGAATAAATAGTGCTTATCATTGCTCTGCAGTATTATCATACCCTCCAACTGCACCTTTTTGGCAGGTACACTACCTTATTTTTATGGTCTGTACCTGCTAAAAAGGGCTTTGTACCGATTTTTGACTCTCCATATTTCCATTAAATCTACAGGAAAGGGGGCATAACCGTGGCCACACCCCCTTTCCTAATTTGTACCGGTGTTTATGTGTAAAATGTTGGAGGGTATGTATTATATGCACTCGCCCTGCACCAGAAACAGGTTGGTTGGGGCGATGGGTAGAATCTCGACAGGGGACAGGTAAGTAACCCTAACCCCCTAACCTTAACCCTCCCTTACCGCAGCCTAAACTTAACACTCCCCTTACCCCCACCCCCCCTGCAGCCTAACCCTCCCCGGCAGTGCCTAAACACCCCCCTTTCCCGCAACCTAAGCCTAACCACCCCCACAGCCTAAACCTAAGCACCCCCCCCCCCCCTTCCCTGTTTGGGATGCTGGTGCTCCAGTGTTGGGATTCTGGCTATGTTATTTTGACTGCCAGGATCCCGACTGTCGGGTTCCTGACAGGATACCCCAGAAACAAATGTGTTTCAACTTTCAAAGGGATCAGCGAGGAGTTCTGCTGTACAGTGATGGGCTGAGAGTGGGAGACACCAGGACCACTTCATGCAGGTCAGTTCTGTGCTAGAAGGACGCAAATAATAAAAGTTCTTTGAGAAGTTCTCACATTGGGGGTGATTCAGACCTGGTCGCTGTCCTGCTGATGTTGCAGACCTGCGATTGGATAGTCGCCGCCCAAGGGGGAGTGGAAATTTCCTTGTACAAGTGTGCGATCGCATTCGGGCAGCTGCAAATCTGTTCACACCTCACTCAGTGCGTGCAGTGTGTGCGCAGCCCAGGACTTACTCCTACAGTGCAATCACATCAGGCTGTTCGGGGCCAGAGCTGACGTCACAAACCCTCCCTGAAAATGCTTGGGAACACCTGCGTTTTTCCAGACACTCCTAGTAAACGGTAATCTACCACCCACAGACGCCCTCTTCCTGTCACTCACCTTGAAATTTTAGCACCATCCTGTCACTGACCGGCAATGCTCGTTGTTGTCCAACGCGCATGTGCATTGCGGTGCATACACATGCGCAGTTATGACCTGATCACCCGCTGTGTGAAAATGCACAGCAGCGATCAGGTCTGAATCAGGCTCATAGTACATACGGAGCACACTGGGATTTATAGTTCCACAACAGCTGGTGGGGCAGCCTTCTGTATGCAAAGGTGGCCTGTTAAAAGAATATGTGCATCTTAGTGGCCTTTATATATACAGAATAATATTGACAGTTGTGAATTGGCTACAACATTGCCTCTAAATTATTATTTATTATTATCAGTTATTTATATAGCTCATACATAGATTCTGCAGCGCTCTACAAAGAATATTTTCCCATTCAAATCAGTCCCTGGCCCAGTGGAGCTTACCATTTGTATTGTGTACCTACACATACACACTAAGGTTAATTTTTTGTTGGAAACCAATTAACCTACCAGTTATGTTTTTGGATTTATAATCGGAACCAGAAGCAAAACACTGGGGTCTGCGCACACCTCTAATATCCATAGTTTTCAGCTCTCTCTGAACATTTGGAAGACCCACAAGACTTCATTTTGGGAGAATAATTAATTAAATGGCTCATGCCAGGACAGGTGTCCTGGTTTTGTCCAGGCGGTGCATACAGAGCCATCTTAATGTATAGACACACTGGGCAGCTGCCTAGGCCACCACAATTCTAGGGGCCTCCAAGCGTCGCAGAAAGTGTTCACACAATCAGAGCAGCGAGTCAACATTCTCTACCTGCCTTCCAGCCTGCAGCCAGACAGTGAATGTCTGTCAGCATGCTGATTGGTGGATGGCTGGAGTTATCCACCAATCAGAGTGCTGACAGTTATTCACTGAATGGAAGAATGTGGAGAGACAGCACGGAACCTCAGGAGGGGTAAGATATAATTTGTTTTTATTGGTTCCTGTGAATGATTGTGTAGGGGCCCAGTACATTGTTTTGTCCAGGGACTACAATGTTGTTAAGGTAACACTGGGTGCACCCATGACCTTACGTGAGAGACATAGGGAGCAGAGGCATCTGAGTGGATCCATTTTGACACTTTGAAAGCTCTTTCCATAGAAAAGGATATTACGTATCGAAGTCAAGCTCCAAAAACATTTAGTCTTCAGTGCTTGATACAGTGGTGTATCTATCATAGGTGCAGGGTATGCGGTGAACACAGGCCCATGGGTAAAGGGAGCTTCACACTGCACACCCTGCACAGACCTATTTGCCTCTGTTCCTTATACTCATCTAGCAGGCCCATCTTTGCAGTGATATATTCAAAAAGATGACGCCTCACAGGAGCAGCAAATACTCCCTGGGAAGGGAGGCGCCAGAGGGACGAGGTATGGTGGCTTTTCTGCACATGTGTGTATACAGTGGAGGGGTCACATAGACCCCCGAGGCCCTTAAAACACACATGGCTTGGAAAATAGCACAATCGCAACAGTCTACAATATCTGCTGCGGTTCCCTTGTAATGCATACCCCCAACAATTAATACAGAAACCCTCAGAAATCGTCTGTTTTAGTAGGACTGACCCTAACAGTAGTTTGATACATCTGCCCATAAACAAAAATGTTTGTTTCTCGGAGCTCTGGAAAATGCAATATTATATTACACACTCAGGAACGCAACTGTAATAAATCAATAACCTTAAGGTATTAAAAGTAAACAAGCAGTGGATATTTCAGAAGATTTTCGCTGTGACAACTTTAAAAGACACAATATAAAGACTTTAAAAGGCAATAACAGTTATAGACACTAACACAAAAATAATCACTTTCTCATGTATTTGACCTCAAATGAGCAGCACTCTTTAATATGACCTAAAAGGAATGAATGGAATCCAAAGAGCTCACACCCTTCATACCGACCAACTACTCCCCTTCTTTGGAACTGATTATTGGCTAACAATTTCAATACGCAAGACATACCATGTCGTAAGTAGATGTAAATGATCCCAGCATGGTTGTGCAAAAGTGAGACTATGAGGTCTATTCAAATGATGTCGGATCCTTTCTGACAGAAAGGTTCTGACATTTCAGTATTCAATTTGCGGCCAAATACGACACTTGCGTTTCCGACAATGCCAATCCGACTTTTTTTTTAAAGTCAGATTGACATTGTCGGAAACGGGGCTAAAACCTGTCGGATTTGGGCTGCTAATCCGACAAAACACGTGGTTCTGCGGCTAATCCACCAATCCATGTGTTTTCCGACAAGTCGGAATTTCTGACTGAAAAACGGCAGTTTGATTGAATAGGTCGAACCTGGATTTGACCTTAAAATGTCGGAAACTGCAGTTGTACCGACAAGTCGGGAATTCCGACTTGAATTGAATAGACCCCTATGAAGTTTATTGCTGCAACAGCCTAGAAATTATAGAGACACCAAAAGATATCCCGCACCAATTTTATAGGTAAGTACTCAGATGGTTTATCCCCTCTCAGAATTAAGCATTTAGTAATATAAGCTATACAATGGCTATTTATTTGCTCTGAGGTGCTAACCCACTACTCACAAGGAGAATCATCGACACAAAGAAAAGAAGAGCTCAATCATGAGTGCACTGGGACAACAATAAAAAGTTCAATCTTTATTGGTATACATTAAAAAATATTTTGCATGATGTGAAATAAGGTGAAATTTACAAAACAAAAAATAATAAAGGGTGAAATTATAATAAAAGGTATATTAAAATAGAATTAAATAGTCAAAGCTACTATAATACATTGTGGTAGAGAAACTTTTTTAATAAAGGCTGTCACACCCCTCTACCCTTTACTTAATGTACGTTTGATACCTACCATTAGCCTGCTGAGCTTAAGGAATCTTTTCTATGTTTTTTCTATGTGTGTATCAAAATTACTTTTTTTTTTAAACTTATAAAACCTATAGTATCTGTGCGGTTTGGTGTTAATTACATATAGGGGACAGAATCTCCCCCACTTGGTTGGTCACCTAGTGTGTGAGACGCAAATGACGCCACTGTCATGGCGCTGCGTTCCACACCACATTCACCACGTCACACACTTCCGTGTTTACATCGGAAGTGACGTCATCACCATGGCGGCGCGCTCCAATTCTTCTTTCACATCTTTTAAACAAATTCAGTCACTTGGTCTCTTCTCTTAGCTAAAGGCTACCTGCTAGACTGGAATCTTTTCACTGTTATAACAATTGTGTCTGCATTATAGCATAATCTGAATACGCCGGCCGGAAATGACGCATGCGTTCCACCACGCTCTCCCGGCGGCAGGGCTATTTTATGCTATTTCATGATGTTCTGGTTATTTTCCTGGTTTCTTTCTCTTTTTAATTCTTTCCATCTAAGTCTAATTGTCACTTTTTGAGTGCCATTTAGAATATTATAAAACGTTTTTTTAGTGCTCTAGAAAAATTCATTACAGGAAGTGATGTCATCACAAATTGCCCTTTTTGGGTATAAATAAAGCATGCTTGCTCACTGTGTCCATTCCCTTGATGAAGTCCTGTTGCTGACGGACGAAACGCGTTGGGACCACTTGCGGACATCTCCTTTTATGGACAGATAAGCCTTTTACATTTTGAACTCTGTACGCATGCCTTCCAGCCATTTTATGGACAGATAAGCTCTATATAATTTCTTATCCTGTACGCATGTTATACAGCCATTTATGTCATTTTATGTATTTTTATGTCACTTGGGCCAAAATTTACTAAAAAATCGAGTTTGTCCGATTTGTGTTTTTTTTTCTAAGTCCCAACATGGGAATTCACTAAGCACAAATCTCGGCAGTGTTTGGACTATTCGTAATGGTTTGAATGACAAAGTTCAGAAATACGAATGAATAGACCATCAGTCAAACGCGGCTGTTATTTCCTACAACACGGGTGTTCACTATTCATTCGTATTTGGGTGTTGAGTGCTCAAGTGCGGGTGTATTTTTTTGCGATTCGTTAAAAAAAGCAGCAAAAAAATAGACCTGCTTTTTCCAAGCGAGTTTGGATAATCATGCACGGATCAGTGAGATCTGTGCATGGTTATCTATGGGAAAGGGTCTGTTTACTGTAAAAACTTGAAAAAAAATTGTGTGGGGTCCCCCCTCCTAAGCCAAACCAGCCTCGGGCTCTTTGAGCCGGTCCTGGTTGAAAAATTATGGGGGGAAAATTGACAGGGGTTCTCCCATATTTGAACAACCAGCACCGGGCTCTGAGCCTGGTCCTGGTGCCAAAAATACGGGGGATAAAAAGCTTAGGGGTCCCCCGTATTTTGAACACCAACACCGGGCTCCACTAGTCAGAGAGATAATGCCACAGCCGGGGGACACTTTTATATAGGTCCCTGCGGCCCTGGCATTAAATCACTAACTAGTCACCCCTGGCCGGGGTACCCTGGAGGAGTGGGGACCCCTTAAATCAAGGGGTCCCCCCCTCCGGCCACCCAAGGGCCAGGGGTGAAGCCCGAGGCTGTCCCCCCATCCAAGGGCTGCGGATGGGGGGCTGATAGCCATGTGTAAAAAAAAGAATATTGTTTTTTGTAGCAGTACAAGTCCCAGCAAGTCTCCCCCGCAAGCTGGTACTTGGAGAACCACAAGTACCAGCATGCGGGGGGGGGGGAAACGGGCCCACTGGTACCTGTAGTACTACTACAAAAAAATTACCCAAATAAAAACAGAACTCACACACCTTGAAAGTAAAACTTTATTACATACATGCACACCTACATTCACACATACTTACCTATGTTCACACGAGGGTCGGTCCACTTCTCCAAGTAGAATCCATGGGGTACCTGTGAATAAAATTATACTCACAAAAATCCAGTGTAGATCGGTCCTCTTCTGAGCTTGTAATCCACGTACTTGGCAAAAAACAAACCGAAAAACCCGAACCACGCACTAAAAGGGGTCCCATGTTTTTTACACATGGGACCCCTTTCCCCGACTGCTGAGACCCCCTGTGACTCCTGTCATAGAGGGTCCCTTCTGCCAATCAGGGAGCGCCACGTCGTGGCACTCTCCTGATTGCCTGTGCGCTCCTGAGCTGTCAGTCAGGCTGCGCACGGCAGAGATACAATGTAGCGCATAGGCGCTACATTGTATCCAATGGTGGGAACTTTGCGATCAGCGGTTGACCGCGAGTAACCTCACCGCTGACCGCAAAGTTCCCACCATTGGATACAATGTAGCACCTATGCGCTACATTGTATCTCTGCCGTGCGCAGCCTGACTGACAGCTCAGGAGCGCACAGGCAATCAGGAGAGTGCCACGACGTGGCGCTCCCTGATTGGCTGAAGGGACCCTCTGTGACAGGAGTCACGGGGGGGTCTCTGCAGTCGGGGAAAGGGGTCCCATGTGTAAACATGGGACCCCTTTCAGTGCGTGGTTCGGGTTTTTCAGTTTGTTTTTTTGCCAAGTACGTGGATTACAAGCTCAGAAGAGGACTGATCTACACTGGATTTTTGTGAGTATAATTTTATTCACAGGTACCCCATGGATTCTACTTGGAGAAGTGGACCGACCCTCGTGTGAACATAGGTAAGTATGTGTGAATGTAGGTGTGCATGTATGTAATAAAGGTTTACTTTCAAGGTGTGTGAGTTCTGCTTTTATTTGGGTATTTTTTTGTAGTAGTACTACAGGTACCAGCGGGCCCGTTTCCCCCCGCATGCTGGTACTTGTGGTTCTCTAAGTACCAGCTTGTGGGGGAGGCTTGCTGGGACTTGTAGTACTGCTACAAAAAAAAAAATCTTTTTTTTTTTACACATGGCTATCAGCCCCCCATCCGCAGCCCTTGGATGGGGGGGACAGCCTCGGGCTTCACCCCTGGCCCTTGGGTGGCTGGAGGGGGGGACCCCTTGATTTAAGGGGTCCCCACTCCTCCAGGGTACCCCGGCCAGGGGTGACTAGTTAGTGATTTAATGCCAGGGCCGCAGGGACCTATATAAAAGTGTCCCCCGGCTGTGGCATTATCTCTCTGACTAGTGGAGCCCGGTGCTGGTGTTAAAAATACGGGGGACGCCTACGCTTTTTGTCCCCCGTATTTTTGGCACCAGGACCAGGCGCAGAGCCCGGTGCTGGTTGTTCAAATGTGGGGGAACCCCTGTCAATTTTTTCCCCATATTTTTGCAACCAGGACCGGCTCAAAGAGCCCGAGGCTGGTTTGGCTTAGGAGGGGGGACCCCACGCAATTTTTATTTTTTTTATTTTAACACTTTAAATTTTTTTTTATAAGGTGCACAATGAAGCCCTGCACGGATCTCACAGATCCGGCCGGGATTCCTTGTGTTTTGTCAGGCAGTGTTTTACTCATCACTCCCGTAAAACACTGCCTGACATTACGAATCACATCGACATCGGAAAAGACGAATGTTGCAAACTCGGCAGATTAGTAAATGACCGTATCAGGATTCAAAAAGTTGCAGTAAAATGCACCCGATACCATTCGAGTTCAAACACCCTTAAAAACGGCAAAAACACGAATATTAGTAAATATACCTCTATGTGTATTAAATCTTTATTTTTTTAATATATACACGGCTCAGGCTATATACTGTTTGTATTCTGGGAATATGCTGGTTCCCTAATTAAGCCTATGGAATTGAGCAGTGTTATAATCAGAAATTTTAAACGGTACACACTATGTTTGCTTTTTTCTGTTTTATTCACATGTACTAAGCAACAAAGAAGTACTGCTTGAGCAAAGTTTCTATGGTTATCAGATTTGTGATCTAAGCCAGTTTTTACCATACCCTTCTGTTATACCTTCATTTACCCTGACATACCAACCACACTCTTGTGCGCTTGTATTCACTAATTCTTGTAATATATATATATATATATATATATATATAAAAATAATAAAGTGACCAGCCTATAATGTGCTTAAAGTGACATTTGTGCACTTAGTGCTACACATGTGAACACAAGGACAGGAATAACAAAGCTTGTCTTTTAAGAGCTGAGTCTTCGGACCATATTTTCGGCCCAATGATATGAGATGTATCCAGACAGTAGGATAAGAAAAAGGACAAATAATACATATGTATTAGGTGTTCTTTAGGAGATTCTGTCCCCTATATGTAATTAACACCAAAACGCACAGATACTATAGGTTTTATAAGTTTAAAAAAAAAGTAATTTTGATACACATGTAGAAAAAGCATAGAAAAGATTCCTTAAGCTCAGCAGGCTAATGGTAGGTATCAAACGTACATTAAGTAAAGGGTAGAGGGGTGTGACAGCCTTTATTAAAAAAGTTTCTCTACCACAATGTATTATAGTAGCTTTGACTATTTAATTCTATTTTAATATACCTTTTATTATAATTTCACCCTTTATTATTTTTTGTTTTGTAAATTTCACCTTATTTCACATCATGCAAAATATTTTTTAATGTATACCAATAAAGATTGAACTTTTTATTGTTGTCCCAGTGCACTCATGATTGAGCTCTTCTTTTCTTTGTGTCGATGATTCTCCTTGTGAGTAGTGGGTTAGCACCTCAGAGCAAATAAATAGCCATTGTATAGCTTATATTACTAAATGCTTAATTCTGAGGGGATAAACCATCTGAGTACTTACCTATAAAACTGGTGCGGGATATCTTTTGGTGGCAAGAGATAGACAGTGAAACTGCGCATGTTGGTGAAATCCAGATGCGCCCAAGTGCCGCATGCAGCGTGTGTAACAAAAATGAGAGTGGTGGGATGAGGCAATAGAGTAGAAAAAGAGAAAAAAGGGAAGGGAAGTGGGAATGCATGCAATATAGACAAGCACAGAAAGTCTAAAGGTTGGCCGCTGGGCAATACATAACCGTGTGCGGCTAAGTGACGAATACAAATTCACTGTCTATCTCTTGCCAAGCATCATCCTGTTCTATCTTTGCCCCTATGTTTTTTCCTTGTCAGTAATTCACTCATTGCACTATGTGAGGGTCTTACTGTTGGCTCGCTGGTTTGTCCACTGTCCATCACCTATGTTAATTCACCATGTTGTGTCAACATTAGTTGCTGGGGTTGTGCTTCTTACGGTTTTGGATCCAACGTGTGACTAGATAACACGATTGGAAGTTTGCGATACTGTTAATATCCCCCTTGGTTCAGGTAATGACACTACCCATACATGGTCTTTGCTATCAGGGCCGGCTCCAGGCCTACTAGCACCCTGAGCGAGAAAATTTAAAAGTGCCCCCCCCCCTCCCCCATGCGCGCGCCGAAGGCGCGCGCTCCTGAAAAAGTGGGTGTGGCCTCCTGAAAAAGTGGGCGTGGTCTCGCCCCCCAGCAGTGCCAGCTACACATGACATGCCCTCCGGCAGTGCCAGCTACACGTGACATGACTCCCAGCAGTGCCAGCTACACATGATAGTGTTCACTTTTTAGGGCAGGTTGCTGATCACAGGGAGGGCACATTTTTAAGTTAGGTGGGCAAAATGATGTACATATTGTAATGCTTGTTGTACCCATTTCCACACGCTAAAGCATGGACAGTGCGCGCCGAAGGCGCGCAGCAAAAATTTAGGGGAGTTACTTCGTGGGGAAGGTGCGTAGCCACATTATAGTGGCAATTCACATTACACCACACAGTAGTGCAGCTAATACACATTGCACCAGGTAGAACCTCCTATAAGAGCACGTTAGACACATTGCGCCAGGTAGAGCACTGAGACACACTGCCCAGCCACAGACGCCTAGCGGGAACACTACATGATATGCCCCCCAGCAGTGCCAGCTACACATGACATGCCCCCCAGCAGTGGCAGCTACACGTGACATGCCCCCCATCAGTGCCAGCTACATAAATGGCCACACAGTTCCAGATGGATAAATGCCCCCACAGCGCAGATATGCCCCCACAGTGCCAGATACATTAATGCCCTCACAGTGCAAGATATGCCCCCACAGTGCAAGAAATGCCCCCACAGTGCAAGAAATGCCCCCACAGTGCCAGATACATAAATGCCCCCACGGTGCCAGATACATAATTGCCCCCACGGTGCCAGATACATAAATGCCCCCACGGTGCCAGATACATAAATGCCCCCACGGTGCCAGATACATAAATGCCCCCACGGTGCCAGATACATAAATGCCCCCACAGTGCCTGATACATAAATGCCCCCACAGAGCCAGATATGCCCCCACAGAGCCAGATAAATGCCCCCACAGAGCCAGATAAATGCCCCCACAGAGCCAGATAAATGCCCCCACAGTGCCAGATAAATGCCCCCACAGTGCCAGATAAATACCCCCACAGTGCCAGATATGCCCCCACAGTGCCAGATATGCCCCCACAGTGCCAGAAATGCCCCCACAGTGCCAGATATGCCCCCCACAGTGCCAGATATGCCACCCACAGTGCCAGATATGCCACCCACAGTGCCAGATATGCCCCCACAGTGCCAGATATGCCACCCACAGTGCCAGATATGCCACCCACAGTGCCAGATATGCCCCCACAGAACCAGATATGCCCCCACAGTGCCAGATATGCCCCCACAGTGCCAGATATGCCCCCACAGTGCCAGAAATGCCCCCCACAGTGCCAGATATGCCACCCACAGAGCCAGATATGCCCCCACAGTGCCAGATATGCCCGCACAGTGCCAGAAATGCCCCCCACAGTGCCAGATATGCCACCCACAGTGCCAGATATGCCCCCACAGAACCAGATATGCCCCCACAGAGCCAGATATGCAATGCCCCCCACAGTGCCAGAAATGCCCCCCCCATAGCCAGAAATGCCCCCACAGTGCGGATCCCCCCAATACCTGCGGCGCTGCTGGGGAGGAGTACTGCTGCTGTCCGCCTGTCCGAGTGTGCTGGCGAGCGGGCGGGAGTGCTGGCGGGCGGGCGGGCGGCCGGCGAGTCAGAGTGAGCCTGGGTCCGGGTGGCCACTTGTGTGCACTATGGCGCCGGCGTCTGACGTCAGACACCGGCGCCGCGCAGCGCGCATAGCGCACAGTGCACACGGGCCAATGCTGCACACACAGGGCCGGCTCCAGCATCGAATATGGCGGCGCCAGCGCGCGGCGCCCATTAAGGGTGGCGCCCTGTGCGGCCGCTCTATTCGAACATGCCTAGAGCCGGCCCTGTTTGCTATCACCTGGTCGGTGGTCCCTAGCGGTCTTTTTTGTTTTGCCTTTATTTTTATTATCATTATTATTATCCTTATTTTTTATTCTTCTGTTTATGTACTCATTGACACATGCTGTGTTTTACTTGTATCAGACCCTCCCCCTTCTTTGTCCTTCACATTTTTCTTCACCATGATCCTTTTGCTGCACTGTGTTTGGTTGCCAGCACTCTTTTCCGTCCCCACCGCGAGCGCTTGCGCTGCTTTACTCGGCTCCCCCGGGCTGTGCACAGTGCACTTGAGCCGTTGCCAGGGAGGGCTCCGGGTTTGTTTACCTTGGTGATGACGCGACGGACCAGGGGAGGCGGGAGAGCCGCATACAGGACTCGCCCCACCTCCTGCTCCCGTCATTGGCTGTTGATCTCCTTCGATTTTGGCGCCCTTTTATGTTTATAACCCTGTGTGTTACTCAGCTCTTGTAGCCCCTGAGGAAGACCAGCTTTGGTCGAAACAGCTGTCGGGCTGTGCCTGTATGTACGCTTGTTGTTTTGACATGGAATACATTTTCGTCTTCTTTTCATCAAAAACGTGAGTGCTGGCTTGTTCTGCTTTTTCCTCTGCACTGGATTAAGTGAGTGCCTTGATAAAGCTAAATATTTATCGTGTATATAACCCTTTATGAGGTCTAAGAACACTGTACGCTATCTACGTGAGAAGTACCGTATGGGTACGCAAGTTGCGTATCGATCGCTTAGCTGTGATCGAGACGCTCAGGCGTCACGTTCACTCACGGCCAAGTGATCGCAGGCAGGCAGACTATTGGCTGTTGACTTATCGTAATGATTCGCTATAGCGTAGCGGCGCTCGGGACCACGAGGAGATCACCAGCGATGCAGACGCTCACAACGTTAAACCTTTATGTCTATACCCTTAACAATGAAATACACAGTAAACCTTAATGTAGAGACAAAGTGTAAGTGCAACCTTGTGTAACCTGATTAACTACAAAGCTGTTTGAGCGTAACCGACGCTCAGAGAATTCTTAACACTATAAAGAATACACAGATACCTGGGCTTAGGGTCCGAAACCTATTATGTGTATTATGACTATTATACTTGCAAAAGGAATCGCAGTACAAATGATACACTACAATATAACATAAACCAACTAACCAGATAAACTACACAGGAAATACAATACAATACAATTAAAGGAAAATACGAGAGAAAGAGTAGAGAGAGAGAGAGAGAGAGAGAGAGAGATGGAGAGAGAGAGAGATGGCTCACAGTAAGACAATATGATCACGGAGAAAACTTACACACAAGGGGAACGATCGCATGCGCCTCGATATCCAGCTCCCGATTATCAGCAATGAGAACCGTTGAAGAGAGTGAAGTTGGATATGGTCGGCCTGCTATTTATGCCCCACACACAATACAATTCAATGGTCCCTACAATCTCATTGTTCATTGGACACAGGAATTCGGCTTCGCATTATAACAAAAGGTCATAGGTTGATTCATACAGGTGGGCTGTGACTATTTCCAACTGCTCAGGTGGGAGGGAAACTGGGTTTCCCGCCGCATGGGTAATAAAGTGCAAATAAAGTAAATGTTCATAAACTTCTTATGTCCATAACTATTCGCACGAGCGATTGATCTGCTTCAAACCAACACCGGAATATTTCTAATTAAATATTCTTCCGATGGATACTAAACACCACTGTATTACTCCTATCTGACCCTTCGTATCAAACAAAGAGGGATTCCTCTGTTCATAAACATTCTATATTAACCAAACTTTCAGAATCTATCAAAGGGACCATGATCTACAAAATACATTATTACTGAAAATATGTTACGATTGAGTCGCCTGCTACAACCACATAAACTCTACCGTAAATACGCATACCATGCGCCTGCGGGTGCCCGCGACTGTGAGTATGCGCACGTACGGGAGAGCGTACGCATGCGCAGCACGGACCTGTGTGAGGTGCAAATATGGTAGTGTGCATAGAGATATTTTTCTGACTTTGACAGTCCACCCTTTGGCAGTCAATAATAACTGCCACTTCCTGAAAACATTTCAAAAGGAGAAAAATATATGTCAGGGGTTAATTCATTTCCATGGTTGGGTAAGGGAGGAGAGAGGAGTAGGTGGGAAGAGGGTATGACCTAGTGAGATAGCAGAAGCATGTGTGTATGAGTCCATGTTTGGGGGGGTCATGTATCATCGTGCCGTACGTGTTGTAAATCAAGCTTCGAGGTATTGCGAAGTATACATTTGAATTCCTTCTTATCCCGTGGTACAGGTCTGTGGATGGGCTGTCAAACTTTACCGAGCTCTTTTCGGATTTTGAACAAAATGGGGAGCACATTTTAGTTGATGATACATGAATGGGGGAATATGTGATTGCTGATATCTGTGCCTGTATTCCCTATACTATGTGTGTCATTACCTGAGGGTTGTAGAAATGAAGAAAAGACATAATTACGGTAAATGCGGTGGTATTCTATGTCAGGTTAATGTACATCTGTCGGTTGAAGTTTTGTTCGGTATCAGTTGAAAGTCGTCTTCTTTGCGCTGTTTTGCTCATTAGGCGTGAGCAATAAGCTTTGTCAATGCCATTAGATTTACAAAAAAATGTTGGGCTAGCGTAATTTTAAGAATTCTAGGGAAACTGGGGATCCATGGCAAAGTTCATCAAGTGTCCATATCTCAAGTGGTCAAAACTTCTTCTTTGGTCTATCCATTGTCTGTATAGCGTCTCATCAACTTTCTCGTCCAAGGGGGTCTTGTTATCTTGGAGAAAAACCAGAAAAACAGGTGAAAGAAACGGACCGTAGAAATCGCATTTTCATCACATCATTGTTTCTATCGTTGGGTCGTAAATCAAATCCAGGTTAATTACAGTTTCCTCACTCCTCAAACTCATCACTCTGGTACTTTGTTTGCACCTCATTAAAGCCTGCCCGCATCTAAATATCAATCCAATCGATATAACAACACCTAAGATACATAGTAGAAACTTCCCAACATCCATTATGACTCCTTGAGCCCAGTCTCCCAAACCGGAGAACCAATTTCGCGGGTTCAACCATGACACCCAACCAGTCAGCTCATTACCTACAGCAGCAAGAGTGAGATTGTGTTTTCGGCGAAATTCCCACTTTAATTGGAGAATATCGTCCATCTTTTGGTCTATGACCTCTACCGGATCCTCGGTGCTATTTGTGATATACGTGCAACACTTCACGCCGTACTGTGTTGCCAATGTAACACAATATCCGCCTGTCACTGCTGTGAGGTAATTAAGAACCATTCTATGCTGTACCAGTTCTGTTTTATAAGCTTGAAGTTCTCTTCCAGTGTATCTAAACGTGTCATCATACATTTCAGTGATATTATCTAACAAATTGGCGAGTGCGGAAATGTATCTATAATTCATCACTCCTCGAGCGGTGCGAGTGAAATCTAACGCCACCAGAACCTGAATCCCGGTGGATTCATGGATCAGATCAGAGGCCGGATGCTCTAACCTTTCTGACAGTTGTCTTTTAACGAGGTGCTCGTAATGAGTGTGAGTATAAGGAGCTTGGGCACCACGGTGTATGTCTTTCATTTTATCATGAGTTACAGTCATTACTTCAGGCAATACTCTTCCAATATAACACAATCCTTCAGAGTTTGGGGCAAGCCACTTGTACGCCTTTCTCCCGCATATGAAATATGCATCATCGGGGAGAACATATGGGACGGAGAAAGACATTACCATATTACACACCTTCCAGGTGAAATCTCCTAGCCCTAATTCTTCCATCTGCTTAATGCACGTATCAGGTTGTACGATATGTGCACAGTATCCTGGTGATACTTCTCCAACTCTAGTAATCCTATTTCCTAGGGTGTATCTATACCGGAAAGATTTTCCTCTACTGGCTATGTGGCGTACAAGCTCTGTATCTGTAGGCATTCTATCTGCTCTATGTGAAAAGGTCATGGTGTGGTTACTCCATGATACTTCCCAATTTCCCGGCTTTCTGGGATTGGAGATGTTAAAACATAATAGGGACCTATCCACGTGGTATTGGTGGAGCTTCAAACTAGGAGGGCTGGAGATATTAAACCTCCGGTCCACCGGTCTCCCACCATTTAACTCAAGTACCTCCCCTATCGTTAAAGGAAATGGTACTAGCCCTGATTTGCTATGACCCTGAGGTACTTGAGAGCATACCCAACAATCTGTTTTGTTTAATACATTACCCACTAAGGAGTGATAATCACTCAATGGATGCCGGTCCATATGGATATTAAAACTGGATTGGCATTTCTTAATGCACCCATCTTCAATGACATTGTTACAGAGCCTACAGATACAGTTTTCTTCAGCTAACAATCCGTCACAATTTCTTCTATGGTCAATGCTATCGGATCGTTTTCTGATACTCGCCTTTGCTTGTTGGTTAGGTTGATCTTGGAAAACTACGCCTCCATCTTTATCATCAGAACCCATTCCAGAACCTCTATCGACCTCCATGGTACTCTCGCCGGAACAGACTGCTCTGGTCAACATCATGGTCAACAGGAAAATCCGGATCACAGTCTCTTGGGGCAAGTCCATCTTTGAGGAGGAGACGAAGAAGAATGAGAAGGAGGAAAAATACATTTGAGGGAGAGGGGATGGGAAGTGGAGAAAAACAATAAAAGGGAGTGGGGAGTCGACAACAGCTCTCGGTCTTCAAGGCTCAGGTGCCGCCTCAGTCCTCCTGGAACAGACACTCCAGTGATACAACCTCTACCGTCTGTTCCTTATCACGGGACTTCTCTGGATCAGCAACCTTCTTGCAGTGGGATGAATGGACCCAAGTCTCTCTCTCAGCAACCTTCAATGCTGTAGTGCTAGTCAATAAGACCTGGTATGGTCCTTCCCATCTGTCAATAAGGCAACCTGAGCGTAGAAAATTCCGTATCATTACATAATCCCCAGGTTCAATGTCATGACAATTACTATCAGGTAGATCAGGAATCACCAACTTTAGATTATCATTTTGATTCCTTAACTGTTTACTCATGTTAATCAAGTACTTTACAGTTACTTCATTGTTACATTTCAAATCATCCTGAGGGTTAATCATGACATGCGGTTGTCGACCAAACAAGATTTCAAAAGGGGACAGATTAAGAGGGGACCTGGGAGTGGTTCTGATGCTGTACAGTACAATGGGTAAAGCTTCTGGCCATGTCAATCCTGTCTCTGCCATCACTTTACTCAATTTATTTTTAATAGTGCTGTTCACTCTTTCGACCTTCGCACTCGCCTGTGGACGGTACGGAGTGTGCAGCTTGCTATCAATTCCCATCAACTTACACATTCCTTGAAAGACATCACCTGTAAAATGGGTACCCCTATCACTTTCGATTATTCTAGGGATACCATATCTACATACAAATTCCTGCACAATTTTCTTAGCTGTAAACATAGCGGTATTTGTAGCTGCAGGAAATGCTTCGACCCAATTCGAGAAAACATCTATACAAACAAGTACATATTTCAAATTCCGACAAGGGGGTAATTGAATGAAGTCAATTTGTATTACCTGGAAAGGGCCGCCGGCAGGTGGGATATGGGATGGTTCTGTAGGTATTGCCTTTCCAATATTCTTTCTCAGACAGGTAAGGCATGACATTGCTCTTTTACTCGCATGAGAGGAGAATCCTGGGGCGCACCAATAGGCTCTTACCAATTTGCACATTCCCTCCTTGCCTAGATGAGTCAGCCCGTGAGCTGCTTCAGCCAGACATGGAAGATATGCTCTGGGGGCCACTGGTTTACCATGTCCATCCGTCCAGAGTCCTGAGGACTCTTGGCCATATCCCTTTGCCTTCCAGACTGCCTTTTCCTGTGTGGAACACAAATTTTGCATTTCACACAACTTCTGTGTGTTAATGGTATTAAATACCATTAATTGTGTGGTGTCTGTCTGTATGGGGGTAGCAGCTGCTAACTTAGCAGCTTCGTCTGCTCGGCTGTTACCAAGTGATACCGGGTCTTGGCTATATGTGTGTGCTTTACATTTGATAACAGCCACTCTGTCGGGTTCCTGTATCGCTGTTAGAAGCCTTTTTATGTGAGCTGCATGCGCTACCGGTGTACCAGCTGCCGTCATGAAATTTCTGAGACGCCATAGGGCTCCGAAATCATGGACTACCCCGAATGCGTATCTAGAATCGGTGTAGATATTGGCTGACTTACCCTTAGCCAATTCACATGCTCTGGTTAGGGCGACCAGTTCAGCAACCTGGGCTGAGTGAGGTGGGCCTAGCGGTTCCGCTTCTATGGTGTCTTGGTCATCTACGACTGCGTATCCAGTACACAAGTCTCCCGAGTCTGACTGTCTGTGACAACTACCGTCCGTGTAGAACGTGAGTTCTGCATCTTCCAGTGGGTTGTCACTGATGTCAGGCCTTGCGGTAAAATTTTGGGTCAAATATTCCATACAATCATGTGTATCTTCCTTTGTATTAAATCCTCCTTCCCCAGCACTCTCACCTTCCACCCTTTGTGCCTGACCAGGCACACCTGGGAGATATGTTGCAGGATTTAATGCACTGCATCTCCTTATGGTGATGTTTACGGGGGCCATTAGTGCCAATTCCCATCTTGTAAACCTCGCTGATGAGACGTGTCTGGTTTGGGCAGAATTCAATAAGGCTGATACTGCATGTGGCGTATGGATTGTGAGGTTGTGGCCTAGCACGACATCTTCGCTTTTTGTCACTAGCAATGCTATCGCAGCAACACTTCGCAAGCATGTGGGGAGGGATCGCGCTACCGTGTCTAGCTGAGCGCTGTAGTATGCAACTGGCCTGCTGGCATCACCGTGTTTTTGGGTTAGTACGCCTGCCGCGCAACCAGCACTTTCTGTTCCGTATAGTTCAAAGGGTTTCCCATAGTCTGGCATACCTAGTGCTGGTGCCTGCGTTAGGCACTGTTTGAGTCTC
This sequence comes from Pseudophryne corroboree, assembly GCF_028390025.1. Classification (NCBI taxonomy): domain Eukaryota; kingdom Metazoa; phylum Chordata; class Amphibia; order Anura; family Myobatrachidae; genus Pseudophryne; species Pseudophryne corroboree. Next base: position 123,709,461 of record NC_086444.1, on the reverse strand, counting down.
TCAAATGCTGTTTCGGACTCGTCTGTATGCGAAATCCTATCAGGTTTGTTCGAGGAGACCATTTCCTGCAAAGGTAACGCTAAAATGGAAAACCCTGGGATCCAATTACGGCAATACCCACACATTCCTAAAAACGTTCTGATCTGTTGCTGGGTTTGTGGCAGGGTCATGTCTCTAATTGCTTGGATTCTATCAGCGGTCAGGTGTCTCAGTCCTTGTGTTAGACAGTGTCCCAAATATTTTACCTTAGTTTGGCATAATTGCAACTTGTCTTTGGACACCTTGTGTCCGGTGTCTGAAAGATGAAACAGGAGCTGTTTCGTATCCTTCAGAGATGCTTCCAGTGAATCTGAACACAGTAATAAATCGTCCACATACTGTATCAATACTGATCCACTGTCTGGTTGGAAAGACTGTAAACAATCATGCAAAGCCTGAGAAAATATACTTGGACTATCTATGAAACCTTGGGGTAATCGAGTCCACGTGTATTGGACTCCTCTGTATGTGAATGCAAACAAATATTGGCTGTCAGGGTGCAGAGGTACCGAAAAGAAAGCGGAGCAGAGGTCAATAACAGTGAAAAATTTGGCAGTGGGAGGGATTTGCATTAGGATGACAGCTGGATTTGGCACTACGGGGAACTGACTCTCAACTATTTTGTTAATCCCCCTTAGATCCTGCACTAGCCTGTAACCCCTCCCCCCACTCTTCTTAACAGGGAAGATGGGACTATTGGCAGTGCTGGACGTTCTTACCAGAATGCCCTGTTGTAGCAAGCGCTCTATTACTGGGTAAACTCCTAACTCCACCTCTGGCTTCAGAGGATACTGTGGGATTTTTGGAGCTATCCTACCATCTTTTACTTGTACAACTACTGGAGCTACGTTTGCCATTAATCCAGTGTCCTGTCCGTCTTTTGTCCAAAGTGACTCTGGTATCTGAGATGTCATCTCTTCTATTTGGGATGGATTCCTATTTGTCATAATGGTATGTGACATTAATTTTGATGGGGAGTCTAACATGTCTCGCACTTCCTGAGCGTGTTTCTCAGGTATGTCCAAGAATACACCCTCAGGAGTACAATAAATGACGCACCCCATTTTACACAGTAAGTCTCTTCCCAGGAGATTAGTTGGTGCCGATGCAGCCAGCAAAAAGGAATGCTTGGTATGCAAAGGCCCTATTGTAATCTCGGCTGGTTTGCTAACAGGGTAGTGCTGGACTACTCCTGTTACTCCCATGGCTGGAATTGTCCTACCAGTGGTTCTCATGCCCACTGTCGAATTTATCACTGACTTGGCCGCCCCTGTGTCTACAAGAAAGTTCAAAGTTTTACCAGCTACATTAATTGCGACCTCAGGTTCACTTTCAAGGTTGGCAATCAATTTCACTGGCTGCAGATTACAGGTATGGCCACACCCCTATTGGGTATGGTGACCTCCCTGAATCCCGCTGGCAGCAACTATTTGTGAGGGAGATAGTTGGGAACTACCAGAGGCATGCCAGTCTCTGTTTGGGGGATATCTTTTTGTTTCCCCTGTATGTGGCTCATAACTCCGTTTCTGCGGACCTTGCTCCCAATGTCGTGTGTCGTGTCGTTGTCTAGGGGGTTGGTATGAGTTTCGTGGATTCTTTACTCTACAATCTCGTGCCATGTGTCCCTGTTTGTGACAAGAATAACAAGTAACCATACTTGACTTACCCACAGGATTTGGTGATACAAACAAAGGCTGCCTTGTGGTCAGAGCCTGTATACTTACTGACATTAATTTGTCACCTTGTTGTTCCCTGTGTCTGGTGATGTTTCTGTCGTGATCAATAGCAGCCTCTCTCAAAGTAGCCACAGACAGACCTCGCCAACATGGTTGCGTGGTCTGTACCCTAGTCTTCAATGACTCTTTTAAACCATCCATCAGTACCGATACTGCTACTTCCCGATGGTTTGTGTCTGTTTTAATGTCCTCTATACCTGTGTATTTTGCCATTTCTAATAATGCTCTGTGAAAATACTCTGCAGCTGTCTCTGACTCCTTCTGTTTAATGGAGAATATCTTATTCCATTTAGCTACTGCTGGGAAATACTCTTTTAGCTGCAAGTTTATTCTTTTCACATTATCTTGGTTGTACACATCTGTAAGAGGTACATCATGACCTAGTCCGCAATCAGCTAAAAATTGAGTTGCGTCGACATTTGAGGGTAAACATGCTCTCAGCAATATCTGCCAGTCTTTATTGTTGGGCTCTACAGTGTTACCTAAGTCTCTGATGTATTTTTGACTGGCAACTAAGTCTTTTCTAGGGTCAGGAAATTCAGACACTATGGTCCTTAATTCCATTCGGGAAAATGGAGTGTACATGGCAATGTTCCTAATGGGAGTGGCTCCTGATGCGTCTGTTTTCCCATTTGGCACTGCTATTACTCTAACAGGTGTAATTCTAACAACCTCATTCTGTGTAGATTCTACAGGCTGTGGTGAAATAGTTTCAGCATAATGCATGGTGCCGTACTTACCAGTTGATACGACCTCACCTATCCCTCCGCTAGGGGCCTTTACTAATCTCGTGGGTGGAGCTGTGCCTACTGTGGTCTCTGCTATGGTGGCTGCTAGAGAGAGCGCTGAAATCGTTGCCGATTCGTCCTCTTGATCACACTCCTGAGGAAAGTTCAAAACAGGGTACAACTTGCACGGGTTAATACTTGCATGGGTTAATGGGTTAACATTATCATTAACATTTACACAGTTACTAAGTGATTTTGTGTTACACCTTAGTGCGTCTTTCTCCGTAATCAACTTCTCTCCTGATATATATGGTGGCGGCGGGGCCGTGGCAATCAGTTTTCTGTTAGAGCCAGATCCTGCCGCCTGAGCCAAACCTCTCTGTATCTCACCTTCCTGTTGCCACAACTGTAAATAATCATAATGTTGAATTCGTCTCTTTGTTGATTTTATGAGACATATCCTCCTCCTTAAATTTTGTAACACCTCTGAGCTGAAGCTCCCTATTCTTGGGAATTTCTCCCCGTCATGTACAGTCATTCTCTCCCATTCATCACATAAAGTTTCTGTGTGACTTCCATATTTCTCACACATGATATACCTGGCCGACCCAATTGGCCGGACCACTGAATCAACCCGAACCGAGGTTGATCGCCCCCTACCTGAACAAGTGGCCCCCATAGTTCGAAAGTGTTGCTTTATTTAGCCAACCCTTTACGAAAAACCAAATGCCAACAATAGGCTGACGGTGGCGGTTTACCGAGTACCCCACTCACTCGCCCACGCCGACCTATACGACCTGATCACACCGATATGGTGCTGGCGTACTCGACCTAGGGCCCCTGCGACCTGAACCTCTATTTACTGGAACCTGCGAGGGTTATCCGAAGAACACTTACTCTTTCCAGTAACTATTGGTTGCTGGATAGTTCCTGAGTGAGCAGCGAACTTCCCTTAAAATAAAAAAATTACACAAATCACGTTAGAGTGTACAGATAGCGTTTGTGACCCCTTTACTCTAATGGTATTAGGTCAGATTACTAACTACTGCACACACTTACGTGCGGTCCAGTCGTTCAGTACACAAACAACTAAGCTTATGTACGGAAAGACCAATGGAATCGAAACTTACGACTGCGAATTCCTTCAGCCAGAGCTTGTATGGCCTATATGGGTCTTGCACCAACCCTTTTCGGTGTTGTGCCTGTGAACTGTATAGCGGACTTCCCTGTTTACTGTACCTGGACCTGCTGGTCTTGTTATGACCTCCTGGTCTTGTTCTGTACTACCTCCTGGTCTGACCTCCTGGTCTTGTTCTATACTGGTCCGCTATACTCTAATGCTCAAATATTATGTTTAACCAAGGATGCCTCCCTAGCCACCGTGCACGTCACTTACACACGTGTACCTCACGAGTACTCGACTTTTCTTGTGGTTCAACCTTTAAAAATTGTAAAAACACTCACTCATCACATGTACACTTTTGTTTCTATTTCTATTTCTGCGCAGAAATTTTTCTTTAGCCCAGCTGTGTTACCAATTAGGAGCAGGATCTGTTAATTTAAATTTTGGATTTCCAAAAATAGACTTGCGTTATTTATCGCCTGTGGCGCTATTTACCGCTTTGCGTTACTTACCGCGTTGCGTTAAAAATCAATTTATCGTGACTTGAGCTACGTGGGCGTAACCGGACGCTCCGTTGCGTAATGTACGCTGCGTGCGTCTGCCTTTGGATTGCGTACACAAGTCTTTTGTTAGGGACACGTGTACGCAAAGCAAAGGTCCACCGTAACACAATTTATATTTTTATCAATGTAGATGATCCTTGATCATCTACCACACAACACACTGACTTCGCCTTATCTCCCAGGCAAAACTGTGTGTTTGTCTATCTTTTAACTATATTACCTTTACTCTTAAACTATGAAATACCGGCAAATCTTTTTTTAGCACTTCTATCGACTATAAAAACTGGCAGACAGGAGAGTGATATACGAAAATGAAAAAGAAAAAGAAATGCAGATATATGTGTGCGTGCGTGTGTACGCAAGACAGAAAAAAAATAGTTTTAAAAGACACTAGCGTTTTGTTCTTACCTCCGGTTCCCGGATTCCTTCAGCACTCTTTTATCTAAGCGAAGCAGACGCTTATCCCGTCAGCATTACGAGACAACCTCCCGCCCTTTGCTGAGGGATAATGTCTGCTGATCTACCTAGTGCAGATATGTGAAGGACAGGACGAGCCGCCAATTGATAAAGCTAAATATTTATCGTGTATATAACCCTTTATGAGGTCTAAGAACACTGTACGCTATCTACGTGAGAAGTACCGTATGGGTACGCAAGTTGCGTATCGATCGCTTAGCTGTGATCGAGACGCTCAGGCGTCACGTTCACTCACGGCCAAGTGATCGCAGGCAGGCAGACTATTGGCTGTTGACTTATCGTAATGATTCGCTATAGCGTAGCGGCGCTCGGGACCACGAGGAGATCACCAGCGATGCAGACGCTCACAACGTTAAACCTTTATGTCTATACCCTTAACAATGAAATACACAGTAAACCTTAATGTAGAGACAAAGTGTAAGTGCAACCTTGTGTAACCTGATTAACTACAAAGCTGTTTGAGCGTAACCGACGCTCAGAGAATTCTTAACACTATAAAGAATACACAGATACCTGGGCTTAGGGTCCGAAACCTATTATGTGTATTATGACTATTATACTTGCAAAAGGAATCGCAGTACAAATGATACACTACAATATAACATAAACCAACTAACCAGATAAACTACACAGGAAATACAATACAATACAATTAAAGGAAAATACGAGAGAAAGAGTAGAGAGAGAGAGAGAGAGAGAGATGGAGAGAGAGAGAGATGGCTCACAGTAAGACAATATGATCACGGAGAAAACTTACGCACAAGGGGAACGATCGCATGCGCCTCGATATCCAGCTCCCGATTATCAGCAATGAGAACCGTTGAAGAGAGTGAAGTTGGATATGGTCGGCCTGCTATTTATGCCCCACACACAATACAATTCAATGGTCCCTACAATCTCATTGTTCATTGGACACAGGAATTCGGCTTCGCATTATAACAAAAGGTCATAGGTTGATTCATACAGGTGGGCTGTGACTATTTCCAACTGCTCAGGTGGGAGGGAAACTGGGTTTCCCGCCGCATGGGTAATAAAGTGCAAATAAAGTAAATGTTCATAAACTTCTTATGTCCATAACTATTCGCACGAGCGATTGATCTGCTTCAAACCAACACCGGAATATTTCTAATTAAATATTCTTCCGATGGATACTAAACACCACTGTATTACTCCTATCTGACCCTTCGAATCAAACAAAGAGGGATTCCTCTGTTCATAAACATTCTATATTAACCAAACTTTCAGAATCTATCAAAGGGACCATGATCTACAAAATACATTATTACTGAAAATATGTTACGATTGAGTCGCCTGCTACAACCACATAAACTCTACCGTAAATACGCATACCATGCGCCTGCGGGTGCCCGCGACTGTGAGTATGCGCACGTACGGGAGAGCGTACGCATGCGCAGCACGGACCTGTGTGAGGTGCAAATATGGTAGTGTGCATAGAGATATTTTTCTGACTTTGACAGCCTTCATGTGATTTTGCTGCCTTGCACCACCCTTACATTTATGGTTGTGGCTTTGAGTGCTGTCATTTCTCTTTTCTCTGACGTCCTAGTGGATGCTGGGTACTCCGTAAGGACCATGGGGAATAGACAGGCTCCGCAGGAGACTGGGCACTTCTTTAAAGAAAAGATTAGGTACTACATCTGGTGTGCACTGGCTCCTTCCTCTATGCCCCTCCTCCAGAGCTCAGTTAGAATCTGTGCCCGGCCTGAGCTGGATGCACTTAGTGGGCTCTCCTGAGTTCACTAAAAAGAAAAGTATTTGTTAGGTTTTTTATTTTCAGTGAGATCTGCTGGCAACAGACTCACTTCTACGTGGGACTTAGGGGAGAGAAGCAAACCTACCTGCTTGCAGCTAGCTTGTGCTTCTAGGCTACTGGACACCATTAGCTCCAGAGGGATCGAACACAGGGCCCGACCTCGATCGTCCGTTCCCGGAGCCGCACCGCCGTCCCCCTTGCAGAGCCAGAAGACGGAAGAAACCGGAGGAAATCGGCGGCTGAAGACTTCGGTCTTCAATAAGGTAGCGCACAGCACTGCAGCTGTGCGCCATTGCTCCCACAGCACACCACACGCTCCGGTCACTGGTGGGTGCAGGGCGCTGGGGGGGGGGGCGCCCTGGGCTGCAATTAATATACCTTTTGGCAATAAAAAGCACATAATACAGTGTTTAACACTGTATATGTGCAGAAACCCCCGCCACTAACATTATAAAAAGCGGGAGAAGCCCGCCGTTGAAGGGGCTGGGCTATCTCCCTCAGCACAGCCAGCGCCATTTTCTCTTCACAGCTCTGCTGGAAGGACGCTCCCCAGGCTCTCCCCTGCAGTATACACTACAGAAAGGGTAAAAAAAAAGAGGGGGGGCACATAAATTTAGGCGCAAATTGTGATATAAGCAGCTATAGGGGGAAAATTCACTTTGTGTATAGTGTATATCCCTCTGTTATATAGCGCTCTGGTGTGTGCTGGCATACTCTCTCTCTCTGTCTCCCCAAAGGACTTTGTGGGGTCCTGTCCTCAGTCAGAGCATTCCCTGTGTGTGTGTGTGCGGTGTGTCGGTACGGCTGTGTCGACATGTTTGATGAGGACGCTTACGTGGAGGCGGAGCAGGTGCCGATAAGTGTGATGTCGCCCCCTGTGGGGCCGACACCTGAGTGGATGGATATGTGGAAGGTATTAACCGACAGTGTCAACTCCTTGCATAAAAGGTTCGATGACGCAGCTTTGGGACAGCCGGCATCTCAGCCCGCGCCTGCCCAGGCATCTCAGAGGCCGTCAGGGGCTCAAAAACGCCCGCTACCTCAGATGGCAGACACAGATGTCGACACGGAGTCTGACTCCAGTGTCGACGAGGATGAGACAAATATACAATCCACTAGGGCCATCCGATGCATGATTACGGCAATGAAAAATGTGTTGCACATTTCTGACATTAACCCGGTTACCACAAAAAAGGGTATTATGTTTGGGGAGAAAAAGCAGCCAGTGACTTTTCCCCCATCTGATGAGTTAAATGAATTGTGTGAAGAAGCGTGGGGTTCCCCAGATAAGAAACTAGTAATTTCTAAGCGGTTACTAATGGCGTACCCTTTCCCGCCAACGGATAGGTTCCGCTGGGAGACATCCCCTAAGGTGGACAAGGCGCTCACACGCTTATCAAAAAAGGTGGCACTGCCTTCTCAGGATACGGCCGCCTTAAAGGAGCCTGCAGATAGAAAGCAGGAGGCTATCCTGAAGACTGTGTATACACACTCAGGTACTATACTGAGACCTGCTATTGCTTCAGCATGGATGTGTAGTGCTGCAGCAGCGTGGTCTGATTCCCTGTCTGATAACATTGATTCCCTTGACAGGGACACTATATTGCTAACCATAGAGCATATTAAAGACGTAGTCTTATATATGAGAGATGCACAGAGGGACATTTGCCGGCTGGCATCTAGAATTAATGCAATGTCCATTTCTGCCAGGAGAGTATTATGGACTCGGCAGTGGACAGGTGATGCTGATTCTAAAAGGCACATGGAAATTTTGCCTTATAAGGGTGAGGAATTGTTTGGGGACGGTCTTTCGGACCTCTTATCCACAGCAACAGCTGGGAAGTCGACTTTTTTACCTCAGGTTCCCTCACAGCCTAAGAAAGCACCGTATTATCAAGTACAGTCCTTTCGGCCTCAGAAAGGCAAGCGGGTTAGAGGCGCGTCCTTTCTGCCCAGAGGCAGGGGTAGAGGGAAAAAGCTGCACCATACAGCCAGTTCCCAAGAACAAAAATCCTCCCCTGCTTCCACTAAGTCCACCGCATGACGCTGGGGCTCCACATGTGGAGCCAGGTGCGGTGGGGGCCCGTCTCCGGAACTTCAGCGACCAGTGGGTTCGCTCACAGGTGGATCTCTGGGTTCTACAAGTGGTATCTCAGGGATACAAGCTGGAGTTCGAGACGTCTCCCCCTCGCCGTTACCTCAAATCAGCCTTGCCAGCTACTCCCCAGGACAGGGAGGTAGTACTGGCGGCAATTCACAAGCTGTACCTCCAGCAGGTGATAATCAAAGTTCCCCTCCTTCAACAGGGACGGGGTTACTATTCCACAATGTTTGTGGTACCGAAACCAGACGGTTCGGTGAGACCCATTCTAAATTTGAAATCCTTGAACACTTATATAAGGAAGTTCAAGTTCAAAATGGAATCGCTCAGGGCGGTTATTGCAAGCCTGGAAGAGGGGGATTACATGGTATCACTGGACATCAAGGATGCTTACCTACATGTCCCCATTTACCCACCTCACCAGGTGTACCTCCGTTTTGTGGTACAGGACTGCCATTACCAATTCCAGACGTTGCCGTTTGGTCTGTCCCCGGCACCGAGGGTATTTACCAAAGTAATGGCCGAAATGATGATACTCCTTCGGAAGAAGGGAGTTATAATTATCCCGTACTTGGACGATCTCCTTATAAAGGCGAGGTCCAGGGAGCAGTTGTTGGTCGGAGTAGCACTATCTCAGGAAGTGCTACAACAGCACGGCTGGATTCTGAATATCCCAAAGTCGCAGCTGGTTCCTACGACGCGTCTGCTGTTCCTGAGTATGATTCTGGACATAGAACAGAAGAAGGTGTTTCTCCCGGAGGAGAAGGCCAAGGAGTTGTCATCTCTGGTCAGAGACCTCCTAAAACCAAAACAGGTGTCGGTGCATCACTGCACGCGAGTCCTGGGAAAGATGGTAGCTTCTTACGAGGCAATTCCATTCGGCAGGTTCCATGCAAGGATCTTTCAGTGGGATCTGTTAGACAAGTGGCCCGGATCGCATCTTCAGATGCATCGGCTGATCACCCTGTCCCAGAGGGCCAGGGTGTCTCTGCTGTGGTGGCTGCAGAGTGCTCATCTTCTCGAAGGCCGCAGATTCGGCATACAGGACTGGGTCCTGGTGACCACGGATGCAAGCCTCCGAGGTTGGGGGGCAGTCACTCAGGGAAGAAACTTCCAAGGACAAAGGTCGAGTCAGGAGGCTTCCCTACACATAAATATTCTGGAACTAAGGGCCATTTACAATGCCCTAAGTCAGGCAAAACCCCTGCTTCAAAACCAGCCGGTGCTGATTCAGTCAGACAACATCACGGCGGTCGCCCATGTAAACCGACAGGGCGGCACAAGAAGCAGGATGGCGATGGCAGAAGCCACAAGGATTCTCCGATGGGCGGAAAATCACGTGATAGCACTGTCAGCAGTGTTCATTCCGGGAGTGGACAACTGGGAAGCAGACTTCCTCAGCAGGCACGACCTCCACCCGGGAGAGTGGGGACTTCATCCAGAAGTCTTCCAGCTGATTGTAAATCGTTGGGAAAGGCCACAGGTGGACATGATGGCGTCCCGCCTCAACAAAAAGTTAAAAAGATATTGCGCCAGGTCAAGGGACCCTCAGGCGATAGCTGTGGACGCTCTAGTGACACCGTGGGTGTACCAGTCGGTTTATGTGTTCCCTCCTCTTCCTCTCATACCAAAGGTACTGAGGATAATAAGAAAGTGAGGAGTAAGAACTATACTCGTCGTTCCGGATTGGCCAAGAAGGACTTGGTACCCGGAACTACAAGAAATGATCTCAGAGGACCCTTGGCCTCTGCCTCTCAGACAGGACCTGCTACAGCAGGGGCCCTGTCTGTTCCAAGACTTACCGCGGCTGCGTTTGACGGCATGGCGGTTGAACGCCGGATCCTGATGGAAAAGGGCATTCCGGTTGAAATCATTCCTACGCTGATAAAAGCTAGGAAGGATGTGACAGCAAAACATTATCACCGCTTATGGCGAAAATATGTTGCTTGGTGTGAAGCTATGAAGGCCCCAACAGAAGAATTTCAGCTGGGTCGATTTCTGCACTTCCTACAGTCAGGAGTGACTATGGGCCTAAAATTGGGATCCATTAAAGTCCAGATTTCGGCCCTGTCTATTTTCTTTCAAAAAGAACTGGCTTCACTGCCTGAAGTTCAGACGTTTGTTAAGGGAGTGCTGCATATTCAGCCTCCTTTTGTGCCTCCAGTGGCACCTTGGGATCTCAACGTTGTGTTGGATTTCCTAAAATCACATTGGTTTGAGCCACTTCAGACCGTGGAGTTGAAATATCTCACGTGGAAAGTGGTCATGCTTTTGGCCTTGGCTTCGGCTAGGCGTGTGTCAGAATTGGCGGCTTTGTCATGTAAAAGCCCCTATCTGATCTTCCATATGGACAGGGCAGAATTGAGGACTCGTCCCCAATTTCTCCCTAAGGTGGTATCAGCGTTTCATTTGAACCAACCTATTGTGGTGCCTGCGGCTACTCGGGACTTGGAGGCTTCCAAGTTGCTGGATGTAGTCCGGGCCCTGAAAATCTATGTTTCCAGGACGGCTAGAGTCAGAAAAACTGACTCGCTGTTTATCCTGCATGCACCCAACAAGCTGGGTGCTCCTGCTTCTAAGCAGACTATTGCTCGCTGGATCTGTAGCACGATTCAACTTGCACATTCAGCGGCTGGACTGCCGCATCCTAAATCAGTCAAAGCCCATTCCACGAGGAAGGTGGGCTCTTCTTGGGCGGCTGCCCGAGGGGTCTCGGCTTTACAACTTTGCCGAGCTGCTACCTGGTCGGGATCAAACACGTTTGCCAAATTCTACAAGTTTGCTACCCTGGCTGAGGAGGACCTTGAGTTTGCTCATTCGGTGCTGCAGAGTCATCCGCACTCTCCCGCCCGTTTGGGAGCTTTGGTATAATCCCCATGGTCCTTACGGAGTACCCAGCATCCACTAGGACGTCAGAGAAAATGAGATTTTACTCACCGGTAAATCTATTTCTCGTAGTCCGTAGTGGATGCTGGGAGCCCGTCCCAAGTGTGGAATTCTGCAATACTTGTATATAGTTATTGCTTAACTATAGGGTTTTTTGTTCTGAGCCATCAGTTTAATGAGGCTCAGTTGTTGTTCACACTGTTAACTGGGTATAGTTATCACGAGTTGTACGGTGTGATTGGTGTGGCTGGTATGAGTCTTACCCTGGATTCCAAATCCTTTCCTTGTAATGTCAGCTCTTCTGGGCACAGTTTCCCTAACTGAGGTCTGGAGGAAGGGGCATAGAGGGAGGAGCCAGTGCACACCAGATGTAGTACCTAATCTTTTCTTTAAAGAAGTGCCCAGTGTCCTGCGGAGCCCGTCTATTCCCCATGGTCCTTACGGAGTACCCAGCATCCACTACGGACTACAAGAAATAGATTTACCGGTGAGTAAAATCTTATTTTTATATATATTATAACTACAGTTATGCTCCTTAAACTCAACAAACATTCATCTATTGGCCCAAACAGAAAATTATCTTTATTTTCTCTGCTCCATATTATAAATCATTTACCATTTATCCCCACAGTCTTCAGTTTTACTCATTTCATTTCTGTGCACTGAACTGTAATGCTTTAAATAAATGCCCCTGAGCAAACTCAACTGCATAAGACAATCTTCTCTGGCTGATGTCACTGCCGGTAAAGTACAAACTATGTTGACTAACAAGATTTGGAATGCATTATATCCAGGGAAGTCTGGAAGTTTAATATGTAACAGACAATTCAAATTCTTAGTTTTACCCGCTCATCCTTATGAAATAATCTACAGTGAAATGAATGATACTGTGTATTCCAAGGGTGAGATTATACCTTCAATAGAATAGTAAATCAAGGATTAATACTTTCTGCACATTATCAGTAAACATATGTATCATTGTGAAAGCAAGCCCTGCGTGTTTCTCTATGCATATGTTTTTAGGATTAATACGATGGGGGTCATTCCGACTTGATTGCTCGCTGCAGTTTGTCGCAGCGCAGCGATCGGTTCGGGACTGCGCATGCGCCGGCGCCGCAGTGCGCCGGCACATGCCAATCGTCGTTGCCTAGCAATCGCCTCTGAGGCAGAGGTGGTCGCTGGGCGGGAGGGGGATGGACGGTGGCGTTAAGCCTCCGTTTAGGGGGCGTGGTCTGGCCAACGCAGGCGTGGCCGGACCGTTGGGGGGGGTGGATCATCACAGGCAGCCGCTGGAGGCCGGGGAGCGACGAGTAGCTCCCAGCCAGCATGCTAAAGCTGCGCAGGTCGGGAGCTACTCTTGAAGTGCAAAGGCATCGTATAGATGTATAGAAGAAATGGGTGCAGTGTGGGCCCCCTCTGGACCCAAGGGCCTGTGTGCACCGCACACACTGCACCCATTATAGATACGCCACTGTCTTTAGCTATTTATGGATTATTTTGCACCATTCCTATCCTGACACGTTTCTCTCCTCTCACAGGGGCTTTATCAAAGAAAAAATATTTGATAGAGCCCCTGTGAGAGGAGCGAAACGTGTCAGAATTAGAAGTATTGGACCCCTTCACCATTATTGAACCCATATTGTATTGCCGTCTTCTGCCATTGTCACCAGATGGACAAAAATCGGGAGGAGAGAGACTGCAACTTTGGTGCTTGCAAGTGGCACGTAGAGGTGTGGACTCACAGAACCTTGAGGTCGGGTATTATTTACAACAGCAGGCGCCAGCGCAGGTGCCGGATCCCGCAGCCCGAGACCACCTCGTTTGTTACTGGGACTCTCCCGTGTTGATACCGCTGGCGGAAGCCACACGTAAGGCTCCAGTGTGGAGTGGTTTCATATAACACTATTGTTCTTTGCTGAGCGGCAATCTATTGAGGAACTTTGATACAAAGTAACTTTTAAGGATATAATCTGCTATATGGGTTCTAACCACAGCTGCTATTGATTTTTAATTGATTTGAATATACGTACTGAGTTTTATCTGTTCATAATATCTTACTCATCTGTGTACAGAGTATGCTTAGATCCACCTTCTTAGGATGTTTATAATATTATATATTATTATTTATTGTTAGTTATTTTTGACCTGTCAAGTTTTTTATTCATGAAGTATATTTCTTCTAAGTAATAAAATATATAAAATATATGGAATAATAAGTTTGGTTTATTGAACTTTAAGGCATACCATATCTTTTATAGCGCAAGAGGGTATTTGTTAGAGTTTTTGGTTATTGGCACTTGGAATTTCCAGTGCTTGTTTTTTGTCTTGTTGATCCCAAGTCAAGAACTCTCCTGCAGCGTATTGAATTTACCTTAAATTATTGGTACATGATCACCAAGTTTTGTTGGTGATATATTAGCGCCTGGTTTTAGTTATTTTTTTGACCATTCCTATCCCAACACATTTCTCACTGACTGTTCATGAAAGTAACATTGTGGAAATACATAATTCAGGGGTGAATTATTGGCCTGATTCTGAGATGTAGGCAGATGCCGTTGTAGCTGTGATTTTGGGGGTCATTCAGATCCGGTTGCAACAGCGGCCCACAGTGCACTTGGCCGACCGCAATGTGATTGACATGCAAGGTTCTTGCGGGAGCAGGTGTGCGCATAAAAATGGGGTGTGACTTTGTGACAACTATGCCACGCCCCCATTTTTGCACGCGTGCCTTCGGATCGCGCATGATATGGCTTTTATCCTTGACTACAGATCTTTTCTGGCTCTTTGCTACTGACTGGTTGGCCACTCCTGCACTACACAGCTCTGCTGAAGCCGTGGCCGCACTGACAAATTTATAATAAAGTAACTTTGGGATCATTTTTTTTAATCAATAAATATATTTTAAACAAAAAAACCTACATTTTAGATGGCGCCAATACTTATGGGCCAGTGCTCTGGACTTGCCCACCAGGCTAAAAGTTGCCAGCCAGCCCCTGTGCACTGCAGGGTGGGCAGGTATAACAAGTACAGAGAGAGTTAGATTTGGGTGGGGTGTGTTCACACTGAAATCTAATTTGCAGTGTAAAAATAAAGCAGTCAGTATTTATTCTGCACAGAAACAAAATAATCCACCCAAATCTAACTCTTTCTGCAAATGTTATATCTGCCACGCATGCAGTGAACATTGGGGGTCATTCCGATCTGATCGCATGCTAGCTATTTTTTGCAGCCCTGCGATCAGGTCAGAACTCGGCAAAACTGCGCATGCGTATGCACCGCAATGCGCAGGCGTGTCATACGGGTACAAAGTGAATCGTGCTGGGCGATGGATTTAACGAAGAAGCCGTGGCCGCACTGACAAATTTATAGTAAAGTATCTTTGGGATAATTTTTTTTTAATCAATAAATATATTTTAAACAAAAAAACCTCCATTTAAGATGGCGCCATTACTTATGGGCCAGTGCTCTGGACTTGCCCACCAGGCTAAAAGTTGCCAGCCAGCCCCTGTGCACTGCAGGGTGGGCAGGTATAACAAGTACAGAGAGAGTTAGATTTGGGTGGGGTGTGTTCACACTGAAATCTAAATTGCAGTGTAAAAATAAAGCAGTCAGTATTTATTCTGCACAGAAACAAAATAATCCACCCAAATCTAACTCTTTCTGCAAATGTTATATCTGCCACGCATGCAGTGAACATTGGGGGTCATTCCGATCTGATCGCATGCTAGCTATTTTTTGCAGCCCTGCGATCAGGTCAGAACTCGGCAAAACTGCGCAAGCGTATGCACCGCAATGCGCAGGCGTGTCATACGGGTACAAAGTGGATCGTGCTGGGCGATGGATTTAACGAAGAATCCATTCGCACAGCCGATCGCAAGAAGATTGACAGGAAGAAGGCGTTTATGGGTATCAACTGATCGTTTTCAGGGAGTTTTTGGAAAAACGCAGGCGTGTCCAAGCGTTTGCAGGGTGGGTGTCTGACGTCAATTCCGGAACTGGATAGGCTGAAGTGATCGCAGCAGCTGAGTAAGTTCAGACCTACTCAAAAACTGCACAAAACTTTTTTGTACTGCTTGGCTGCACAAGCGTTCGCATACTTGCAAAGCGAAAATACACTCCCCCATAGGTGATGACTATCTGATCGCAACGCTGCAAAAAATAGCTAGCGAGCGATCAACTCGGAATGACCCCCATAGTTTTGCCCAACTGCTAACAAATTTGCTGCTACCATCAGGTCTGAATTACCCCCACAGTTCCTAAGAACATATTCCTGTTGAGACCATAGCTGAGGGTTCTGCCTTACTTACAAAAGGGACAAAGTCCAAAAAGCTCAAGTTAAAGTGTTTTGTGTGTCACAAGTTGGGGCATAAGGCTTCAGATTGCAGGATGAGAAATTCCAATGGGGCGCAGAAACAGCGTGACAAACCAAACGAATCAGCACTGAATGTAGCAGATAGTCACAAGGATTGCTGGTACATGGACTCGGGCCACTAGGCATTTCAGTTGCAATCAGCATTGGTTCAGTTCTTTAACACCATGTGAACCAACTACAGTTAAAGGGATTGGAAATAAAATCCTTACTGCATCACAAATTGGGACAATCACAGTGCGTTTAAGAATTGGAGGAGAAACAGTTGTTACAGATATTCAAGATGTATTATTCATGCCAGATTTGGGAAGTTATCTCATTGCTATCAGCGTCCTAGAGAAAAAGGGTTACAGAGTCAGGTTTGCAAAGGGTAAGTGTACTGTATGGTGCAAAATAAAAGAGGGACTGTAATTCCTTCAGCAACCCGGTACAACCAACTATGGGGGTAATTCCGAGTTGATCGCAGCAGCAAATTTGTTAGCAGTTGGGCAAAACCATGTGCACTGCAGGGGGGGGCAGATATAACATGTGCAGAGAGAGTTAGATTTGGGTGGGTTATTTTGTTTCTGTGCAGGGTAAATACTGGCTGCTTTATTTTTACACTGCAATTTAGATTTTAGTGTGAACACACCCCACCCAAATCTAACTCTCTCTGCACATGTTATATCTTAAATCTAGAGATGTGGTGTTCCATCAAATGGCGCCACTAACTGGGGCAGTGGAGCAAAAAGAAAAACAACATGTATTATTGGATGTACAGGCAGCAGAAAGCGTGTCTGAAACTGAGAATGTTAATGTAGACAACCTATCAGGAAACAGGAGTTCCATGAGGAGCAACATAGGTGTTCCAGCCAAGAAATATAGTGAGGAATATGCAAACATAGCTTACTGTAAACCCCAAAACATACAAGAAGCAAAGTCAAGCAGTGATTGGAGAAAATGGAAGTCAGCAATTGATACAGAGCTGTCAGCACTGGATTATAACAGTACATGGACTGTAGTTGATAGGCCAAGCAACCGTAAAATGATCAAGAACAAGTCGGTCTTTTGAAAGAAGTTAAATGCAGATGGGACAATTGCTTGTTACAAAGCCTGCCTTGTTGCCAAGGTATATACCCAAAGGTCCAGAATCAATTACAGAGAGATCTACTCACCTGTCGCTAGGTACAGCACCTTAAGGTTAGTGGTTGCTATTGTTGCACTACATGATTTACTGTTATACCAGCTAGACTTTGATTCTGCATTTCTGAATGGAGAGTTAGGTGAGATTTATATGGAACCACCTGATCATTATGACAATCTAAAAGAAGGGACTGTTGCAATTGATCAACAAACATATATTGAGGAAATACTTTCCAAGTATGGAATGTCTGACGCAAAACCAGTAAGCACTACCATTGACAAAGGTGTAAAATGGTAAAATGGGGTGTGACTTTGTGACAACTATGCCACGCCCCCATTTTTGCACGCGTGCCTTCGGATCGCGCATGATATGGCTTTTGTCCTTGACTACAGATCTTTTGTGGCTCTTTGCTACTGACTGGTTGGCCACTCCTGCACTACACAGCTCTGCTGAAGCCATGGCCGCACTGACAAATTTATAATAAAATATCTTTGGGATAATTTTTTTTTAATCAATAAATATATTTAAAAAAAAAAAAAACTCCATTTAAGATGGCGCCATTACTTATGGGCCAGTGCTCTGGACTTGCCCACCAGGCTAAAAGTTGCCAGCCAGCCCCTGTGCACTGCAGGGTGGGCAGGTATAACAAGTACAGAGAGAGTTAGATTTGGGTGGGGTGTGTTCACACTGAAATCTAAATTGCAGTGTAAAAATAAAGCAGTCAGTATTTATTCTGCACAGAAACAAAATAATCCACCCAAATCTAACTCTTTCTGCAAATGTTATATCTGCCACGCATGCAGTGAACATTGGGGGTCATTCCGATCTGATCGCATGCTAGCTATTTTTTGCAGCCCTGCGATCAGGTCAGAACTCGGCAAAACTGCGCATGCGTATGCACCGCAATGCGCAGGCGTGTCATACGGGTACAAAGTGGATCGTGCTGGGCGATGGATTTAACGAAGAATCCATTCGCACAGCCGATCGCAAGAAGATTGACAGGAAGAAGGCGTTTATGGGTATCAACTGATCGTTTTCAGGGAGCTTTTGGAAAAACGCAGGCGTGTCCAAGCGTTTGCAGGGCGGGTGTCTGACGTCAATTCCGGAACTGGATAGGCTGAAGTGATCGCAGCAGCTGAGTAAGTTCAGACCTACTCAAAAACTGCACAAAAGTTTTTTGTACTGCTCGGCTGCACAAGCGTTCGCATACTTGCAAAGCAAAAATACACTCCCCCATAGGTGGCGACTATCTGATCGCAACGCTGCAAAAAATAGCTAGCGAGCGATCAACTCAGAATGACCCCCATAGTTTTGCCCAACTGCTAACAAATTTGCTGCTACCATCAGGTCTGAATTACCCCCACAGTTCCAAGAACATATTCCTGTTGAGATCATAGCTGAGGGTTCTGCCTTACTCACAAAAGGGACAAAGTCCAAAAAGCTCAAGTTCAAGTGTTTTGTGTGTCACAAGTTGGGGCATAAGGCTTCAGATTGCAGGATGAGAAATTCCAATGGGGCGCAGAAACAGCGTGACAAACCAAACGAATCAGCACTGAATGTAGCAGATAGTCACAAGGATTGCTGGTACATGGACTCGGGCCACTAGGCATTTCAGTTGCAATCAGCATTGGTTCAGTTCTTTAACACCATGTGAACCAACTACAGTTAAAGGGATTGGAAATAAAATCCTTACTGCATCACAAGTTGGGACAATCACAGTGCGTTTAAGAATTGGAGGAGAAACAGTTGTTACAGATATTCAAGATGTATTATTCATGCCAGATTTGGGAAGTTATCTCATTGCTATCAGCGTCCTAGAGAAAAAGGGTTACAGAGTCCAGTTTGCAAAGGGTAAGTGTACTGTATGGTGCAAAATAAAAGAGGGACTGTAATTCCTTCAGCAACCCGGTGCAACCAACTATGGGGGTAATTCCGAGTTGATCGCAGCAGCAAATTTGTTAGCAGTTGGGCAAAACCATGTGCACTGCAGGGGGGGCAGATATAACATGTGCAGAGAGAGTTAGATTTGGGTGGGTTATTTTGTTTCTGTGCAGGGTAAATACTGGCTGCTTTATTTTTACACTGCAATTTAGATTTCAGTTTGAACACACCCCACCCAAATCTAACTCTCTCTGCACATGCTATATCTTAAATCTAGAGATGTGGTGTTCCATCAAATGGCGCCACTAACTGGGGCAGTGGAGCAAAAAGAAAAACAACATGTATTATTGGATGTACAGGCAGCAGAAAGCGTGTCTGAAACTGAGAATGTCAATGTAGACAACCTATCAGGAAACAGGAGTTCCATGAGGAGCAACATAGGTGTTCCAGCCAAGAAATACAGTGAGGAATATGCAAACATAGCTTACTGTAAACCCCAAAACATACAAGAAGCAAAGTCAAGCAGTGATTGGAGAAAATGGAAGTCAGCAATTGATACAGAGCTGTCAGCACTGGATTATAACAGTACATGGACTGTAGTTGATAGGCCAAGCAACCGTAAAATGATCAAGAACAAGTGGGTCTTTTGAAAGAAGTTAAATGCAGATGGGACAATTGCTTGTTACAAAGCCTGCCTTGTTGCCAAGGTATATACCCATAGGGCCAGAATCAATTACAGAGAGATCTACTCACCTGTCGCTAGGTACAGCACCTTAAGGTTAGTGGTTGCTATTGTTGCACTACATGATTTACTGTTATACCAGCTAGACTTTGATTCTGCATTTCTGAATGGAGAGTTAGGTGAGATTTATATGGAACCACCTGAACATTATGACAATCTAAAAGAAGGGACTGTTGCAATTGATCAACAAACATATATTGAGGAAATACTTTCCAAGTATGAAATGTCTGACGCAAAACCAGTAAGCACTACCATTGACAAAGGTGTAAAATGGTAAAGGCCATGTCACCAAGCAGCCAGGAAGAGATAGAGGAAATTAAAGAGATTCCTTATCAGAATGCTGTTGGTAGCTTAATGTACACAAGTATTGGGACCCGTCCTGACATCACACATGCAGTGAGTCGGGCAAGTCAGTTTGCCATCAATCCTGGGAGGCACACTGGATTACAGTTAAAAGAATTTTAAGATACCGTAAAGGTACAAGTTCACTAAAGTTGGGATTTATAAAGTCTAAAGATTCCAGCTTAAAAGTTTTCTGTGATGCCGACTGGCGGTCAGATGAGGACAACCATCATTCCTACACAGGGTATCTGTTTGTATTGGCAGGCACAGCCATCAGCTGGGCAAGCAGGAAGCAACCCACAGTTGCCCTTTCTACTACAGAAGCGGAGTATATGGCACTTACAGAAACATCAAAGGAAGCACTATGGATAAAAGAGACTTTGTGTGAATTGTCTTCTTTATCACAGTGAGACCATCAACATTTTGTGTGATAACAAAGGAGCATAGATGTGTCTTCTAGTACCAAGCATTATGGACAGTCTAAGCATAGTTAGTGGAGAATAAGTCCATCAATGTGGAATATGTGGCAAGTGAGGACAATGTTGCCATAATGTTAACAAAGGGACTATCATTTTGAAAGAATGTGGACTAGAATATATTTGATGTTAATTTGTTCTTACTGTTTTTTGCTTCATAACCATGTTTTCTGTTACAGGTATGACTTTACTGAAAAGTTTTGATAAAATGTCATGTTCTTTTATATGTGACCAGAGACAGTCCTGAGTGAGGGGGGATGTTGTAGTATAGTGCACTCAGTACCTTACCTCCTGTGTATACATTACACTGGGTGCACATCCTCTAGTGTTTACCCTCTAGTGCTGGAGCATCAAGGAGGCGGAGACTGATGACACAGTTCCTTCTGCAGTGGAGAGAGAGACAGTTCCTCCTGCAGTGGAGAGAGAGACCGTTCCTCCTGCAGTGTGTGTCGCACTGCCTGAGCGGGACGGAGAGCAGTGGGTAGTGCGTGTTCTTTCCAACAGTAGTCAGTCTGCATGGATGTGCAGCCTTCCATCCCATACTGTCAGAGTCACTACCTTACCACAGCCGCATGATGTATAGCGATAAGTACCGCGCTTTCACTGTACCAGCCTGTGATATACATTTGAGTCAGTTACTGCTGCTGCAGAACATCTTCCGCATTAACAAGTTTTGTCTTTGTATGTTAATAAACCAGCGTTCTGGTTAACTATCAATTGAGTGGATTAACATCACTATCAAACACCGCAACACTCTGCCAACAGTTCTCGGCATCAAGCCATGCCCCTGGGGGCGTGTTAAACCTCTATACAAGCGGTGGTTTTACCGCCCCATTTGGTACGGATGTTATCTGTTATGCTCCGTGTGATGGTTTAAATAAACTTGTAAAACTTTTAGTGCAATATTGGCGCCCCCCCCCCCTTCTTCCTTTCTAGACATTTATTTCCCTATTGGAGTCGGGTATATAGAGAGGAATTACAGCATGCAGACTGACAGAGACCGTTTGTAGAGACGTGGATGTCAGTGCTTCTTTGGAAGGAATTGGGCAGCCTTGGACTTGTAGTTCTATAAAAGGACATTCTTTGAAAGGACTGTTTGTGCACTCATACCTGTTTATATATATATATATATATATAGAGAGAGAGAGAGAGAGAGAGAGAGAGATTGATTTTGTATATACTGTATATACTATATATTTATATTTAATTTATGTCACCACTATCAATGTAGCACTTAACTTCTGAATATAATCGGCTAAAATGCTATGACATCATACATCCATGAACTAATTTGATATGAATGATTTAACAAGGTTATTATTTCATTGTGTTATTTCTTGAATGTGAAACAATATCTGACTCTGCAAACCCGCAGGAGAGATCAATGGTTTGATAGCCGCTAAGTGTGTTTATACTGAGCACTGCGCTGGCCAGGATGTGAAAGCTGGTGTATTTAATTAAACCTGAAGGACACTGTGGTCCAACTTTCTTTAAGGATATCCAGTCCTCACACACCCAAAACATAGGAAATGAGGGCTGCATACTCCTCTTGAGAGTCTTATTTCAAGAAAGTCCCAGATGACAGACATAAAAGAGCTAATGAATAAGATGTACTGTAAAACGCCTGGTTAGGGAGGTGGGAAAGCAGAGGATCCATTAAAGTTTGCAGTGAAGTAATCTCTGCTACACACATTTAAGTATCAGTTGCAGGCTGTTTGATCGATTAAGCTTCCTGCCCTGGGAATAGTTCAGGTTCCAACAGCACAGCGAGGAGTGATGAATGTTAGCATACCTCCCAACTGTCCCGATTTTCGCGGGACAGTCCCGTTTTTTGGGGACTGTCCCGCTGTCCCACCCGCGGGCCGCAGTGTCCCGCGGTGGGGGGGGGGCAGTTGGGAGTCTCTGTCACCCGCTGCCCTGCTTAGCAGAGCAGCGGTGAATAGACGCTGTGCGCATGCGCACAGCGTCTATTCAGTGCAGACAGAGGGAGAGGAGGCATGCCAGCGGCTCACAGAGCGCTGGGCATGCCCCCTCAGTGACGAAAACGGGGGCGTGACTCGCGATCGCGGGTCCTCCTGCGAAACCACGCCCCTTTTCGTAGGCCACGCCCCCTTTTCGGGAGCGCGGGCGGCTCCGCCGCGCGAGTGTCCCGCTTCACCAAAGCAGAAAGTTGGGAGGTATGTGTTAGTGATCATCAGTGCTGTGTATACTGTCCTAAAACCAACGGCGGCTGCAGCGCTGACCATATAGTGCAGGGGGGGGGGGACAGCTTAGCACATACATACCTCCCAACTGTCCCGATTTTCGCGGGACAGTCCCGTTTTTTTGGGACTGTCCCACCCGCGGGCCTCAGTGTCCCGCAGTGTGGGGTGTGTGTGGGGGGGGGGGGCAGTTGGAAGGCTCCTGCACCATTCAGTGCAGACAAAGAGAGAGAGGGCATGCCAGCGGCTCACAGAGCGCTGGGACTGCCCCCTCAGTGACAAAATGGGGGGCGTGGCTCGCGATCGCGGGTCCTCCGTGAAGCCACGCACCCTTTTCCATAAGCCACACCCCTTTTTGGGAGCGTGTGTCCCCCTTTGAAGGCGGACAAAGTTGGGAGGTATGCACATACAATATAAATATACATGATATGCTGTATGTAATATGTGCTGACTGGTTCCCCCGGGGGTAAGCAGCGCTCAGGGGAGGATTTACGGGTCAGGGCACCCCTAGGCACAACAGTAACGGACGCCCCTCTGTCTTGTTTTTCTTACTTTCATTGATTAGTTTGAATCCTTCATTTGATAATTGCCAATTTAATAGAATAAGCCATGAACTATGATATTTAGATTTCTTTTTTAATTATGTATACATATTTACTAAGTAGGACAGCTTACAGGGGCAGTATGTGCATGTCCTACCTGTTTATACTCAACTCTTCATGGCATATTGTACAGCAGAGTGGAAATAATTTGCAGTTACTGGTAAATTTCACGTTGACAGTAACAACACAAGCACCCAAGTGCCGCCCCTAGGCAATTCAGTGACGTGCGGTGGGGTGAGGCAGAGCCTTTCCTGTCATACTAACGTATAAGCCAGAGTTTTGACTATATAAAAAATACAAATAATATAATAAGAATTTACTTACCGATAATTCTATTTCTCGTAGTCCGTAGTGGATGCTGGGGACTCCGTAAGGACCATGGGGAATAGCGGCTCCGCAGGAGACTGGGCACATCTAAAGAAAGCTTTAGGATTATCTGGTGTGCACTGGCTCCTCCCCCCATGACCCTCCTCCAAGCCTCAGTTAGGATACTGTGCCCGGACGAGCGTACACAATAAGGAAGGATTTTGAATCCCGGGTAAGACTCATACCAGCCACACCAATCACACCGTACAACTTGTGATCTGAACCCAGTTAACAGCATGATAACAGAGGAGCCTCTAGAAAAGATGGCTCACTACAGCAATAACCCGATTTTCTCTATCGTCCTAAGTGGATGCTGGGGTTCCTGAAAGGACCATGGGGAATAGCGGCTCCGCAGGAGACAGGGCACAAAAAAGTAAAGCTTTACTAGGTCAGGTGGTGTGCACTGGCTCCTCCCCCTATGACCCTCCTCCAGACTCCAGTTAGATTTTGTGCCCGAACGAGAAGGGTGCAATCTAGGTGGCTCTCCTAAAGAGCTGCTTAGAGAAAGTTTAGTTTAGGTTTTTTTTCTTTACAGTGAGTCCTGCTGGCAACAGGATCACTGCAACGTGGGACTTAGGGGGAAAGTAGTAAACTCACCTGCATGCAGAGTGGATTTGCTGCTTGGCTACTGGACACCATTAGCTCCAGAGGGATCGAACACAGGCCCAGCCGTGGAGTCCGGTCCCGGAGCCGCGCCGCCGACCCCCTTGCAGATGCTGAAGCATGAAGAGGTCCGGAAACCGGCGGCTGAAGACTCCTCAGTCTTCATAAGGTAGCGCACAGCACTGCAGCTGTGCGCCATTTTCCTCTCAGCACACTTCACTGGGCAGTCACTGAGGGTGCAGAGCGCTGGGGGGGGGCGCTCTGAGAGGCAAATATAAACCTTATACAAGGCTAAAAATACCTCACATATAGCCCATAGGGGCTATATGGAGATATTTAACCCCTGCCTGACTGGAAAAATAGCGGGAGAAGAACCCGCCGAAAAAGGGGCGGGGCCTATCTCCTCAGCACACGGCGCCATTTTCTGTCACAGCTCCGCTGGTCAGAACGGCTCCCAGGTCTCTCCCCTGCACTGCACTACAGAAACAGGGTAAAACAGAGAGGGGGGGCACATTAATGGCTATATATATATATATATTAAAGCAGCTATAAGGGAGCACTTAATATAAGGATATCCCTTGTATATATAGCGCTTTGTGGTGTGTGCTGGCAGACTCTCCCTCTGTCTCCCCAAAAGGGCTAGTGGGTCCTGTCTTCATTAGAGCATTCCCTGTGAGTTTGCGGTGTGTGTCGGTACGTGGTGTCGACATGTATGAGGACGATATTGGTGTGGAGGCGGAGCAATTGCCAAATATGCAGATGTCACCCCCCAGGGGGTCGACACCAGAATGGATGCCTTTATTTGTGGAATTACGTGATGGTTTATCTTCCCTTAAACAGTCAGTTGAGGACATGAGGCGGCCGGACAATCAATTAATGCCTGTCCAGGCGCCTCAAACACCGTCAGGGGCTGTAAAACGCCCTTTGCCTCAGTCGGTCGACACAGACCCAGACACGGGCACTGATTCCAGTGACGACGGTAGAAATTCAAACGTATTTTCCAGTAGGGCCACACGTTATATGATTTTGGCAATGAAGGAGACGTTACATTTAGCTGATACTACAGATACCGTAAAACAGGGTATTATGTATGGTGTGAAAAAACTACAAACAGTTTTTCCTGAATCAGAAGAATTAAATGACGTGTGTGATGAAGCGTGGGTTGCTCCTGATAAAAAGTTGATAATTTCAAAAAAGTTATTGGCATTATACCCTTTCCCGCCAGAGGTTAGGGCGCGCTGGGAAACACCCCCTAAGGTGGACAAGGCGCTCACACGCTTATCCAAACAAGTGGCGTTACCCTCTCCTGAGACGGCCGCACTTAAGGATCCATCAGATAGAAAGATGGAAGTTATTCAAAAGAATATATACACACATGCAGGTGTTATACTACGACCAGCTATAGCAACTGCCTGGATGTGCAGTGCTGGAGTAGTTTGGTCAGAATCCCTGATTGAAAATATTGATACCCTAGATAGGGACAATGTTTTACTGTCGTTAGAACAAATAAAGGATGCATTTATCTATATGCGCGATGCACAGAGGGATATTTGCACACTGGCATCTCGGGTGAGTGCTATGTCCATTTCAGCCAGAAGAGCCTTATGGACACGACAGTGGACAGGCGATGCGGATTCAAAACGTCACATGGAGGTTTTGCCGTATAAAGGGGAGGAGTTATTTGGAGTTGGTCTATCAGACTTGGTGGCCACGGCTACTGCCGGGAAATCCACTTTTTTACCTCAAGTCACTCCCCAACAGAGAAAGGCACCGACCTTTCAACCGCAGCCTTTTCGCTCCTACAAAAATAAGAGAGCAAAGGGCTTGTCGTACCTGCCACGAGGCAGAGGAAGAGGGAAGAGACACCAACAGGCAGCTCCTTCCCAGGAACAGAAGCCCTCCCCGGCTCCTGCAAAAACCTCAGCATGACGCTGGGGCCTCTCAAGCGGACTCGGGGACAGTGGGGGGCCGTCTCAAAAATTACAGCGCGCAGTGGGCTCACTCGCAGGTAGACCCCTGGATCCTGCAGATAATATCTCAGGGGTACAGGTTGGAATTAGAGACGGATCCTCCTCATCGTTTCCTGAAGTCTGCCTTACCAACCGTCTCTTCCGAAAGGGAGAGGGTGTTGGAAGCCATTCACAAGCTGTACGCTCAGCAGGTGATAGTCAAAGTACCCCTATTACAACAAGGAAAGGGGTATTATTCCACTCTATTTGTGGTACCGAAGCCGGATGGCTCGGTAAGGCCTATTCTAAATCTGAAGTCCTTGAACCTCTACATAAAAAAGTTCAAGTTCAAGATGGAGTCACTCAGAGCAGTGATAGCGAACCTGGAAGAAGGGGACTTTATGGTATCCTTGGACATCAAGGATGCGTATCTACACGTTCCGATTTACCCCGCACACCAGGGGTACCTCAGGTTCATTGTTCAAAACTGTCACTATCAGTTTCAGACGCTGCCGTTCGGATTGTCCACGGCGCCTCGGGTCTTTACCAAGGTAATGGCCGAGATGATGATTCTTCTTCGAAGAAAAGGCGTATTAGTTATCCCATACTTGGACGATCTCCTAATAAGGGCAAGGTCCAGAGAACAGCTGGAGACAGCTTTAGCACTATCTCAAGAGGTGCTAAGACAACACGGGTGGATTCTGAATATTCCAAAATCCCATTTAATCCCGACAACTCGTCTGCTGTTCCTAGGAATGATTCTGGACACGGTTCAGAAAAAGGTTTTCCTTCCAGAGGAAAAAGCCAAGGAGTTATCCGATCTGGTCAGGAACCTCCTAAAACCAGGAAAAGTGTCAGTACATCAATGCACAAGAGTCCTGGGAAAAATGGTGGCTTCTTACGAAGCAATTCCATTCGGCAGATTCCATGCAAGAATATTCCAAAGGGATCTGTTGGACAAATGGTCAGGGTCGCATCTGCAGATGCACCTGCGAATAACCCTGTCACCAAAGACAAGGGTGTCACTTCTGTGGTGGTTGCAGAAGGCTCACCTATTAGAAGGCCGCAGATTCGGCATTCAGGATTGGATCCTGGTGACCACGGACGCCAGCCTGAGAGGCTGGGGAGCAGTCACACAAGGAAGAAACTTCCAGGGAGTATGGACGAGTCTGGAAAAGTCTCTTCACATAAACATTCTGGAACTAAGAGCAATCTACAATGCTCTAAGCCAGGCGGAACTTCTCCTGCAAGGAAAGCCGGTGTTGATTCAGTCGGACAACATCACGGCGGTCGCCCATGTAAACAGGCAGGGCGGCACAAGAAGCAGGAGTGCAATGGCAGAAGCTGCCAAGATTTTTCGCTGGGCGGAGAATCACGTGATAGCACTGTCAGCAGTGTTCATCCCGGGCGTGGACAACTGGGAAGCAGACTTCCTCAGCAGACACGATCTTCATCCGGGAGAGTGGGGTCTACATCCAGAAGTCTTCAACATGTTAATAGACCGTTGGGAAAGACCAATTGTAGACATGATGGCGTCTCGCCTCAACAAGAAACTGGACAAATATTGCGCCAGGTCAAGAGATCCACAGGCAATAGCTGTGGACGCACTGGTAACTCCTTGGGTGTACCAGTCAGTGTATGTGTTTCCTCCTCTGCCGCTCATACCAAAGGTATTGAAGATCATACGGCAAAGAAGAGTAAGAACAATACTAGTGGTTCCGGATTGGCCGAGAAGGACTTGGTATCCGGAACTTCAAGAGATGCTCACGGACGAACCGTGGCCTCTACCTCTGAGAAGGGACCTGCTACAGCAGGGTCCCTGTCTTTTTCAAGACTTACCGCGGCTGCGTTTGACGGCATGGCGGTTGAACGCCAGATCCTAAAAGGGAAAGGCATTCCAGAAGAAGTCATTCCTACCTTGATTAAGGCACGGAAGGAAGTCACCGTGAAACATTATCACCGCATTTGGCGAAAATATGTAGCGTGGTGCGAGGATCGGAGGGTTCCGACGGAGGAATTCCAACTGGGTCGTTTCCTACATTTCCTGCAATCAGGATTATCTATGGGTCTCAAATTGGGATCCATTAAGGTTCAAATTTCGGCCCTGTCAATATTCTTCCAAAAAGAATTGGCCTCTGTCCCTGAGGTCCAGACTTTTGTCAAGGGAGTACTGCATATACAGCCTCCTGTGGTGCCTCCGGTGGCACCGTGGGATCTAAATGTAGTTTTAGATTTCCTCAAATCCCATTGGTTTGAACCATTGAAAAAGGTGGATTTGAAATATCTCACATTGAAAGTGACTATGTTACTAGCCCTGGCCTCTGCCAGGAGAGTATCTGAATTGGCGGCTTTATCTTATAAAAGTCCTTATCTAATCTTCCATTCGGATAGGGCAGAACTGCGGACTCGTCCGCATTTTCTCCCTAAAGTGGTATCAGCATTTCATCTGAACCAACCTATTGTGGTGCCTGCGGCCACTAGCGACTTGGAGGACTCCAAGTTGTTGGACGTTGTCAGAGCCTTAAAAATATACATTGCAAGGACGGCTGGAGTCAGAAAATCTGACTCGCTGTTTATATTGTATGCACCCAACAAGTTGGGCGCACCTGCTTCTAAGCAGTCGATTGCTCGTTGGATTTGTAACACAATTCAACTTGCACATTCTGTGGCAGGCCTGCCACAGTCTAAAACTGTAAAAGCCCACTCCACAAGGAAGGTGGGCTCATCTTGGGCGGCTGCCCGAGGGGTCTCGGCATTACAACTCTGCCGAGCAGCTACGTGGTCGGGGGAGAACACGTTTGTAAAATTTTACAAATTTGATACCCTGGCAAAGGAGGACCTGGAGTTCTCTCATTCGGTGCTGCAGAGTCATCCGCACTCTCCCGCCCGTTTGGGAGCTTTGGTATAATCCCCATGGTCCTTTCAGGAACCCCAGCATCCACTTAGGACGATAGAGAAAATAAGAATTTACTTACCGATAATTCTATTTCTCGGAGTCCGTAGTGGATGCTGGGCGCCCATCCCAAGTGCGGATTATCTGCAATACTTGTACATAGTTATTGTTAACTAATTCGGGTTATTGTTAAGGAGCCATCTTTAAGAGGCCCTTTCTGTTGTCATACTGTTAACTGGGTTTGGATCACAAGTTGTACGGTGTGATTGGTGTGGCTGGTATGAGTCTTACCCGGGATTCAAAATGCCTCCCTTATTGTGTATGCTCGTCCGGGCACAGTACCTAACTGGAGTCTGGAGGAGGGTCATAGGGGGAGGAGCCAGTGCACACCACCTGACCTAGTAAAGCTTTACTTTTTTGTGCCCTGTCTCCTGCGGAGCCGCTATTCCCCATGGTCCTTTCAGGAACCCCAGCATCCACTACGGACTCCGAGAAATAGAATTATCGGTAAGTAAATTCTTATTTTTTGGTAACAATAACTATGTACCAGTATTGCAGACAATCCGCACTTGGGATGGGCGCCCAGCATCCACTACGGACTACGAGAAATAGAATTATCGGTAAGTAAATTCTTATTTTCTCTAACGTCCTAAGTGGATGCTGGGGACTCCGTAAAGGACCATGGGGATTATACCAAAGCTCCCAAACGGGCGGGAGAGTGCGGATGACTCTGCAGCACCAAATGAGAGAACTCCAGGTCCTCCTCAGCCAGGGTATCAATTTTGTAGAATTTTACAAACGTATTTGCTCCTGACCAAGTAGCTGCTCGGCAAAGTTGTAAAGCCGAGACCCCTCGGGCAGCCGCCCAAGATGAGCCCACCTTCCTTGTGGAGTGGGCATTTACAGATTTTTGGCTGTGGCAGGCCTGCCACAGAATGTGCAAGCTGAATTGTACTACAAATCCAACGAGCCATAGTCTGCTTAGAAGCAGGAGCACCCAGCTTGTTGGGTGCATACAGGATAAACAGCGAGTCAGATTTCCTGACTCCAGCCGTCCTGGAAACATATATTTTCAGGGCCCTGACAACGTCTAGCAACTTGGAGTCCTCCAAGTCCCTAGTAGCCGCAGGCACCACTATAGGTTGGTTCAGGTGAAACGCTGAAACCACCTTAGGGAGAAACTGAGGACGAGTCCTCAATTCCGCCCTGTCCGAATGGAAAATCAGATAAGGGCTTTTACAGGATAAAGCCGCCAATTCTGACACGCGCCTGACCCAGGCCAGGGCCAACAGCATGACCACTTTCCATGTGAGATATTTTAACTCCACAGATTTAAGTGGTTCAAACCAATGTGACTTTTGGAACCCAAAAACTACATTGAGATCCCAAAGTGCCACTGGAGGCACAAAAGGAGGCTGTATATGCAGTACCCCTTTTACAAACGTCTGAACTTCAGGGACTGAAGCTAGTTCTTTTTGGAAGAAAATTGACAGGGCCGAAATTTGAACCTTAATGGACCCCAATTTCAGGCCCATAGACACTCCTGTTTGCAGGAAATGTAGGAATCGACCCAGTTGAATTTCCTCCGTCGGGCCTTACTGGCCTTGCACCACGCAACATATTTTCGCCAAATGCGGTGATAATGTTTTGCGGTTACATCCTTCCTGGCTTTGATCAGGATAGGGATGACTTCATCCGGAATGCCTTTTTTTCCTTCAGGATCCGGCGTTCAACCGCTATGCCGTCAAACGCAGCCGCGGTAAGTCTTGGAACAGACAGGGTCCTTGCTGGAGCAGGTCCCTTCTTAGAGGTAGAGGCCACGGATCCTCCGTGAGCATCTCTTGAAGTTCCGGTTACCAAGTCCTTCTTGGCCAATCCGGAGCCACGAATATAGTGCTTACTCCTCTCCATCTTATCAATCTCAGTACCTTGGGTATGAGAGGCAGAGGAGGGAACACATACACTGACTGGTACACCCACGGTGTTACCAGAGCGTCTACAGCTATTGCCTGAGGGTCCCTTGACCTGGCGCAATACCTGTCGAGTTTTTCCCAACGGTTTATAATCATGTGGAAGACTTCTGGGTGAAGTCCCCACTCTCCCGGGTGGAGGTCGTGCTGAGGAAGTCTGCTTCCCAGTTGTCCACTCCCGGAATGAATACTGCTGACAGTGCTATCACATGATTTTCCGCCCAGCGAAGAATCCTTGCAGCTTCTGCCATTGCCCTCCTGCTTCTTGTGCCACCCTGTCTGTTTACGTGGGTGACTGCCGTGATGTTGTCCGACTGGATCAACACCGGCTGACCTTGAAGCAGAGGTCTTGCTAAGCTTAGAGCATTGTAAATGGCCCTTAGCTTCAGGATATTTATGTGAAGTGATGTCTCCAGGCTTGACCATAAGCCCTGGATATTCCTTCCCTGTGTGACTGCTCCCCAGCCTCGCAGGCTGGCATCCGTGGTCACCAGGACCCAGTCCTGAATGCCGAATCTGCGGCCCTCTAGAAGATGAGCACTCTGCAACCACCACAGGAGGGACACCCTTGTCCTTGGTGACAGGGTTATCCGCTGATGCATCTGAAGATGCGACCCGGACCATTTGTCCAGCAGGTCCCACTGGAAAGTTCTTGCGTGGAATCTGCCGAATGGGATTGCTTCGTAGGAAGCCACCATTTTACCCAGAACCCTTGTGCATTGATGCACTGAGACTTGGCTCGGTTTTAGGAGGTTCCTGACTAGCTCGGATAACTCCCTGGCTTTCTCCTCCGGGAGAAACACCTTTTTCTGGACTGTGTCCAGGATCATCCCTAGGAACAGAAGACAAGTCGTCGGAACCAGCTGCGATTTTGGAATATTGAGAATCCAATCGTGCTGCCGCAACACTACCTGAGATAGTGCTACACCGACCTCCAACTGTTCCCTGGATCTTACCCTTATCAGGGAATCGTCCAAGTAAGGGATAACTAAAATTCCCTTCCTTCGAAGGAATATCATCATTTCGGCCATTACCTTGGTAAAGACCCGGGGTGCCGTGGACCATCCATACGGCAGCGTCTGAACTGATAGTGACAGTTCTGTACCATAAACCTGAGGTACCCTTGGTGAGAAGGGTAAATTTTGACATGAAGGTAAGCATCCTTGATGTCCCGAGACATCATGTAGTCCCCTTCTTCCAGGTTCGCAATCACTGCTCTGAGTGACTCAATCTTGAATTTGAACCTCTGTATGTAAGTGTTCAAAGATTTTAGATTAAGAATCGGTCTCACCGAGCCGTCCGGCTTCGGTACCACAACAGTGTGGAATAATACCCCGTTCCCTGTTGCAGGAGGGGTACCTTGATTATCACCTGCTGGGAATACAGCTTGTGAATGGCTTCCAAAACGGTCTCCCTGTCAGAAAGAGACATCGGTAAAGCCGACTTTAGGAAACGGCGAGGGGGAGACGTCTAGAATTCTAATTTGTACCCCTGAGATATCACCTGAAGGATCCAGGGGTCTACTTGCGAGTGAGCCCACTGCGCGCTGAAATTCATTGAGACGGGCCCCCCACCGTGCCTGATTCTGCTTGTAAAGCCCCAGCGTCATACTGAGGGCTTGGCAGAGGCGGGAGAGGGTTTCTGTTCCTGGGAACTGGCTGATTTCTGCAGCCTTTTTCCTCTCCCTCTGTCACGGGGCAGAAATGAGGAACCTTTTGCCCGCTTGTCCACGAAAAGACTGCGCCTGATAATACGGCGTCTTCTCATGTTGAGAGGCGACCTGGGGTACAAACGTGGATTTCCCAGCTGTTGCCGTGGCCACCAGGTCTGAAAGACCGACCCCAAATAACTCCTCCCCTTACTAAGGCAATACTTCCAAATGCCGTTTGGAATACGCATCACCTGACCACTGACGTGTCCATAACCCTCTACTGGTAGAAATAGACAACGCACTTAGACTTGATGCCAGTCGGCAAATATTCCGCTGTGCATCACGCATATATAGAAATGCATCTTTTAAATGCTCTATAGGCAAAAATATACTGTCCCTATCTAGGGTATCAATATTTTCAGTCAGGGAATCCGACCACGCCAACCCAGCACTGCACATCCAGGCTGAGGCGATTGCTGGTCGCAGTATAACACCAGTATGTGTGTAAATACATTTTAGGATACCCTCCTGCTTTCTATCAGCAGGATCCTTAAGGGCGGCCATCTCAGGAGAGGGTAGAGCCCTTACAAGCGTGTGAGCGCTTTATCCACCCTAGGGGGTATTTCCCAACGCACCCTAACCTCTGGCGGGAAAGGATATAATGCCAATAACATTTTAGAAATTATCAGTTGTTATCGGGGGAAAACCACGCCTCATCACACACCTCATTTAATTTCTCAGATTCAGGAAAACTACAGGTAGTTTTTCCTCACCGAACATAATACCCCTTTTTGGTGGTACTAGTATTATCAGAAATGTGTAAAACATTTTTCATTGCCTCAATCATGTAACGTGTGGCCCTACTGGAAGTCACATTTGTCTCTTCACCGTCGACACTGGAGTCAGTATCCGTGTCGGCGTCTATATCTGCCATCTGAGGTAACGGGCGCTTTAGAGCCCCTGACGGCCTATGAGACGTCTGGACAGGCACAAGCTGAGTAGCCGGCTGTCTCATGTCAACCACTGTCTTTTATACAGAGCTGACACTGTCACGTAATTCCTTCCAACAGTTCATCCACTCAGGTGTCGACCCCCTAGGGGGTGACATCACTATTACAGGCAATCTGCTCCGTCTCCACATCATTTTTCTCCTCATACATGTCGACACAAACGTACCGACATACAGCACACACACAGGGAATGCTCTGATAGAGGACAGGACCCCACTAGCCCTTTGGGGAGACAGAGGGAGAGTTTGCCAGCACACACCAGAGCGCTATATATATACAGGGATAACCTTATATAAGTGTTTTTCCCCTTATAGCTGCTGTATCTTTAATACTGCACGTAATTAGTGCCCCCCTCTCTCTTTTTTAACCCTTTCTGTAGTGTAGTGACTGCAGGGGAGAGCCAGGGGAGCTTCCCTCCAACGGAGCTGTGAGGGAAAATGGCGCCAGTGTGCTGAGGAGATAGGCTCCGCCCCTTTTTCGCGGACTTTTCTCCTGCTTTTTTATGGATTCTGGCAGGGGTTAAAATTCATCCATATAGCCCTGGGGGCTATATGTGATGTATTTTCGCCAGCCAAGGTGTTTTTATTGCTGCTCAGGGCGCCCCCCCCTAGCGCCCTGCACCCTCAGTGACCGAAGTGTGAAGTGTGCTGAGGAGCAATGGCGCACAGCTGCAGTGCTGTGCGCTACCTTGTTGAAGACAGGACGTCTTCTGCCGCCGATTTTCCGGACCTCTTCTGCCTTCTGGCTCTGTAAGGGGGCCGGCGGCGCGGCTCTGGGACCCATCCATGGCTGGGCCTGTGATCGTCCCTCTGGAGCTAATGTCCAGTAGTCTAAGAAGCCCAATCCACTCTGCACGCAGGTGAGTTCGCTTCTTCTCCCCTTAGTCCCTCGATGCAGTGAGCCTGTTGCCAGCAGGTGTCACTGAAAATAAAAAACCTAAACTAAAACTTTCACTAAGAAGCTCAGGAGAGCCCCTAGTGTGCACCCTTCTCGTTCGGGCACAAAGATCTAACTGAGGCTTGGAGGAGGGTCATGGGGGGAGGAGCCAGTGCACACCAGATAATCCTAAAGCTTTCTTTAGATGTGCCCAGTCTCCTGCGGAGCCGCTATTCCCCATGGTCCTTACGGAGTCCCCAGCATCCACTTAGGACGTTAGAGAAATTAGAAATATCATCTTTGTATTATTACAATAATTTTTCTAGCTGTGGAGTAAAAAGTCTATAGCAGGTGAGACAGTGCCTATCTTTCCCACACACCTCTGATCAAATTTCTAGCAGTATATACTGCTGGACCTGTGTATAATGCCCACATGTATATACTGCTGCACCTGTGTATAATGCCCACATGAACCTTTTGGTTCATCTATTGTGTGTAAGTCTGCTAGGCATGTTGGGAAATTCCCCACTGGCAGCGCTGTGTGTATCATGCTCCATGCGGCACCTGAGACTGAGCATAAGACATCACACACCTTCTAAGCCCACCCCCTGACTCTCATTGGCTAGTTT
Source organism: Pseudophryne corroboree (assembly GCF_028390025.1). Classification (NCBI taxonomy): domain Eukaryota; kingdom Metazoa; phylum Chordata; class Amphibia; order Anura; family Myobatrachidae; genus Pseudophryne; species Pseudophryne corroboree. The sequence goes on along the minus strand of NC_086444.1, from coordinate 123,674,351 downwards.
CACAGGGGTCTAGAGGCGAACTTAGTCGTGTGATGCGTTATGCTGGGTCCAGGGTGCTGCATGATACACACAGCGCTGCTGATCCCCAGGGGAACCAGCCAGCAACAAATGTCTTTCCTCAATGTTCCATCTAATTCAATCTAATACTTTTCCTCATGTGACGGCAGTGTGTGTCAACTGGGCGCAAATTCCGTAATGCTCATGGATATGCAATAGCAGTGTTTGTGGTGCCAGTTGGTATGGCTCCACTATTTGAATTTTTTTATTAGGTTTTGATAAACACAGTGGCAGCTGCATCCCCTGGGCTGCAGCGCAAATTACCTTGCGCAGGGGGGGAACGCTAAGCACATTTAAACATACATTTTCATGTCTTGCTATACTGATTGTTTGTAGGGGTGGTCTTCTGTTTGCCGGCGGTCGGGCTCCCGGCGCTCAGTATACCGGCGCCGGGAGCCCGACAGCCGGCATACCGACACTTATTTTCCCTCGTGGGGGTCCACGACCTCCATAGAGGGAGAATAAAATAGTGTGGCGCGCGTAGCGCGCCACCGTGCCCGTAGCGTGGCGAGCGCAGCGAGCCCGCAAGGGGCTCATTTGCGCTCGCCAAGCTGTCGGTAAGCCGGCGGTCGGGCTCCCGGCGCCGGGATGCTGGTCGCCGGGAGCCCGACCGCCGGCCAGCCGTAGTGAACCCGTTTGTAGCACCATGCCATATTTCTCTGATCAGTATTAGCACGCTGGTTCTTGTCACTATAGTAACCATGTTGTCTACAGGCTATGTTCTCCCTAATGGCTAGCCAAGCCTCTATGGTGGATGGCCACACCCAGGGGTTAAAGTGAGCCAGAACAGGGCGGAACTGCGTTCCGTCAGTTCCACTTGGAGACGGATTCCTCCGGCTCACCTAACCCGATGTCCCGGCGCTGCAGGGAGATGCCGGGCGCCCGCTGAGATTGCGTTACCAGCGGGCGCCCGGCTCCCTCTCTGCAGCGAAAGCCAGAGGCAGGAGCTCACTATTGAGCTCCAGCTTCCGGCTCTGTCAGTGCGCGCTATGGGAGACACGTCATGACATCTCTCCCATAGTGCCGAGGAGCGGAAGCCAAGAGGACTGCGGCGGGAGCGCGGCTTGGTGAGCATAGTGTCCCCCCCCCCCCCTCCGATATGTGTACTAGCGGCGCTTCTACTGGGGGGCAACCTACTGGGGGCAAACTACAAAGGGGCAAACTACTGGGGCATTACTACTGGTGGGCTTTACTACTGGGGCAAACTACAAGGGGGCAAGCTACAAATGGGAAAACTACTGGGGGCATTACTACTGGGGCCGGGCATTACTACTGGTGGCATTACTACAAGGGGGCAAATTACAGGGGGGCTAAACTACTGGCAGCATTACTACTTGGGGGCATTACTACAGGCGGCTAATCTACTGGGGGCATAACTACAGGGGGCAAACTACAGGGGGGCATTACTACAAGGGGGCAAACTACTGGGGGCATTACTAATGGGGGCTATCTACTGGGGGCAAACTACATGGGGGCTAAACTACAGGGGCTAAACAACTGGGGCACAACTGCAGGGGGCATTACCACTGGGGGCTAAACTACAGAGGGCGGGGCTAAACTACATGAGGGTTAAACTACATGAGGGTTAAACTACTGGGGGCATTACCACTGGGAGGCTAAACTAAAAGGAGGGCGGAGTAAACTACTGGGCTCATAACTGCAGGGGCATTACCAGTGGGAGCATAACTACTGCGGCTAAACTACAGGGGGATAAATGACTGGGGGCATTACTACAGGCAACATTACTACTGGGGGCAATACTACACAGGGGCATTACCATTAAGGGCATTACTGATGGGGTGCACTACTAATGAGGGCATTGTAAAGGGGGCACTTCATAAGGGGCACCACTCCTGGGGACATGCGGGCATTGCATAAGGGGCACTACTACTGTGGGCATTGTATAAGGGGTGCTACTACTGAGGGCATTACTGTATGTGTAATACTGCGTGCTACCAGTGCTCAAAGTGGGCCGGTATACAACGGTATGGTATACAGGCACTTCTACGAGAACTGCAGGGCCAACAAAGAAGCTGAGCTCCCGGTCCGCCCTCCGTCCCTCCGCCCCTAACATCACCGCCGCACTGGAAGCCCTGGTTCCACACTCCCAGCTGCAGCGGATCTGGGAGCAGGCCGGCTTTATTATCCCTGCCGCTGCATCGAGCTCCTGTGACCGCAGCGCTACTAGTTCAAATCTGTCGCTGATTGGCTGCTGGTCCGCGGCAGTTTTGAAATATTAGCGCCTTGGTCACAGGAGCTCGATGCGGCGGCAGGGGTATTAAAGCCAGCCTGGTCCCAGATCCGCTGCAGCCGCCCTCAGCCTCCTCTGCCGCCCCGCCCTCGGACCTCTGCACGCCCACAGCCTCCTCTTCCGCACTATCTCCGAGGCCCACTACCTCCCCCACCCCACGCCTACCACAGCGTACTCATCCACCGCACCGCAGACCACCGCCGCTGCTAAACAGGTAATCTTACCCTGCTGCCTTTTTCTCTCCCTAGTCCCTACTGTATGCCCTTTCTGTCACTCTTCCTGTCCCTGCTGTCACTCCCCCTGTCCCTGCTGTCACTCTCCCTGTCCCTGCTGTCACTCTCCCTGTCCCTCTGTCACTCTATAATGTGAATTTCGGGTTATACCGTGTGCTATAATGTGAATTTCGGGTCATACCATGTGCTATAATGTGAATTTCGGGTCATACCGTGTGCTATAATGTGAATTTTGGGTCATACCATGTGCTATAATGTGAATTTGGCTCATACCGTGTGCTATAATGTGAAATTCGGCACATTCTGTGTGCTGTAATGTGAATTTTGACTCATACCGTGTGCTATAATGTGAATTTTGGCTCATACTGTTGGGTATAATGTGAATTTCGGCTCATACTGAGGGTAATTCCAAGTTGATCGCAGCAGGAATTTTGTTAGCAGTTGGGCAAAACCATGGCCCTCATTCCGAGTTGTTCGCTCGCAAGCTGCTTTTAGCAGCATTGCACACGCTAAGCCGCCGCCTCCTGGGAGTGAATCTTAGCTTAGCAGAATTGCGAATGAAAGATTCGCAAAATTGCGAATAGAAATTTCTTAGCAGTTTCTGAGTAGCTCGAGACTTACTCTGCCACTGCGATCAATTCAGCCAGTTTCGTTCCTGGTTTGACGTCACAAACACACCCAGCGTTCGCCCAGACACTCCCCCGTTTCTCCAGCCACTCCCGCGTTTTTCCCAGAAACGGTGGCGTTTTTTCACACACTCCCATAAAACGGCCAGTTTCCGCCCAGAAACACCCACTTCCTGTCAATCACACAACGATCACCAGAACGAAGAAAAAACCTCGTAATGCCGTGAGTAAAATACCAAACTTCTTAGCAAATTTACTTGGCGCAGTCGCAGTGCTAACATTGCGCATGCACAATTAGCGGAAAATCGCTGCGATGCGAAGAAAATTACCGAGCGAACAACTCGGAATGAGGGCCTATGTGCACTGCAGGGGAGGCAGATATAACATGTGCAGAAAGAATTAGATTTGGGTGGGTTATTTTATTTCTGTGCAGGGTAAATACTGGCTGCTTTATTTTTACACTGCAAATAAGATTGCAGATTGAACACACCCCACCCAAATCTAACTCTCTCTGCACATGTTAAATGTGCCTCCCTTGCAGTCACATGGGTGGTCATTCCGAGTTGTTCGCTCGCAAGCTGCTTTTAGCAGCTTTGCACCCGCTAAGCCGCCGCCTACCGGGAGTGAATCTTAGCTTATCAAAATTGCGAACGAAAGATTAGCAGAATAGCGAATAGACACTTCTTAGCAGTTTCTGTGTAACTCCAGACTTACTCGGCATCTGCGATCAGTTCAGTCAGTTTCGTTCCTGGTTTGACGTCACAAACACACCCAGCGTTCGCCCAGACACTCCTCCGTTTCTCCAGCCACTCCCGCGTTTTTCCCAGAAATGGTAGGGTTTTTTCGCACACACCCATAAAACGGCATGTTTCCGCCCAGAAACACCCACTTCCTGTCAATCACATTACGATCACCAGAACGAAGAAAAAACCTCGTAATGCCGTGAGTAAAATTCCTAACTGCATAGCAAATTTACTTGGCGCAGTCGCACTGCGGACATTGCGCATGCGCATTAGCGACTATTCGCTCCGTTGCGACAAAAAAATAACGAGCGAACAACTCGGAATGACCCCCATGGTTTTGCCCAACTGCTAACAAAATTCCTGCTGCGATCAACTTGGAATTACCCCCACTGTTGGGTATAATGTGAATTTCGGCTCATACTGGGCGGGATGTATTAACATACATCGCCGCACCTCGCCGGTTACCGCAGCGATGTTGATCGCGTATGTACTAACATATGCGATCAACATCGCGATGCGGTGACGGAGGCCCCCCGCGATACCTGTTAGGTGGTCTGCGGGGGGTCTCCGTCACCTCCATGGGGTCCCCACACAGGCTAGATGCCGGGAAGCAGCAGCAGGCTGCCCCCGGCGCCTCCTCCTCCCCCCTGCAGCCGGAAGGACGTCCGGCTGCGTTGCTAGGGGGAGGAGATTACCTTCCGGGTCCGGGGCATCATGGAGGAAGGTAAGCTGGGGGGGAGGGGGGTCGGCGTCTGCGGCGGTGTCGACGGTGTTGGCGGGTTGCGGCGGTCGGCGAAAAGAAGCCCATAGGCTTCTATAGGGTATCGCCATCCAGAGATGGCGATACCCTGGACGCCGAAAACGCGGCGGTAGGGTGTTAGTAAATATGAAAATGCGGTAAAACCCCCGTTTTCGGGGGTTTTACCGCATTTTTGCTTTAGTACATCCCGCCCACTGTGTGGTATAATGTGAAAGGGGCACCAGTAAGGGGTCCTACTATTGTGGTGCATAATGTGTATAAGTGTATATGGTGTGGTAAACTACACTGAAGGTCATGCCCCCTTTTGAGTGGCCACACCCCCTTTTCAGGGGCACGCACATAATTACAACCTTCACTTTTCTATACCCCCACTTCAAAATTTCCACTTGGGTGCTACTACTGTGGTCATTATTACTATTGTGTGACCACGAACCTTTTTGAGACCACACCCCCTTTTTGCATTGCGCGCCTACTGCGCGCTCAATACTTTTATTACATGGGCGCCATGGAGACGGAGGTGAGTTCCACCACCCCTCTAGGACCACTTTAAGCACTGGCCACACCCTCTGTGATGGCTGGCCACAGGGGAGTCGGAATGGGGGGGGGGCAAGGGCGCAGCTCGCCCCCCGCAAAGTTGAGAGAGGCGCCTATTACCCATAGCAGAGGAGCGGCAGTCAGGTGAAACACCGCGGCCAGCTGCCGCACTTTACAGCTGATGTGCAGTACCAGCCTCCTCTGCGTCTTCCTTGCACAGCATCATACTGGGTATCAGACTGACTTCTGCCCTGGCCCCTGTGTGACACACGCGGCTGAAGTCAGTGTGATGCCGTGCAATGAAGAAGCAGAGGGAGCTGACGCTGCACATCTCAGGTGGTCCCGAACTCCTCCACTGCCACCTCCTCCTCCCCTACAGTGGCTCCGCCCCCAACCACAGTGGCTCCACTCCCACCCCTTCCCAGTGGCTCTGCCAGTGGAAACTCCCCTGCAGCCATGGAGGATGTAGCGGGAGAAGGGACACCAAGCCTGACCCGGACTGCTCTGCCCCTGCCTATGTCGGCTCACAGTGGCAGTGCCGCGATTCGCGGGCATTTTGGGGGCGGAGCCTAATGCTGTGAAGTGCCAGCCCCCATAAGAGACCTGATCTGTACTGTAGTCAGGTAATATCCCATACCTCATACATCTCTCTCTCTCTCCCCCCCCCCTCCCTTTCTCCCTGACACTATCTCTCTCTGGGCTCTCCCTGACATTATCTCTCTCTCTGGGCTCTCCCTGACATTATCTCTCTCTGGGCTCACCCTGACACTATCTCTCTCTGGGCTCTCCCTGACAATATCTCTCCCTAACACTATCTCTGTCTGGGCTCTCCCTGACACTATCTCTCTCTGGGCTCTCCCTGACACTATCTCTCTCTGGGCTCTCCCTGACACTATCTCTCTCTGGGCGGGATTTAGTAATGCTTACCGGCACAGTTTTTCCCATTTAACGCAGAGGCTATTTAACGTAGAGAGATATGTACTAAACCTCGGTAACTGAGATGCCCTTCTTACCGTACTGCTGGGTGGCTGAGCTGGGCAGGGAGATAGCCAGCAGGAGCAGCATGTGGGAGAACAGCAGCCGAGGGTGCGGGCTGTACATACCTGAGGCAGCTGGATATACAGTACAACAGTGCTGAGAGCCTCTGGAGCCCACACCCTCGGAGCTGTAGTACTCCGGCAGAGGACACTCATCCCCCGAACTCTGCGTCGAGAAAGCGGAAACTGTTGCCGGCATGGTGCTGCTGCTGGCTGTCTTCCCGCCCCGGCTCGGCCACTCAGCCGTACGGTGAGAAGGGCATATCAGTGCCCGAGGTATAGTACATCTCTCTGCGTTAAATAGCCTCTGCAGTAAATGGGAAAAAACGTGGCGGTAAGCATTAGTACATACCGCTCTCCCTGACACTGTCTCTCTGTCCCCTCCACACTCTTTCTCTTTGACAATGGGGGTGATTCAGATCTGATCGTAGATGTGCTAAATTTAGCACATCTGCGATCAGTTACTCAGACATGCGGGGGGACGCCCAGCACAGGGTTAGTCTGCCCCGCATGTCTGGCTCTGCCCTCCCCTCCACCGCGTGTGGAAGCATCGCACGGCTGCGATGCCTTCGCACCCAGCGAGTAGTCCCCTGTCTGAACAGCTAGTGCACAGCCTAGCTGTGCTGGCACGCGGCTACCCACTGCGTCCCGGGGCGCATCAGCTGCATGTGACGTCACGCAGCTGCCGTGGCCCACCCCCACAACGGTCCGGACACACCTGCGTTGTCCGTACCGTGCCCCACCAACGGCGTTCTAACATTGGCACACCCCCTCTCACCACGCAAACCACCACTGCCAGTCAATCAGGCAGAGGCAGTCGCAGCCCTGAGATACTTTCGAGGCACACTCCCCAAAGGTCTTAAGACTGCGATCGCTGCCTCTGCAGCGATCCAGTCTGAATTAGTCGCTCTGTCTCCCACACTCTCTTTCTGACACTGTATCTCTCTCCCTGGCACTCTCTCTGTTACACTGTCTCTCCCTCTCTCCCTAATGGTGTGTAAATATCTCTCCCTGGTACTGTCTCACTGTCCCTTACACTTTTCCTCTCTCTCTCCCTCTCCATCTTTCTCTCTCCGACACTATTTCTCTCCCTACCTCTCCCTGACAGTCTCTCTGTCCCTCCCCACTCTCTCTCTTTGACACTGTCTCCCCCACTCTCTTCCTGACACTGTCTCTCTCTCTCTCTCTCTCTCTCTCTGTGACAGTCATCTCTTTCTCTCCCTCTTTCTCTCTCCCTGGCACTCTCTCTCTCTCTCTCTCTATGTGACACTGTCTCTCCCTCTCTCCCTGAAGCTGTGTAAATATCTCTCCCTGGCACTGTCTCTCTGTCCCTAACACTGTCTCTTTCTCTTCCCCTGACACTGTATGTCTATCTCTCCCTCTTACTCCCTAACACTGTCTCTCTCCCTGACACTACCTCTCTCTTGACACTGTTTCTCCCTCTCTTTCACTCTCTCCCTCTCTTTCTCTTTCCCTGACACTCTCATCTCTTTCTCCCTGACACCCTCTCGCTCACTTCTCTCTTTCACTCATTCCCTCTTTTCCATGAAACCCTCTCTCCCTCTCTCTCTTTCTCTCTCCCCCTGATATCCGCTTTTTCTGTCTCACTCTCTCCTGCTACCACTAAGGGGCATTATAGTAATAACAGCGGGGGGCAGGGGGGCCCTTTCAAAAATTTTCTATGGGAACAGCAAAGTTCTAGTTACGACCCTGCCTCACATCGTCCAGCATCAGCCGCCTCGTCACTGCCTATCCTCCCCTCCTCCAGCCTACCTCCGAATTTTTGCCGTAGCACTGCTTATGGACTGGGAGCCTGCCATAGATCCTGCAGAACCACTGCCTGGCCGGAGAGACAATTCAGCCTCCTCCTGGAGACCTCCAGGTAACTGCTCTTCTGGGCACATCACATTCTGCTGCTGATGATATACCTCTCTCTATCTTTCTCCATCTCTCTCTCTGTCTCTCTCCATGAATCTCTCTGTTACTTTCCATGTCTCTGTCTCTCACCATCTTTCTCTCTCTTTCTATCTCTATCTCTCTCTCCATTTTTGTTATGAGGTACTGTATAACACAGAGGGGGCGACATTTAGCGATTTCGGGGCGCCAAACGGAAACTATATCTTGCCCCCCCCCCCACCTAAAAACGTTCTGACGCCCCTGGCTGGCCACACCCCTTAAACTTGGGCCCCTACGACTGCATTCCCCCAGTGGGCCCTTCATGCCACAGTGCGACTCTGGCTAACGTACTGTACCTTTCCTAGTCACATAGCTTTGATCAGACAGAACTGCTGAAGTTGCACTTTCGTTGCTTACTGTACTGTTCTATTTCTTCCTTGTCATCCGTCAACAATAGCATCTTTCAGGAAACACACCTTGATTGCCTTTGTCAAACAATCAATACATACTTTCAAAATTCTTTTGCTCTGAGTCATTATAAAAGGATTTCCAGTTCTTAAATCTATAAGTGTTTAATGGGAGGAATGAAAAAAAAAAAAACCACACAGTGTCTAGGTATTCTTCTATTTAAAAGGTTTAAAATTGCATAGCAATATATAAATAATAAGGAGGTTTGGTCTCCAGTACATTAGCGAGGCTGAATCGCAGGAAATGGATGTGAAGTGCATTAGCATAACCTTAATCTTAACCATATCTTTTAAAAGGAATTGTATAACGTAGACCCGGAAAGCCATTATCTACTTCACATCTTTCCTGCCACAGACATTTCCTTAAAATGGTTTTAACTTAATTGTTGTTAAAAATGTCATCATCTGACTATTGACTTTACATTATCCAATCAGCAATTGCTGACATGGAGTCAATGCTAATATAGAAACATTACACACTATTGTGTTAAAGTTAGCTGGAAACTGTGATGGGGATCCGGCAGTATCCCGGCAGTCGGAATCCAGAATCCAGATGGCGGGAACCCGATGCCAGGCTAGGCTGTGGGGAGGGAGGGTTAGTGTTAAGCTGCGGGGGTGGGAGGATTAGGTTTAGCCTGTTGGGGGAAGGGGAGAAGGGGGGTTTAGGTACCACCTCAGTGGGTTGGGGTGTGGGGGGAGGGTGGGTTAGGGTCAGGCTGCAGGGAGGGAGGGAGGGTTAGGGAGGTAGGAGGTTAGGCTTAGTATACTTACCTAGTAGGTGTCGGAATTCCGCGCATCAGTATGCCGCTGTAGGTATACTGACCACCGGCATTCCAAGCACAGAGATCCTGATACCATCCCCTGTGATGTACTGTTCCTTTAGCATGAGAGTGGGAGCACAAGGGTTAATCTCAGCCATTGTGCAGAAAGTTTGTCTCTTTTTCTAATTTGCATAATAGATTCTAAAGCTGGCCAGGCACTGCACCGTAACTGTTCCAACCATCCAACTAAACAGCTAGTTCTTTATATGGCACTGATGATTGCAACGATGAACCTTCATAGACTGAAATTTGCTAAAAATGGTATGGATGATTTGGTTTGGTTTTCAAATCTGTACAATCCACCCGACCATCATTCGGCCAACTACAGGCTGTAAATGGGGAGCGCCTCCATTGACTGTGTAGTGTATAGATGCGCTCCAAGCATTGAGCAGTCATCTCCACCCCTGTTCCTGTTGGCTGGTCAGTTCCAGTGTATGGCCAGCTTTAGTCAGCTCTTCCGCCCTTTCAGTGTCCTGAAGCCCCAGGCAAAGCATTGAGTCCAAAACCACCAACTGGGTACTGCATTGTACACAGTAGGGTAAAAATGTTTTTTTGTGGATACTCTGTAAGTCATGATGGCTGGATGGCACAAACACAATGGCCCTCATTCCGAGTTGTTCGCTCGGTATTTTTCATCGCATCGCAGTGAAAATCCGCTTAGTACGCATGCGCAATGTTCGCACTGCGACTGCGCCAAGTAACTTTACTATGAAGATAGTATTTTTACTCACGGCTTTTTCTTCGCTCCGGCGATCGTAATGTGATTGACAGGAAATGGGTGTTACTGGGCGGAAACACGGCGTTTCAGGGGCGTGTGGCTGAAAACGCTACCGTTTCCGGAAAAAACGCAGGAGTGGCCGGGGAAACGGTGGGAGTGCCTGGGCGAACGCTGGGTGTGTTTGTGACGTCAACCAGGAACGACAAGCACTGAAATGATCGCACAGGCAGAGTAAGTCTGAAGCTACTCTGAAACTGCTAAGTAGTTAGTAATCGCAATATTGCGAATACATCGGTCGCAATTTTAAGAAGCTAAGATTCACTCCCAGTAGGCGGCGGCTTAGCGTGTGTAACTCTGCTAAATTCGCCTTGCGACCGATCAACTCGGAATGAGGGCCAATATGTCGTTCTCACAGACTCATTGGTGCCTTGTATCGACATGTGCTGGAACTGTATATGCCCCTGCCTCTTTATCACTCTTCTACTGTTCTGCTGTTGCTGGTCTGCCCTGACTCTGTGATCCAACCTTCTTTCCTGTGAGTGTTTATCGGCCTTATCTATTATAAGGGGTGATATTTTAGCTGTATTTTGCTACTGGTCCTTCCTGTTTATTAGCAGATAGCCTGTCCAGTCCATGACAGGTCACTTTCCTGTTCCTTATTGTTACTGTAAAAAAACTTTTCATGAGATGAATCCATTACATAAATAACCCCAACATTGTGCAAATGCCTCCACATTACATAAAGTACCACTTACAATATTGCATTACGGGAAGCAGTTACCTCACCGACGGCCGGGATCCCGGCGGTCGAAATACCAAAGCTGGGATCCTTAAGAAGGATGCTATCCCGGCTTCGACATACCGATGCCAAATGGGATGCCGGCGTCACAGTACCGACTGCCGGCATCCCGAATGTCCTGACAGTAGGACGCACTGGTGTCCTGCCGCGGGGTGGTGGAGGCTTTGTAGGGGTTTGGTTTAGGCAAGGTTAGGGTTTGGGGCCGAGGAGGGAGGGATAGGCACATAGATGGGGAGGCTAGGGTTAGGCATCAAGCGGGGAGGGTTAGGTTTAGGCAGCAGGGAAGGGAGGATTAGGGTTAGGCACCACCGGGGAGGGCTAGGCAGCCACAAGGGAGGGTTAGGGTAGGGAAAAGGTGAGGGTGTTGGGGGGCTTACTAGGGGACTGTTGGGATTATGATTGACAGGATGCCAGTGTCGCTTTGGCATCCCGTCCATCGGTCATTCATCCCTGAATTACTTTCCCACCACCACCTGCAGCAGCAGCATGCTTACCTGCTCTGTGGACACTGCAATGCTGTGGACACTGGAATGCTGTGGACACTGGAATGCTGTGGACACTGGAATGCTGTGGACACTGGAATGCTACTCCTTTGTCTGCCTTTCCTGTTATCTCTGTACATGTGGAAAGTCTGCACTGCACAAGCTCCATCTCGCCTGAAGGATGGAAGGGGAGCTGACCTACTGTATGTGGAGGGTATAGAAGGAGAGGAACCAAGAGACAGATGGAGAGAGCAGGGGTGAGACAGCTGGACCATCAGGGAGGGGAATCAGATCAGCCACTGGTCTGACTGGCTGATTTTGCACTCTGTCATCTAGTCCTAAGATAAATGTCCAGGGAGTTCAGCTAATCAAATCCTATTGTCAGCAGCAGGAAAATGTTTATGATGGAGGATCCCTGAAAGAGTCCATCCACCAGGAGTGAAATAGCCAGCATCTTATTGTCAATTTTCAGATAGGTAAGCCTGGCCATACCAAGGCGCCAGACCTCCATTATTATTATTATTATTACATTTTATTTATAAGGCGTCACAAGTGTTTCGCAGTGCCGTACAAAGAACAGTACAGGGAGACAAAACTTATCATTACAGTAAATAAATAACAAAAATAGCGTACAGGTAACAAAGAGCACCACAATTCTCAAAACATAATAGAGCTAAGATGTAAGTAGCGAGGGAGTAATCACCGTACTACTTGGGGCTGGCGGCCATAGATAGAGATGAGCCTTACCAGCAGGAGAAAAAGCAGGTAAAGATGGTCGCTGAGTAGAAGAGAGCTACGAGTGAAATGTGTCGAGAAGAGGGCTTTGACAACAAGAGAAAAGAGGGCCCTGCTTTGAAGAGCTAACAATCTAGTGGGAAGGGGCGACAGACAGATGACATGAGGTGCAAGCAAGCGGGAGGAAGCCTGATGGCAGTATGTAAGCAAAGCAGAGATGTTCAAGGCATGAGGCAGGGGGATGGAGGAGCGGCCTCAGGACTAGGTTATTCATCAGGAGGGTAGGCTTTGATGAATAGGTGGGTTTTCAGTGTCCATTTGAAGCTTTGCAAGGTCGGGGAGAGTCTAATGGAGCGGGGGAGTGCGTTCCACTGAAGGGGTGCAGCACGGGCATACCCCCCTCCATACCCCCAGTTCCAGATTATAAATAAATAAATAAATGGTAGAACAGGGGAAAGCAATCAAATAAACAGGTGGCACCGGGCCCAAGTGTGGATGGGGCTAAAATCAGTTGCCACACCCTCCACTATTGCTATATACCACTGGGCTGGAACAAGTAAACTCATATCTGGAAAATTCCTGAGAACATAACAGTGAGACTCTAACAATGGGTGCCTGTATATACTAGCATTCAGTTCTGGTTGCCTGGTACCTACAGCAGAAGTACCTTTCCTTCAGAATGACTGAAGTCGGTTCCCTTGGCTTTTCTAAAATTCTATAAAAGTTTTCAAGGCCAGTAGGAGTCCAATGAGAAAGCCACACATGGGTCGAATAAACTGTTCAGGTAAGATGCCATATATATTATGTGCACTTACCAGCTAGTTTATCTTTTTCCTCTGATTTCATTTATTCCAAATATTCTCCGGAAATGGAGATCAAAAGGAGAGAGCGGTTGATTACGATAACGCCCTGTTGCCCAAGGAGATTTTAGTTCTATGTTCTGATTGTTTTGGCACAGACACTGCACTCCAGACTGCTGAATCATCATTGACTATTCTGCCAGCGCCCAGTTTGTCACCCTGGGGTGAGCCAATTTACATTAAGGCCCCTGAATTTTATAAGAAAAAGATTGCATTCCAGTGGTCTATCACTTAATACAATAAACACATTGCTGGCAGCTATTAAGGACTCCACTCCCGGCAAGTCTGACAGGTGTTTTGCCAATACGATATAAAAATACTACCCATTTCATTCCTCATGCCTAGAGGCGGTGGTAGAATGCATGCATTCTGGACAGGAAGAAACATCACAGTTTGGGGATCTTGCTTTCACAAGGATGGTCTCTGAGTCCTTTGGTCATCAGGTTTTTACAGGCAGTGAATCATCTCAAACACCAGGTCCATAATTGGTAACGGAGGCTCTGACAGAAATCTCTTTCAACAGTTGGATTATGAGAACTATCCTGGAAACCACTGGGTAAATTTACTAAAATGGGAGTTCTATTTAAGATGGGATTTTGGCCATAGGAACCAATCCAGGTATTAACTTCTAGAATGTGCTAGATAAATAAGAAGTAGATTCTGATTGGTTGCTATGGGCAACATCCCATCTCAAACAGAACTCCTGTCTTAGTAAATTTACCCCCGTGTTTCTATTGGAAATCACTTATGCAGTGTTAGTAGATAAGAGTCTAAATGAGATTAAGGGGGACATTTACTAAGCAGTGATAAGAGCAGAGAAGTTAGCCAGTGGAGAAGTTGCCTATGGCAACCAATCAGCACTGAAGTAACATCTATAATTTGCATACCATAAAATGATATAGAGCTGCTGATTGGTTGATGGGGCCTCTTCTCCACTGGCTCACTTCTCCGCTCTAATCACTGCTTAGTAAATGTCCCCCTTAGGTACTTGGCTCTACTGAGATTTCTCTATTTGGCCAACATTATTTGAGGACCTGCAGCATATGGACCACAAAACCTGGCATTCTGCACAATCCCTGAAGACATGCCTACAATATACACAAAGTCACTAAGGAATACAGGGGTACAAATGGGACAATGGACGTCCAAAACTCAACCGAGTCAGGTAAATAACCTATGGATTAGAGCAGCAAGATCCTGTGAACTGGAGTACCCACAGGAAACCATTCCAGGCACTGGGAGAATATACCAGCTCCACACACTCATGGCTGAGGTGGGACTTGAAATCGGTATCCGGTCTCTAGGCCGACCACACTTAGGTTGACAGTCATTAGGTCAACCCTATTGGTCGACATGCATTAGGTCGACATGGTCTCTAGGTCGACATGGTCACTAGGTCTCCATGGAAAAATGTCGACATGAGTTTAAAAAAAAATATTTCATTTTTTGAACTTTTTCATACTTTACGATCCACGTGGACTACAATTGGGAATAGTAACCTGTGCAGAGCACAGCGGTAGCAGAGTGAAGCGAGCCATGTGAGGGGACACGGTGCTCTAATTGGGGTTACCAGTCGCTTTACGAAGAAAACAACACAATTTTTTGAAAAAACAAACAAAGTCATGTCGACCTTTTTCCACGTCGACCTATTTCAGGTGTCAACCTAGTCACTGTCGACCAATAGTGGTCGACCTAATGACTGTCGACCTAAGTGTGGTCGACCTTATGATCCACACCCCTTGAAATCGTGAACGCAAAGCTGTGAGGCATTAATGCTAACTATTACACCAACCGTGCTGCCCAAAATATTAGCAGCATTTGCCCAGTTCTGGTCTTTGTTTACAGCTACAGTGTATCTCCAATGGCATTGTGAAAGGACAGGACATTATTTTTTGCAAGTACTTAACTTAAATAGAGTTTCTAGAGGTCTCCACAAAATTGGAATATCAGAGTACAAGGCAGAAAATAGATGCATTTGTATGACATGCAAGGGCTTGAAAATTAGCCCCAAGAAATTGTTTTACTGTGTACAAAAAAAACATCCAGACCTTTCACACTTTGGGCTTAGGGCCTGATTCAGACCTGATTGCTGCTGTGCGAAATCATACAGCGGGCGATTATTGCATGACTGTACATGTGTATGCACCGCAATGCACAGGCGCATTGCCAAACGGTGACAGGATGGTGCGAAAATTTTGATCGCTAGACGTTTGCAAGGTGATTGACAGGAGGAGGACGTTTGTGGGTGGTAACTGGCTGTTTTCTGGGAGTGTCAGTAAAAACACAGGCGTTCCCAGGCATTTTTAGGGTGTGTGACGTCAACTCCTGCCCAGATCAGCCTGTAGGAGTAAGTTCTGGGCTACGCACAGACTGCACAGTATTGAAAAATCATTTGATGGTGAGTGAGTTGCGAATGGATTTGCAGATGTCCGCTGTCTGGCCAAATTTTTGCACGGCGTACACATGCATTCGCACACTTGCACGGGGAAGGTTTTCACTCTCTATGGGCGGCGGCTATCTGATTGCACTCCGCTGCAAAAATGCACACCAGCAATCAGGTCTGCATACTTCCCAACATTGCAGCGTAGCAAGGAGGGACAGGAAGGCGCCCGCCCGAAATTAGGCGGTGTGGCCTACCGGAAAGGGGGCATGGCCTCACGGCAAGTGCCACGATCGCAAGCCACACCCCTGTTTTCATCATTATGGGGACATGAACAGCGCTCAGAGAGCTGATGGTCATGCCCCCTGTCCCTCTCTGCCGTGAATAGGCACTGTGCACAGCATCTATTCACCACTGCTCTGCTCAGAGCAGCGAGTGGCAGGGGGGGATCTCCCAACTGTCCCCCCACCCGCGGGACACTGCGACCCGCGGGTGGGACAGCGGGACAGACCGTAAAAAACGGGACTGTCCCGCCAAAATCGGAACAGTTGTGAGGTATGAGTCTGAGTTGGGCCCTTAGTTAGATTTGAGTGGGGTGTGTTCAAACTGGAATCTAAATTGCAGTGTAAAAATAAATCTGCCAGTATTTACCCTGCACAGAAACAATATAACCTACCTAAATCTAAATTTCTCTGCACATGTTACATCTACCCCACCTGCAGTGCAACATGGTTTTGCCCATTAGTGTGCTTTTTTGGTTTGCTAACAAACCTGAATAACCCCCTTACAGTATTTGCCCATCTCTGGTATAAACACGACAACGATTGTTGATCGAACGTTAAATAAATGTTAACTCAGACAGCCTGCAAAAAACTCACCTCTCTACATGTAGTAATTCACTCTTTGTGTCTCCTAGATGATATACTGTTGGTTTAAAATAAAATAATTTATCATATTTTATACATTCTAAGAAATCTTTATTCCCTAACCGCCCAGGAAACACCTCCCTTCCATATGTTTCCTTGCGTTGCCTGTGTTTGGGGAGACAATCCAATTAGAATTCATAGATAGCACATTAATTCCCCAGTAGCATCTTGCTGTGGCGCTCACAATATTCTCACTTCCAAATGTGTTACATTCACTGAAATCCTACAACGTAAATTGCTACACACTGAGAAACAGAGACCGCGTCCATATCTGCTGGAATAAATTTGTATGTGTTAGACTGTTATTGATTCCAGGAGCTTATTGCATACACAAGTAGCACCCTGAGCGACTTACATGAAGCAGCTGAATTTATACGTCTGCTTAAATAAACCCTTCACAGATCTGCAAGAGTACTGTATGTATACAAGTAGCTTTTGCCCTGTGTATCTAATATGTGGCGTACTTTTTGGCACATACCCAGTAAGAAAAGCTGGTGTCACCGAGCGCTTTGACACACCATTTTGTTATGTAAATTGGTATCAATTGTTTTTTCCTGTCTATAACTCCACACATTGGGCCTAATTCATGACTGTAAGGAGCGGCTGTGCAATTCCGGGTCTTTAAAATTTAAATGCAACAGGAGATGTCTGTAGGAGATAGGCACCTCCTGTTAGCATTTGCCATTTGCAAGATCTGAGTGCTGCCTCGGATCGCCAACGCGTCACTTGGTCACGATTCGCTGTGATCTCAGAAACCTGCGTAAGCTGGGGTTTACTCGGGTTGGCCGTAGGATCCAGACACCTGGGCCCAGGAAGTCTGCATCTGACGTTGCAGACCCTGGAGGCATCACTCCTTCAAAATGGGGATGACGCGCTCCCGTTTTAAAGAATGGTGCCAGGTGCCATCACCGCTTCACCCCCCAAACTCTGCAGAATGGCAATCATGTTGCATCCGACAAGGGGCTGCTAGTGCTATCGCAAGACCTGTTCTCCATACAGTATGTGCAGAACCGGTCTTGTGTCTGCACGGCCCCTCAAACATCGTATTTGTACGTAAACTATCAGGTGTGCATACAAATATGAATTAGGTCCATTGACAACCTGGGGAAACAGCTGTGATACCGGGATTTGAAGTCAAGTAGCAGCACGAAAACCATTGGCAAACTTTTCTTGCCATTGATGACAAACAAAAATTTAATGAAAGCATATTTGATATATATTTTCTCTTACGTCCTAGAGGATGCTGGGGTCCACATTAGTTCCATGGGGTATAGACGGATCCACTAGGAACCACTGGCACTTTAAGAGTTTGAGAGTGTGGGCTGGCTCCTCCTTCTATGCCCCTCCTACCAGACTCAGTTTAGAAAATGTGCCCAGAGGAGCTGGTCACAGCTAGGGGAGCTCTCCAGAGTTTCTCTAGTAACAGTTTTTTTTAGAGTTTATTATTTTATAGGGAGTCTGCTGGCAACAGCCTCCCTGTTTCAAGGGACTAAGGGGGGGAGTAGTGTCCGCCCTGCGGGATCTGAGCCACTATCTCCGCTGACAGGACACTGAGCTGCTGAGGGGATCGAACGTTCCCTGCCATAGGGGTTTGCTCACCCCAGCAGCATGCCGCCACCACCTTATAGAGCCAGAAGATCAGTGGCGAGTGAGTCACCGCCCCCCCTGGCAAGCGGGGAGCTGGTGTAAAGATGGCGGCAACAGGGTATGGAGCGCAGTACTAACTGCGCTCCGGAGCTCAGTGGTACATAGTGCGGCGCTGTGAGGGGCGCCCTGAGCCAGCGCCTACACCCTACGCTGACCTCCAAGCCTGTCAGAATCCCGGGATCGCTGCCAGCACTTTTCCTCAGGCCAGTATACTCTTCAGAAGAGCGGGAAGCAGCGCCATGAAAGGGGGCGGAGCTTCTCCTCAGACCGGACCCAGCAGCGTTCAGCGCCATTTTCCTGCCCGCAGAAGCGCTGTCAGAGAGAGCTGTCCCTCCAAGTCAACTCCAGCTATCTTGTACGGTACCAGGGGGTTGTAGAAGGGAGGGGGAGGCTGTATAAAGTCTGTGTAGTCTATTAAGGTACACAGACAGCGCTGGCAGTTTCATTAGTTCTACCTTAAAAAGCGCTGTGTGTGGGTTGGCTCCAATCTCTGTGTCTCTGTGGCATACTTGGGGGGAAACTGTGCTTGACATTTCCGTGTGTGTGTGTGTGTGTGTGTGTGTTTACTATCTCACATAGCCAGGTCTGGGGACTCTGGGACAGATGTACTATTAACCTGGAGAAGGCATAAGGAAGTGATAAACCAATGATATGTGCAAGGTGATAAAGGCACCAGCCAATCAGCTCCAATATGTAAATTAACAGTTAGGAGCTGATTGGCTGGTGCGTTTATCACCTTGCACATATCCTTATGCCGTCTCCAGGTTAATACATCTGCCCCACTGTGTCATATGCTGCAGAAGATGTTTCCTCTCAAGAGTGATCCATTCCATGTACACAGGATTGTAATGCTTTGTCTCAGATTGTTGAAGCTAATACTGAGACTAAAACTTAGGTGTTGAAGAAGTCTATGGCAGTTTGGTCAGGCTCTGTCCCTATTCCTGCAAAATTCCCTAGCATGTTCCCACAGAAACGTGTACTTGCCCAAACTATGCAAGATGACACGGATACCGATTCTGATACTTCAGACGGTGATGGGGATGTGCTGAGGGGGGCGGCATCCCTTGCAAAGGGGGTGCAGCTCATGAAGAGGCAATTAGAGATGTGTTATACATTAATGACACTACACCTGAGCAGGTTGAGGAGGCTTACTTCACTGATAATAAGAAAGCCCCGGTAACCTTTCCCACGTCTAAAGAATTAAATGCTATATTTGAAAAATCCTGGGAAAACCCGGAGAAAAAATTACAGATACCAAAAAGAGTTCTGGTTGCTTTTCCCTTCCCTGAGGAAGATAGAAAAAAATGGGAAAACCCACCAATTGACACATCTGTCTCCAGACTGTCTAAAAAGGTGGTTTTACCTGTCCCTGGTTCTACCGCGTTGAAAGTACCGGCTGATCGTAAGATTGACACTACGCTCAAATCCATATACACTGCTTCAGGAGTGGCCTTAAGGCCCATTATTGCCTGTGCATGGATTTCTAAAGCCATAGTAAAATGGTCAGGCACATTACTAGAGGATTTGGATACAATGGATAGAGGTGACATTGTTTTCACGTAACATACAGGATTCTGCGGGGTTCATGGTGGAATCCATGAAAGACCTGGGTACGCTGACTGCACGGATATCCTCCATGTCGGTATCAGCTCGCAGGGGACTCTGGCTACGCATATGGGCCCTCATTCCGAGTTGTTCGCTCGCTAGCCGCTTTTCGCAGCAATGCACACGCTAAGCCGCCGCCCTCTGGGAGTGAATCTTAGCTTAGCTGAATTGCGAACGAAGTATTCGCAATATTGCGAAAAGCTTTTACTTTGCATTTTCTGAGTAGCTCGAGACTTACTCTTCCAGTGCGATCAGTTCAGTGCTTGTCATTCCTGGTTTGACGTCACAAACACACCCAGCGTTCGCCCAGACACTCCCCCCGTTTCTCAAGACACTCCTGCGTTTTTCCCAGAAACGGCAGCGTTTTTTCCACACACTCCCATAAAACGGCCAGTTTCCGCCCAGAAACACCCACTTCCTGTCAATCACACTACGATCACCAGAACGAAGAAAAAACCTCATAATGCCGTGAGTAAAATACCAAACTTCTTAGCAAATTTACTTGGCGCAGTCGCAGAGCGAACATTGCGCATGCGCAGTTTGCGGAAAATCGCTGCGATGCAATGAAAAATAACGAGCGAACAACTCGGAATGAGGGCCATGGTTTGCAGACGCGGAATCCAGGAGAAGTGTGGAGAACCTACCCTACTCAGGCTCTATTTGGGGAAGCGTTGGATGCGTGGATTTACATGGCAACCGCGGATAAGTCACCTTTACTTCCCTCTGCTACTCCTTATACGAAGAAACTGTTTCTTCAGCTGTGCAGCAGTCCTATTGGACCGCTAAGACAAAAAAGTCCAAGCCTTCTACCACTTTCTTTAGAGGTGGTCGGGCAAAATCCAAAAAGCCTGCACCCGCAGGCTCCCAGGTCCAGAGGCCTGCTTCTGGTTCCTTAAAATCCTCAGCATGGCGGTGAACCTCAATGCCTGGAGGATGGGCTGATGGGTGCGAAACTCAGACGTTTCAGCCACGTCTGGGTGTCATCCGGCTTGGATCCCTGGGAACAGGATATTGTGTCTCAGGGGTACAGACTGGAGTTTCAAGAACTCCCGAAACTCAGACGTTTCAGCCACGTCTGGGTGTCATCCGGCTTGGTTCCCTGGGAACAGGATATTGTGTCCCAGGGGTACAGACTGGAGTTTCAAGAACTCCCGCCTCACAGATTCTTCAAATCAGGCTTGCCAGCTTTGCTAAAGAAATGTAAATTTGTGAACCCCTGTAAATGGCGCCCTGGAAGCTGCCCGCAGTGTGATTCACCACAGTTGAATCTCACCAATAATTCAAAAGTTACACAGATTTAAAGCAAAGAATGTGTGGGACTCAAACAATTACAGGCGCTATAATGTTAACAAAATTGATACTTCACAGTACGTTCCTCAGATGAATTCCACTCTACTAAGTAGATAGAGTTCTGGTTTTCTTCAACAAGACGTTCCTTCCTCTCGTATGGATGTTACCATGGAAAGAAAGAATTGTATAAATGTGTAATAAAGTCTTACAGTACATGAGTCTCTCTTGTTGTTATACACTTTCAAGCAGTGAGGATAATAATTGTTTCACCGAAGAGGCGTACCCCAACTCACTTTTCCGCAAAATAGGTTAAACTCATAAAGGTATCTTTTATCCACCACTGTGTTTGACAGACTCACTTTGGTGATGAACCCTTTTAACCAGGAAGATAAGCGTACCTCACTCACAATAAAAGGAGGCTGACTCAAGCGTATCAAGGTTTCTTTCGTTGATAGCTCCCTACTTCCTCAAGCCAGATGTATTTTCCTCTCGTGAGGGTATCGCAGTGAAAAGAAAATATATATATATGTGTGATATCGTTTTCAACCAAATGCCACTCTTTATAATTGCTGTCAAAATTCACACATACATAAATTATATCTCCTTCACTAAGGGAGCGTACCCCGACTCACTTTTCACATAAACGGTATAAACCTATAAAGGTATCTTTCGTCCACCACTATAACAGGCAAAACAATCTAATAAACCCTTTTTGGCAAAGAAGGATAAGCATACCTCACTTACAGAAATACACCATATTTTCTGTCATTGCTATATACATTCACACCTAGAAAGATGATAATCGTTATGGGGGAGGTGTACCTTAACTCACTCTTTGTGTAAGAAAAAAAAAACACCCATAAAGGTATCTTTTAATCCACCACTGTGTTTAGATAATATCCATCTGGTAAAGAGCCCACTTTGCCAAAGTAGAAATAGGCGTACCTCACTCACACAAGACAAATGCTGGTAAAAGCACGTAAAGGTTTCTTTTTGTGTTTAGTGGATGAATATCAGGCGTACCCTACTCACAAGAAAGATGGTTATATACAAGCACATCTGGGTTTCTTTGGGAGACATCCCACAGTGGTGGATTAAAAGATACCTTTATGGGTGTTTTTTTCTTACACAAAGAGTGAGTTAACGATTATCGGCCCTCATTCCGAGTTGATCGGTCGCAAGGCGAATTTAGCAGAGTTACACACGCTAAGCCGCCGCCTACTGGGAGTGAATCTTAGCTTCTTAAAATTGCGACCGATGTATTCGCAATATTGCGATTACTAACTACTTAGCAGTTTCAGAGTAGCTCCAGACTTACTCTGCCTGTGCGATCAGTTCAGTGCTTGTCGTTCCTGGTTGACGTCACAAACACACCCAGCGTTCGCCCAGGCACTCCCACCGTTTCTCCGGCCACTCCTGCGTTTTTTCCGGAAACGGTAGCGTTTTCAGCCACACGCCCCTGAAACGCCGTGTTTCCGCCCAGTAACACCCATTTCCTGTCAATCACATTACGATCGCCGGAGCGAAGAAAAAGCCGTGAGTAAAAATACTTTCTTCATAGTAAAGTTACTTGGCGCAGTCGCAGTGCGAACTTTGCGCATGCGTACTAAGCGGATTTTCACTGCGATGCGATGAAAAAGAACGAGCGAACAACTCGGAATGAGGGCCCTCATCTTTCTAGGTGTGAATGTATATAGCAATGAGAGAAAATATGGTGTAGTTTAAAAGAAACATTACTACACATATACATTTATGTTTTTTCCCCACGGTGATATCTACACGAGAGGAAAAAACACCCTGATTGAAGGAAATAGAGGAATATTCTCGAAAGAAACCGCTATGTGTTTGAATTCGCCTCCTTTTCTGTAAGTGAGGTATGCTTATCCTTCTTTGCCAAAAAGGGTTCATCAGATTGTTTTGCCTGTTATAGTGGTGGACGAAAGATACTTTTATAGGTTTATACCGTTTATGTGAAAAGTGAGTCGGGGTACGCTCCTTTAGTGAAGGAGATATAATTTATGTATGTGTGAATTTTGACAGCAATTATAAAGAGTGGCATTTGATTGAAAACGATATCACACACATATATATATATATATATATATATATATATATATATATATATTCTTTACACGGCGATACCCTCACGAGAGGAAAAGACATCTAGCTTGAGGAAGTAGGGAGCTATCAACGAAAGAAACCTTGATACGCTTGAGTCAGCCTCCTTTTATTGTGAGTGAGGTACGCTTATCCTTCCTGGTTAAAAGGGTTCATCACCAGAGTGAGTCTGTCAAACACTGTGGTGGATAAAAGATACCTTTATGAGTTTAACCTATTTTGCGGAAAAGTGAGTAGGGGTACGCCTCTTCGGTGAAACAATTATTATCCTCACTGCTTGAAAGTGTATAACAACAAGAGAGACTCATGTACTGTTAAGACTTTATTACACATTTATACAATTCTTTCTTGCCAGCTTTGCTGACAGGCAGGGCTATCCAACAGGAAGCCATCCTAAAATTGTGAAAATCACAGGTCATTGTCCCAGTTCCACCTCATATTCTAAACAAGGGTTATTCAAACCTTTTTGTGGTACCAAAACCGGATGGTTCGGTCAGACCAATTTTGAAATTCAAAATGGAGTCTCTCAGAGCAGTAATTACATGTCTGGAGGAGGGAGAGTTTCTGGTATCCCTGGATATCAAGGATGCGTACCCAGGGCCGGTGCTAGGGTGTTCAGCGCCCTCCTGCAAACTATCAATTTTGCGCCTTTCTACAAATACCGATCTCATCCTCAGAGCTGTAACTAGACATTTTGGTGCCCCCCCCCACCCCCAAGATCTATAACATGGACATTTCGTGTCTCCATTATAAAAAATTACGCCACACACTAGTATCACTTATACACACCAGGTAGAGCCCCTTATATACATTACGCCAGGTAGAGACCCCTTTTACACATTGCACCAGGTAGAGCCAGTCACACCTTAATCCAGGTAGAGCACCCTTCACACATTGTGCCAGGTAGAGCCAGTCACACATTATTCCAGGTGGAGCACCTTTTTACACATTGCGCCAGGTAGAGCCAGTCACTCATTATTCCAGGTAGAGCACCTTTTTACACGTTGCGCCAGGTAGAGCCAGTCACACATTATTCCAGGTAGAGCACCTTTTTATACATTGCACCAGGTAGAGCCAGTCACTCATTATTCCAGGTAGAGCACCTTTTTACACGTTGCGCCAGGTAGAGCCAGTCACACATTATTCCAGGTAGAGCACCTTTTTATACATTGCGCCAGGTAGAGCCAGTCACACATTATTCCAGGTAGAGCACCTTTTTACACATGCCACTTCCCCCCAACACACATTACTATGAACCCCCCTTCTCCAGCACACATTAATATGACACCCGCCCTTACCAGCACACATTGTATGCCACTCCCCAGCACATTAATGACACGACCCTCCAGCACACACACCCCCTCCCCAGCACACATTAATTACACCTCCCCTCCCCAGCACATTAATAACACCCCCCTCCCCAGCACACATTAATTACACCCCCCCTCCCCAGCACACATTAATTACACCCCCCTCCCCAGCACACGTTACACCCCCCTCCCCAGCACACATTAATTACATCCCCCCTCCCCAGCACACCTCACACACCCCCTCCCCAGCACACATCACACCCCCCCTCCCCAGCACACATCATCCCCCCCTCCCGAGCACACATCATCCCCCCCTCCCCAGCACACATCATCACCCCTCCCCAGCACACATCACACCCCCCTCCCCAGCACACATCACACACCCCCTCCCCAGCACACATCACACCCCCCTCCCCAGCACACATTAATTACATCCCCCTCCCCAGCACACATTAATTACATCCCCCTCCCCAGCACACATTGATTCCCCCACTCCCCAGTACACATCAATGACACCCCCCTCCCCAGTACACATTAATTACAGCCCCCTCCCCTCCCCAGTACACATCAATGACACCCCCCAGTACACATTAATGACACCCCCCTCCCCAGTACACATCAATGACACCCCCCAGTACACATTAATGACACCCCCCTCCCCAGTACACATCAATGACACCCCACCAGTACACATTAAATACACACACAAACATCCCCAGCACATGTTTATCTGCAGCAGTATTTATTTACCTCAGTCTCTGCTCCTCAGTGTGTGGCTGCTGCTCTTCGAAGTTCTCATGTCTGCTGCTTCCTCCAATGCACGTGACTTCCTGCCTCCTCCACTGATGGGGGAGGGGGGTAAACGGTGCTGAAGACTGCTGTGTCTTCATACAGAGTCACAGGGGAGGGATGGGCGACGCTGCTGCCTATCTTCATGCAGGAGTCTGGACATGTGCAGCGGGAGGAGAGGGGAGGGTCCTGGCACAGGATATCAGCTCAGCGCTGCTGCTGCCTGTCAGTGTGACCAGGGCCGGTTCTAGACCCTTTGGAGCCCCGGGCGGAAAATGGGGGCGTGACTTCATACAGGGGGCGTGGTCAGTTACGCCCCCTGTACAGTGGAGTAGCGCCGCTGAAAGAAAAAAAAATACTTACTATCCCCGCTCCCGACCGCTGCGGATCTCCGCCGGCACCGCTCCTTTCCTCGGATGACAGACAGTGGAGGTCAATTATGACCCCTAGCGTCTGTCAGTCCCACAATGCTGTGCGGTGCGCGATGACGTCATCGCGCACCGCACAGCAAAAGTCCTCTACACAGCGGGGGACAACGGGACCAGCGGGGGACACAGCGGCCAGCGGGGGGCACAGAGTAGTGGATCTTGCCATGGTGCGGCGCCCTCCGGAAGGCGGCCCCCCGGCAAAAGTCCTGCTTGCCCGTGGCAAGATCCGCTACTGAGTGTGACAGGCGCAGGCTGCGGCAGCTGGCAGGAACACTGTCCATCAGCAAGAGTGAGGTAGCAGAGCAGGGAGAGCGCCTTTCTAGCCCAGCGCCTCCCTGCTTTGCAGACCTTGCTGAGCGGCCAGCGCCGGGCCTGTGCGTACCTCCACACTCCGATTTGAGGCACTACCAGTCGGGCTCTCCACAGCACCGAGGGTGTTCACCAAGGTGATGGCAGAGATGATGGTTCTCCTCCGCATACAGGGGGTGTACATAATCCCATATCTGTATGATCTGCTGATAAAGGCCGTGTCCAGGGAGAGGTTGTTGCAGTCCATTGTTCTCATGACTCATATGCTCAGGGAACACGGTTGGATCCTGATTTTTCCAAAATCACATTTGGAGCCAACAAGGAGGTTGTCCTTTCTGGGAATGATCCTCGACACAGAAGTGCAGAGGGTGTGTCTTCCGGGGGAAAAAGCGTTGGTGATACAAACAATGGTTGGGATGTCCTGAAGCCAGACCGGGTTTTTGGTTCATCAGTACATTCGCCTTCTGGGGAGGATTGTGGCCTCTTACGAGGCTCTACAGTAGGGAAGGTTTCATGCTCGGCCCTTCCAACTGGATCTCCTGGACAAGTAGTCGGGATCTCATGCGCCAGAGAATACGTCTGTCGCCAAGAGCCAGAATTTCACCCCTCTGGTGGCTACAACTACCTCACCTTCTGGAAGACCGCAGGTTTGGGATTCAGGACTGGATCCTTCTAACCACGGATGTAAGTCTCCGGGCCTGGGGTGCAGTCTTTCAGGGAGAAACCTTCCAAGGAAGGTGGTCAAGCCTGGAATCCAGCCTACCAACAAACATTCTGGAACTAAGAGCCGTCTACAACGGTCTTCTCCAAGCGGCCCGTTTTCAGTGAGGTCGAGCCATTCGAGTGCAGTCGGACAATGTAACGATAGTGGCTTACATAAACCGACAGGGCGGAACGAAGAGCAGAGCTGCAATGTCAGCGGTAACGAGAATCATCCTCTGGGCAGAAAAACACGCGTTGACGCTGTCAGCAATCTTCATTCCGGGAGTAGACAACTGGGAAGCGGACAAAATCAACCGGGAGAGTGGGGACTCCATCCGGAGGTGTTCAAGAAGGTAACAGATCTTTTGGTCTACCTCATATAGACCTGATGGCCTCTCGTTTCAACAAGAAGCTTTGGCAGTATTGTTCTAGGTCGAGGTGGTGGACGCCCTAGTGACTCCGTGGGTGTTTCGGTCGGTGTACGTGTTTCCTCCACTTCCACTCATTCCAAGAGTTCTAAAACTCATAGGGAGAACAAGAGTTCAGGCGATCCTCATTGCTCTGGACTGGCCAAGGAGGGCTTGGTATGCAGATCTTCTGGATCTACTGCTAGAAGAGCCAAGTCCTCTTCCTCTTCGGGAGGACCTGCTGCAGCAGGGGCCGTTCGCTTATCAAGACTTACCGTGGCTAAGTTTGACGGCATGGAGGTTGAACGCCAGATATTAGCTCGGAAGCGCATTCCGAACAAGGTTATTCCTACCCTTTTACAGGCTAGGAAAGGAGTAACGTCTCAACATTACCATCGAATTTGGAAAAATTATGTATCTTGGTGTGAGTCCAAGAAGTTTCCTATGGTGGAGTTTCAACTGAAACAGTTTCTCCTCTTCCTGCAAGCAGGTATGGATATGGGCCTGAGGTTGGGATCAGTAAAGGTCCAGATTTCGGCACTATCCCTTTTCTTCCAGAAACAGTTGGCTTCCCTTCCCGAGGTTCAGACTTTTCTGAAAGGGGTTCTGCACATACAGCCTCCCTTTGTGCCACCTATGGCACACTGGGATCTTAACGTGGTGTTTCAGTTCCTCCAATCGGATTGGTTCGAGTCTCTACAGGAGGGTGAGGTCATATTTCTCACATGGAAGGCTGTCACTTTGTTGGACTTAGTTTCTGCTAGACGTGTGTCGGAGCTGGCGGCTTTGTCTTGTAAGAGCCCCTATTTCATCTTACATGAAGATAGAGCTGAGCTCCGGACACGTCAGCAGTTCCTTCCGAAGGTTGTGTCTGCATTTCAGTCTCATTTTATTTTTCATTTATAGTATAGAATCTATATCCAAACAGAGAAAAATCTTGTTAAAAGTTAAAGCAAGAAAGAGAAAGAAGAGGAGAAGAGAGAGAGAAAAAAAAAAGGAGCAAGAAAAAGTATACGAATAGAAGGGTAACGGTGAAGAAATTACATGTAGGGAAGCAAGAGGCTGGCTACAGTCCTATGCATTGACAATAGAGGAGGAAATACCAGAGGTATAAGAGGTATTAGCAGAGTCCGGGTATTAATAAAGAGCGCGCGAGGTACCATAGAGACCAAATGTTGTGAAATTGGGCCACAGTGTTATTCCTCAGGCTTGTAATGTACTCCATAGTGGCTATATAATTAATCTTGGTCATCAGTAAAGCCTTGGAGGGTGGTTTATGGTCTTTCCAACATTTAGCGATCAGAGATTTAGCCGCCATGCAGAATTGCATAGCAAGCTTGTATTGGGTTTTGGGTAGTGACGGTATGGGGGCATGAAGTAAAGCAATTTCAGGGGAGAGATCTAGGTTATGCCCGCAAGTTTGAGCAATAAGTGCTCCAACTGTGTTCCAGAAGGGGCGAATAGAGGGGCAAGTCCACCATACGTGGAAAAATGTGCCCTCCTCTCCACAGAGTCTCCAGCACAAATTCGAGGTCGCGGGGAAAATGGAATGAAGTCTGGAGGGGACCAGATACCACCTGGTGTAGACTTTATAACATGTTTCCCTAAGTGCCACACTAATAGAAGTTTTAGCAATGCGCAGTCTAATTTCTTCCCATTGATCGTCTTCCAACGGATGGGAGAGATCTGTTTCCCAAGCCAGTTCATGGGGTTCACGGGTAGGAGGATCTGGAGTTAAAATGGAGTTATATATTGTAGAGATATTCCCCTTTTTGCCAATCGAAAGTAGACACATATGTTCCAAGGAGGTGGGTGGTCTCAAAGGAGTAATTTTAAGTTGTGATTTAAGAAAGCTAAGAATTTGAATATAATGGTAATGACACGAGGATGGAATACCGAGGCGTTCTTGAAAATCTCCAAAAGAGGTCGGTGCTGAGTGGCCTTTAACATGGATAAATCTCGTAACACCCTGAGATTGCCATGGGGCCGCTATTTTTCGTTCGCAGCCTGGGGGGAAGGCAGGGTGACCCCAGATAGGTGATAAAGGTGAGGGGTATGAAGAGAGATTATGGGTGCTGCGGAGTTTGTCCCTGTTAGGGTCTCCTGCTCTGTGCTGCCACGTCATCATGGCAACCGGGAGACAAGTGCTAGCGGAGTAACCTGAGCGTAGCTGATACTCCGGTTCGGGTCTTTTGCTGTGCAGTGGTTACAGGCTCTGTGCATGGCAGGGGATCCGTTGCTGGTTTTTGTGCTCACAGTCTGTGAGGTCTGAGTGGGGCGTGGACAGCACCTGCTATATAAACCCTCTTCTCAGGTTAGGCAGATGCTGCTGAATCTTTGTTGGTTAGTCAGTTCCTGAAAGCTAGCTAGTACTGTGTAAACTTTGTATTTGTTTGTTGCTTACTGCAAATAGGCCTTGGGATTTGGTATTACACTCTGCCAATCCAGACCTAGCAGTAAGACTGGAGTCAGTCGTTTAACCTGCTGGGGTTCTTTTGCTACTCTGTGAACCTAGCAGGTTTGCGGCTGTATTCTCAGACTTGCCTGCCAAAATCCTTTCTCACTGTGCAAGGTGTTCAGGTGTCAGTTTAGTGGCAGTAAGCTGAACCAGTGCACTGCAAGTGAAGACTAGGATTGTGGAGACTCTCCTTGTGTCTATTATTCCATCTCTGACCAAGGAGTTTACTGCCACACCCGTTGGTAACCCTTTAGGGTTTTGCTGTTGCCCTTAGCAACAGCATTTCGTGTTCTCTACGTATTAAATCACAACATCTCGCTTCTTTCCATCTGAGCATTCCTAATACTAGGGAGACACCCAGTTTCTTAGCCTTTGGGCTTCTCTGTTCACTTTGTGTTTATGTTGTTACCCTATCACCTTCTGTGTATGTAATGTCATATTCCCCAGTCTGTCTGTGAGTTCATTTGTTTTGCATCCCTCTCCGTTCAGACACCAGTACATTCCTGCTGGCACTGGTGTGCATAACATATTCAGCAGCCTAATACTCCTGTTGAAATTTTGTGGGACTATGGAGCATACCCCTCAAAATACTTTGCAACAGGTGGTCGATCAGGTGCAGGTCCTGACTCGACAATTTAATGATTTGTCCATTAAAATGCACACCTCGCAGGCCGCTGGCGGAGCTCCCGCAGCAGCAGTACCTTCAGGGGTTAAGGAGCCGAAAGTAAATCTCCCGGATCGTTTTTCTGGAGATCGCTCGCAGTTCTTTTGTTTCAAGGAGAGCTGCAAGCTATATTTCCAGCTTAGGCCTCAGTCTTCTGGGTTGGAGATTCAGCGGGTAGGCATAGTGATTTCCTTGCTACAAGGAGACCCACAGGTCTGGGCATATGGGTTGCAGCCTGACTGTCCGTCGCTTAAAAGTGTTGATGCTTTTTTTACGGCACTGGGCATGTTGTATGATGACCCTGACAAGACGGCCTCAGCCGAGGCTCAGATTTCGATCCTTAAGCAAGGGCGAAGGCCAGTTGAGGTTTATTGTACGGAGTTTCGGAGGTTGTCCCATGATACCCAGTGGAATGACCCAGCCCTGAGACACCAGTACCGAAGAGATCTTTCTAACCAGTTAAAAGACCAACTGGTACAATATCCCTTGCCTGATAGCTTGGATCAGCTCATGCAGTTATCCATTCGGGTGGATAGACGGCTGAGAGAGCGCAGGCTTGAAAGGGAGACCGAGGTTTCCTTCTTTCCCAAGGGAACCTCAGACTCTGAGGAATTTACCGAGGAGCCTATGCAGATTGGGGCTACCCGCCTCTACTCGCGTGAGAAGACGCGGAGGAGACAGCAGGGGTTATGTTTGTACTGTGGGAATAAAGGTCATGTGGTAGTATCATGCCCAGAAAAGCCGGAAAACTTCAGGGCCTGAGGGTGATGGGAAATATCCTGTCAGGCCAGAAGTCAGAATTTCCCAAGAAGACTTTTATCATTCCGGTGACCTTGAAGATCCTCGTTCAAACTGTCAAGACTGAGGCCTTTGTGGACAGTGGGGCCGACGGGGTTTTTATGGACTGCCAATTCGCCCTGAAACACTCTGTTCCCTTAGTACCCTTGGCATCGGAAATTGAGATTTGTGGGTTAAACGGGGAACCATTATCCCAGGGTAAAATTACCTCTTGCACTAGCCAGATTTCTTTGTTTATTGGAGCCACACACTCTGAAAAATTGTCCTTTTATGTGACTGTCTGTACTTTTGCCCCATTGGTGTTGGGGTTACCCTGGTTAAGGGCCCACAATCCTCAATTTGACTGGGTCTCTGCGGAGATTCTTAGTTGGGGTACTGATTGTTTCAGAAGTTGCTTGAGCCTTCCAGTCAGGCTTTCGCAGCTAAGTTTGCCATGATTGCCAGAATGTTATGCAGATTTTGCGGACGTGTTCTCCAAAAGAGTTGCAGAGGTACTACCTCCCCATCGCCCCTATGACTGTGCCATTAATTTGTTGCCGAATGCTAAGCTTCCCAAGAGCAGGTTGTACTCCCTGTCACGTCCTGAGACTCAGGCTATGGCAGAGTACATTCAGGAGAACTTGGCTAAGGGATTTATCAGACCTTCACAGTCTCCAGTTGGGTCGGGGTTCTTCTTCGTGGGTAAAAAAGACGGTTCGTTGCGACCCTGCATCGACTTCAGGGAATTGAACCGTATCACGATTAAAAACTCATACCCACTGCCTCTCATTTCGGTCTTGTTTGACCAGCTTCGTACGGCCACCATTTTTTCTAAGATTGACTTACGCGGTGCGTACAATCTAATCCGAATAAGAGAGGGGGATGAATGGAAGACTGCATTTAATACCCACTCAGGGCAATATGAATATTTGGTGATGCCTTTTGGGCTCTGTAATGCCCCGGCAGTCTTCCAGGACTTCATGAACGATGTGCTCAGGGAATATTTGGATAGATTCTTAGTTGTATACTTAGATGACATCCTAATCTTCTCCCATTCCCTGGAGGAACATCGGAAGCATGTACGCTTAGTCCTCCAGAAACTCAGAGAGCACCGGCTTGGGGCGAAGCTGGAGAAGTGCGAATTTGAAGTTCAGCAAATCGCATTTCTAGGATATATTATCTCTCCAGAAGGTTTCCAAATGGAGGGTTCCAAGATACAGGCAGTCCTGGATTGGGTGCAGCCCACTAGTTTGAAGGCGCTTGAGCGTTTTCTGGGCTTTGCAAATTTTTATAGACGATTTATCGCTGGATTTTCATCTATAGTGGCGCCGTTGGTGGCACTCACTAAGAAAGGGGCGGATGTTGCTCACTGGTCTTGTGAGGCCAAAGCGGCTTTTGCCCATCTCAAAAGGGCATTTGTCTCGGCCAAGGTGCTGCGACACCCAGATCCAGAGCGTCCTTTTGTGGTGGAGGTGGATGCCTCTGAGATGGGTATTGGGGCAGTGCTCTCTCAGATGGGGGTGTCTGATAATCGCCTTCATCCCTGTGCTTACTTTTCCCGTAAATTTTCGCCTGCCGAGATGAATTATGACGTGGGTAACCGGGAATTGTTGGCTATTAAGGATGCACTCGAGGAGTGGAGACACTGGCTTGAGGGGGCTAAGTTTGTGGTCTCAATTCTCACCGACCATAAGAATTTGGCATATTTAGAGTCAGCGAAGCGCCTCAATGCCAGGCAGGCACGATGGGCTTTGTTTTTTGCTTGCTTTAATTTTTTGATAACATATCGCCCTGGGTCAAAAAACATCAAGGCTGATGCGCTCTCGCGGAGTTTTGCTCCAATCCAGGAGACCACCGAGGAGCCATTGCCCATTGTGTCCCCATCATGTATTAAAGTGGGCATTACCCAGGACCTCTTGTCATTAGTCCTTAGAGCACAGGAGCAGGCTCCTCCAGACCTTCCGGTAGGTCTTTTGTTTGTGCCTCCTAGGTTAAGACAGCGAGTGTTCCTGGAATTCCATGCCAAGAAGTCGGCAGGTCACCCGGGTATTGCCAGAACTCGGGAGTTGCTATCTAGGGCGGTGTGGTGGCCCTCGGTGGCTAGGGATGTGGATCAGTGGGTTCGGGCATGTGACATCTGTGCCCGAAATAAGACTCCTAGAGGGGTTCCTGTTGGCCCATTACATCCACTCTCTATTCCATCTAAGCCATGGACCCAGATTTCAATGGATTTTGTGGTGGACTTGCCCAAATCCTCGGGGATGACAGCCATCTGGGTTGTCGTTGACAGGTTTTCGAAGATGGCGCACTTCGTTCCATTGGTTGGGCTGCCATTGGCCAGACGCCTGTCTGAATTATTTATGCTGCATGTTGTGCGCCTCCACGGGTTGCCACTTGATGTGGTCTCTGACCGCGGATCTCAGTTTGTGGCCAAATTCTGGAGGGCATTTTGTTCCGATCTCCAGATTTCTGTCAGCTTGTCGTCAGGCTACCATCCGCAGTCTAATGGGCAGACTGAAAGGGTGAACCAGTCCTTGGAGCAGTTCCTCAGGTGTTATGTCTCCAAGTGTCAGACTGACTGGGTTGCTCATCTGTCCATGGCGGAGTTTGCCTATAACAACGCGGCTCACTCTGCTACAGGGATCTCTCCCTTCCTTTGTGTGTATGGGCATCATCCTAAGGCCAATTCTTTTGACCCCCTGGACTCCACGCCTGGTGGTTCCTCTGTGGTTTCGGTCCTTAGAGGTATTTGGAGGAAAGTGAAGAAAGCCCTTGTGTCTGTGTCATTAGTGACCAAAAGGGTTTTTGATAAGCGGAAGAGACCCTGCAGCTTCAAATTAGGAGACTTCGTCTGGTTGTCTACCAAGAATTTGAAGTTGAGACAGCCATCTCATAAGTTAGGCCCCCGGTTCATCGGTCCTTATAAGATCACTAGGGTTATCAATCCGGTGGCATTTCAGTTAGATCTACCCCGTTCTTTGGGTATCAATAAAACATTTCATTGTTCCCTTTTAAAACGGGCGATTAGTAATCCTTCTTCCAGTGGAAGACCTTCCCCTCTTCTGATACGTGGCCAGAGGGAGTTTGTTGTTGAAAGGATTCTTGACTCCAAGATGGTTCGGGGTCGGCTGTCATTTTTGGTGCACTGGAAGGGGTATGGCCCGGAGGAGCGGTCGTGGGTGCGCAGTTGTGATCTTCATGCCCCCAGACTGTTACGCTCTTTCTTCTCGCAGTTCCCCGATAAAGCCGGTGGTAGGGGTTCTTTGACCCCTCGTCAGAGGGGGGGGGGGGGTACTGTTAGGGTCTCCTGCTCTGTGCTGCCACGTCGTCATGGCAACGGGGAGACAAGTGCTAGCGGAGTAACCTGAGCGTAGCTGATACTCCGGTTCGGGTCTTTTGCTGTGCAGTGGTTACAGGCTCTGTGCACGGCAGGGGATCCGGTGCTGGTTTTTGTGCTCACAGTCTGTGAGGTCTGAGTGGGGCGTGGACAGCACCTGCTATATAAACCCTCTTCTCAGGTTAGGCAGATGCTGCTGAATCTTTGTTGGTTAGTCAGTTCCTGAAAGCTAGCTAGTACTGTGTAAACTTTGTATTTGTTTGTTGCTTACTGCAAATAGGCCTTGGGATTTGGTATTACACTCTGCCAATCCAGACCTAGCAGTAAGACTGGAGTCAGTCGTTTAACCTGCTGGGGTTCTTTTGCTACTCTGTGAACCTAGCAGGTTTGCGGCTGTATTCTCAGACTTGCCTGCCAAAATCCTTTCTCACTGTGCAAGGTGTTCAGGTGTCAGTTTAGTGGCAGTAAACTGAACCAGTGCACTGCAAGTGAAGACTAGGATTGTGGAGACTCTCCTTGTGTCTATTATTCCATCTCTGACCAAGGAGTTTACTGCCACACCCGTTGGTAACCCTTTAGGGTTTTGCTGTTGCCCTTAGCAACAGCATTTCGGGTTCTCTACGTATTAAATCACAACATCTCGCTTCTTTCCATCTGAGCATTCCTAATACTAGGGAGACACCCAGTTTCTTAGCCTTTGGGCTTCTCTGTTCACTTTGTGTTTATTTTGTTACCCTATCACCTTCTGTGTATGTAATGTCATATTCCCCAGTCTGTCTGTGAGTTCATTTGTTTTGCATCCCTCTCCGTTCAGACACCAGTACATTCCTGCTGGCACTGGTGTGCATAACAGTCCTACAATCCAAGGGTGAATTTAATCGTGGGGACTGAATAGGCCGAGGCTGGTCTGCAGGACCTGGGGAGCCACAGAAGAGAGTCGAGGGGGATACCCTGATATATTGAGTTCTCAATACCGACCCATTTTCTGATCCCTTGGGGGGAATGCCAGGACACTATGTGGTTAAGGTGACAGGCGTTAAAATAAGCCTGAAGATTAGGATATCCCAAGCCGCCTGAGGTAGCACTCTTAGTCAACAGAGTCCGTCTTAGTCGAGATTTACAGTGAGCCCAAATAAATTTGTTGCACAGTGTTTGCAGGGATGCCAAAGTCACTCGAGGCACCATTATCAGAATGGTCTGAAACAGGTAAAGAATACGGGGAAGAAAATTCATTTTTAGGGCGTTAATCCGTCCAATCCACGAAATGAATAATCGATCCCAATTATCTAGGTCTTGAGTGAGAGTTTTAATCATAGGAACATAGTTAGCCTGATATAAGCTGGTGTAGGATTTAGTGATAAATATACCAAGGTATTTGATAGCCGAGGGCCTCCAGAGAAAGGGGAAAGAGGAGGTTAAGATTAAATAAGTATGGGATGGAACATTAAATGTGAGGGCCTCAGATTTGGTATGATTTATTTTGTAACC
Organism: Pseudophryne corroboree; assembly: GCF_028390025.1. Taxonomy (NCBI): domain Eukaryota; kingdom Metazoa; phylum Chordata; class Amphibia; order Anura; family Myobatrachidae; genus Pseudophryne; species Pseudophryne corroboree. Next base: position 123,638,697 of record NC_086444.1, on the reverse strand, counting down.
AGAGAGGGAACCATACAGGAGTAATTCTTTCTGTAGATTAGGAAGAGAAATCAGAGGGTTAGAAAGAGTCAAGAGCACGTCATCCGCAAATATATTTTATACGAGCTCTGTCCCACAGTAACACCCCCAATGTCAGTGTTGAGTCTAATACGGGCTGCAAGAGGTTCAATGCATAAAGCAAAAAGTAGGGGTGAGAGAGGGCATCCCTGTCGAGTACCGTTCTTCAAACTAAATCGAGGCGAGCTTAATCCATTGGTCAGGACTGTAGATGAGGGGTTAGAGTAGAGGGCCGCTATTGCAGTGATGAAATGACCTTGGAGGCCAAACGTAGATAAAGTAGAAAACAAAAAGGGCCAAGAGATGCGATCAAATGCCTTTTCGGCGTCTAGCGCCAAAGCAATCGCTGGTGTTTTCGTCGAGTTTATTTGATGAATTAAATTAACAATACGTCTGGTGTTGTCCGAGGCCTGGCGGCCGGGAATAAATCCCACTTGATCAGGGTCTATTAATGACGGCAACACAGTATTCAGGCGAGACGCCAGTATTTTGGCAAAGAGCTTGAGATCGGTATTTATCAAAGATATGGGTCTATAATTTGAGCAATACGAGGGATCCTTTCCGGGTTTCGGAATTACTATAATGCGGGAGGTCGTGGAGTCAGTGTGAAAAGGGGTGCCCTGCAATATTTTGTTAAACAAAAAGACCATATGAGGAATGAGTTGAGGGGCAAAGGTTTTGTAGTACACCATCGGATAGCCATCCGGGCCAGGTGCTTTAGAGGGTTTCTGGGTTTTTAGTGCAACCTCAATCTCTTCAGCAGAAATATCAGCATTGAGAGCAGAGTTAGTTTCCTCATCTAAACGAGGAAGAGCGCACGAGTCTAGATACTGTTGTGCCTGATCGGCTTGTGCCAAGGGGTCGGACGGGGGATCAAGGTTATAGAGCGCTCTGTAATAGTCAAAAAAGATACCATTAATTTTCTTGGGGTCGTAGGTAATGTTGCCTGAGGGTTTTCTAATAGTATGGATGCATTGGTTAGCCTTCTTGGCACGTAAGCGCTTAGCCAACAAAGTATGTGCCTTGTTGCTTTTGTCGGAAAACGATTGATTTAGCCCACCGAAGTGAGCGCTCAATATTCTCCGCCAAAAGAGATTGTAGGTTATCACGTGCTTTAGAAAGTTCGGCTAGTGTTTTCTTGGAGCGTGTGCGTTTGTGTTCCTGATCTAATGTTGCAATGTTGTCTGTTAATAGAGCAATTTGATTTTCCCGGTTTCTCTTACGGCGGGATGCAAATTGAATAATGGATCCTCTGATAACCGCCTTATGGGCTTCCCATATGGTGGCTATACTGCAGTCATCTTCTACATTAACCGCAAAATATTCCTGAAGCTTAGTTTTAATTAGTTTTAATTAAGTCCTGAAACTTAGGGATCTTCAATAGCGTTTCGTTAAGTCTCCATGTCGGTCTACCGTCAGGGATATCAAATATGTCAAATGTCGCAGCTAAAGCCGCGTGGTCAGTCCAAGTAAGTGGGACTATCGAGGAGGAGCGAGCTGTCCGGGAGAGAGGTGCACAGCTCAAAAACATATCAATGCGAGAGTACACATCATGCGGATTGGAATAGAAAGTGTAGTCCCTGGTGGTCGGATTAAGGAAACGCCATACATCGAACAAACCAGCCTCGGCCATACTCCTGTGTAGTACTGAGGAGTTTGGGGTTTGACTACTACGTAAGGGACCGGACCTGTCCATGCATGTGAGAGCCATATTGAAATCACCACCGACAAGTGTCTTACCTCGTCTATATGAATAAAGGTCGTGAAAAAACTTGCGGAAGAATTTGGATTGGGCAGTGTTTGGAGCGTACAGATTAGCCAATTTTTCCTCTCACCATTACATAACGACCTTCATTGTCGCATTTACAGTCTAGGAATGGGAAAGGAACAGACCCTCTGACTAGGATAGCCACCCCATGCCTTTTTGCTGTATTATTGGAGTACCAGACCATGGGAAATTGTTTAGATGTCAGGGAGGGATGGGAGGCTGATTTCAAGTGTGTCTCTTGTAAAAAAATCACGTCACCTTTTAAAGTTTTAAGACACCTGTGGAGATGAGAGCGCTTCAGGGGGGTGTTCAACCCCTTGACATTAATGGATAGGCATGTTAGCGGCATGGTTGAAGGTAAAAGAGGTAGTAAGTCGCTGGAAATCTTTAGGGTCCCGGACTCTGCTAGGATGGACAAGAGAAAAAGAAAGAAAGAAGAAAAAGAGAAAAATAGAAATTTATAATTCTATATACGAACAATATTAGATAAATGGATCTATCTGTCTGTGAATACAGAAATGTCAACTTGCACATGCACTGTAACAGGGGTCTAAAAAAGGAGGAGAGCAAGAGAAAGGAAAAAAAAATCAAGAAAAAGAAAAAGAGAAAAAAGCAGACGTAGTATCCAGTAGGCAGGATACTCGACTGCCAAGATTGAGCTCTAAAAAAAAAAGAAAGAGCTCGCTGGCGGGATACAAATGCAATATAACAGATGAGGGTAATGACCCACTACGTTTGGAAATATCTTTAATCCCTAGATTTTGGGGGAGGAAGTGTCAGGTCAAGGCACTGACGCCCCCCACCCAAAGCCAATAGTAAACAAAGAGGATGGACCGTTGTGTAGTAAATTAAGACCCACCACAGGGGCGGGACAGTCCTAAATACGGAATACTAAAGTAAAAGTGATTATATAGCAAACAGAATCAATATAGTAATAACAATAGAGCAAATGGCAAAGTCGCAGAACAGGTCGGTAGCCAGAGACATGCCTCAGGGCATCGGAGAAGGATCTAATTCAGTACCCTATCTATAAGGCAGTGTCTCCGAGCCATCGACCAGGACAGCGAGATAAAAACATAGCAATATGTGAAGCATACAGGTCCGCCAATAAGAACATGTTGAGAAGGAAGTAATTGGACATTCGTGGTTGAAACGGTACCTAAAACGAGGTTTACATAACAGTTGAGCAAGGTTGAGAACAAAATTAAGTAAACTAAACGTTACGAAAACACAGATTTTAAAACGTAAGGAGCTTCATATCTGAGAAGTAGCAGCTGGAGACAGCTGCAGCTTTCGAAGCAGCTTGTCCCCGTCGTCAGGAGAGCGAATGGTATGAACTTTGCCATCGATCTCCACAATGAGGCGAAAAGGAAAGCCCCAGCGATATTTGTAACCATTGTTGCGCAGTGTAGAGGTAACAGAGCGTAGATTGCGTCGTTTAGCAATGGTCATCGGTGACAAGTCTTGGTAGATCTGAATCCGAGAGTCTTCGAATAAAATTGAAGTTGAATTTCTGCACGCTAATGTAATACTATTTTTAATCTTGAAAGACAAAAACCGAAGGATAACGTCGCGGGGAGGATCCGAGTCCCTCGGTTTAGGCCTCAGGGCGCGGTAAGCTCTCTCTGGCATAATCTGAGAGCGACGGGACCAGGTATAGAAACAGGCGTTGAAGGTATGGTTCCAGTTCGGAGGCCGAAACAGATTCAGGGACATTGCGAATGCGTAGATTATTCCACCTCTCGCGATTTTCGCTATCCTCAACTTTGTCCTTAAGGAGTTCCAACTCGCCGGATAGATAGCTCATGTCCTCACCCACTTGCTTGTGGAAATCCTGTTGGTGTTCCACCCATGATTCCAGTGCGGTGGTGCGGGAATCCAGAGCCGCCATATCAGATTTTAATTCACCAATCGCTGACTGGAGAGCTGTCGTGAAGGAACTCTTAAGGTCTAGTATCATATTCTGAAGGGATTGAATATCCGCCTTGGTTGAGGGTGTATCCGTCGGATCCATGATGGGGGTGGACAGCTGTGAGGATGGAGATGAAACTTCAGCTGGTTTTTCCCGGCGCGAAAAGTGTTACGAAATATCTTGTGAAGCTCCTGATTTTTTTGCTCGGGTGTTCGCTCTTCTCATAATATCTGGTGTGATAAAAACGCCCGTTTAGGGAGTGGTAATAAGAAAGGTCCACCGGGATGTTACGTGTTCAGCAGTTGGTTCGGGTGGGGGGGACATCAGGCATTTGTGAGATCACATCATTTAAAGGACTAGGTCCCATTAATCTTTTAAAACAGTGAAAGGGGTCCACAGGAGAGCGTCCTGATTCACAACCCACCGTTCCGTGAGTAGATGAAATGTAGTATAAGAAATAAATAAATAACAGCAGCTGCAGGGTTGGGGTTCTGGTTTGATTCCCTGCTGAGATAGGGAGCTCGTTTCCTCACGAGTCCAGCAGGGGCAGCATAGTACAGAGAAGAGGAGCTTGTCCTGCCACCTCCAAGATGGCCGCCATCAGCAGAGTTTAAGGTGCTTCTCCAAAGGCCTTCTCATCTATGTTTTCAGGGGTCTAGAGCTCCACCTGTCCCCCCAGCACTTTCAGCCTGCCCCCCTCAGCGAGATACCGTTGCCAGCGGGCTGCTCTGAGCGGTGCCTATGTTCCGCCTGACGCCACATCCAATATGGCCGCCGCCACCGGACCTCCGCCACTCGGCTCAGCTCCGGCCCCGCAGCTCCAGGGGCACTTGTAGTCTTCTCGGCTCCCCGTCCGGGTCTCCCCAGGTAAAGAGTATGCAGCGGGGCAGGCCGTGCAGCAGCGCGCGGCGTCCCGGAATTCGTCCGATCTCGGGCGGGGGTGACGTCAAATTTAGGCCCCGGCTTCACTACTGGGGGAAGGCCGCAACCTGCAAGCACAGGACAGGCCTGTGCTCCGGCTCCGCAGCTCACTCCCTAGATGCACAAATTAGCAAGGGCTGCTGTGGGAAGGTATAGGGGAGAGACAGGCAGGGTTAGGGCTGTGGAAAGGGTTTATAAGGGTTTAATCCAGCAGGAGCTCTCCAGGGACACGTCCTCCCAGTCAGGCCACAAGCCACGCCCCCCCCTGTGTCTGCATTTCATATCAATCAACCTATTGTGGTGCCAGTTGCTACTGATTCCTCAATTTCATCAAAGTCCTTGGATGCTGTAAATTCTATGTGAAGAGGACTACTCATCACAGAAAATCAGACTCTCTGTTTGTCCTGTATGATCCCAAGAAACTTGGGTGTCCTGCTTCTGAGCAGACAATCTCTCGCTGGATCAGGTTCACTATCCAGCATGCGTATTCTACGGCAGGACTGCCGTGTCCAAAATCTGTTAAGGCCCACTCTACTCGGAAGGTGGGTTCTTCCTGGGCTGCTGCCCGTGGTGTCTCGGCTTTACAGCTTTTCCGAGCGGCTACTTGGTCTGGGTCGAACACGTTTACAAAGTTCTACAAGTTTGATACTTTGGCCTCTAGGATGTAAGAGAAAATAGGATTTTAATTACCTACCGGTAAATCCTTTTCTCGTAGTCCGTAGAGGATGCTGGGCGCTCGCCCAGCGCTTCGTGATCCTGCAGTGGTTACTTTGTTCAGTACTGCTTAGTTCTTGGTTAAGCACTGTTTTGTTACTTGGGGGGTCATTCCGAGTTTATCGCTCGCTAGCAGTTTTTAGCAGCCGTGCAAACACTATGCCGCCGCCCACTGGGAGTGTATTTTAGCTTAGCAGAAGTGCGATCGCTTGTATCGCAGAGCGGCTACAAAGTTTTTTTGTGCAGTTTCAGAGTAGCTCTAAACCTACTCAGCGCTTGCAATCACTTCAGACTGTTCAGTTCCTGTTTTGACGTCGCAAACCCGCCCAGCGTTCGTCCAGCCACACCTGCGTTTTTTCCTGGCACGCCTGCGTTTTTTAGAACACTCCCTGAAAATGGTCAGTTGACACCCAGAAACGCCCACTTCATGTCAATCACTCTGCGGCCACCAGTTCGACTGAAATGCATCGCTAAACCCTGTGCAAAACTACATCGTTCACTGTGCCCGTATGACATGCGTGCGCATTGCGCTGCATACGCATGCGCAGAACTGATGTTTTTTAGCCTGATCGCTGCGCTGCGAACAAATGCAGCTAGTGATCAACTCGGAATGACCCCCATTGTTCAGCCGTTGCTGATATTTCAAGCAGGTTAGCTTGGTTTGCCTTGTATGTGTGAGCCTGTGTAAAATCCTTCTCTCGAAGTTGTCCGTCTCCTCGCACACAGTTTCTAGACTGAGTCTGGTAGGAGGGGCATAGAGGGAGGAGCCAGCCCACCCTCTCAAAATCTTAAAGTGCCAGTGGCTCCTAGTGGACCTGTCTATACCCCATGGTACTAATGTGGACCCCAGCATCCTCTACGGACTACGAGAAAAGGATTTACCGGTAGGTAATTAAAATTCTATTTTAAACCATTCAAATATTTGTGGTCAATTTAACTTGAATTTTCAATTTTCTGGGAAGGGAAAGCGTCTGAGTTCAAAAGAAAATTGACATCTGACGAATGACATCAAGAAGTGACATTTTATGGTTGAAAGTGAGAAGTGAGAAGTGATATTTCATGAATGTTAATGAGTTGGTAAATAACATTTTGACAATTATACCCATTTCACATCACACAAATAACCCGGTATCAACCTGGTACATTGCCGGGTCGACACGGGTCACTCTGCAATGTGAAAGGGGCCATGGAGAATTCCCGGTAATTCAACGCGGTTAGTAGAAGGGTTATTCCCGGGTTGATTACCGGTTCAGTGGCAGTGTGAACAGTTTGCCGGATCGATGCTACAAGGGACCCATTCACTACATAGGGAGAGGCAACGCGGAGATGAGCTCATCTCCCATCGCTGCCTCCGCCCCCGCCCCTGCTGTCGGCTCCACCCCCAGCCGCTATGTCAAACCGACCCTGCATATTGCTGGGTCGGGAAGCCTGCTGTTAGGGTCCAATGCCAGATCCCACCCGGGAAGGACCCGTTTCCAATTCCCGGGTGGGATCCGGCATTGGAGATGTGAAAGGGGTATTAGACATGATCCATATCCACTTCTCAGCCTAATACATCTATCAGCATTTTAGAAACTACATTCCCTCCAGTTCAGGGATTTTGAATGATGAGTCGTGCGCAGATAGAAATGTGATTAGCTCTCGTGGAAATCTGCAAACTCCAATGCAGAAAGCTATCACTGACTGCGCATGCATGAGACCGTGCCTATGACACGTGGATGGATTGATAACTCTTGCAATTAAATGTGTGTTTATGGGTGACAACTGAGTGGCAACTATTCGATCGCTCAGAACTGTTCTGTCTAGTGGGAGTGTTGGGTGCATGTAGGCCAAATTCCGTGCTTATTTGCAGTGTGCGGACAGAGTTAGGCCGTCTGTTTCAGATGGTTCTTTTGCACCTAGCATGAAGTGAGTGTCAGTACTGACACTAACATGACGGCTGCAGCTAAACAGTGGGTGGGCTTTCCATCCGCATGAACACAGACACATACTCTCCATAGACAGGATTATAGCAAGTGACTGCTGCGGCCGTACGGAAAAGCAACCACACATGCACGTAACTTAGAAAAGTGGCATGGGTACCACGGTTTGAGTTCCGCCCAGAACCCCAGATCATCATGAACTGTAACTGAATGTATTTTAAATTGATACTTTCCTGGACAAAATCAAAATCAGGTCTTTGATGGTTGATAACTGCTACAGTAAGGGGAAGAAACTGCACAGTGTGAGTTGATCCAGGCATTGGAATGTAAATTACACTGAGCGAAAAGTATTCTTTCCTCTTTCTCTTTAATAAATAAAATGAGCAAGTCACACAACTGCTTGTACAAGTTTCATGCTGTCGACTGAATGGATCTTTTTAAAAGTTCTTTTTATCTGCTGTCCCTATCTCTGTTAGATTGGACGTTCTTTAGATGAAATGACTTGTGTGGAAAGATTTGGGCAAAATTTACTAAGCCAGTTTGCAAGGGGTTTTGAAACCAACAAGGCTGATGTTTGATGGCGCGTTCGAAAGCTAAAATACAGCATTTACTAATGTCAGTATAACCATCTAAACAGTGCTGCCATTGATCGCCGCACATTTCTAATAGTATAACTGCTGGAAACCTGGATTAACAAGAGTAATTCAAAGTAATGTGTGAAAATGCAAAGGTGCAGTGTACACAGTGTCGGACTTGGGCGTGAAGGGCCCACCGGGGGAATGCAGTGCTAGGGGCATGTTTATAGGTGTGGCCAGTCCATAGAGGGGTTGTGGCCAGCCGCCAACATTAGTTTGCCTAACCATTAGAGAGTGCATGGGCTGGGCCCATTGATAAGTATATATAGTAAGTACTGCTAGTGTATGTATGATAATATACCAGATTAATAACAGCAATGCATTGTAGAGAAAACACCATTGTCCTGTGCAGTATAAGGTAACATATATATATATAAATATATATATATAATTTATAATTCAAGTACACAGGCTGGAACCTGATCCCTAGATTAGGAGGAGGAGGACGTGTCGTGTCCCCCCCCCAAAAAAAAAAAACACACACACAGTGGCCCACTATGTTTTGTGGCATCATACATGTTGTTTTGTGGCTTCATACATGTTGTTTTGTGGCATTGTGCATATTTTTGACATCATGTTTTGACATCAGAAAATGACATAATTTTTTCAAATCAACAATATTTGACATCATTTTTTCAAATCAACAATATTTTTTTTAAAGCGGCAATTTGTTTTCTTTAAAGCGGTAATCATTTCAAAAGCAAAATCAGTTTGGTTTTGCCTTTTAAATTATTGCTGTTTTAAGAAGAAAAAAAATTGGACAGATTTGCCAGAATTTTGCCGAGCTCCGGCCAATCCTGCACACCTGGTCTGTCAGCTAATATTCTGCAAAGTCAAGTCTACGGCCAATCTGATATATCTGGTCTGCTTGCTGACATTCTATAACGCCAAGCTTCTACCAATCCTGCATACCAGTCCTCTCTGCTGACGTCCAGCAAGGTCAGGCAACGTCAGCTCTAATATATCAAGCCAGACTGCAGTTACCCTGCACGGCTGAGCCACAACCATTCCTGACATTCCGTCCGTCTGCATCTGTCAATGTCCTACTCTACTTCTCTGCAACCTCTAATACGGGAGGATCACGTAGGACCCAGTAGTCTCGAAGTCTCATCAAGTTGTGTCTTAGCTACCAAGACACTGCTGTATCTTCTCTCTTCAGTCTTTATTTCTGTGTAATCTGGGATCTTCGGTCTATTGGGTGAGCTCCTACTGCTGGAGGAATTAAGTCCAGGGGCCCACTAAGTACTGGATGTGCGCAACAAGCACTTAGGGAACAGCGGGGGGTTGCTAATGGTGAAACGCCTCTTGAGGGCTCTAGGAGTCTCACTCTGATAGAACTGGAGCTGCTGACGACTTCAAGCAAGTATAGTGTACAAAGAAAAAAGAAAGACTCTATGTTCTGGCACACTTGATGCTTATAAAATATGTTAAAACTTAACTTTTATTATGGTCAATCATAAAAGAAGAATGGACACAGACTTACATACACAAAACCTGCTCTCTTGGTATCGTATAGCCCGTTGTGGCTTTCTTTATTATAGAAACCTCTCATATAGTGGCTTTCTACTCTATTTTAGCAACATATTCCTTTTCTCTTTGGTGTAAATTTCTTTAGCCTACATGGAACCTATATTTATCATTTTGTGCCTCATGCCAGGGCCGAAACTAGGGTTTCTGTCACACGGGGCAAGGCAGTCATTTGGCGCCCCCCCCCCCCCCTCCCCAATATACAGAAATACATCCTCCAATACATGTACACACTATCAATAATACACAGTACGGTACATATCTACATATCTACACAGACCCTGAATATACACATACTACCAAAATAAACATATATATGTGCCCCTGTATATACACATACCCCAATATACTGTGGTTAAATACACCCCTCCTATACATACAAATGAAGTACCCACCCCGGGTACTAGAGATGAGCGGGTTCGGTTCCTCTGAATCCGAACCCGCCCGAACTTCAGGTTTTTTACACGGGTCCGAGCAGGCTCGGATCTTCCCGCCTTGCTCGGCTAACCCGAGCGCGCCCGAACGTCATCATCACGCTGTCGGATTCTCGCGAGGCTCGGATTCTATCGCGAGACTCGGATTCTATATAAGGAGCCGCGCGTCGCCGCCATTTTCACACGTGCATTGAGAGTCATAGGGAGAGGACGTGGCTGGCGTCCTCTCCGTTTAGAGAAGAGAGAGACACAGTATTTTGGGGAGCATTATTAGGAGGAGTACTACTATACTGTATACTACTATACTACTTGCTGAAGTGATATTTATACTAGATTAGATAATAGATAGTGTGACTGTAAGTGTATTATCTGACTTGTGGGGGAGACACTGACAGTGGGGAGCAGTTAGAGTCTGAGAGCAGGACTCAGGAGTACATATAACGTACAGTGCACACTTTTGCTGCCAGAGTCAGTGCCACACTGCCATTGTTGTGACCACACTGACCACCAGTATAATAATATATTTTGTGATTGTCTGCTTAGGCCTCGGAGTACTAGTTGCAAGTTGCAACGTGACCTGAAGTGACCACCAGTTTAATAATCAATCACCACCAGTTTAATATATATATATATATATATATATATAATTGTATATAATATATATATATATATATATATATATATATAATATTGTATACCACCTACCCGTGGTTTTTTTTTTTTCATTCTTCTTTATACATACTACTATAGTAGCTTACTGTAGCAGTCTGCGGTGCTGTGCTGACCTGACAGTGTCCAGCAGGTCCGTCATCACATAATAAATATATATAGTACCTGTCCGGCTGCAGTACTAGTGATATTATATTGATTTCATCTCATTATCAATAATTTATCATCCAGTCTAGACTCTATATTAGCAGCAGACACAGTACGTTAGTCCACGGCTGTAGCTACCTCTGTGTCGGCACTCGGCAGTCCATCCATAATTGTATACCACCTACCCGTGTTTTTTTTTTTTCTTTCTTCTTTGTACATACTACTATAGAGTATAGTAGCTTACTGTAGCAGTCTGCGGTGCTGCTGAGCTGACAGTGTCCAGCAGGTCCGTCATCAGTCATCATTACCTAATAAATATATTATCTACCTGTCCGGCTGCAGTACTAGTGATATTATATATACATACATATATATATTGATTTCATCTCATTATCAATCATCCAGTCTATATTAGCAGCAGACACAGTACGTTAGTCCACGGCTGTAGCTACCTCTGTGTCGGCACTCGGCAGTCCATCCATAATTGTATACCACCTACCCGTGGTTTTTTTTTTCTTTCTTCTTTGTACATACTACTATAGTATAGTAGCTTACTGTAGCAGTCTGCGGTGCTGCTGAGCTGACAGTGTCCAGCAGGTCCGTCATCAGTCATCATTACCTAATAAATATATTATCTACCTGTCCGGCTGCAGTACTAGTGATATTATATATACATACATATATATATATTGATTTCATCTCATTATCAATCATCCAGTCTATATTAGCAGCAGACACAGTACGTTAGTCCACGGCTGTAGCTACCTCTGTGTCGGCACTCGGCAGTCCATCCATAATTGTATACCACCTACCCGTTTTTTTCTTTTTCTTTCTTCTTTGTACATACTACTATAGTATAGTAGCTTACTGTAGCCGTCTGCGGTGCTGCTGAGCTGACAGTGTCCAGCAGGTCCGTCATCAGTCATCATTACCTAATAAATATATTATCTACCTGTCCGGCTGCAGTACTAGTGATATTATATATACATACATATATATATATTGATTTCATCTCATTATCATCCAGTCTATATTAGCAGCAGACACAGTACGGTAGTCCATGGCTGTAGCTACCTCTGTGTCGGCACTCGGCAGTCCATCCATAATTGTATACCACCTACCCGTGTTTTTTTTTTTTCTTTCTTCTTTGTACATACTACTATAGTATAGTAGATTACTGTAGCAGTCTGCGGTGCTGCTGAGCTGACAGTGTCCAGCAGGTCCGTCATCAGTCATCATTACCTAATAAATATATTATCTACCTGTCCGGCTGCAGTACTAGTGATATTATATATACATACATATATATATTGATTTCATCTCATTATCATCCAGTCTATATTAGCAGCAGACACAGTACGGTAGTCCACGGCTGTAGCTACCTCTGTGTCGGCACTCGGCAGTCCATCCATAATTGTATACCACCTACCCGTGTTTTTTTTTTTTCCTTTCTTCTTTGTACATACTACTATAGAGTATAGTAGCTTACTGTAGCAGTCTGCGGTGCTGCTGAGCTGACAGTGTCCAGCAGGTCCGTCATCAGTCATCATTACCTAATAAATATATTATCTACCTGTCCGGCTGCAGTACTAGTGATATTATATATACATACATATATATATTGATTTCATCTCATTATCAATCATCCAGTCTATATTAGCAGCAGACACAGTACGTTAGTCCACGGCTGTAGCTACCTCTGTGTCGGCACTCGGCAGTCCATCCATAATTGTATACCACCTACCCGTGGTTTTTTTTTTTTCTTTCTTCTTTGTACATACTACTATAGTATAGTAGCTTACTGTAGCAGTCTGCGGTGCTGCTGAGCTGACAGTGTCCAGCAGGTCCGTCATCAGTCATCATTACCTAATAAATATATTATCTACCTGTCCGGCTGCAGTACTAGTGATATTATATATACATACATATATATATATTGATTTCATCTCATTATCAATCATCCAGTCTATATTAGCAGCAGACACAGTACGTTAGTCCACGGCTGTAGCTACCTCTGTGTCGGCACTCGGCAGTCCATCCATAATTGTATACCACCTACCCGTGGTTTTTTTTTTTCTTTCTTCTTTGTACATACTACTATAGTATAGTAGCTTACTGTAGCAGTCTGCGGTGCTGCTGAGCTGACAGTGTCCAGCAGGTCCGTCATCAGTCATCATTACCTAATAAATATATTATCTACCTGTCCGGCTGCAGTACTAGTGATATTATATATACATACATATATATATATTGATTTCATCTCATTATCATCCAGTCTATATTAGCAGCAGACACAGTACGGTAGTCCACGGCTGTAGCTACCTCTGTGTCGGCACTCGGCAGTCCATCCATAATTGTATACCACCTACCCGTGTTTTTTTTTTTTCTTTCTTCTTTGTACATACTACTATAGAGTATAGTAGCTTACTGTAGCAGTCTGCGGTGCTGCTGAGCTGACAGTGTCCAGCAGGTCCGTCATCAGTCATCATTACCTAATACATATATTATCTACCTGTCCGGCTGCAGTACTAGTGATATTATATATACATACATATATATATTGATTTCATCTCATTATCAATCATCCAGTCTATATTAGCAGCAGACACAGTACGTTAGTCCACGGCTGTAGCTACCTCTGTGTCGGCACTCGGCAGTCCATCCATAATTGTATACCACCTACCCGTGGTTTTTTTTTTTTCTTTCTTCTTTGTACATACTACTATAGTATAGTAGCTTACTGTAGCAGTCTGCGGTGCTGCTGAGCTGACAGTGTCCAGCAGGTCCGTCATCAGTCATCATTACCTAATAAATATATTATCTACCTGTCCGGCTGCAGTACTAGTGATATTATATATACATACATATATATATATTGATTTCATCTCATTATCATCCAGTCTATATTAGCAGCAGACACAGTACGGTAGTCCACGGCTGTAGCTACCTCTGTGTCGGCACTCGGCAGTCCATCCATAAGTATACTAGTATCCATCCATCTCCATTGTTTACCTGAGGTGCCTTTTAGTTGTGCCTATTAAAATATGGAGAACAAAAATGTTGAGGTTCCAAAATTAGGGAAAGATCAAGATCCACTTCCACCTCGTGCTGAAGCTGCTGCCACTAGTCATGGCCGAGACGATGAAATGCCAGCAACGTCGTCTGCCAAGGCCGATGCCCAATGTCATAGTACAGAGCATGTCAAATCCAAAACACCAAATATCAGTAAAAAAAGGACTCCAAAACCTAAAATAAAATTGTCGGAGGAGAAGCGTAAACTTGCCAATATGCCATTTACCACACGGAGTGGCAAGGAACGGCTGAGGCCCTGGCCTATGTTCATGGCTAGTGGTTCAGCTTCACATGAGGATGGAAGCACTCAGCCTCTCGCTAGAAAACTGAAAAGACTCAAGCTGGCAAAAGCACCGCAAAGAACTGTGCGTTCTTCGAAATCCCAAATCCACAAGGAGAGTCCAATTGTGTCGGTTGCGATGCCTGACCTTCCCAACACTGGACGTGAAGAGCATGCGCCTTCCACCATTTGCACGCCCCCTGCAAGTGCTGGAAGGAGCACCCGCAGTCCAGTTCCTGATAGTCAGATTGAAGATGTCAGTGTTGAAGTACACCAGGATGAGGAGGATATGGGTGTTGCTGGCGCTGGGGAGGAAATTGACCAGGAGGATTCTGATGGTGAGGTGGTTTGTTTAAGTCAGGCACCCGGGGAGACACCTGTTGTCCGTGGGAGGAATAGGGCCATTGACATGCCTGGTCAAAATACAAAAAAAATCAGCTCTTCGGTGTGGAAGTATTTCACCAGAAATGCGGACAACATTTGTCAAGCCGTGTGTTGCCTTTGTCAAGCTGTAATAAGTAGGGGTAAGGACGTTAACCACCTCGGAACATCCTCCCTTATACGTCACCTGCAGCGCATTCATAATAAGTCAGTGACAAGTTCAAAAACTTTGGGTGACAGCGGAAGCAGTCCACTGACCAGTAAATCCCTTCCTCTTGTAACCAAGCTCACGCAAACCACCCCACCAACTCCCTCAGTGTCAATTTCCTCCTTACCCAGGAATGCCAATAGTCCTGCAGGCCATGTCACTGGCAATTCTGACGAGTCCTCTCCTGCCTGGGATTCCTCCGATGCATCCTTGAGTGTAATGCCTACTGCTGCTGGCGCTGCTGTTGTTGCTGCTGGGAGTCGATCGTCATCCCAGAGGGGAAGTCGTAAGCCCACTTGTACTACTTCCAGTAAGCAATTGACTGTCCAACAGTCCTTTGCGAGGAAGATGAAATATCACAGCAGTCATCCTGCTGCAAAGCGGATAACTGAGGCCTTGACAACTATGTTGGTGTTATACGTGCGTCCGGTATCCGCCGTTAGTTCACAGGGAACTAGACAATTTATTGAGGCAGTGTGCCCCCGTTACCAAATACCATCTAGGTTCCACTTCTCTAGGCAGGCGATACCGAGAATGTACACGGACGTCAGAAAAAGACTCACCAGTGTCCTAAAAAATGCAGTTGTACCCAATGTCCACTTAACCACGGACATGTGGACAAGTGGAGCAGGGCAGGGTCAGGACTATATGACTGTGACAGCCCACTGGGTAGATGTATGGACTCCCGCCGCAAGAACAGCAGCGGCGGCACCAGTAGCAGCATCTCGCAAACGCCAACTCTTTCCTAGGCAGGCTACGCTTTGTATCACCGCTTTCCAGAATACGCACACAGCTGAAAACCTCTTACGGCATCTGAGGAAGATCATCGCGGAATGGCTTACCCCAATTGGACTCTCCTGTGGATTTGTGGCATCGGACAACGCCAGCAATATTGTGTGTGCATTAAATATGGGCAAATTCCAGCACGTCCCATGTTTTGCACATACCTTGAATTTGGTGGTGCAGAATTTTTTAAAAAATGACAGGGGCGTGCAAGAGATGCTGTCGGTGGCCAGAAGAATTGCGGGACACTTTCGGCGTACAGGCACCACGTACAGAAGACTGGAGCACCACCAAAAACTACTGAACCTGCCCTGCCATCATCTGAAGCAAGAAGTGGTAACGAGGTGGAATTCAACCCTCTATATGCTTCAGAGGTTGGAGGAGCAGCAAAAGGCCATTCAAGCCTATACAATTGAGCACGATATAGGAGGTGGAATGCACCTGTCTCAAGCGCAGTGGAGAATGATTTCAACGTTGTGCAAGGTTCTGATGCCCTTTGAACTTGCCACACGTGAAGTCAGTTCAGACACTGCCAGCCTGAGTCAGGTCATTCCCCTCATCAGGCTTTTGCAAAAGAAGCTGGAGACATTGAAGGAGGAGCTAACACGGAGCGATTCCGCTAGGCATGTGGGACTTGTGGATGGAGCCCTTAATTCGCTTAACAAGGATTCACGGGTGGTCAATCTGTTGAAATCAGAGCACTACATTTTGGCCACCGTGCTCTATCCTAGATTTAAAGCCTACCTTGGATCACTCTTTCCAGCAGACACAAGTCTGCTGGGGTTCAAAGACCTGCTGGTGACAAAATTGTCAAGTCAAGCGGAACGCGACCTGTCAACATCTCCTCCTTCACATTCTCCCGCAACTGGGGGTGCGAGGAAAAGGCTCAGAATTCCGAGCCCACCCGCTGGCGGTGATGCAGGGCAGTCTGGAGCGACTGCTGATGCTGACCTCTGGTCCGGACTGAAGGACCTGACAACGATTACGGACATGTCGTCTACTGTCACTGCATATGATTCTCTCACCATTGAAAGAATGGTGGAGGATTATATGAGTGACCGCATCCAAGTAGGCACGTCACACAGTCCGTACTTATACTGGCAGGAAAAAGAGGCAATTTGGAGGCCCTTGCACAAACTGGCTTTATTCTACCTAAGTTGCCCTCCCACAAGTGTGTACTCCGAAAGAGTGTTTAGTGCCGCCGCTCACCTTGTCAGCAATCGGCGTACGAGGTTACATCCAGAAAATGTGGAGAAGATGATGTTCATTAAAATGAATTATAATCAATTCCTCCGTGGAGACATTGACCAGCAGCAATTGCCTCCACAAAGTACACAGGGAGCTGAGATGGTGGATTCCAGTGGGGACGAATTGATAATCTGTGAGGAGGGGGATGTACACGGTGATATATCGGAGGATGATGATGAGGTGGACATCTTGCCTCTGTAGAGCCAGTTTGTGCAAGGAGAGATTAATTGCTTCTTTTTTGGTGGGGGTCCAAACCAACCCGTCATTTCAGTCACAGTCGTGTGGCAGACCCTGTCACTGAAATGATGGGTTGGTTAAAGTGTGCATGTCCTGTTTATACAACATAAGGGTGGGTGGGAGGGCCCAAGGACAATTCCATCTTGCACCTCTTTTTTCTTTAATTTTTCTTTGCGTCATGTGCTGTTTGTGGAATGTTTTTTGGAAGGGCCATCCTGCGTGACACTGCAGTGCCACTCCTAGATGGGCCCGGTGTTTGTGTCGGCCACTAGGGTCGCTTATCTTACTCACACAGCTACCTCATTGCGCCTCTTTTTTTCTTTGCGTCATGTGCTGTTTGGGGAGGTTTTTTTGGAAGGGCCATCCTGCGTGACACTGCAGTGCCACTCCTAGATGGGCACGGTGTTTGTGTCGGCCACTAGGGTCGCTTATCTTACTCACACAGCTACCTCATTGCGCCTCTTTTTTTCTTTGCGTCATGTGCTGTTTGGGGAGGGTTTTTTGGAAGGGCCATCCTGCGTGACACTGCAGTGCCACTCCTAGATGGGCCCGGTGTTTGTGTCGGCCACTAGGGTCGCTTATCTTACTCACACAGCTACCTCATTGCGCCTCTTTTTTTCTTTGCGTCATGTGCTGTTTGGGGAGTGTTTTTTGGAAGGGCCATCCTGCGTGACACTGCAGTGTCACTCCTATATGGGCACGGTGTTTGTGTCGGCCACTAGGGTCGCTTATCTTACTCACACAGCTACCTCATTGCGCCTCTTTTTTTCTTTGCGTCATGTGCTGTTTGGGGAGGGTTTTTTGGAAGGGCCATCCTGCGTGACACTGCAGTGCCACTCCTAGATGGGCCCGGTGTTTGTGTCGGCCACTAGGGTCGCTTATCTTACTCACACAGCTACCTCATTGCGCCTCTTTTTTTCTTTGCGTCATGTGCTGTTTGGGGAGGGTTTTTTGGAAGGGCCATCCTGCGTGACACTGCAGTGCCACTCCTAGATGGGCACGGTGTTTGTGTCGGCCACTAGGGTCGCTTATCTTACTCACACAGCTACCTCATTGCGCCTCTTTTTTTCTTTGCGTCATGTGCTGTTTGGGGAGGGTTTTTTGGAAGGGCCATCCTGCGTGACACTGCAGTGCCACTCCTAGATGGGCCCGGTGTTTGTGTCGGCCACTAGGGTCGCTTATCTTACTCACACAGCTACCTCATTGCGCCTCTTTTTTTCTTTGCGTCATGTGCTGTTTGGGGAGTGTTTTTTGGAAGGGCCATCCTGCGTGACACTGCAGTGCCACTCCTAGATGGGCCCGGTGTTTGTGTCGGCCACTAGGGTCGCTTATCTTACTCACACAGCTACCTCATTGCGCCTCTTTTTTTCTTTGCGTCATGTGCTATTTGGGGAGGGTTTTTTGGAAGGGCCATCCTGCGTGACACTGCAGTGCCACTCCTAGATGGGCCCGGTGTTTGTGTCGGCCACTAGGGTCGCTTATCTTACTCACACAGCTACCTCATTGCGCCTCTTTTTTTCTTTGCGTCATGTGCTGTTTGGGGAGTGTTTTTTGGAAGGGCCATCCTGCGTGACACTGCAGTGCCACTCCTAGATGGGCACGGTGTTTGTGTCGGCCACTAGGGTCGCTTAGCTTAGTCATCCAGCGACCTAGGTGCAAATTTTAGGACTAAAAATAATATTGTGAGGTGTGAGGTATTCAGAATAGACTGAAAATGAGTGGAAATTATGTTTTTTGATGTTAATAATACGTTGGGATCAAAATGACCCCCAAATTCTATGATTTAAGCTGTTTTTTAGTGTTTTAAAAAAAAAA
Organism: Pseudophryne corroboree; assembly: GCF_028390025.1. Classification (NCBI taxonomy): domain Eukaryota; kingdom Metazoa; phylum Chordata; class Amphibia; order Anura; family Myobatrachidae; genus Pseudophryne; species Pseudophryne corroboree. The sequence continues at coordinate 123,619,967 of NC_086444.1, read as the reverse complement.
CACCCGAATCCAAAACACACCCGAATCCGACAAAAAAAAATCGGTGAGGTTTTGCCAAAACGCGGTCGAACCCAAAACACGGCCGCGGAACCGAACCCAAAACCAAAACACAAAACCCGAAAAATTTCAAGTGCACATCTCTACCGGGTACTTCAGCATACACACACAACACCGGGTTACGCTGCACTGCTTCAGTACACACACACACTGAGTTACACTGCACTGCTCTAGTACACCCACACACAGAGTTACTCTGCACTGCTCCAGCAGACACACACAGTAGGTTACACTGCAATTCTCCAGTACACACACATGCACCGTGTTACACTGGACTGCTCCAGCACACACACACACACACACACACACACACACACACACACACACACACGGGTACACTGGACTGCTCCAGTACACACACAGGGTTACACTGCACTACTCCAGCACACACGCACACATACGCGGTTACACTGCACTGCTCTAGTACAAACACAGGGTTACACTGCACTGCTCCAGCAGACACACACTGCGTTACACTAAACTGCTCCAGCCCACATGCATGCACAAACACACACACAGGGTTACACTGCAATACTCCAGCAGACACACACTAGGTAACACTGGACTGCTCCAGCACATGCACACACACACACACACGATTATACATTCAATCCAACACACATACACCCAGAGTTACACTGAACTGCTCCAGCACACACACACACACACACACACACACACACACACACACACACACACACACACACACACACACACACACACACACAGTTACACTTCACTACTCCAACACACATACACACAGGGTTACACTGTTACACTGCACTGCTTCAACATACACACACAGGGTTACACTGCACTGCTCCAACACATGCACACACACACACACACACACACACACACGCACACACACACACACACACACACACACACACACACACACACACGGTTACACTGCACTGCTCCAACACACATACTCACAGGGTTACACTGAACTGCTCCAGCACACACACACACACACACACACACACACACACACACACACACACACACACACACACACACACACACACACACACAGTTACACTTCACTGCTCCAACACACATACAAACAGGGCTACACTGCACTGCTTCAACAATGTTGAAGGAGTGCAGTGTAACCCTGTGTGTGTATGTTGACAACATACACACACACAGGGTTACACTGCACTGCTCCAACACACACACACACACACACACACACACACACACACACACGGTTACACTGCACTGCTCACACACACTAAGTTAAAGTACACTGTCTGTACACACACATATTGTACATATACAGCTGCCTCTCCCTACCTTTACACACTTCTAGTGCTGATCTTCTATATCAGTCAGGGCCCCCTCCTCTCCATTTCGGAAGCGCGCTGTAACGCACACACACAGCGCTGGCACATTATGTGTGTGAAGCGGCGCCTGTGTGAAGCAGGAAGCATCTCTACGGAAGCGTTCTGGCGCAGCGGAGCGGGACGGCGCCTCTTCAACCCTGCGCCGTCCTGCACTGCTAGTTGAAGTTCCCGCTTACTGCCTCGCGCCGGCACCCTCTCCTTTTCCGTGCCCAGGTCGCGTGCCCCCCTAGCCCCCCCCTAGTTGCGGCTCTGCTCATGCCTAACTGCACTATTTGGTATGCAATTAGATGTTTTCCCTTTTCATGTGGGTTAATAATGAATGTAGTATACTCATAACCTAACTAGTACTCAGATTAATGTGTTGCATATATTATTGCACAACCTTTGCAGGAAATTAAGTGGTACTTTTTCCATGTGGATTATCAATGAATGTATCGCATATGGGCCCTCATTCCGAGTTGTTCGCTCGTTCTTTTTCTTCGCATCGGTGCGATTTTCCGCTAACTGCGCATGCGCAATGTTCGCACTGCGGCTGCACCAAGTAAATTTGCTAAGAAGTTTGGTTTTTTACTCACGGCATTACAAGGTTTTTTCTTCGTTCTGGTGATCGTAGTGTGATTGACAGGAAGTGGGTGTTTCTGGGCGGAAACTGGCCGTTTTATGGGAGTGTGTGAAAAAACGCTGCAGTTTCTGGGAAAAACGCGGGAGTGGCTGGAGAAACGGGGGAGTGTCTGGGCGAACGCTGGGTGTGTTTGTGACGTGAAACCAGGAACGACAAGCACTGAACTGATCGCACTGGAAGAGTAAGTCTGGAGCTACTCAGAAACTGCAAAGAAATATCTTTTCGCAATATTGCGAATACTTAGTTCGCAATTCTGCTAAGCTAAGATTCACTCCCAGAGGGCGGCGGCTTAGCGTGTGCACTGCTGCGAAAAGTGGCTAGCGAGCGAACAACTCGGAATGAGGGCCATTGTACTGCCAATGAATGAAACATATTCATAACCTTCTTGCAATCTCTTACATATCCAATATTACTTGAGAAACTATCACTCACTATGAAAGGTTATTTATCGGTTTTCACAATGCCTTTGAGAGCAGAGGTCCAATATTGTCAATGATAGACATTTATTCATGCTAATTTTGGTGAGTCGCAGCTCACCACCTCTCATATAGTGGCTTTCTACTCTATTTTAGCAACATATTCCTTTTCTCTCTGGTGTAAATTTCTTTAGCCTACATGGAACCTATATTTACCATTTTGTGCCTCATGCCTCATGCTTAACTGCACTATTTGGTATGCAATTAGATGTTTTCCCTTTTCATGTGGGTTACTAATGAATGTATTATACTTATAACCTAACTAGTACTCAGATTAATGTGTTGCATATTTTATTGCACAACCTTTGCAGGAAATTAAGCGGTACCTTTTCCATGTGGATTATCAATGAATGTATCGCATATTGGGGGTCATTCCGAGTTGTTCGCTCGCAAGCTGCTTTTAGCAGCTTTGCACACGCTAAGCCGCCGCCTACTGGGAGTGAATCTTAGCATATTAAAATTGCGAACGAAAGATTAGCAGAATTGCGAATAGACACTTCTTAGCAGTTTCTGAGTAGCTCCAGACTTACTCGGCATCTGCGATCAGTTCAGTGCTTGTTGTTCCTGGTTTGACATCACAAACACACCCAGCGTTCGCCCAGACACTCCTCCGTTTCTCCAGCCACTCCCGCGTTTTTCCCAGAAACGGTAGCGTTTTTTCGCACACACCCATAAAACGGCCTGTTTCCGCCCAGAAACACCCACTTCCTGTCAATCACATTACGATCACCAGAACGAAGAAAAAACCTTGTAATGCCGTGAGTAAAATTCCTAACTGCATAGCAAATTTACTTGGCGCAGTCGCACTGCGGACATTGCGCATGCGCATTAGCGACTATTCGCTCCGTTGCGACAAAAAAATAACGAGCTAACAACTCGGAATGACCCCCATTGGGGATAATTCTGAGTTGATCGCAGCAGCAAGTTTGTTAGCAATTGGGCAAAACCATGTGCACTGCAGGGGGGGCAGATATAACATTTGCAGAGAGAGTTAGATTTGGGTGGTTTATTTTGTTTCTGTGCAGGGTAAATACTTGCTGCTTTATTTTTACACTGCAAATTAGATTTCAGTTTGAAAACACACCACCCAAATCTAACTCTCTCTGCACATGTTATATCCGCTCCCCCTGCAGTGCACATGGTTTTGCCCAACTGCTAACAAATTTCCTGCTGCGATCAACTCAGAATTAGGCCCATTGTACTGCCAATGAATGAAACATATTCGTAACCTTCTTGCAATCTTGTACATATCCAATATTACTTGACAAACCATCACTCACTATGAAAGGTTATTTATCGGTTTTTCACAATGCCTTTGAGAGCAGAGGTCCAATATTGTCAATGATAGAAGACATTTATTCATGGTAATTTTGGTGAGTCTCAGCTCACCACCTCCTTTTCCTTTCTGTACCCCCTCTCTCTCATTCACCGTCCACTATAATTCTATATGACAGTGAACAGCAGAAGTTGGGGCATACTCTCTCTCCACTTTCTTTTTTTCGAGAACCCTCTCATCCACTGCCAGATATCAAGTTCCCTGCAATGCAACTGTAACAGGGACTTGGGGCAGATCAGAGGGACAGCAGAAGTTCTCAACTTGTTATAAATGCCGAAACCACACGCTCTCTCATTTGTTTGAATCATATTACTACTGCCATACTTCACTGGCTACGCCCAAATCCATTTGATCTTGGAAGCAAAGCAGTGACAGGCCTGATCAGTACAAGGTCAGATGACTACCTTGGAATATCAGGTACAGTAGCTCCAATCATCAATAAACAGCAGAAGTGGTGGAGAAAACATTGGCCTTACCTCTATACCTATTCTACTAATTAGAACTACAATCTTTGCAAGACCACCTACCAGAGAAAGAAGCTTCAATAGCACAACCATTACCAATACCAAGGGAGCCATTATCAAGGAGTATATCTACCATTATTGAAAATCTATTTTCTTCATAACGATATTACACTCCTGACATACTAATACATTATACATATCTTTGATTTTAATATTTTTCACCAGAGGCGTATTGGAATTGGTTATGTACACTTAGTAATTTGCTTGGTGTCAACTTGGGGCATGTCAACCCCTTATACTAATACCATTCAACCCCACCTAAGGTGACTGTTTTTTGTATGCAAGTCTGTGTCCATTCTTCCTTTAAGATTATCCATAATAAAAGTTAAGTTTTAACATATTTTATATCCATCAAGTGTGCCCTTACATAGTCTTTATTTTTTCTTTGTACACTATAATTGATACGGCTGACTCTGGGAGCACCACCAACTTTTACATCAAGAACCCCTATCAGGGATCCTATTGTTACACACTGTTGGTCCACTCGCAAGGGTATATATACAACTCCTTGCGATTTCAAATCCAGTGCGGTGCTGACCCTTACTAGTCTAGACTTCAAGCAAGTTCAAGGTAGCCGCGTTCTCTAATAATCCTGAAGCACTCCACAGCATCTTGCAAATCCAAAGATTCTTCATTGGAACTCTCTATGGCATCTTACAAGTCCAAGGATCTTACATTGGAGTACTCCACATTCCATTTCACCGGCTGTCGGGATTCCTGTGTCGGGAACCTGAACGCTGCGATCCCAACAGCCGGTATATTAACCGCATCCCGTGGAGGCCCCTAATGTGCCGGGGCTCTGGGATGACCGCCCCTGTCGCCCCTCCCTTAATCTGGCCTTCTCACTGTTGACCAATCATACACACACGTTCAGTTAATTCCAGTAACTGTGCAAATGCAAACACTTTATTCTTTTTCTGGACAGAGCTACTGTAACAGCTGATTAGCAAGTAGTAGTACATATGTCTGTTTGGTATATGATATATTTTAGTAGCTAGTATGTGTTTGGGAGATTACGTACTTTCCCTTCTGTGCCTTGACTAGATAAGGTCTGACAAACACTGTAGAGGACAGTTATAGATGGTGTCTGCCGTTTCATACCTGCACGGTAACATTGCATCAGCTGAGTATATGCAGTGTCGTCATCCCAGTCACAAGCAATGCTTTCAGCATTGTAATCACAGGAAAGCCACAGTATGACTTCATTACATGTGACCAGCAAAAGTGGAACTAAAGTTATGTGGGACATTCCACCTAATTATAAAAACATGACTTGCAGCAATGCGTCTAGTGCCAGCTGGACAGCTAGTATTCATAAAATACAGAATATTTAGGAATCACAAAATATTTTATTACTTAATTTCACTGATGATATTGATGTCTGTCTGTATGTATATATATTTATTTATTTATTTAATTTAACATACTGTAGTAATAAAACTTTACTGCGTATCAGTCAATGCCATAGAAGATATGCATTTTTGTTCTAAAGGGGCATACACATGGTGTGATTTGCCCTATGCTATTTCCCTTGATCAACCATCGGTATTGCCTATATGTACGGTGCGATTTAGGCTCTGTGCGATTTTTGCTATGGTCAATTTGGACTATACAATGTACTAGATTGTACACTTTATAGTAAAAAATTGATCTGCCTACACAGTCTATTTTTACTTGTTATGCTGAGCGCTGACCCCACAGGAGCGCGCATCGGCATCGCAAGCTGAATACACACGGTGCGATATAGTCCATATCGGTAGTTAAATCGCACCATGTGTATGCCTCATTAGGGTTTGATTCAGATTTTTTTATAAACCCGATGGTTAGTGGCTTGCGCATGTGCAGGACGGACCTTGCGATACCACTCGCAGCCCTCTCCTAGCTGCAGCATGATTGACATGCTGTGGCATTGGGGGGGGAAGGAGTTCCGCGGAGACTGGCACCATTCTTTAAAACCGGGACATGCAGCCCCCATTTTAGGGCATGCCAGGCCTATGGTCTGCATTGTTGGACACAGACTTCCTGGGGTCGGCTGTTTAGATCCTACTGCAAGTCTGAGTAAGTTCAGTTTACATAGGCTAATATTGCAGATTGCAGCACTTGGCTCTCACAGATGAAGGTATCTAGCTCTTACAGACGCCTCCTGTGGCATTTGCATTTTATTGGCTGTGCAATTCCTTGCAAATTGGAATCAGGCCCTTAGTTTAAAATATTCCTAGAACTCAACTGAACAATGCATGCATGAATGTAAGGATGTGGTCAATGTACAGTATGTACTGTGCCCAACATGGTGCAAAAACTATTAGACATATGTGTAACCTGGATTTTTGAATTAAGCAAACTTGCAAATGGAGGATCGCTCTTCCTTTACCAGACGCCACGAAGTTTCTCAAATATGAAGAAACAGTGGATTTTACGCCTGATCTGTGGTTGCTGTAAAGCAGAGGGGGGAACCACCGGGCCACGTGCCCGCAAAGCCGTTTGTTCCAGCCCACCCGCTTGTGTGTCAGCGAGACATGCTACCGCTCAGTCCAGCAGCTGCATGTCTCAGCTGTCAGGGCAGGGAGGAGAGCGCAGCTATGTCCGCCGGCAGTAGGATCTCAAACCAGCCGCCGGTTTGTGAGCCAGTCAGAGCTCGCGGAACAGCAGCCGCTCTCCTCCCTGCCCTGATCCCTGACAGCTGAGACACGCCGCCGGAGAGAGCAGCAGCCGGACGGAGCAGCAGCAGTGGTGAGCAGCACAGTGGGTGGGGGGGCATGTGTGGGGGCATTTGTGTATCTGGCACTGTGGGGGCATTTGTGTATCTGGCGCTGTGGGAGCATTTGTGTATCTGGCACTGTGGGGCATTTGTATATCCGGCACTGTGGGGGCATTTGTGTATCTGGCACTGCACTGGCATATGTGTATCTGGCACTGCACTGGCATATGTGTATCTGGCATTGCACTATTGGGGGCATATTTGTATCACGTCCCATTTTAATTGGCCGCACCCATTTTTTGGCACATGCACTCAGTACCTCTAAGGGGCATAACTACTGGGGGCATAACTACTGAGAGGCAGGGTAATTTTTAAGTTGATAATTTTTGTATGGACCCCGAAGGATTTTATAAATATCCAAATGGCCCTTGATAGAAAAAAGGTTCCCCACCCCTATTGTAAAGCAAGAATCAGATGGGAGGTACTGTATGTTGATACTACGGAGCAGATCAGAAGCGCATCAATAGAAGAAGAGGCCCATGTCAGTCTCTGTCCGGTCCCCCCACCTCTTTAGACGGCACAGCAATAGACTCTGGGCACTTGGATTACTAGAGTCTAGTGTGACTGCGAAGGTCTCTGAGAAAATGGTGTTTCGGTCATTTTCCCAGTGATTTTCCTACTGTGCATGGGTGGCCATTTTCCCAGTGGTTTCGGCCATTTTCCTGGTGGTTTCTGCAGCACTGTTGCTGCCAATGCGGTACTCCTAAAGTAAAATATTGAAAAAATGGGTGCAGGGTGTGAGGTGTGAGTGCAACACCCCGTGGTTGGCGGGTATGTCTAAGTGGTTGAGAGAGGTATTACAGGTGTTGGGTAGCTATTTGACGAACCTTTCCTGTGAAATGTTTCTCCCCATACCTTGTCCTACAGTACCATGTTCAGAGAGGTAAGATAGATTGATATGAAACAGGAGTGAGTCAACAATTCTAAAAGGATAACTTTTAAAGTGCTGCAATGAACTCTGGATTGCAGATGATGATTAATTGTCATTAAATTTGGATAAACCCAAAAAAAGAAGAATTTGGGTGTAAAAGATGAACAAAGAAAGGCAATTGGCTACAGTTCACACCACAAAGGAGCATTAAATATGCAAAAGACACTAGATTGAAATCACTAAAGAAATGGCAGAATATCATTGGAATCACAGCTGAACATATTAATTAGAATTACAAATATTGGCATGAGATCATTGCAATCACAGGCCCTCATTCCGAGTTGATCGCTCGCTAGCTACTTTTAGCAGCTGTGCAAACGCATAGTTGCCGCCCACAGGGGATTGTATATTCGCTTTGCAAGAGTGCGAACGCCTGTGCAGCCGAGTGGTACAAAAACATTTTGTGCAAAACAAGACCAGCCCTGTAGTTACTTATTCTGTGCGATGATTGCTGCGATGAAGGTCCCGGAACTGTCGTCCGATACCCGCCCTGCAACGCCTGGACACGCCTGCGTTTTCCCAAACACTCCCAGAAAACAGTCAGTTGACACCCATACACTCCCACTTCCTGTCACTCTCCTTGCGATCGGCTGTGCGAATGGAATCATCGTTAGAAGCAGTGCAAAACAACAATGCTCTTTGTACCCGTACGCTACGCGTGCGCATTGCGGCCCATACGCATGCGTAGTTTTGCCGTTTTTGTGAATGATCGCTACGCAGCGAACAACGGCAGCTTGCGATCAACTTGGAATGAGGGCCACAATCTATAATGTGGTCATGAGGAGAGTGATGCAAAATACAATTAGCAATAACCAGCACTACCTTTTTAGCTTTCCCTAGCCAATGTATGTCAGTCTTCACCAACAATAAACTTTGAAACTCTGGTAGAAATCTGCTGTGCCACAATATGTGAGGGTAATTGGCACACAATTGAAAGGGGAATTCCTTAGTCAATTGTTTACAGATCCTATGCACAAAGAATGTAGCTAGCGAAGGGACGGTAGTGTCTTCCAACAGATTCAACTCACTTAGCAATGAGGGTTTTTCCAATGGAGCAAACTCTGGGGTAAATTTACTAAGATGGGAATTCTATTTAAGATGGGATGTTGCTCATAGCAACCAATCAGATTCCAGGGGGGAAATTTACTAAAATGGGAGTTCTATTTAAGATGGGATGTTGCCCATAGCAACCAATCAGATTCTATGTATTATCTTCTAGAAGGTGCTAGATAAATGAGAAGTAGAATCTGATTGATTGCTACAGGCAACATCCCATCTTAAATAGAACTCCAATCTTAGTAAATGTACCCCCAGGTATTATCTACTAGAAGTTGCTAGATAAATGAGAAGTAGAATCTGATTGGCTGCTATGGGCAACATCTCATCTTAAATAGAACTCCCATCTTAGTATATTTACCCCTCTGTGTCTCTCCTGTTTATAGGGCTGTATTCAAACTGGCCACAAACTCAGGTGGTCATTCCGAGTTGATCGCTTGCTAGCAGTTTTTAGCAGCCATGTAAACGCTATGCCGCCTCCCACTGGGAGTGTATTTTAGCTTAGCAGATGTGCGAATGAAAGGATCGCAGAGCGGCGATAAAGTTTTTTTGTGCAGTTTTAGAGTAGCTCAAAACCTACTCAGCGCTTGCGATCACTTCAGACTGTTCAGTTCCTGTTTTGACGTAACAAACACGCCCTGCATTCGCCCACCCACGCCTGCGTTTTTCCTGCCACGCCTGCGTTTTTCCTAGCACGCCTGCGTTTTTTCGAACACTCCCTGAAAACGGTCAGTTGACACCCAGAAATGCCCACTTCATGTCAATCATTCTGCGGCCAGCAGTGCGACTGAAAAGCTTCGCTAGACCCTGTGTGAAACTACATCGTTCGTTATAATAGTACGTCGCGCGTGCGCATTGCGCAGAAGTGCCTTTTTTTGCCTCATCGCTGCACAGCGAACGAATGCAGCTAGCGATCATCTTGGAATGACCACCTCAGTCCTTTAAAGAAATGTCTGCACCTGCTCTGGTAATACAACTCAGGGGGTAATTGAGACCTGATCGCTGCTGTGCGTTTTCGCTCAGCGAGCGATCAGATCTGAACTGCGCTTGCATATGCACCGCAATGCTCCGGCATGTCGGATGACTGCACCAGGCATCGGTGCATAGCGACGGGATGGTGAGAAAAAAGCGATCGCACGGGCAATCACAAGGTGATTAACAGGAAGAGGCCGTTTGTGGGCGGCAACTGACCGTTTTACAGGAGTGTCCGGAAAAACGCAGGAGGGACCAGGCGTTTTCAGGGAGGGTGTCTGACGTCAGCTCCGGCCCCGAACACCAGGATCACATCGCAGCGGCAGAGTAAGTCCTGGGCTGAGCAGAGACCGTACAAACTGATGTTTGTGCAACTCTGCTACAAATGCGAACACACACTTGCACAGTGAGAACAATCGTCACCAGCGCACTTGCACACTTGCACAGAGCTAATACCCTCCCCCTGTAGGTGGCGACTATCTGATCGCAAGGCTGCAAAAAAACGCACCCTAGCGATCAGGTCTGAATTACCCCATCAGTCTTAAATAAATCTCACAGTCTCAATTAGAAGGGCGATAATGGAAAAAATGGGAGCGCTGAATGAGTCTATAGAGTAAATTTATTATTATAATGAATAAAACAGTGTTTCATTAAACACATAGACAGAAATAAAAATAAAAATAAATATTAAAATGTTCATACATAAAATGACCCATTAATCAATGAATAAAAAATCATATAAATATATGATGGTGAATATGACTGCAATAAAGCACCTGAAAAGACAACCATGGAATAAGTCTTGTTGAACCTTATTGAAAGGGTGCAATGATGCTTGATGATTTTTCAACCGTGCGTCCACGGATAAACATGAAATATAAGTGGGAGACTTATAAGAGGTACCTCTAATGTAAATCACTATTTGCAAATAAAGTCTCACTTCTCTTTAAGCACATACAGGCCGCATGAAGTGTTGGAAACGGCTCTGTATGGCCAAGCAAACAGTGTCCCAAAGATGGAAATGCGGACACCGGTACTGTGCTAATACCTTAATTTTAAATGGAAATGGTGTAGAAAACCCAATTGCCCCTATGGTGTGTCATCCGACGGAAAAAGGCTTCTTCGTTCTGAGCGCTGTACTGAGCCGGGTGTGCAGCGGCTCGATGCAATAAGTGTACAGAGTGTCACGCCGCTGGAAGAATGTCCGTATAATGCGGCTGAGCTCTGATCGGTCCACACAGCTCTGGAGTATCAGGAGAATATCGCAGTCAGATTGGGTCCTTCACTGGGGTGCCTTAACGCGTTTCTCGGCCTGTAGCACTGGCCGTTTCATCAGAAGGGAAATGAAACGGCCAGTGCTACAGGCCGAGAAACGCGTCGGATGACACACCATATGAGCAATTGGGTTTCCTACACCATTTCCATTTAAAATTAAGGTATTAGCACAGTACCGGTGTCCGCATTTCCATCTTTGGGACACTGTTTGCTTGGCCATACAGAGCCGTTTCCAACACTTCATGCGGCTTCTATGTGCTTAAAGAGAAGTGAGACTTTATGTGCAAATAGTGATTTACATTAGAGGTACCTCTTATAAGTCTCCCACTTATATTTCATGTTTATCCGTGGACGCACGGTTGAAAAATCATCAAGCATCATTGCACCCTTTCAATAAGGTTCAACAAGACTTATTCCATGGTTGTCTTTTCAGGTGCTTTATTGCAGTCATATTCACCATCATATATTTATATGATTTTTTATTCATTGATTAATGGGTAATTTTATGTATGAACATTTTTATTTTTATTTCTGTCTATGTGTTTAATGAAACACTGTTTTATTCATTATAATAATAAATTTACTCTATAGACTCATTCTGCGCTCCCATTTTTTCCATTATCATATTTTTGATCTATTGTTGGGGCTGCCCGCCCACAACCGGTGAGCGGCCGTCTGAGTCTTATTTATTGTGTGTGTATTGTGGAGCGCCAACTTCTTGTATATATGAATTAGAAGTGGAAGAGGGTTGCCTCAATAACCTCCTTGCAGTACTTAACTTGCGGAAAATGGCCTTACAGTGTTTAACTTAGGGAATATGGCGCTGTGCTGTCTGCACCCTTCAGCTGCACAGATGGTGATGGGGGTCCCTTAATCTGGGGGGTAAATTTACTAAGATGGGAGTTCTATTTAAGATGGGATATTGCCCATAGCATCCAATCAGATTCCAGGTATTATCTTCTAGAAGGTGCTAGATAAATGAGAAGTAGAATCTGATTGGTTGCTATGGGCAACATCCCATCTTAAATAGAACTCCCATCTTAGTAAATTTACCCCTGCGTATCAAGTCTGCTCGGGGCTCATGTTACTTAATCACTCATGTACTCACTCAGACCCACTTAGGGGGTCATTCCGAGTTGATCACTCGCTAGCTGTTTATAGCAGCCGTGCGAACGCATAGTCGCCGCCCACAGGGAAGTGTATATTTGCTGTGCAAGGGTGCGATTGCTTTTGCAGTCGAGAGATGCAAACAAATTTGTGCAGTTTCTGAGTAGGTCTGAACTTACTCAGCCGCTGCGATCACTTCTGCCTGCTCAGTCCCGGAATTGACGTCAGACACCCGCTCTGCAAACACCTGGACACGCCTGAGTTTCTACAACCACTCCCGGAAAACGGTCAGTTGACACCCAGAAACGCCTCCTTCCTGTCAATCTCTTTGCGAACGCCCGTGCAAACGGATTAGTCGTAGAATCCATCGCTGGGCACCGATCCACTTTGCACTTGTACAACGCGCCGGTACATTGCGGCACATACGCATGTGCAGTTCTGACCTGATCACTGCACTGCGAAAATCCATAGCCTGTGATCAGGTTGGAATGACCCACTTAAGCAGAGGTTTTCGCTTGTTAGGCCAGTCCTTAATGTCTCTTGTCTGTTCCAAGATGGCCGCTGCTCCTCTCCTCAGGCCTGGTGGTGTTCAGTTTCCGGCCACTGTATCTCAACACCTGCTCCCTCGGCACTTGTCTCTCCGGCAGCACCCCGCTGCTCGCACTCTGCCAAGTCCCGGGCTGTAACATGGCTTTCCAGCTGACACTCTGCTCCATGTGTAACGAGCGTTCCCACACCTCCTCCTCCTCTCTGCACACTGATGACTCCTCCTCTCTTCTTCTCACGAAGCTCTCTTCTCCCAGCTGCCCCTGTCTAATCAGCGGTCCACATCCAGACCATGTGATCGGACCAAGGTTCCGACTTGAACTCCTGCTGTGCCGCGATGTCCCGCTGTTCTGCTGCAGACTTGTGTGTCAGGTTTTAAAGGGCATATCACCACTTTTCGGGGTACCACATGGGCCCCACTTGGACCATGGGAGCTGTGTGCACTGCACACACTACACCCATTATAGATACACAGGTGGGGCAGATGCATCAAAGCTTTAGGAGCGATAACGTGGAAAGAGATACCAAACAATCAGCTTCTAACTGTCATGATTTAGTTAGGAGCTGATTGGTTGGTACTTTATCTCTCTCCACGTTATCTCTGAATTATCCATTAAACTAGGCTACTGCTAATGGCCCATTGATCCATATTGCCCTAACCTATTTTTATGTTTTAGCATTATTAAAGAATTGATGGGGTGAGGTGCCCAACCCAGTATGTTCTCATAGACTTTATAGAGCCTTAATGCAGCTCTGATTTATGCTAACAATAAAGGACATTCATCTAATGGAGAAATCCCTTACTGTAGAGTCAATTGTTCTGTGATTGGGTTTGATGGCTTCTAATATTAATATGACATCACCTTCATTTCAGTGAGGTAGAAATAAATGAGCATCTGTGATTCAGAGACGGATAACTGCAAATTGAAGCATGCTCTGAGAACCACTGGCTGCCAAGACTTTCTGGGACACAGGTTGGGACCTAGGGGGTCATTCCGAGTTGATCGTAGCTGTGCTAAATTTAGCACAGCTACGATCATTCACACTGACATCCGCGTGTCAGTGCCGCCCCCCCCCCCCGCACAAAAGTGCAAAGGCATCCCCCTTGCACTTCAAGAGTAGCTCCCGACCAGCGCAGCTTTAGCGTGCTGGCCGGGAGCTACTCATCGCTCCCCGGCCCACAGTGGCTGCGTGTGACATCATGCAGCCGCCGCAGCCCGCACCCCCCCCCAACGGTCCGGCCACGCCTGCGTTGGCCGGACCGCGCCCCCTAAACGGCGGCTTAACGCCGCCCTCCAGCCCAGCGACCGCCTCTACCTCGGAGGCGATCGCTAGGCAACGACGGATGGCATGTGCCGGCGCACTGCGGCACCGGCGCATGCGCCGTTCTGACCCGATCGCTGCGCTGCGAGAAACTGCAGTGAGCGATCGGGTCGGAATGACCCTCCTAATTCGGCTATTACAACAACTTTCAGTACTTTGCAGAAACATAACCTTAATGCTGACATTTAATTTTGTACATTTCCAAAAACAGAATTGCAGTTAAGGAATCAATGAAAACAAGTAGAGAACATGTCTGAAATTGCTCCTGACAGCTTGAAATGTCTGGAGTAAGATGTTTTCTGTTTTAGAAAAATGATGTTTTTTTGAGTGAACAGCCCTATAAATCTCCTAAGTCAGTAGTGCGACAACCTGATTGATTTAGAAAGTGGTGTCTGCAATACAAATTGCGCTGGCATCAGCTTGCACAAGACCTATCTGTGTGAGCGGAATTAAAATTACACAGTGCCAACACAACACAGACAGGGCACAAATGCAGTGATGCAATTTATATTGCCAGTCTCTTGTTGAGCTAATGCTGATTAAGGGAATATGAATAAGAGGTTATAGCGTAGAGTAGACAGTTTTGCTAGGGAATCGTTTATCAAAGTCGTATCAAGCAAACAAATTACTTTTATGATCTTATATTCTGTGTTCATACTTTGCTCTTTCCTTCCATATATACATATATATCATTAATAAAGTATCCGTGTCACCTATAGAAAATGGAGGCAGAAGCCATTTTGTGCAGTAAGCCAATATTGCTGAGAGTGCAGACAATTGGTTCTTTAAGAATTAGTGACATCAGTGAGACACGAGGCACAAAGTGGATGCCTCACTATTCGTGGGAATGCAACTTGTCATGTCAGAGTGATGCAACTAGTTCCTAGTGAATTAGTAGGCTATACATTGAGTCAGCATACCTGCTAACATTCCAACAAGTTAGGTCAAGCCTCATAATCCACCAGAACCAATCACGTTCAACCTATGCTGTAACCATTTGTGAGACCACACCCCCATTTGAAGTCTGAACTAGAATCTGGTGTGGCTTAGCCCAGTGGTTCCCAAACTTTTCTGAGTCACGGCGCACTAGAGTATCAGTATTTTTTTCCTGGCACCCCTAGGCCACAAGTTTCTTATTGAGAAATGCTGAAAAAATAAATTAAATTAAGTCAATTATGCTTATATGTCATCCTTAGGTTTAGTCATGTGGTGAGGGACAGGATTCACTTCTGTTTGTCCACATATTTTATAAATGGAAGCCACAAGCAGTAAGTTTGCCTATTAATATGACCATAAATAATTTGAATTGTTCCTGGACCACCAACCCAGGGCACTCCTGCAAGAGCATCATGGCACCCCAGGGTGCCTAGGCACACAGTTTGGGAACCACTGGGGGTAGACCTAAAATGGCTGCTTTCACTGTAAACAGCAGATACAATTTAAGAGGAACACCTAACTACAGTATTTCATCAAATGTAAATGTATCTAGTATTTAAAACAATTTTATGTTAACAATTTTAGGTGCTATTCCCTAATATTGCCAGTTTTGTAAAAAATTTTGCTTAAAGAAAAGCCTAATGCAGGAGAATACTACTAATAATAACTAATACATAATTCTCAATGGGGGCCGACATCTGGAACAGTTTATCAAGATAAGCTTTTCAAAACTTGACTCCAATCAGTAAAGCCGTCTGAGGATTATGGTACAGGTTGAGTATCCCATATCCAAATATTCCGAAATACAGAATTTTTTGAGTGAGAGTGAGATAGTGAAACCTTTGTTTTCTGATGGCTCTCTGTATGCAAACTTTGTTTAATACACAAAGTTATTAAAAATATTGTATTAAATGACCTTCAGGCTGTGTGTATAAGGTGTATATGAAGCATAAATGAATTGTGTGAATGTACACACACTTTGTTTAATGCACAAAATTATTAAAAATATTGGCTAAAATGACCTTCAGGCTGTGTGTATAAGGTGTATATGTAACATAAATGCATTCTGTGCTTAGATTTGGGTCCTATCACCATGATATCTCATTATGGTATGCAATTATTCCAAAATACGGAAAAATCCCATATCCAAAATACTTCTGGTCCCAAGCATTTTGGATAAGGGAGACTCAACCTGTAGTTAGTAGCTATAGCCTAGGGCAGGGGTGGGGAACCTTTTTTCTACCAAGGGCCATTTGGATATTTATAAAATCCTTCGGGGGCCATACAAAAATTATCAACTTAAAAATAAGCCTGACCCCAGTAGTTATGCCCCCAGTCAGTTGTTACGCCCCCTAGTAGCGACGCTTGCGCGCGTACGTGCGCACACACACACACACATAAAAAAAAATTAAAACCACAATACTCACCAGCCCCGCTCCTGCTTCCGGGACGTTGCCCTCCGCCTGGCCGCTCGTTCCTCAGAACTATGGGAGAGAAGTCATGACATCTCTCTCATAACACCGCTCAGCAGCACACGCACACTGCCAGAGCCGGAAGCTGGAGCTCAGGAGTGAGCTCCTGCCTCCGGCTGCTACTGAGGGTAAGAAGCCAGGCGCCCACTAGTAACAAAATCTCAGCGGGCGCCCGGCTAGGTGAGCCTGGCCGGCCCGGATCAAGTGGCTCTGCGGGCCTTATACGGCCCTCGGGCCTGAGGTTCCCCACCCCTGGCCTAGGGACTACAGCATCACAGGAGAGGGGTCTTTGAATCCCTCCCCTGCAGCTGGGATTGTGAGCATGCACAGCATGACGGTCACACATGCATATTTCAAGTTATCTGCTATTGCTGTGAGTAGTGGGGCAATAGTTCGCTGTTCATAAATAGGGCCCTAAGGTTGGATACACACTAGAGCAGTGGGTCTGTGGGTGTGTACACCAGACACAGATGGGTCCATGTTTATCTTGACCTTTAATAGGATTAACTGAGACTGGGCAGTCGGACTTAATCCCCTGCTGTAATGACTTAATCCCTTGCTGTATTGTTCTCTGTATTGTATTGCAGCTGAGAACAATAGATGAAGGGTTTATGTTAATAAACCATGTTTTGCCTAGGCGCAGCAAACTAGTCAAGATAACTGTGGACCCATCTGTATGTGAACAATGTATACCAGTGTCACTGACTGACAGTGACAATGAATCCTGATTGTCTAACGCTAGTTGGTGGTGGGCCAAGGAACTGATCCCCAACCCCTCCTCCTCCCACAGTGCTGCCCACAGCCAAATACCCATCCCGGACACTGAACCTCCACATTGTCATCGGCCATGAAATCTCCCGGCTGCGGTGCATACTTCAGGTGATGATGAGAGAGAGAGAGAGAGAGAGAGGAGGGTCAAGGACAACGCAAACAAGACATATAGGGTTATGATGTAAAACTTACAGATAGGGGTGAGGGGCACAAAATAAAAAACAAAAAAGAGGCAGTCCATACTACCGGATATATATGTCAACCTGGTGGTGGTGGGGGGTGGGGGTAATTTCCCTCTTGTGTTCATTAGTAGACTCTCACATTACACTAGTGTTACGCACACCAGTGCTAACAGGAGTATACCGGTGTATGAACAGAGAGGGAAGCGAAGCAAACGAACTCACAGACAGTATAACATAACATACACAGGAGGTGATGGAATAACTAATAAACACAAAGTGAACGGAGAAGCCCAAAGGTTCAGGAATTGGGTGTCTCCCTAGTGTCAGGAATGCTCAGATGGAATAGAGCGGACAATGAAGCGATGTGTAGTGATTTAACATGTGGAGCACCTGAAATGATGTTGCTAAGAGCAACAGAAAAAACCCCAAAGGGTTACCAACGGGTGTGGGAATAAACTCCTTGGTCAGAGATAGAAATATAGACACAAGGAGAGTATCCACAATCCTAACCCCTACTTGCAGGGAACAGGTTCAGCTTACTGCCACTAAACTGACACCTGGACGCCCTGCACAGTGAGGGAGGATTAAGCAAGCAGGTCTGAGAGTACAGCCGCAAACCTGCTGGGTTCACAGAATAGCAAAAGAACCCCAGCAGGTCAAACAACTGACTCCAGTCTTACTGCTAGGTCCGGATTGGCAGAATGAAGTACCGAATCCCAAGGCCTATTCGCAGTAAGCAACAAGTAAATACAAAGTCACACAGTACTAGCTAACTCTCTGGAACTGACTAACAAACAAAGATTCAGCAGCATTTGCCTAGCCTGAGAGGATGGTTTATATAGCAGGTGCTGTCCACGTCCCACTCAGACCTCACAGACAGTGAGCACAAAACCAGCGCCGGATTCCCTGCCGTGCACAGAGCCTGTAACCACTACACAGTAAAAACCCGGACCGGAGTATCAGCTGCTCAGGTTACTTCGCTAACACTTGCCTCCTGGTTGCCATGGCGACGTGGCAGCACAGAGCAGGAGATCCTAACAGTACCCCCCCTCTGACGAGGGGTCAAAGAACCCCTACCACCGGGTTTATCTGGGAACTGCGAGAAGAAAGAGCGTATCAGTCTGGGGGCATGAAGATCACAACTGCGCACCCACGACCGCTCCTCCGGGCCATACCCCTTCCAGTGCACCAAAAATGACAGCCGACCCCGAACCATCTTAGAGTCAAGAACCCTTTCAACCACAAACTCCCTCTGACCCCGTATCAGAAGAGGAGAAGGTCTTCCACTGGAAGAAGGATTACTAGCTGCCAGTTTTAAAAGGGAACAATGAAATGTTTTATTGATACCCAATGAACGGGGCAGATCTAACTGAAATGCCACCGGATTGATAACCCTGGTGATCTTATAAGGGCCGATGAACCGGGGGCCTAACTTATGAGATGGCTGTCTCAACTTCAAATTCTTGGTGGATAACCAGACGAAGTCTCCTAATTTGAAGCTGCAGGGTCTTCTCCGCTTATCAAAAACCCTTTTGGTCACTAATGACACAGACACAAGGGCTTTCTTCACTTTCCTCCAAATACCCCTAAGGACCGAAACAACAGAGGAACCACCAGGCGTGGAATCCAGGGGGTCAAAAGAATTGGCCTTAGGATGATGCCCAGACACACAAAGGAAGGGAGAGATCCCTGTAGCAGAGTGAGCCGCGTTGTTATAGGCAAACTCCGCCATGGACAGATGAGCAACCCAGTCAGTATGACACTTGGAGACATAACACCTGAGGAACTGCTCCAAGGACTGGTTCACCCTCTCAGTCTGCCCATTAGACTGTGGATGGTAGCCTGACGACAAGCTCACAGAAATCTGGAGATCAGAACAAAATGCCCTCCAGAATTTGGCCACAAACTGGGATCCACGGTCAGAGACCACATCAAGTGGCAACCCGTGGAGGCGCACAACATGCTGCATAAATAACTCAGACAGGCGTCTGGCCGATGGCAACCCAACCAGTGGAACGAAATGCGCCATCTTCGAAAACCTGTCAACGACAACCCAAATGGCTGTCATCCCCGAGGATTTGGGCAAGTCCACCACAAAATCCATGGAAATGTGGGTCCATGGCTTAGATGGAATAGAGAGTGGATGTAATGGGCCGACAGGAACCCCTCTAGGAGTTTTATTTCGGGCACAAACGTCACATGCCCGAACCCACTGATCCACATCCCTAGCCACCGAGGGCCACCACACCGCCCTAGACAGCAACTCCCGAGTTCTGGCAATACCCGGATGCCCTGCCGACCTCTTGGCATGGAATTCCAGGAACACTCGCTGTCTTAACCTAGGAGGCACAAACAAGAGACCTACCGGAAGGTCTGGAGGAGCCTGCTCCTGTGCTCTAAGGACTAATGACAAGAGGTCCTGGGTAATGCCCACTTTAATACATGATGGGGACACAATGGGCAATGGCTCCTCGGTGGTCTCTTGAACTGGAGCAAAACTCTGCGAGAGCGCATCAGCCTTGATGTTTTTTGACCCAGGGCGATATGTTATCAAAAAATTAAAGCGAGCAAAAAACAAAGCCCATCGTGCCTGCCTGGCATTGAGCCGCTTCGCTGACTCTAAATATGCCAGATTCTTATGGTCGGTGAGAATTGAGACCACAAACTTAGCCCCCTCAAGCCAGTGTCTCCACTCCCCGAGTGCATCCTTTATAGCCAACAATTCCCGGTTACCCACATCATAATTCATCTCGGCAGACGAAAATTTACGGGAAAAGTAAGCACAGGGATGAAGGCGATTATCAGACACCCCCATCTGAGAGAGCACTGCCCCAATACCTATCTCAGAGGCATCCACTTCTACCACAAAAGGACGCTCTGGATCTGGGTGTCGCAGCACCTTGGCCGAGACAAATGCCCTTTTGAGATGGGCAAAGGCCACTTTGGCCTCACAAGACCAGTGAGCAACATCCGCCCCTTTCTTAGTGAGTGCCACCAAGGGGGCCACTATAGACGAAAATCCAGCGATAAACCGTCTATAAAAATTCGCAAAGCCCAGAAAACGCTGAAGCGCCTTCAAACTAGTGGGCTGCACCCAATCCAGGACTGCCTGTACCTTAGAACCCTCCATTTGAAAACCTTCTGAGGAGATAATATACCCTAGAAATGCGATTTGCTGGACTTCAAACTCGCACTTCTCCAGCTTCGCCCCAAGCTGGTGGTCCCTGAGTTTCTGGAGGACTAAGTGTACATGCTCCCGATGTTCCTCCAGGGAATGAGAGAAGATTAGGATGTCATCTAGATAAACAACTAAGAATCTATCCAAATATTCCCTGAGCACATCGTTCATGAATTCCTGGAAGACTGCCGGGGCATTAGAGAGCCCAAAAGACATCACCAAATATTCATAATGCCCTGAGTGGGTATTAAAGGCAGTCTTCCATTCATCCCCCTCTCTTATTCGGATTAGATTGTAAGCACCGCGTAGGTCAATCTTAGAAAAAATGGTGGCAGTACGAAGCTGGTCAAACAAAACCGAAATGAGAGGCAGTGGGTACGAGTTTTTAATCGTGATACGGTTCAATTCCCTGAAGTCGATGCAGGGTCACAACGAACCGTCCTTTTTACCCACGAAAAAGAACCCCGACCCAACTGGGGACTGTGAGGGTCTGATAAATCCCTTAGCCAAGTTCTCCTGAATGTACTCTGCCATAGCCTGAGTCTCAGGACGTGACAGGGAGTACAACCTGCTCTTGGGAAGCTTAGCATCCGGCAACAAATCAATGGCACAGTCATAGGGGTGATGGGGAGGTAGTACCTCCGCAACTTTTTTGGAGAACACATCCGCAAAATCTGCATAACATCCTGGCAATCCTGGCAAACTTAGCTGCAAGAGCCTGACTGGAAGGCTCAAGCAACTCCTGAAACAATCACTACCCCAACTAAGAATCTCCCCAGAGACCCAGTCAAATTGAGGGTTATGGGCCCTTAACCAGGGTAACCCCAAAACCAATGGGGCAAAAGAACAGACAGTCACATAAAAAGACAATTTTTCAGAGTGTGTGGCTCCAATAAACAAAGGAATTTGGCCGGTGCAGGAGGTAATTTTACCCTGGGACAATGGTTCCCCGTTTAGCCCACAGATCTCAATCTCTGATGCCAAAGGTACTGAGGGAACAGAGTGTTCCAGGGCGAATTGACGGTCCATGAAAACCCCATCGGCCCCACTGTCAACAAAGGCCTCAGTCTTGACAGTTTGACCGAGGATCTCCAAAGTCACCGGAATGAGAAAAGTCTTTTTGGGAAATTCTGACTTCTGGCCTGACAGGATATTTCCCATCACCCTCAGGCCCTGAAGTTTTCCATTTTTTCTGGGCATGATACTACAACATGACCTTTATTCCCACAGTACAAACACAAACCGTGCTGTCTCCTCCGCGTCTTCTCACGCGAGGAGAGGCAGGTAGCCCCAATCTGCATAGGCTCCTTGGAATATTCCTCAGAGTCTGAGGTTCCCTTGGGAAAAAAGGAAACTGCGGTCTCCCTTTCAAGCCTACGCTCTCTCAGCCGTCTATCCACCCGGATGGATAACTGCATGAGCTGATCTAAGCTATCAGGCGAGGGATATTGTACCAGTTGGTCCTTTATCTGGTCAGAAAGGCCCCTTCGGTACTGGTTTCTCAGGGCTGGGTCATTCCACTGGGTATCATGAGCCAACCTCCGAAACTCCGTACTATAAACCTCAGCTGGCCGTCGCCCTTGCTTAAGAACCGTAATTTGAGCCTCGGCTGAAGCCATCTTGTCAGGGTCATCATACAAAATGCCCAGTGCCGTAAAAAAAGCATCAACACTTTTAAGCGACGGACAGTCAGGCTGTAACCCATATGCCCAGACCTGTGGGTCTCCTTGTAGCAAGGAAATCACCATGCCCACCCGCTGAATCTCCGACCCAGAAGACTGGGGCCTAAGCCTGAAATATAGCCTACAGCTCTCCTTGAAACAAAAGAACTGCGAGCGATCTCCAGAAAAACGATCCGGGAGATTTACTTTCGGCTCCTTAACCCCTGAACTTGCCGCTGCTGCTGCGGGAGCTCCGCTAGCGGCCTGCGGGGTGTTCATTTTAATGGACATCTCATTAAATTGTCGAGTCAGGACCTGCACCTGATCGACCACCTGTTGCAAAGTATTTTGAGGGGTATGCTCCATATTCCCACAAAATTTCAACAGGAGTAGGGCTGCTGAATATGTTACGCACACCAGTGCTAACAGGAGTATACCGGTGTATGAACAGAGAGGGAAGCGAAGCAAACGAACTCACAGACAGTATAACATAACATACACAGGAGGTGATGGAATAACTAATAAACACAAAGTGAACGGAGAAGCCCAAAGGCTCAGGAATTGGGTGTCTCCCTAGTGTCAGGAATGCTCAGATGGAATAGAGCGGACAATGAAGCGATGTGTAGTGATTTAACATGTGGAGCACCTGAAATGATGTTGCTAAGAGCAACAGAAAAAACCCCAAAGGGTTACCAATGGGTGTGGGAATAAACTCCTTGGTCAGAGATAGAAATATAGACACAAGGAGAGTATCCACAATCCTAACCCCTACTTGCAGGGCACAGGTTCAGCTTACTGCCACTAAACTGACACCTGGACGCCCTGCACAGTGAGGGAGGATTAAGCAAGCAGGTCTGAGAGTACAGCCGCAAACCTGCTGGGTTCACAGAATAGCAAAAGAACCCCAGCAGGTCAAACAACTGACTCCAGTCTTACTGCTAGGTCCGGATTGGCAGAATGAAGTACCGAATCCCAAGGCCTATTCGCAGTAAGCAACAAGTAAATACAAAGTCACACAGTACTAGCTACTGTAACTCTCTGGAACTGACTAACAAACAAAGATTCAGCAGCATTTGCCTAGCCTGAGAGGATGGTTTATATAGCAGGTGCTGTCCACGCCCCACTCAGACCTCACAGACTGTGAGCACAAAACCAGCGCCGGATTCCCTGCCGTGCACAGAGCCTGTAACCACTACACAGTAAAAACCCGGACCGGAGTATCAGCTGCGCTCAGGTTACTTCGCTAACACTTGCCTCCCGGTTGCCATGGCGACGTGGCAGCACAGAGCAGGAGATCCTAACAACTAGTGATATGTGTGAAAAGCGGGGATTAAGTGGGTTGTAGGTAAGAACTCCCTGGGGCTAGCCTCACCCCAAAATCTCTGTACAGATCACCCCCACCCCCCCACACAGTATTAGTCACACACCACACATCGCAAGTGTACACCCAGCCTAGTCATCATAAATGCAACATATTGATTTCACTTTTCTTATATTACATTTTTATTTTCTTCCTTTCCAGTTTCTTTCCAGACCCTGTGACTCATCAAGGTTTCATTTAAATGTTTTACACAAAAAATGTGCAAGCTAGCCTGCCCACGCATCCCTTGTGCAAAACATGTCAATGAAAAATGTATATCTTCATTTAAAGTCACAGGAATGTGTTTGCCAGTGATTGATAGATGCAATAAAATACAAAATATCCTTTAGTGGGGTTTTTCCTGGTTTCAGTCAAAAATCTCCACAGGGCCGGTTCTGGGGCTCTGTGCGCCCGGGCGGCAATAGGGGGCGTGGCTTCGTACAGGGGGCATGGTCATTTACGCCCCCTGTACAGACTGAAATGATGTGCGGTGCGCGATGACGTCATCGCGCACCGCACAGTAAAGGACCTGTCCACGAAGGGAAACTAGGCGCGTACGCGTCTAGTTTCCCTTCACAGCGGGGGGCACAGCAGCAGCGGATCTTGCCCTGGTGCGGCACCCTCCGGATGGCGCCCTGTGCCCTCCGGGAGGCGGCGCCCCGGGCAAAAGTCCTGCTTGCCCGTGGCAAGATCCGCTACTGAATCTCCATTAAAAAAAGCTTTAAAAAAAATGGCAATCACTTTGCTATCCCAAAACGCTTGCCACTTTCCCTTTCCCGTCTGTCTGGTAAGTCATATAGGGGTCTATCTGGCAAGAACAGTGGTAATAGTATGAAATAGTACATGTTATCGCGGCACATTTCAGAGCTGATACCGCAGTATTTAACTCTGGGTCAGTACTTATACCGATTTCAGCGTCTCCCTTGTCCTATAGATTGCTATGGCAGCGCCGCGTGGCCACTTCCCTTTTGCTCGTGGCCACGGCCCTTTTCCGAATTTGTACCGGTTTCTTGTTTAAGGATGCTGGAGGGTGTGGTATAGCTTTTAACAATTAGTAGCATAACAAGTTTCTATGAAGCCTCTGCTACACAGCACTTATGACTGTTGACTATAAATACACTGTTCCAGTCAGGTTATATTCCTTACCAGAACTGTAGCCAGGGGCAAACACAGGATTTGTATAAGGGGGTTCCCAAATGCTTGGTTTAGGAACAAAGCAAAGAAAAACTGCCACAATAAACCAATAACATTTTTATCCAGTGTAGATTTTCCCACAAAAAGATTGAGAATAATAGTATAGTTATAAGGGCATATTTTATTTCACACTGTAATTTTTTTTTTAACCTACAGTGAAGATACTGTAGCTGCATCAATATGTATTTCAGGGGGTGGCGTCAGGGTTATCTTAATGTATTGGCACACTGGGCTGCTGACCAGGGCCCCACGCATAGCTCCTGTACCATAGGTGCTGCCATGGGGCCCAGAGCTGAGAGGGGCCCACCTTCCCTGACAAAGTTACATGTGTTTTACTGGCGCATTTATAATGGTTAGTGTGTGCGGTGCACACGGGCCCCCAGGGCCCACACTGCACACCTTGCACCCATTTTTTTCAATACTTACCATCTGGAGTCCCACGTCAGGAGCAGAAGCGCTGCAGAAATCACCAGGAAAATGGCATGGCAACCATTTTCCCTGCATTTCGCTGATGCGCAGTAAGAAACACTGGGAAAAAGTCTTTCAGATTTTCTGAATGTGAGTGTAACTTTGTAATTAAAGTATGTCTTGTTTTTAAACGTTGTTGCACTAAATTCTTCTCCCTTTGAGTTTTCATATGCTCGAGTGGAGGAAGATATTTTAAGAAACATTCAATATATTGGAGGATGATGAGTGAGTTTTACTTTCTAAATGTGAGTGGGATGTTTTACTGAAAGATTCCAAATACATATACATACACAGGTACATATGCTGAAGCGGAGCTTCATATTTTGAAGAAAAAGACCTGTTAATAAGGAACTGTGAGGACTTTAACTACACTAAAGACTTTGGATCTTTTTTACCTATTTGAGCTTGTTTTAATTTTTTTTTCTTTTTCTGTGCATGTGCTTTTTTCTCACGCCACAGGGTATCTCTCCTTTCTATTCTGCATCTGTTACAAGGATTGTTGAACCATTGAGTGACCTGGGCTGCATTTAAAGATTTATTGCGCAATTGTGGGGTTCCCATTGTGTATTGGAGGACATTGGGGCAGATGTACTAACTTGGAGAAGGCATAAGGAAGTGATAAACCAGTGATATGTGCAAGGTGATAAAGGCACCAACCAATCAGATCCTAACTGTTAAATTTACATATTGGAGCTGATTGGCTGGTGCATTTATCACCTTGCACATATCACCGGTTTATCACTTCCTTATGCCTTCTCCAGGTTAATACATCTGCCCCATAATATGTTACATAATATGACCTGGGGCACTGTAATGTGGCACACTATGAAGTGGAAGTACTATAGTGTGGCATATTATGTACTGGGGGCACTGCAATGTGACACAATATGAACTGGGGACACTGTATATCATTATGTAAATAGGGGAGACTGTGTGGCATAATGTGTACTAGCCAGAGCAGGCCCTAACCAATATGATGCCCTAGGTAAGGTTTTGGTTGGTCCCCCCTAGCACCGCCACTATTTCCACCTCTGACCCAGCACCTCTTTCCCAGCACCATCACCCCTCACCCATAGCAGTCCTCATTGTGGTGCTACTACCCCCTATATTTTAAATAGGAACAGTGTGCACAAATGGGACGTGTTCTTGCTGGGAAGGGGCATGACCAAACAACAGTACCCCCAATTCAACTTACACCACACAGTAGTGATACTATTCACATTATATCATGCGATAGTGTTCTTTTTTCACATTTCATCACACTGTAGTACTACTTTACCTTATGTACGTTACTCCTCACAGTAGTGCCCCTTATTCACATTACATCACACTGAATTGCCCCTTATTCACATTACACCACACCATATTGCTCTTACATTAGACCACACAGTAGTGCCCTTTCTATATGTTACGCCACACTGTAGAGCACCTTATATGCATAATGCCACACATTAGTAATGCCTTTATGCACCTAATACCACTCAGTAATGCACCTTACACACATGACACACATTATTAATGTCCTTATAAACAAAATGCACCTTACACATTTGCCAACCTTTATTAATGCCATAATGTCCCACATAATTTCCCTTACACATACTCCACACATTATTAATGCCCTTATACACATAATGCACCTTACACATATGCCGCACATTAGTAATGCTCTTATACAGTACACATAATGACACACATAGTGCCCCTTACACGTATGCCGAACACTATTGCATAATCAACCCACCTGCACACAGCACTCACACAGTACCACTGGAATTATATGCCAGTACCACTGTAATTATACATCAGGATCACTGGATTTATACGCCAGTACCACTGGAATTATATGCCAGTACCACTGTAATTATACGGCAGGATCACTGGATTTATACGGCAGTACTGCTGGATATATACGGCAGTACTGCTGGACATATACGGCAGTATCAATGGACATATACGGCAGTATCACTAGACATATACGGCAGTATCACTGGACTGGATTTATACGCCAGTACCACTGGAATTATATGGCAGGATCACTGCAATTGTACGGCAGGATCACGGGAATTATACGGCAGAATCACTGGACTTACACGCCAGTACCACTGGAATTATACGGCAGGATCACTGGAATTATACGGCAGGATCACTGGAGTTATACAACAGGATCACTGGACTTATACGGCAGGATCACTGGATTTATACGGCAGTTCTGCTGGACATATACGGCAGTACCGCTGGACATATACGGCAGTATCAATGCACATATACGGCAGTATCACTGGACATATACGGCAATATCACTGGACTGGACTTATACGCCAGTACCACTGTAATTATACGGCAGGATCACTGGATTTATATGCCAGTACCACTGGTGACTGGAATCATACGGCAGGATCACTGGAATTAAATGGCAGGATCACTGGAATTATACGGCAGGATCACTGGACTTATACGGCAGGATCACTGCAATTATACGGCAGGATCACTGGACTTATATGCCAGTACCACTGGAATTATACGGCAGGATCATTGGACATATATGGCAGTATCAATGGACTTATACGGCAGGATCACTGCAATTATACGGCAGGATCACTGGACTTATACGCCAGTACCACTGGAATTATACGGCAGGATCATTGGACATATATGGCAGTATCAATGGACTTATACGGCAGGATTACTGCAATTATACGGCAGGATCACTGGACTTATACGGCAGGATCACTGGACTTATACGGCAGGATCACTGGAAGTATACAGCAGGATCACTGGATTTATACGGCAGTACCGCTGGACATATACGGCAGGATCACTGGACATATATGGCAGGATCACTGGACATATATGACAGTACCACTGGACATATACGGCAGCACAGGGACACCAACACTGGACTGATGCAGGACAACACAGCACCACTGCAATGGACTGGACTTATACAGCAGCACTGGATATATGGCAGCAGAGGACACCACCACTGTGACTGGACTAATGTAGCACAATACACCACCACTGGACTGATGCAGCACAACACATCACCACTGGACTGGACTTATACAGCAGCACTGGACATATGGCAGCAGAGGACACCACCACTGTGACTGGACTAATGTAGCACAATACACCACCACTGTACTGATGCAGCACAACACATCACCACTGGACTGGACTTATACAGCAGCACTGGACATATGGCAGCAGAGGACACCACCACTGTGACTGGACTGATGAAGCACAATACACCACTACTGAACTGATGCAGCACAACCCAGCAACACTGTAAGGGACCTATACAGCAGCACTGGACATATGGCAGCAGAGGACACAACCACTGTGACTGGACAGATGCAGCACAAGACATGGACACTGAGGACACTGAGAGGACGGAGACACGTCTTCTCTCTACACTCTCCAATGCTGGAGTGAAAATGGCGGCGACACGCGTCTCCTTATATGGAAACCAAAACCCACAAGAATCCGACAGCGGGATGATGACGTTTTGCCTCGTTCTGTTTTCCGAATCAGGCGGGAAAACCCGAGCCTGACTCGGATCCGGGCTCGGGTGGTGAAGTCCGTTAAGGTTCGGTTTTCTGAGAACCGAACCCGCTCATCTCTACTTTAAATGCATTTTATTAGCATTGCTATGTGACTAGGATGCACAAGCAGCTTCTGCTGATTAAAATTATATGCAGCATTTCTATATTCTGTGTGTGACTGTGGCTGTATCTGCATATGAAATGCTACGTTACAGTGATTTCCAGAAATATTCTAACTTAGCATTTCGCATGCAGATAAAGCCGCAGTCACACACAGAATATAGGCATGCCACATATCTTTTTAATTAGCAGAAGCTGCTTGAGCCCCATGGCATTCCAAATGCCCTAGGCATTTTCCTAGTTTGCCTATACCTAGGGCCGTTCTGGTACTAGCAGCCCTACAATGTGACATAATGTGAACCAGAGAACTATTATGGTTCATAAAATTAACAAGGGCACTATTATGGGGCATAAAACTAACAACTGCTGCAGAGTGGTGTCTCTCTAGAAGCATTGGGACACTGGCCCCTTCAAAATCTTACTATGGGGCCTATAAACTTCTGGCGACGCCCTTGGCCCCACGATTCTAGGGGCATTCTAGCAGAAATGGGCTTTGCCAAACAGGTAATGGCTGACAGCATGCTGATTGGTGGATGGCTGAAGCAATCCACCAATCCACCAATCAGCATGCAGCATTCACTGCTAAAAAGTCTGCAGCCAGACAGTGAATGTCTGTCAGTATGCTGATTGGTAAATGGCTGGAGTTCTGAAATTCCGTCAGTCACTATCCCGACGTTCAGGATGCCAACAGCAGCATCCTGATGGGCAAAATCTCGACTGCTTCACATTTTAATAAAAACAACATAGCCTCTGCAGATTTACTGACAGAAAAGACAGACTGACAGGCTTGCGAGACAAACACATTGAAAGGAATAGGCGTCATATTTACTGAGCGGTGACCTTTTGAAACTATTGCTTGTCGGCAGTTCTGGCCGTAAGATTTAAATAGGCAATAATATTAAATGTAAAATTAGTAAATATTCCCCTTGGAGGAAAGGTGAAAATATAATGTATGGGCTGGTACAGTGTACCGTTAAGATATTGGCAGCCGGTACGCAGTACCGCCTGTCCCACAGCTGCTGTGAGCGCTTTTGTATTAAAGTACCCACAGCGTAACAGGCCGCTGGTTAGCTGAGAATGGCTGTCTCTCAGCCAACCAGCAGCCTGTTACCATGATAATGGCCGCTGACGAGACAGGGAAGCAGCGCTGTTCCCGGCTCTGCCTGTCCTCTGCGCCCGGTGTGCTGTCTCTTTCCCCTGCTGCATGTGCTATGGTTCCTGGCTCTCCATGGTGCTGGCGCTGATCGGGCTACTGGGTCCCCTGTGTGATCCTCCCAGCTCCAGTGCTGCCACAGGGGATTTGTCTGCGGGGATGGTGCTGCTGCTCCCCATGGTGGATGGCCAGTGTTGAAGGTGAGTGCCTGCACCTCTTCAAATAGTGTTTTCCCTGTGTGGTGCCATAATCCATGCTGTCTTCTACTCTCCCACCTTTGTCTGCTTCTCTCCCCCTGTGTCCACTACTTTCCTCTCTGTGGTGCCACTCTGCTCCCTGTGTCCTCCACTCTCCCCCTGTAGCGTCACTCTCCCCACTGTGTCCCCCATTCTCCCCTCTGTGGCCCCAATCTTCCCTCTTTGGCCCCACTCTCCCTCCTGTGTCCCCTACTCTCCCCTCTGTGGCCCCACTCTGCTCACTGTGTCCCCTACTCTCCCCTCTGTGGCCCCACTCTCCCTCCTGTGTCCCCTATTCTCCCCTATGTGTCCCCACTGTGCTCCCTGTGTCCTCCACTCTCCCCGCTGTGGCCTCACTCTCCCCACTGTGTCCCCCATTCTCCCCTCTGTTGCCCCAATCTTCCCTCTGTGGCCCCACTCTCCCCCTGTGTACCCTACTCTCCCCTCTGTGGCCCCACTCTGCTCCCTGTGTCCCCTACTTTTCCCTCTGTGGCCCCAATCTTCCCTCTTTGGCCCCACTCTCCCTCCTGTGTCCCCTATTCTCCCCTATGTGTCCCCACTGTGCTCCCTGTGTCCCCCAATCTTCCCTCTGTGGCCTCACTCTCCTCCTGTTGTCTCACTCTCCCTCTCCCCCCTGTGGCCCCACTCCATTGTGTCCGCTAGTCTCCCCCTGTTTCCTCACTCTCCCCTCTGTGGCCCCAATCTTTCCCCTGTGTCCCCTACTCTCCCCTCTGTGGCCCACTGTGCTCGCTGTGTCCCCCACTTTCCCCCCCTGTGGCCCCACTCTCCCCATTGTGTCCCCTACTCTTCCCCTGTGGCCCCACTCCAACCCCTTTGGATTTTCTTAATATATGTATAATGGACTCTGCTGTCTGGCGTAACGTATATAAGGGTCTCTGCTGTCTGGCGTAATGTGTATAAGGGGGCTCTGCTGTCTGGCGTAATGTGTATAAGGGGCTCTGTTGTCTGGTATAGTGTGCATAAGGGGCTCTGTTGTATGGCATAGCAAGTATAAGGGGCTCTGCTGTGTAATGTGAATAATGGGGACTACTGTAGATGTTGACATGCCCCCATTATCTATGACCATGCCCCTTATTGCATGTAGTCATGCCCATATTTTTTGGCACGTGCGCACACACAGTACCACTAAGATTTTTTTTTTACTTGCACCACTGCCTGGGAGAGAGATAGACAGATTCACAGATAAGAAAAAAGAAAAGACTCACAGATAAGCCTGGGAGTCAGACTAACAGGATAAACATACAGACTGGCCGGTCTGGGAGCAAGACTGACAGATAGAACAGACTGACAGATAAGCCTGGGAAGCAGAGATGACAGAAAGAAAAACACTAAGGCCGGGATATAATGGGAGCCAATAATGTCGCCCGGGAAATTATCACACCACATTGGACATTACAAACATGCCTCTATTTCCCGGAATTCGGCCAATGTAATGGTGTGCGTCTATTTCCCAGATTCTGCGTATTGGATCCGAGGTGTTTTGGTATTTCGACTATAAAACATCCAATATTTTCGGACCAACCGGAAAGTGCCTATTAGTATAGGAGGAACACAGTGTCATAGAAAGTCACCCATTGGCCCCCAAAAGTCTCATGATTAAAGGAACATATATCCCAAATAACACCAGTCCTACTGGACGCACAAGCAGCATATGCTGATTTAAATGTGGTATGGGCATGGTTATATTCTGTTTGTAGTTGCGACTGTATCAGTATATGTACCTTATTTAGTAAGGATTGCAAAATTTGCTACTCGCAATCTGGCCGATTATCGAATGACTGCGCATGCACAGTGTTCACATTGTGCACGCGCGAGTAATAATAGCTACAGAAAATGCGTACACATCGTGATCGCAATGCAGACACTGTTTGACTGACAGGAAGCCAGCATTTCTGGATGGAAACCTAATGTTTTCTGGGTGTGTCTGAAAAAACGCTGTCATGCCCAGGAGTTTTTAAAGAGGGTCTCTGACGTCAGCGATAATCACTTCCAGCCTCTTGTGTCGCTATAATTGTGGATGAGCTTGCCTGGTGCAGATAGGAAAAATCTTCAATGTTCCGGTAATGGCAAGCGACATCAGTTGCAAGCGACATCTGTAAATCATTGTGACACATGCGCAATGCGAATCAGCCGCACATGCAGTACCAAAAACATCGTCCATTTGGGTAAACAAACATCATCATTGCGACCGCTTCTGAATCAGCCTCATAGCCTGTTGGTGCACTATCCTGAGCTGAATTAATTAACTGGAGAGTAAGTCATTTTAACATCAATTAATTAATTCAGTCTGATTACAATCACAAAATAAGTGAGAAAAACGGATCACAGTATGATCACACTTGTCAGGCTGGCAGGTATTTAAAAACATGTTACACAATAATACAATTAAACGCGAAATATGGTTCAAAGCCAGAAAAACTGAGAAGTAATAAAAATAATAAATACACGTAAGCAAAATGAATTAATAGGTTCTAGCGCTTTGTTTGCTAATTGTTGCATTTTGAGAGAAATAAAAGAAAATTACATTCAAAATGCCTAAAACAGCATAATCACAAAACATGACTGTTACATAATGTATCTCATTGAGCAATTTGCATTTGTATGCTATGTAGGCAATGAGGACAGGGTTAACAAGGAGATTAAGCCTTGAGAACAAAATTACTTCAAGAAGGACATTCTTAATACATGTCTTCTGAACAAGCCGCAATAAAGAATTACAGTACATGAATGATTATTCCCTAAGGAACAGCATGAAGACTAATTTTACACAGTTTCAAGTATGATGAGTGTTCTCTAATTTCAAGAGTTCATTGCGGCTTTTTCACACAGGTAGGTAGACGGTTTGCTACTTTACCTCTGCTGTCTCTGTACTTCCAACACCAAAACTTTGTACAAGGAAAATACTGTAGATAATATAAAGGATAATAGTTCTTGATATTAAGTATAAGCCAATATTGGTCTTCTTAGAATCAAGTTAAAGGGGGCATGGTCTCACATAGGGGGACATGTACTAAGCAGTGATAAAAGTGGAGAAGGGAGCCAGTGGAGAAGTTGCCCATGGCAACCAATCAGCTGCTCTGTATACTTTTAAAGTTTGCAAATTAGAAATGTTACATCAATGCTGATTGGTTGCCTTGAGCAACTTCTCCACTGGCTCACTTCTCCACTTTTATCACTGCTTAGTACATGTCCCCCATAGTCACACATGGTGGGTTCCTCTGGTAACCTAAAAATTCTGTAATCACAGCTACCAAGGTCAGAAGAGGGTGGAATGCCTCCATCAAGTGGGTGGACAGAAAAATGGACCCATCCATCACTGAAAAGCACTGGTTGTCATCCAGACCCATTAGGCAGTGAGGACCTGGGTAGTGAAGGAAGCTTATCCAATGGATGGTATCATGTATAATGGTCAAGTGATCCATAGGACATGTTATCATTATACCAAAAGAGAATAAGATAAACTGGACACATTTTGAAACAAAAAAATGTTCTAAATGATATACACCACTGTGCGCTGTCTTATAAATAAAACCTTATTAAACCTTTATGCATAACAACTAAAACCTTCTTTTCCTCCACATGCATCGTTGCTCTTCATTCATATGATTTAACTATCATCCCGTTCAGATTGCTAATGCCTGGTTGCACCCGGGAATTGGATACTGGTCCTTCCCAGGTGCGACCCGGCGTTGGACCTGTGCAGTGTGAACGGGTGTCTTCCCGACCCGGCAATATGCTTGGTCGGGTTGTCATCCGGGGGTGGGGGGTGGAGTCGACATTGGGGGCGTGGGCGGAGGTGGTGCTGGAGATGAGATCATCTCTTCACCGCCTCTACCTATGCTGTGAACGGGTACCGTGTCGCATCGATAAGGGGAAACCCGTTCACACTGCGCCTGACCCAGTAATAACCCTGGAATAACCCTTCTTTATTCTGGGGTTGAATTACCGGGTCAGGCAACCCGGGAATTCGGCAGTAATCTGTTCACACTGCACAGCGACCCGTGTCAACCTGGCAAAATACCGGTTATTTGTGCAGTGTGAACGGGGTATAAGGGGTACATTTTTTAAGGCTAAAACCATGAGAAAACGGCAGTTACTAAAGGCTGGATAAAGGAGATATCAGAGATGGGGAATTGGGAAGAAGAAATTCACAGATCTCCCCTATCTTCTATAATAAAAAAAACTAAAAATAGGATTTTAAGCGCAGATTTTATTTTGGAATACCTATGTATAGAATCCTGCTTTTTGCTGTCTTGGAAAAGTGAATTAAAGTTGAAGCAAGAAAAAAAGTATTTCTTTGTAGCGTTTATAGAAAAGAAAAATCACATTTGCTCCAAGTTTACTTTCCTGAAATTTTAATAGGGTGGGAGCTGATCAGTTAGCAAATGGTTACAGCAAATAGAAGGGGCAAAATGTAACAAAAAATATGCATGAAACCTTCCAAATAAAATATTCAGCTCGGTCATGATTGCATATAATACGCTTCCTTCCTCCTCCAGGGCTTTGGGTTAATATAGAAAGAACTGAATATTTTACATCACTCAGTGCGCGTGTGGAGATTACTGTACTTTGCATGCATAGTGGGTTTGTGAATAACCTGTGAATAACCTGTGGTGCTGGCAGGGGCGCCAAGAGGGGGGAGGGTACTAATTACCTGTGCCCAGGTCTGACAGAGGGGCCCAGTGGGGGCCCAGGTCCTCCCCTCCCCCCACCTGGCAGCAGCTGCAGCTTTTCTCCTCAGCCCATTTTTTCTGTATTTTTTTTCTAATGGTGCATGACCATGCCTACAGTGATTAGGCCACACCCCCTGTACAGTATCAGGGTCCAGCCAGGATCTCTACTGCCCTGGATGCTGGGTGAGGGTTTTAACATGAAATAAGGTGATACTCGTGGAACTGCATATTAAAGAAACAATGTCACATGATAGAGTGTATATGAGTTTACCAGCTCTACGGGTCTGACATATGACCTAAGATAACTCTTCATAATAATTCCGCATAGACACTGTAATAAATTACCCAGCATATAATCGTTCCCCGCAGCTTATTATGACTTCATTATCTTTCTAACTACTGCAGGTAAACACTACTGTATGATAACACCGTACCTGCTGACTACCTTAAATGCCAGAGAATCTCATAGAATTTAAAAACATTTCCCTGGAAATGTCTCTGCTTTTCAGTTGTAGCCAAGTACAAATCTTAGGGGCCAACTCAATTAGGTGTGAGTTTGCGAAAATGTGATCACACTGTATGTCATGAAACTCACATACATCGCACAATTGTGCACACCAGAGAAATGTGAGAAACAATTTGAAATGCCAATCTACTGTACTCATGGCAAGGGTGTGTGACTTTTCTACAAAATGCCACCCCAGAGAAGAGCATGAAAAAGCTAAGGTAAAAACCTGGACCACAAAAAAGTGGTAACTGAGATAGCGGGACCATATAGAAGGCTGTTAGTTACCATAATGAAAGTACAGGAGTTTTTTTTAATACTGTAGGTGTCAAATGGAACTTTTAGTTTTTATTAATGACTGATAAATGTTTTTCATCAAATTAAAGCCTTTCTAGCATTTTGGGGTGCAGAAAAATGTCTGTATACTGTAGTTTCAGTATTTTTATATGTTTGTAAAAAGTTACTTTTACATCTCCTCTGCAAGTTCAAAAACATTTCTTCCATCATTTAACATCTCCACATACACGTCTCACCTCTTTTAACCCATTATTTAGATCTAGATCTATTTATTTATTTATTTATTTATTTATTCATTAACAGTTTCTTATATAGCAATTTAAAATTGGAAACAACAATGATAAAACAAAGCTGGGTAATAGCAGTCTATGGGGTATATTTAATTGATGTCGAATCCCTCGTTTTGTCGGAAAACGGGGCTTTTTCGACAAAAAAACCCTGTCAAATTCCATTCGATAATTCAATACGCCACAAACCTGTTGGATCCGTTTCGACTTTTGACTTTTCGACAGTCGAGTGTTGGTAATGTTAAAAACCCGGCTTTTCGACAAATGTATTTTAATTGAAGATTGTCGAATCGGTATCAGTGGTTTTTGACGTGACTTTCAACAGTTTTATTGCGACAAGTTTTTCTGTTGTGAGCTGACAAGAAATTTTAAATACTTCAATTTTTTTGAAGTTTCTTGATTTCTACTAGCATATCTATTTATATTTGAAGTAATTATATAATTGTTTTTTTGTATTTATGAGCCACATTATTATATTTTGATTTTTTCCAGAATATTTCTTCCTTTACTGGGCTGAGGGAAGGAATGTACCCATGATTCAACATTTTTACCCAGGTTACACTTAACCAAAGCCACTCATATGCTTGAGACTTCAGGGAGAAGAGCAGCCATTACACAGTCAGCTGTCTTGTGGAATCGTTTTTTTAGGGCAATCTGCGTTTTTAACATATATATCATATTTTTTTACATTGACTGCAGTAATGGAGCCTTTTTCTGACCAGATTGTGATGTTCGTGAAGTCGAATCCTGGCCGCCCACAATCCGTCCATTGGTCCCTTTCTGACCGGAGGCATGTCGAATCCATTTCAAATTGAATATGTCGAATTCAGTACCTGGAAAGGAGGGTATCGACAGTCAAATGCTGTTGAATCGGAAA
The DNA here is from genome assembly GCF_028390025.1 of Pseudophryne corroboree. NCBI lineage: Eukaryota > Metazoa > Chordata > Amphibia > Anura > Myobatrachidae > Pseudophryne > Pseudophryne corroboree. The sequence goes on along the minus strand of NC_086444.1, from coordinate 123,582,696 downwards.
ACTGTTGAATCCACTGCGGGATTCGACACCAATTGAATATACCCCATAGAGGTAGGAAGGCCATGCTCGCAAGCTTACAATCTATTGGATCTACTGTATAGAGAAATTCACCTGAAAACTAACATGTCTTTTTTTTACCAAATTATGTTTTTTAAAACCCTCCAAGTACATAATTATTAATTGGGAGGGGTGTACTAGTGGTTCTGCACTGTGTCCCCACATTTTACTGTACAGTGTAGTACAGATTTCCCCTAACTATTCACCTGCTCTGGGAGGTGCGCATAAAGGGCCCAATTCATATTTGTAAATAATGCAAAAAACCCAAATAATACACCTTTTACACCTGGAAACGCGGGTTGCAGCCGGGAGCCTGACACAGGTGCTACCCGGCTGTGACCCGCATCAGCCCCCTTTCCTGCTGCAGTCACCAACCCCAGCATATTGCCGGGTTGGTGACGTTGCCAGTGACGCGGAGGGGGCGGCACTGGGGGATCACATGATCTCCCAGCGCCACCCTTCCATACACTGTGAACGGGAGCCATCGACCTGGCTTCTGTTTACACAGCACAGCTTGCCGGGTTGAATCCGTGTTCAACCCTGCAAGCTACCTGAGTTGGAATACCGGGTCATTAGACCTGGATTATTCCAATTTTGCCCTTTTACACCAACCAGCAACACGGGTTAAGCGCATTCATGTGCAATATCCCGTGGTATATGCTGGTTGGTGTAAAAGGGGTATAACTTTGTATCTGGAACCAACCATGTTGCCATGCAAGGGGAGCAAATACATTTATATGTTTTTTCTGTGCAGGGTAAATACTGGCTGCTTTTTCATGTGGCCCACAAATGTTAGACAGCTTTATTTCCACACAGCAATTTAGATTTCACTTTGAGTACATCACACTCAAATCTAACCCTCTCTGCACATGTTACATCTGCCCCATCTGCAGTGCCACATGGTTTTGCTCAATTACTTGCTTTTTTGCTTTACTTACAAACAAATTTCCTGTGAATTAGAAATGCGAGTTTGGAATTGGATTACTAATGAGAGAGGACCCAACTCGCACCTAATTGGATTAACCCCATAGAGTTGGATATGATTTGTTGACATTCATCACGTTGACATGATTAGAATGTCCCGGAGGTGAAGTAGCTTTACTGACCTGCTCCAGTGGTGTCTTGTGGTCCGGTAATCAGCTGACACAGAATTCTGGTTGAGTCATCCGATGAAGTGGTGTCGGCAGAATTATGCTACCCCTATCCCTAACCCTCCCCTCACAGCCTAACACTAATGATGACATTGTACAGAATGTTGACATTTCTCAGACAGTAATAGCTCTGGGCCAGCCATGCTCCTCAGTTTGTGCAAACAAGCTTAGATTTCCACTGATGTGTATGGAATTATGAGATGGTGGTGGGAAGTATGAAATACAACTATTGAGGTGCCTGATTCTGCGGAGAGACCAGATTTGTGGTAAGGGTAAAAAAGGCCATTTTTTCGGGACATCTTTTACTATGCGATGGTGCATGGACATTACGTCTACAAATGTTCTTCAGGTGAAAAGTGAAAAATTGCACAGTGATAAAGTACAAACCAACCAGCTCCTAACTGTCATTTTTCAAACACAGCCTGTGACATGACAGTTTTCTCCCTAAAAAGTTATAGAGTCTTGTTAATAGGGCCTGAATTACTCGTCTATGGTGCACTTTGGTGGAGAAGCAAGGATGGCCATCGACCATCGATGATTCCTAATCATTGATGGTTTAAAGACGATGTTGAATGGTTTTGCCATCGACGGGAGAGAGCCAGATGGTTCCTCCCATCGATGGCTTAGCATAAACTATTTTTACGCAAGGTGCCGGGATAGGAGCTTGGCTGTGACACTGACACCTGCGAAGCCTTGCCCAGGGCTGTGATTTCATTCACTGTAATAACAGGTATGACGATCGATGGGTGAAACCATTGATGGTCACCCATAGCATAGTTGATGGACATCGGTGGTCACTCACAGTTTCACCATCGATGGCAACCATTGATGGAGACCACACCAATGGCCATCCCTATGCAGAAGCGCAGTTGCACACACAATTGTTCAGGTATTGAAGACAGTCCCACTCTCTCTTATGGCTAATTGAAAGCATATCTAAGGCTAAACCAGCAGTATTGTAGTTTAGAAAGGTACATTTTATTTTATTAGATATTAGAGATGAGCGGGTTCGGTTCTCCAAGAACCGAACCCCCCCGAACTCCACGTGGTTTACACTGGTCCAAGGCAGACTCGGTTCTTCCTGCCTGACTCAGAAAACCCAAACGAGGCAAAACGTCATCATCCCGCTGTCGGATTCTCGCGAGATTCAGATTCCATATAAAGAGCCGCGCCTCGCCGCCATTTTCACTCGTTCATTGTAGAGAGAGCGGAGAGGACGTGGCTACGTTCTCTCAGTGGAAAGCTCAATATAAGTGCTCAGTATCGGTGCTTACTTATTGCTGCTCAGTAATACTAGTAGTGTGTCTCTCCTGCTCAGTGTCCATTCTAGTATTCTCATCAGTGCTCAGTATCACTGCTCATTGTCTTGTTCTGCATTGTGGTGACCAGTATACTACAGTACAATAGTCCAGTGCTGCATCTTGCTGCTCAGTGTCAGTTCTAGTATCCTCATCAGTGCTCAGTATCAGTGCTTACTTATTGCTGCTCAGTAATACCAGTAGTGTGTCTCTCCTGCTCAGTGTCAGTACTAGTATCCTCATCAGTGCTCAGTATCACTGCTCATTGTCTTGTGCTGCATTGTGGTGACCAGTATACTACAGTACAATAGTCCAGTGCTGCATCTTGCTGCTCAGTGTCAGTTCTAGTATCCTCATCAGTGCTCAGTATCACTGCTCATTGTCTTTGGCTGCATTGTGGTGCTCAGTATACTACAGTACATTACTAATAGTCCAGTGTCTTGTGCTCCATCTTGCTGCAGTAGGGTGCTGTGTTAGTGTCCTTTCACTGTGCATGGTTATCATCATTCCAGTTACAGTGGTATCTGGGGGGTGACAATTCCAGAGGGCTTTTGTGCTGCTCACTAATACTAGTACAGTGTCTTGTGCTGCATCGTGCTGCTCAGTGTCAGTTCTCCGTAGTATCATCAGTGCTCAGTATATTCAGTGCTCAGTATACAATTCGTCACATGCGCTTACTGCTGGTTCACATACAGTTAGCGTTATATACACAGTCTTAATTCCTTAATACTTAGAAGAATCGAAATTCCATCCAGATTATTCACGATGAGTCCACTTGCTCCAGCCGAAACTTCCTCCTACCCATATGTCAAAAACAGAAGAAACAGAAAAGCAATATAGTGTAGTATGTTTTGTCAATGTCCAAAAGTCTTATGTGTAAATAGTGGAAGGGTAGTTTTCTTTAACGATTACTCCTCCACCAAGGATTCTACAAGTAATCGTACCGTACTCACACCCAGGTGTAGTAGGAACCACTCATAAAGGTTTCTTTATCTTCCACCACCTTTTGTAGTCTCTTTCTCTCCCTCTATTATCTCAATCAATCACACCGAAGTGACGGATGCTTTAAGTGAATAGCGTACCCAACTTACAGTTGGTCAGGTTTTCGCTTGCACGTAAAGGTTTCTTTTTTCTGTTGATATTTCTTCCTCTAATAATGACGCCCAGTATTCTTCCTGGCACTCCAAACCAGTGATGAACTGTACGGGGATAGATAAACCCCAGTCAGTAAACTCCAAGTGGTTATATAAACTATTGTTATTCCAAATGTTAAAATCATGGATAAAACCACATAAGAAATCACAAATAAAATAATCCAATGAATACTTTGAACATGCACGGCTCTGATCACATCATGTTGTAAAGCATAGATGGTGATAAAAAATACTTTAAACACCTGACCTGTCGGGCAAGGTCCGGACCAAACCCTGATGGTGAATAGAGTCTCAAGATGTGGGTACAGAGCAGCGCAGTCCTCTCTCCACCAGGAATAAAAACATTTGGAATTAAAATATTTTATATAACCACTTGGAGTTGGAGGTTGATCTTTGAATATTTACTTTTTTGCACAATGCGCCTCTGGAGATCTTTCCAGTTTTCTGGAGATGCCACTGCAGACTGGTAGTGCTTGCCATCCCCCAGGGTTTTGCTGTCCATATCTGTCTACAACATAAAGTCATACCAGGACAAATACATGGGAACTAGAGATGAGCGCCTGAAATTTTTCGGGTTTTGTGTTTTGGTTTTGGGTTCGGTTCCGCGGCCGTGTTTTGGGTTCGAACGCGTTTTGGCAAAACCTCACCGAATTTTTTTTGTCGGATTCGGGTGTGTTTTGGATTCGGGTGTTTTTTTCAAAAAACACTAAAAAACAGCTTAAATCATAGAATTTGGGGGTCATTTTGATCCCAAAGTATTATTAACCTCAAAAACCATAATTTACACTCATTTTCAGTCTATTCTGAATACCTCACACCTCACAATATTATTTTTAGTCCTAAAATTTGCACCGAGGTCGCTGTGTGAGTAAGATAAGCGACCCTAGTGGCCGACACAAACACCGGGCCCATCTAGGAGTGGCACTGCAGTGTCACGCAGGATGTCCCTTCCAAAAAACCCTCCCCAAACAGCACATGACGCAAAGAAAAAAAGAGGCGCAATGAGGTAGCTGTGTGAGTAAGATTAGCGACCCTAGTGGCCGACACAAACACCGGGCCCATCTAGGAGTGGCACTGCAGTGTCACGCAGGATGGCCCTTCCAAAAAACCCTCCCCAAACAGCACATGACGCAAAGAAAAAAAGAGGCGCAATGAGGTAGCTGACTGTGTGAGTAAGATTAGCGACCCTAGTGGCCGACACAAACACCGGGCCCATCTAGGAGTGGCACTGCAGTGTCACGCAGGATGTCCCTTCCAAAAAACCCTCCCCAAACAGCACATGACGCAAAGAAAAAAAGAGGCGCAATGAGGTAGCTGACTGTGTGAGTAAGATTAGCGACCCTAGTGGCCGACACAAACACCGGGCCCATCTAGGAGTGGCACTGCAGTGTCACGCAGGATGTCCCTTCCAAAAAACCCTCCCCAATCAGCACATGATGAAAAGAAAAAGAAAAGAAAAAAGAGGTGCAAGATGGAATTGTCCTTGGGCCCTCCCACCCACCCTTATGTTGTATAAACAAAACAGGACATGCACACTTTAACCAACCCATCATTTCAGTGACAGGGTCTGCCACACGACTGTGACTGATATGACGGGTTGGTTTGGACCCCCCCCAAAAAAGAAGCAATTAATCTCTCCTTGCACAAACTGGCTCTACAGAGGCAAGATGTCCACCTCATCTTCACCCTCCGATATATCACCGTGTACATCCCCCTCCTCACAGATTATCAATTCGTCCCCACTGGAATCCACCATCTCAGCTCCCTGTGTACTTTGTGGAGGCAATTGCTGCTGGTCAATGTCTCCGCGGAGGAATTGATTATAATTCATTTTAATGAACATCATCTTCTCCACATTTTCTGGATGTAACCTCGTACGCCGATTGCTGACAAGGTGAGCGGCGGCACTAAACACTCTTTCGGAGTACACACTTGTGGGAGGGCAACTTAGGTAGAATAAAGCCAGTTTGTGCAAGGGCCTCCAAATTGCCTCTTTTTCCTGCCAGTATAAGTACGGACTGTGTGACGTGCCTACTTGGATGCGGTCACTCATATAATCCTCCACCATTCTATCAATGTTGAGAGAATCATATGCAGTGACAGTAGACGACATGTCCGTAATCGTTGTCAGGTCCTTCAGTCCGGACCAGATGTCAGCATCAGCAGTCGCTCCAGACTGCCCTGCATCACCGCCAGCGGGTGGGCTCGGAATTCTGAGCCTTTTCCTCGCACCCCCAGTTGCGGGAGAATGTGAAGGAGGAGATGTTGACAGGTCGCGTTCCGCTTGACTTGACAATTTTGTCACCAGCAGGTCTTTCAACCCCAGCAGACTTGTGTCTGCCGGAAAGAGAGATCCAAGGTAGGCTTTAAATCTAGGATCGAGCACGGTGGCCAAAATGTAGTGCTCTGATTTCAACAGATTGACCACCCGTGAATCCTTGTTAAGCGAATTAAGGGCTGCATCCACAAGTCCCACATGCGTAGCGGAATCGCTCCGTGTTAGCTCCTCCTTCAATGTCTCCAGCTTCTTCTGCAAAAGCCTGATGAGGGGAATGACCTGACTCAGGCTGGCAGTGTCTGAACTGACTTCACGTGTGGCAAGTTCAAAGGGCATCAGAACCTTGCACAACGTTGAAATCATTCTCCACTGCACTTGAGACAGGTGCATTCCACCTCCTATATCGTGCTCAATTGTATAGGCTTGAATGGCCTTTTGCTGCTCCTCCAACCTCTGAAGCATATAGAGGGTTGAATTCCACCTCGTTACCACTTCTTGCTTCAGATGATGGCAGGGCAGGTTCAGTAGTTTTTGGTGGTGCTCCAGTCTTCTGTACGTGGTGCCTGTACGCCGAAAGTGTCCCGCAATTTTTCTGGCCACCGACAGCATCTCTTGCACGCCCCTGTCGTTTTTGAAAAAATTCTGCACCACCAAATTCAAGGTATGTGCAAAACATGGGACGTGCTGGAATTTGCCCATATTTAATGCACACACAATATTGCTGGCGTTGTCCGATGCCACAAATCCACAGGAGAGTCCAATTGGGGTAAGCCATTCCGCGATGATCTTCCTCAGTTGCCGTAAGAGGTTTTCAGCTGTGTGCGTATTCTGGAAACCGGTGATACAAAGCGTAGCCTGCCTAGGAAAGAGTTGGCGTTTGCGAGATGCTGCTACTGGTGCCGCCGCTGCTGTTCTTGCGGCGGGAGTCCATACATCTACCCAGTGGGCTGTCACAGTCATATAGTCCTGACCCTGCCCTGCTCCACTTGTCCACATGTCCGTGGTTAAGTGGACATTGGGTACAGCTGCATTTTTTAGGACACTGGTGACTCTTTTTCTGAGGTCTGTGTACATTTTCGGTATCGCCTGCCTAGAGAAATGGAACCTAGATGGTATTTGGTACCGGGGACACAGTACCTCCAACAAGTCTCTAGTTGGCTCTGCAGTAATGATGGATACCGGAACCACGTTTCTCACCACCCAGGATGCCAAGGCCTCAGTTATCCGCTTTGCAGTAGGATGACTGCTGTGATATTTCATCTTCCTCGCAAAGGACTGTTGAACAGTCAATTGCTTACTGGAAGTAGTACAAGTGGGCTTACGACTTCCCCTCTGGGATGACCATCGACTCCCAGCGGCAACAACAGCAGCGCCAGCAGCAGTAGGCGTTACACGCAAGGATGCATCGGAGGAATCCCAGGCAGGAGAGGACTCGTCAGAATTGCCAGTGACATGGCCTGCAGGACTATTGGCATTCCTGGGGAAGGAGGAAATTGACACTGAGGGAGTTGGTGGGGTGGTTTGCGTGAGCTTGGTTACAAGAGGAAGGGATTTACTGGTCAGTGGACTGCTTCCGCTGTCACCCAAAGTTTTTGAACTTGTCACTGACTTATTATGAATGCGCTGCAGGTGACGTATAAGGGAGGATGTTCCGAGGTGGTTAACGTCCTTACCCCTACTTATTACAGCTTGACAAAGGGAACACACGGCTTGACACCTGTTGTCCGCATTTCTGGTGAAATACCTCCACACCGAAGAGCTGATTTTTTTGGTATTTTCACCTGGCATGTCAACGGCCATATTCCTCCCACGGACAACAGGTGTCTCCCCGGGTGCCTGACTTAAACAAACCACCTCACCATCAGAATCCTCCTGGTCAATTTCCTCCCCAGCGCCAGCAACACCCATATCCTCCTCATCCTGGTGTACTTCAACACTGACATCTTCAATCTGACTATCAGGAACTGGACTGCGGGTGCTCCTTCCAGCACTTGCAGGGGGCGTGCAAATGGTGGAAGGCGCATGCTCTTCACGTCCAGTGTTGGGAAGGTCAGGCATCGCAACCGACACAATTGGACTCTCCTTGTGGATTTGGGATTTCGAAGAATGCACAGTTCTTTGCTGTGCTGCTTTTGCCAGCTTGAGTCTTTTCATTTTTCTAGCGAGAGGCTGAGTGCTTCCATCCTCATGTGAAGCTGAACCACTAGCCATGAACATAGGCCAGGGCCTCAGCCGTTCCTTGCCACTCCGTGTGGTAAATGGCATATTGGCAAGTTTACGCTTCTCCTCCGACAATTTTATTTTAGGTTTTGGAGTCCTTTTTTTTCTGATATTTGGTGTTTTGGATTTGACATGCTCTGTACTATGACATTGGGCATCGGCCTTGGCAGACGACGTTGCTGGCATTTCATCGTCTTGGCCATGACTAGTGGCAGCAGCTTCAGCACGAGGTGGAAGTGGATCTTGATCTTTCCCTAATTTTGGAACCTCAACATTTTTGTTCTCCATATTTTAATAGGCACAACTAAAAGGCACCTCAGGTAAACAATGGAGATGGATACTAGTATACAATTATGGACTGCCTGCCGACTGCAGACACAGAGGTAGCCACAGCCGTGAACTACCGTACTGTACTGTGTCTGCAGCTAATATAGACTGGTTGATAAAGAGAAGATGTCTATGTAACTATGTATGTATAAAGAAGACTGAAAAAAATCCACGGTTAGGTGGTATACAATTATGGACGGACTGCCTGCCGAGTGCAGACACAGAGGTAGCCACAGCCGTGAACTACCGTACTGTACTGTGTCTGCAGCTAATATAGACTGGTTGATAAAGAGAAGATGTCTATGTAACTATGTATGTATAAAGAAGAATGAAAAAAAACCACGGTTAGGTGGTATACAATTATGGACGGACTGCCTGCCGAGTGCAGACACAGAGGTAGCCACAGCCGTGAACTACCGTACTGTACTGTGTCTGCAGCTAATATAGACTGGTTGATAAAGAGAAGATGTCTATGTAACTATGTATGTATAAAGAAGAATGAAAAAAAATCCACGGTTAGGTGGTATTACAATTATGGACGGACTGCCTGCCGAGTGCAGAGACACAGAGGTAGCCACAGCCGTGAACTACCGTACTGTGTCTGCTGCGACTGGATGATAAATGATATAAAAAATATATATATATCACTACTGCAGCCGGACAGGTATATATTATATATTATATAATGACGGACCTGCTGGACACTGTCTGTCAGCAGAATGAGTTTTATTTTTATAGAATAAAAAAAAAAAAAAACACACAAGTGAAGTCACACGACGAGTGTTTAACTTTTTCAGGCAATCACAATATAAGTATACTACTAACTATACTGGTGGTCAGTGTGGTCAGGTCACTGGTCAGTCACACTGGCAGTGGCACTCCTGCAGCAAAAGTGTGCACTGTTTAATTTTAATATAATATGTACTCCTGGCTCCTGCTATAACCTATAACTGGCACTGCAGTAGTGCTCCCCAGTCTCCCCCACAATTATAAGCTGTGTGAGCTGAGCAGTCAGACAGATATATAATATATATAGATGATGCAGCACACTGGCCTGAGCCTGAGCAGTGCACACAGATATGGTATGTGACTGACTGAGTCACTGTGTGTATCGCTTTTTTCAGGCAGAGAACGGATATATTAAATAAACTGCACTGTGTGTCTGGTGGTCACTCACTATATAATATATTATGTACTCCTGGCTCCTGCTATAACCTATAACTGGCACTGCAGTAGTGCTCCCCAGTCTCCCCCACAATTATAAGCTGTGTGAGCTGAGCAGTCAGACAGATATATATAATATTATATATAGATAATAGATGATGCAGCACACTGGCCTGAGCCTGAGCAGTGCACACAGATATGGTATGTGACTGACTGAGTCACTGTGTGTATCGCTTTTTTCAGGCAGAGAACGGATATATTAAATAAACTGCACTGTGTGTCTGGTGGTCACTCACTATATAATATATTATGTACTCCTGGCTCCTGCTATAACCTATAACTGGCACTGCAGTAGTGCTCCCCAGTCTCCCCCACAATTATAAGCTGTGTGAGCTGAGCAGTCAGACAGATATATATAATATTATATATAGATAATAGATGATGCAGCACACTGGCCTGAGCCTGAGCAGTGCACACAGATATGGTATGTGACTGACTGAGTCACTGTGTGTATCGCTTTTTTCAGGCAGAGAACGGATATATTAAATAAACTGCACTGTGTGTCTGGTGGTCACTCACTATATAATATATTATGTACTCCTGGCTCCTGCTATAACCTATAACTGGCACTGCAGTAGTGCTCCCCAGTCTCCCCCACAATTATAAGCTGTGTGAGCTGAGCAGTCAGACAGATATATATAATATTATATATAGATAATAGATGATGCAGCACACTGGCCTGAGCCTGAGCAGTGCACACAGATATGGTATGTGACTGACTGAGTCACTGTGTGTATCGCTTTTTTCAGGCAGAGAACGGATATATTAAATAAACTGCACTGTGTGTCTGGTGGTCACTCACTATATAATATATTATGTACTCCTGGCTCCTGCTATAACCTATAACTGGCACTGCAGTAGTGCTCCCCAGTCTCCCCCACAATTATAAGCTGTGTGAGCTGAGCAGTCAGACAGATATATATAATATTATATATAGATAATAGATGATGCAGCACACTGGCCTGAGCCTGAGCAGTGCACACAGATATGGTATGTGACTGAGTCACTGTGTGCTGTGTATCGCTTTTTTCAGGCAGAGAACGGATTATAAAGTAAACTGCACTGTCCTCACTAGTAAACTCTCTCCACTCAGTCTCTACACTTCTACAGTAACAGTACTCCTCCTAGTCAGCTCCAGTAAATCTCTCTCAGTCTCTTATAATCTAAATGGAGAGGACGCCAGCCACGTCCTCTCCCTATCAATCTCAATGCACGTGTGAAAATGGCGGCGACGCGCGGCTCCTTATATAGAATCCGAGTCTCGCGATAGAATCCGAGCCTCGCGAGAATCCGACAGCGTCATGATGACGTTCGGGCGCGCTCGGGTTAACCGAGCAAGGCGGGAAGATCCGAGTCGCTCGGACCCGTGAAAAAAAACATGAAGTTCTGGCGGGTTCGGATTCAGAGAAACCGAACCCGCTCATCTCTATTATGTACTCCTGGCTCCTGCTATAACCTATAACTGGCACTGCAGTAGTGCTCCCCAGTCTCCCCCACAATTATAAGCTGTGTGAGCTGAGCAGTCAGACAGATATATATAATATTATATATAGATAATAGATGATGCAGCACACTGGCCTGAGCCTGAGCAGTGCACACAGATATGGTATGTGACTGAGTCACTGTGTGCTGTGTATCGCTTTTTTCAGGCAGAGAACGGATTATAAAGTAAACTGCACTGTCCTCACTAGTAAACTCTCTCCACTCAGTCTCTACACTTCTACAGTAACAGTACTCCTCCTAGTCAGCTCCAGTAAATCTCTCTCAGTCTCTTATAATCTAAATGGAGAGGACGCCAGCCACGTCCTCTCCCTATCAATCTCAATGCACGTGTGAAAATGGCGGCGACGCTCGGCTCCTTATATAGAATCCGAGTCTTGCGATAGAATCCGAGCCTCGCGAGAATCCGACAGCGTCATGATGACGTTCGGGCGCGCTCGGGTTAACCGAGCAAGGCGGGAAGATCCGAGTCGCTCGGACCCGTGAAAAAAAACATGAAGTTCTGGCGGGTTCGGATTCAGAGAAACCGAACCCGCTCATCTCTAATGGGAACACTGGTGTGATGAGATGAGGCCTACCTTGTCTACCTTTGTTCAAGCAGGAGAGTGTTATCATTTGTATTTCTGTTGTTGATCTTTGTGTGCGGGCCCCATTTCTACCAGTGCAGTGTAATGGTATGGCCCTGACAGACCATGCCAGGTGCGATGGTGTACACCAAGGTGTTTTTTGTGCTATGCAAAGGACTTCCGGTGTGAACCTACCTATCTACAGTATGCTGTACAGTATGCTCTCCCACGACTGTCTACTACATTGCTCTTTGATGTGTATTCTACACCTCTTCACATGATGACATAATATTCAGTGGCTTTAATGTTTCCTCCACTGATTCATCTGACTTCACTATGCGTTTTACAGCTGATAACTTAGTTTACAAGAAAAAAGGGTGTGTCCTCCCCTAATAGATATCATTATTATCCCTTTGTAATACTGTACGTCTGTCTGTATAGTATAAACTGAGGCATAGGAGCAGTCTGGCTGCAAGTCCATACAAGTGAGCTACAGTGGCAATATCTGATATCTGACCTTGTTCTCAGGGTTATGATAGTGGAGGAAAAATTGGCTAAGGGACTATTGCATGAAGTGGAGGTGTTGGATAGATGGATGGATGGATAGATAGATAGTTAGAGATACATTGGCGTTTCTATAATGGGTGCAATGTGTGCGGAGCACACAGGCCCCTGGGGCCATGGGGGCCCACACCGCACACACTGCACCCATTTTAATACCTACCTTTCCGGAGTCCAGCGGTGGGCGCTGCGATTGTGGCGGAACTCACCGCCAAAATGCCTGCTGCGCATGTGCAGTAGCCAAATTGGTCTCCGGATCATGGTGGGTGCCATGTTTACGGAGACCTGCGCGTGTACAGTAGACTCCAGCACAATGCCAGAGTCTACAGCGCCGTACAGAGGAGGGGGCCCCCTGGAGGTGCACACGTGCCCCCTCCTCTGTTGAAACACCCCTGGATAGATAGATAGATAGATAGATAGATAGATAGATAGATAGATAGATAGATAGATAGATAGAAAGAAATGTAGGCAGGATTGCCAGAACATGAGATGTGAGCATGTGGGGCCTGTATGGAGACAGGACATGGCAATAGGGCTACAGTATGTGGTTGTCTACTGAGGCTATACAAATCTACATATTCCTCTTATGTTCACCATGTAATTGTGGTTGATAATTAAAAATGTGATGGACATTGGGCTGCATATTTTTTTCATTTATATGTTTTTTGTCACAAAATTACTATCAATATTGTCTGGCTGTCACTAAAGTGACCTTTGCATTGTCTGGCGCTCACAAAGATTGCAGATGGAATGAGCGTTTTTTTACGATGCTGCACATTCTGCATTAGCTTGAGATTTCACTCTGCGCAAGCTTCAAATTACCAGTCCAACGCCGCATGGATTTGTAGCCATGGGCAAATGTCTGCGGTTACAGATTACCAGAAAATGGGCTGTAACTGTATGGGGAGTAGTGAGTCGTATGAAACAACTAATTTTCATAGCAATGTCATGGGTATGTCATTCATTTTACGAGTTGGCACGGGGAGGGGGGAGGGGGGCGTCCAACATCTATCTCACCTCTGGGCGATTGGGATGAAGTTACACCACTGGACTATGTCAGGCTCTGTCTAGTTCGTGTTCCCGGAGAGGGCACTAGTGGGTCAGTGGAGATGGGATGGAGAAAACGAGGAGGCTGGATGAGATTCCTGCGCATGTGAGCTGTGTTGTTTATTTAGCAATTGATTCAAACAATATGGCAGCAGGAATACTGATGACAATAGAAGGTATGCAATTGTGGGCTGAAAGTCTATGGCAAAGTCTGTGACGTGAGCAACAATCGATCAGGGGACCGATGTATCAGTATGGGAACCGATGGTTCCTGGATCGTGGAGCACAGCAGGGATGATGGTGGGAATAGCGAGCCAGGTAACTGTCTGCAGGAGACAGGAACAAGTGGTTTAAATCCTCAGTGCAGGTTGGAATAACACTGGCAGCTTGCAGACTGACGAACAGGTGTAGGTTAACGAGATGCACCTGGAGGAGAGTCTCTACTGCAGAGGGCTGGAGCACACTGTAGCTGGATAAGGTGTGAAGCTGATCACAGGTACCTGGGTTGCTGGTGCTTGTGGTTCCACGACAGTGCAGGACCAGACTGGAAGGCAGAGCAGGTACAAAGAGGAACTGGAGAATGGAGCCAGAGTCACAGGTCAGAGGAATGACACGAAGTCCAAGGCAAGGACTGACTTACCCTGCTGCTCCTGATATACCCCCCGGTCTGCAGGTATTGGTTGGGAGTGAATGGGAAGTGCGGCCAGGCTCTGGATTGGCTGATGCGGAAGAGCTGACGGGGACTGTCATGGCGGCGCGCATGCCGTGGTTTGGCGGGAATGCTGCGTGCGTGCACGCCTGCTGATAACAGGAGTGTCCTTTAGGCCCAGAATGGCATTTAGCGACAAGGTGACCAGTGGCAGCGACACATGGGAGCCTCAGACGGAGGTTGCATCGGCGGACAGGTGCAGCTGCAGTAAGTCGATTCCTGACAGACTAAAGCCTATCAATGCTCTAGTAACCAGTGAGCCACTTCATTAACAAATATTCATGAGGCTGGAGGGCTGGCAGTCAGCAGGGCAGTAGTTATTAGTCATGCAGTGAGCTCAAAAGGCATCAGAGTTGATTTTCCTTTGGAATGCATGTGTATGGGGAAGTGACAGGTTTGCTGGCCAATAGTTGGCCGTGATGTCATGCAGAGGTATTTTTGAGGTATTTAAGCCCCTCCTTTGGGAGTGCTAGCTATCTTTGTTCTTGAGTTTCCCTCCCCGCCATTTTGTTTGGTTCTGTTTCATTTTGTTATGTTTGGAGTGACAGTAAAGCACAGCAGTTGTTTGCTGTTAAAACAGTTATAGGGTAGTATCCTATTAGCCAAAGTAAATTACCACGGCTAATGACCCTGGCTAATTACCTCACCTGAGGCTATCCAATTAGTACCAATGCTAGTAGATGATACCAAATCTTTAATAAGAAGGCTTTTTTTTAACTTTCCTGCTTTTTGTGGATCCTATGTGTTCCCACACAAAAGAGTGAAAATTTTACGATTGAGAAAACTGGCTAATTGCAAAGTCCCTCCCATCCCCCCACCCCAAAAAAAAAAAAATTCACTAAAGAATAAAAAAAATATTAAAAGCTCCCTCTCCCCCCCCCCCCCCCCATTTTTTTTGTGTCCAAAACTTTTTGTGGCTAACTGGATACACTCAACAATGTCATATGGAGTGCGTTTGACACAGCTCTGCCAGGAGCAACAACACCATCTGCCCAGATGTGTCCTACATGTAAAGCTGGAAGGAGAGTTGAATACCAGCTAATGGGTTTGTTGCCATTCCTTATTCTGCCTATTTACTGGCAAAAAGGGGGCATAAGATGCCCAGGCACAGCCCTACCCCAGCCAGTATAAATATTCTGAAAAGTTTCTGAGGTAAAAAGGACGGAGCTTCTTCCTCAGGCAGCCAGCACACTGCTCAGTGCCATGTTCTCTCTCCTCAGACTGCAGAGAAATCGCTGGTCCTCCTTCACTTCTGACTACAAGTATCAGGGTGCAAAACAGGGGGCGGCACAAGCGAATTTGGTGCTTTACAAGTGTGGTTTACTGTGTAAAAAGCGCTGCATGTCAGTGGGCATTCTGTGTTCACAGGCATTAGATACTGGCGCTGGGGTTGTGAACTGGCTGCTCCTAAACTGTGGCCCTCTGACAGATTTTACTGTGGGTCTGTCCCCTAATAAGTCCCAGTGTGTCTGTGTGTGTGTTGTACACATGTGTAAGATATGTCAGAGGCAGGGAGTTCCTCCCCGGAGGAAACCATTTTAGTGACACAGAAGTGTAATGTGGTGACGCTGCCGGCACACCAAGAGCCTGCATGGGTGAAAGAAATAAGTGATAGTATGCATCATATCAATAGGAGATTAGATAATTCTGAATCTCATGCTGAGTGCTGGAGAAAATCTGTGGAGGATGTGATTTTTCAGGGCTCTGTTCTTCCATCCACAGGCGACCCCTCTGGATCACATAAGAGACCATTTGCAAATATTGTGAATACTGATACCGACACGGACACTGATTCTTGTGTCGACGATAGTGACTCCAGGGAAATAGATCATAAATTGGCAAAAAGTATACAATATATGATTGTGGCTATAAGGGAAGTTCTGGAAGTCACGGAAGCCACTCCTGTACCTTATGAGAAGGCTTATTTCTTTAAAGAAAAGAAATCTCCTTCCCTCGAGCTTAATACACTCTTTGAAGGGATGTGGGTGAATCCCGAAAATAAATTTCGTATTCCCAAGAGAATTCAGATAGCTTATCCTTTCCCGGTGGAGGACAGGAAAAAATGGGAGTCACCCCCTGTGTTAGACAGTGCACTGTCCAGGTTGACAAAGAAGGTACTTCTCCCTGCACCTGGCACGGCTTCACTAAAAGAGCCGGCAGACCGAAAGATGTAAACTACATTGAAATCCATTTATGTTGCCAATGGTACGCTGCTCAGGCCCACAATTGCTTGCGTGTGGGTGAGTCGCGCTTTGAAAAATGGTCAGAAAGCGTGTCATCAGAAATTGACACGATTGATAAAGACGTGATACTCCTTAAGTTAGGGAATATCAAAGACGCTGCCGCATACATGCTAGAAGCGATGAAAGATATTGGACTCTTGAGTTCACAAGCCGCTACCATGGCAGTATCGGCTCGGCGGGCGTTGTGGATTCGCCAGTGGAACGCGGATGCAGATTCCAAAAGAAATATGGAGGCTCTCCCATATAAAGGTGAGGCCTTATTTGGCGATGGACTGGATGCGTTAGTCTCAGCGGCTACCGCAGGTAAGTCAACATTTTTGCCCTCTGCGCCTGCACCGGCAAAAAAGACATATCACCCGCACATGCAGTCCTTTCAACCCAATAAAAACCAAAAAAGCGAGAGGTTCCCCCTTCTTTGCGGGTAGGGGAAAGGGAAAGAAGTCCACACCAGCTTCAGGTTCCCAGGAGCACAAGTCTACCCCTACTTCTGCCAAATCTTCAGCATGACGCTGGGGCTCCTTTGCGGGAGGCCGCTCGGGTGGGGGCACGTCTCAAACTGTTCAGCCAAGGTTGGATTCTGTCTGATCTGAATCCCTGGGTGTTGCAAATAGTGTCCCAGGGATACAAGCTAGAGTTTCAAGACGTTTCCCCATGTCGATTTTTCAAATCGACCTTGCCAGCTTCTCTTCCAGAAAGGGAAGCAGTAACAGCGGCAATCCAAAAATTATGTCAGGATCAGGTCATAGTCCTGGTACATTTGTCACAACAAGGGGAGGGGTTTTAGTCAAGCCTTTTTGTAGTTCCGAAGCCGGACGGCTCGGTCAGACCGATCCTAAACCTGAAAAATCTGTATCTCTACTTGAAACGATTCAAGTTCAAAATGGAATCACTGAGGGCAGTGATTTCCAGTCTGGAGGAGGGGACTACATGGTGTCGGTAGACATAAAAGATGCTTACCTGCATGTTCCCATTTATCCTCCTCACTAGGCTTATCTGAGATTCGCGGTTCAGGATTGCCATTACCAATTCCAGACGTTACCTTTCGGTCTCTCCACGGTGCCGAGGGTATTCACCAAGGTGATGGCGGAAATGATGGTTCTCCTGCGTCGAAAAGGAGTCAATATAATACCTTATCTAGACGATCTCCTGATAAAGGCGAGATCCAGGGAGCAGTTGTTACAAAACATCACACTCTCCCTGTCAATACTCCAACAACACGGTTGGATCATAAATTATCCAAAGTCACAGTTGGAACCGACGAAAAGATTGTCTTTTCTCGGGATGATTCTGGACACAGAAGTTCAGAGAGTATTTCTTCCGGTGGAAAAGCCTCTGGAAATCCAGAAAATGGTAAAACAGATATTGAAACCATCGAGTGTGTCGATCAATCAGTGCTGTTGGGGAAGATGGTGGCGGCCATACAGTTTAGCAGGTTCCATGCCAGGGTATTCCCGTGGGACCTGTTGGACAAGTGGTCGGGATCCCACCAACACAGGCACCGGAAAATAATCCTGTTGTCAAAAGCCAGGATTTTGCTATTGTGGTGGCTACACAGTTCTCACCTACTAGAGGGACGCAGGTTCGGGATTCAGGACTGGTCCTGGTAACCACAGATGCAAGTCTCCAAGGCTGGGCAGCTGTCACTCAGGGAGAAAGCTTCCAGGGAAAATGGTCAAGTCTGGAAGCCTGCCTTCACATAAACGTGCTGGAATTGAGAGCCATTTACAACGGCCTTCAACAAGCGGTAAATCTTCTTCAAGATCATCCCGTGCAGATCCAGTCGGACAATGTAACAGCAGTCGCATACATAAACAGGCAGGGCGGAACGAAAAGCAGAGCGGCAATGGCAGAGGTGACGAAGATCCTCCTCTGGGCAGAAAGACATGTAAAGGCTCTGTCAGCAATTTTCATTCCGGGAGTAGACAACTGGGAAGCAGACTTCCTCAGCAGACACGATCTCCATCCAGGAGAATGGGGCCTACACCAAGAAGTCTTCACAGAGGTGACAAGTCTTTGGGGAGTTCCTCAAGTAGACATGATGGCATCTCATCTCAACAAGAAGCTTCAGAAATATTGTTCCAGGTTGACAGACCCTCAAGCAATAGCAGTGGATGCGCTGGTGGCCCAGTGGGTGTTCCGGTCGGTGTATGTCTTCCCTCCACTTCTGCTGATCCCAAAAGTGCTCAGGATCATAAGAAGAACAAGAGTTTGAGCAATCTTCATTGCCCCAGACTGGCCAAGGAGGGCTTGGTACCCAGATCTTCAGGAGTTGCTCATAGAAGATCCTCGGCCTCTTCCTCTTCGCGAGGACCTGCTGCAGCAGGGGCCGTGCGTGTATCAAGACTTACCGCGGCTATGTTTGACGGCATGGCTGCTGAGCGCCAGATCCTAGCCCGAAAGGGTATTCCCAAGGAAGTCATCCCCACCCTTATTCAGGCCAGGATAGGAGTAACGTTGAAACATTACCACCGTATTTGGAGAAAATATGTGTCTTGGTGTGGATCCAAGAAGGCTCCTACGGAAGAGTTTCAGTTGGGACGTTTTCTCCATTTTCTGCAGGCTGGTGTGGAGGCGGGCCTACGATTGGGATCAATCAAGGTCCAGATTTCAGCCTTGTCAGTGTTCTTCCAAAAACAATTGGCCTCTCTTCCAGAGGTTCAGACCTTCGTTAAAGGGATTCTGCACATCCAGCCTCCATTTGTGCCTCCAGTGGCACCATGGGACCTTAACGTGGTGTTGCAGTTCCTTCAATCAGATTGGTTTGAGCCTTGTCTCACAAGAGCCCTTACCTGATCTTCCATGAAGATTAGGCAGAGTTGAGGACTCGTCAACATTTTCTTCTGAAGGTGGTTTCATCTTTCCACATAAACCAACCTATTGTGGTGCCAGTAGTTACTGACACGTTCACTGAGTCAAAGTCTCTAGATGTGGTTAGGGCTTTGAAGATTTATGTCGCTAGAACAGCTCGAATACGGAAAACAGAGTCTTTGTTTGTCTTGTATGCTACCAACAATATTGGGTGTCCTGCTTCCAAGCAGACTATTGCGCGTTGGATCAGAAGTACAATTCAGTACGCTCATACTACGGCTGGATTGCCGTTACCGACGTCGGTGAAGGCCCATTCCACTAGGAAGGTGGGCTCATCCTGGGCGGCTGCCCAAGGGGTCTCGGCATTGCAACTTTGGCGAACAGCTACTTGGCCAGGGTCAAACACATTGGCCGATGAGGACCTCAAGTTCGGTCAATCGGTGCTGCAGGGTCATCCGCACTCTCCCGCCCGTACTGGAGCTTTGGTATAGACCCCATGGTCTTGATGTCGTCCCCAGCATCCTCTAGGACATATGAGAAAATAGGATTTGTATACCTACCAGTAAATCCTTTTCTCCTAGTCCGTAGAGGACGCTGGGCGCCCGTCCCAGTGCGTACTTTACCTGCAGTTTAGTTATTAGAATTACACAAGTTGTGTTATCTTAGTTTTCAGCATGTTGCTGCAATTGGTTCATGCCTGTTGGCGTGTGTTATGTTGAATGCCATGTGTGCGGCATGGTTGAGGGTGTGAGTTGGTAGATATCTCACCAGTAGTTTAAGTAATTATTTCCATTGAAATGTCAGTCTCCCTGGTCACAGTTCCTACAACTGAGGTCTGGAGGAGGGGCATAGAGGGAGGAGCCAGTTCACACCCAATGAAAAGTCTTTAGAGTGCCCATGTCTCCTGCGGATCCCGTCTATACCCCATGGTCTTGATGTCGTCCCCAGTATCCTCTACGGACTAGGAGAAAAGGATTTACCGGTAGGTATCAAAATCCTATTTTTTAGGATGGTATACAGACTACGCTCAGTTATAAACTAATATCAGCAGAGATGCTGACAAGTTATTCTGCCAGATACACTAGCGGAGTGATGACTACAGCAGTCACAACCTTGATACCTTGATGCCTGTCTCTGTGGATTTTGATCAATGCATTTCTAAAATGAAATCAATACGTTTCTTACTCTTGGACAGACGTTTAGCCCCGCTGGCATCCTTCTGCTGCCTGGCAGATGGTCATAGCTGAACTTCACAGATATATCTTGCTATGAATGCAGATTGGCAAGAGGCTCAGGAAAGTGGTACAATATTGCCATGCGTTAATGAATTGCAAGGGTCATATTATAATAGCAGGAGCTTAAACATATTAAAATGTGATAGATTGGCTCCATACCCTTTAAGGGGTGTAGCATTTAGACAGATTATTTAATGAATAGATATTTTCAGTATTTGATAAATGTTAGTAAATTTAAATATCTTGGACATAATAAGGTTGTTAAATAGAAGCAGCTAAATATTGCTGCTGGTTTTATCATCATCATCATCATCATCATCAACATCAACAACATTAACATCATTATTATTAACATCAGAGTTCTGCTACCCACAAAACATACCTCGCCTAAGACGCATACAGTATCTGTGGAACTTTAATTAATGCCTCTTTAGTCTACCGATGTTTCTTTGTTGCCATAGTGACATGCAGAGAAATGTAATGTAACCACTACGTAAGGGGTAAATATGTGCGCAGTCGTACCTCACTTTGATGTATAGCGGAAAATCACCCCTATGATGATTTTTATAGTGTAAATAACTTTGTATCATTTTCTGGTTAATATTGGTGTTTTCACGTTTTCTTTGGTACCCTGCACTATGGGGTTCATTCCGAGTTGATCACTCGCTGACGTTTTTCGCAGCATAGCGATCAGGCTAAAAATCGGCATTTCTACGCATGCGTATGGGCCGCAGTACGCATGCGCCAAGTAATTTCACACAAAACTAAGCAATTTTACACAGGGGCGAGCAACGCTTTTCAGTCACACTGCTGATCGGTGAATGATTGACAGGAAAGGGGTGTTTCTGGGCGGAAACTGACCGTTTTCTGGGAGTGTGCTAAAAAACGCAGGCGTGTCAGGCTAAAACGCAGGAGTGGCTGGGGAAACGGGGGAGTGGCTGGCTGAACGCCGGGCGCGTTTGTGATGTCAAGGCAGGAAAAGGCAGGAACTAAACTGACTGAGGTGATCGCAGGGTAGGAGTAGGTCTGGAGCTACTCAGAAACTGCAGGAAAATATTTTCGAGTAGTTCTGCTAATCTTTTGTTCGCACTTCTGCTAAGCTAAGATACACTCCCAGAGGGCAGCGGCCTAGCGTTTGCACTGCTGCTAAAAGCAGCTAGCGAGCGAACAACTCGGAATGAGGGCCAATATGCTAGAGCTCTTTTCTTCCTTTTTGTGTAGTGTAGTGTAGTATTACCTTATTATTGCTTGTACGCATCCTAAATATAGGGGCAGATGTACTAAGCCTTGGAGAGTGATAAAGTGGAGAGAGATAAACTACCAACCAATCAGCTCCTAACACCCCTTTCACACTGAGTTGAGAACCCGGGTTATTACCATAGCAAGCTGGCATGACTCGGGTCCCAGCTCAGTGTGAAAAGGGTGTTAGGAGCTGATTGGTTGGTAGTCGACCTGGATCATGCAGTATGTGAAAAGTAGAGATGAGCGGGTTCGAATTTAACGCCAGAATTAACGGCAGTTCGGTTTGTCAAAGTTGAAAAATATTGAAGAACACACAGCACGTATAAACTGCACACACATGCCCACTGCGCGTGCACTTGTTCTGCCGTGCGTGCACATATCCGCAATTTGCGTATGGTCGCTCCTGCGGACCTGCGCATTGGCGCGTGGTATGGGTATTTACGGCAGAGTTTGTGTACGCATGGAGTGCACATTACATATTTAATCCAAATAGTGAACAATGTACACATAGTCTCCTTGCACCACATCAGAAAGTTATAGCTGTTTAAATGGTTGCAGAACAAGGGGATTCACCTTTACAGGATAGGAGGGGACAGCCTAAGGTGATGTTTGGTATCCAGCTGTAGGGTATTTTAAGGGAAACATTCCGGTGTTGGTCTGCGGAAGATCGCATGTTCCTGCGGATAGTTATGTGCAGAAGCAGAATATAGATATAAACTGTATTTACTGTATATTATGTATGCGGCGGGAATCCAGAGGAGACCACCCACAAGAGCAGTTGAGAAAGACATCGCCTACCTTTTCAAATCAACCTATGACCTCTCCTGTACTGTAAAAGTGCATCCCTGTGTCCAATGGACAAAGGGATTACAGTATCCATTGTATTGCTTTTGGAAGACTTGTATAAATAAAGCCTGCTGCAGGCCGGCCAGAGACGAGACTCACAACGTTATCTATTTGATTACGGAGGACTGGACCAGGAAGCGCACGCGAATATTCTCACGTATGTACATTGACCTGTAGCCATTATTCTGTTATATATATTGTTTGTATTGTAGTGTATAATTTGTATTGTAAACCCCCTTTCAGAAATAATCCACTGTGGTGTCGGAACCCAGCGGTTAATCACAATTGGTGTCGTGTGCTCATTGCCCTGCTAAGGTTTAAAGTGTATTATTATTATTATTGCATTGCATTGCTGTAGAAGGTTTTAAGTGTATCTCTGGGTGTGTACGCGCTGTGAGTACTTTGTACCGTCAGCGCGGCGTGTGTACGCAAAGTCCGTACACTGTACTGGACTTTGTACGCTAATAGCGTAAAAGGTGCGTAGAGTGTGAATTAAGTATAGCGGCCGCAGCGGCTAAAGGTTTAAAGTGTATTTACGGTGTGTTTAAGGTATAGCTTTTATTCCTGTAAAGATAATCGACATTATCAATTGAGGGCATCGTCCGATTTTCCACATTTTTACTGCTTAACAGGTCACAAGCAGACATAATCTATCAGCATAAGGGTGGACGGGGATCCTACGTATCATTTTCTTGGTCAGTGGATATACTGAAAACCCTACTTAATTGCTGATTAGATGGTGTATGCTCTGTATGGTTTGTAGGGATGCTGGTAAGAACTCGTAAGGTAAGCAGGTAAAAAGTTATTTAAAATCTGTGAATTTATTTTTGGCGCCAAATGCGTACACAACTAAAGCGTACACCCATACCCTGTGCATACTCTCCTACATTGTTGCCATAACTAGATTCATAATATAAATATTAAGGAAGTAAGTGTAAAACACAAACGCAGTCTGGCCTAGTTATAAAGGTTTATACAGAAAAGAAACTGTGTGGCGTGTTAAGTGAGTGATTATAGTTAATATTGCTCACATTTATAGAAATTGTGTGAGTTGTTTTATTGCGTCCGCACATTGGTACACGCGGTACGGAACGTGAGGACAGCGTACACAAAACGTGCACATAGCGCAAGGCCGCACACGTGGCATAAAGGTACGCACGGTTGCATAATTACGCAAGCTTGCGTAGCGTCGTGTGCGCATAATAAAACCACACGATAGTTCGTTTAGTTTAAAGGTGGGATAGTAGCCACGCTACAATAACACAAGATTGCCCAGCTTACAAAGTTTAGTATAAAACCCTTATTTACTGTATTGCCTCTGGGAGTAAAGCTGCTTGTCTGAATGATAATTTTCTGTACAGAAAAATAAAGTGTATTTGAGTGAGCGAGTGCAGGAGTGAGTGGATACTGAACCCAAGAACTAGGTGAACTAGGTGGACTACTAGGTGGTCTAGGTGTGCACACTGGGTTAGTAGAGACCCGGTGGCGTAGGGTTCGCAACCTTGCGTTATTAAGAGTGGACTAGGTGGTCTTGGTGGACTGAGTGGTATCCCATACAACTCTAGGTGGTCTACTAGGTGGTACTAGGTGGTCTACAACAATCGTAGGGCATATAGATAACTAGTATCTATAGGCTGTGCTATTGCATCACATGTCCGTTTGTTCTGCATAGTGCAACGTGATATTATTGTGTTACATTTGCTGTGGAAGAGCATACGAAGACGTGATTGTATAGACAAAGGGGTTTTTCTTTGATAACTTCGGGAAATCTCCCTGGTGGGCTTCACTGGAAAGGGTGAAAAATAGTTATCTAATTTCTCTATTTTTCACCCTACAAACAATTCCAGTGAAAGAAACCGAAAAGGAAATTTTCACTGCCTCTCTCAGGAAAATATTCCAAACAGAACTTCCACCGAAAGAAATTACGGTGTAAGGTCTGATAGGAGCCCTAAGTTGGGTACATTGCCTTCGCTATCAACAGTGTATGGTAGTACTGGCCAGCGTGGGCGCGAGCGAGTGGAAGGCGCTCAGGTATACTTCCACCGTCTACTTATATTGAGTATTTTGGTGTTTGTGGGAATTTTTTAAAAGGTATTAGAAGAGACCCACAAATATGGGAGCCAGTTGCTCAAGTAAGAGACGTTTAGACAGGGTTCAGGCAGAATTGTGGCCAAAAGGCTCCGCAAGGTTTATCATGTGTGAAAAATGTGGTTCACACACAGAAGGTTTATGCAATGAGTGGATATGTATGACCAACAATGATAGGGTACCATTCCCTAGAGTGGGCAGCTTTGAACAAGAGGTATTACAGAATTTAAGGTTAAGGATATGTCTGATAAAATCCAAGAAACAAAGGATTAAACATACAGACTGTTTAAATTTATGGCAGCAGGTTCCAAACCTAGCGGGAAAACAATGGCGACGGCACCACCACCATATATTGTTGGGGAGAAAATGGCTACAGGCAATGATACATTGGTACAGAATAAGAGTGTAATTGCAAAATGTACTAACCCTAACCCTTGCCAGTTGTACCCTGTTTTAAATTTTCCCCAGGATTGCGAACAAGAAGATGAGCCCAGCACGATATCGGCACTCTCTCTAGCAGCCACCATACAAGACACTCAGGTGAGCACGGCCCAACCAACAAGAGCAGTAGTCAGGCCCCCTAGTGGAGGGATAAGTGAGGTCGTGTCCACAGGTAAGTACGGTACCATACATTATGCAGAAACCATAGCACCCCACATTGTAGAATCAAACCAGAAGGATGTAATTGAATTAAATTCTGTCAGGGTGATTGCAGTTCCCAATGGGAAGACTGACGCTCAGGGAGTCACTCCCATCAGGAACATTGCCATGCATTGTCCCTGGTCCCGGACAGAATTGAGGTCAATTATGTCAGAGTTTCCCAATCCCAGAAAGGATCTAGTCGCATGCCAGAGGTTCATTAAAGAGTTAGGTAATGCCACCGAACCCACAAACAAGATTGGCGAACAGTGCTATGGGTATGTTTACCCTCCAATATTGACCCCGCGAAGTTCATAACTGATTGCAATTTAGACGAAGAAGTACCTATCACTGATGAGTACACTCAGGAGAAGGTACGACAAATCAATCTGCATTTAGGAATATATTTCCCTACTGTTGTCAAATGGAATAAAATCTTTTCCATAAGACAAAAGGAAAGTGAAACGGCATCCGAATATTTCCATCGAGCACTGCAGGAAATGACTAGATACACTGAGATCGAGGCCATTAGAGACAATGCACATCATAGGGAGGTAGCTGTTTCAGTATTAATGGACGAGTTGAAGGAGGCACTCAGAACAAGGGTACAGACCTCTCTACCAAACTGGAGAGGTATCTCAGTGGCTGCATTGAGAGAGTCCGCTGTCGAGCATGATAGGAACATCATTAAACACAGGGAGTCACAGGGGGAAAAACTGATGACGGTAAGTATACAGGCCCTTACGGCAAAACCCCATCAGCCAAAACCCCAGACCCCTGTTGTTTGGTACAGACCTAGAACATGCTACATTTGTAGGAAGGAAGGGCATTTTGCCAAAGACTGTAGGAGTAGTAGAGCGCATAGCCAAGATAGAACCCTAGACAGAGAATACAAACCACACTACTACTCACATAATTGGGATCAGGGACCACATAGGAGAAGTTACGAGCCACATGCAGGGGAAACAAGGAGGTACCCCCCAAGGAGAGATGGGCAGACCTCCGGAAATTCTCAGCTACCTCCCCCACATATCGTAGCTGCAAATGCAATGCGGGAGGGTCTCACCACACCATAGGGGTTGGGCCACACCTGTAGTCTGCAGCCAGTGAAGTTGATTGCTAGCCTTGGTAGTGAACCTGAGGTCACGGTTGATGTAGCTGGTGTACTATTACCTTTTCTTGTAGATACAGGGGCGGCCAGGTCAGTGTTAAATTCAACTGTAGGTATGAAAACCACGGGTAAAACAATTTCGGCAATGGGAGTAACAGGAATAGTGCAACACTACCCTTTGAGTAGACCTGCAGAGATTACGATAGGGCCCTTGCAAACCAAGCATTCCCTTTTGCTGGCTGCAGCGGCTCCGACTAACCTGCTTGGAAAAAATTTATTGTGTAAAATGCGGTGTGTCATATACTGTACTCCTGAGGGTGTATTCTTGGATATACCTGAGAATCACGTTCAGGAAGTGCAAGATATATTAGACACCCCTCAAAGGCTAATGTCGCATTCTGCTGTTATAGACAAGTGTCCATCAAAGGTAGAGGAAATGATCTCACAAATACCGGGTTCCCTTTGGACCAAAGATGGACAAGACACTGGATTGATGGCGAATGTAGCTCCGGTAGTAGTGCAAGTAAAAGATGGAAGGATAGCTCCAAAAATCCCTCAGTATCCTCTGAAGCCAGAGGTAGAATTAGGAGTGTACCCCGTCATAGAGCGATTGCTACAACAGGGCATACTAGTCAGGACGTCCAGCACTGCCAATAGTCCCATCTTCCCTGTGAAAAAGAGTGGGGGGAGGGGTTACAGGCTAGTGCAGGATCTAAGGGGGATAAACAAGATAGTTGAAAGCCAATTCCCCATAGTGCCCAATCCAGCTGTCATCCTCATGCAAATTCCCCCTACTGCAAAATTTTTCACTGTCATTGACCTCTGTTCTGCCTTCTTTTCTGTCCCTCTGCACCCCGACAGCCAATACCTCTTTGCATTTACATACAGGTGAGTACAGTACACCTGGACTCGTCTCCCCCAAGGTTTCATTGACAGCCCAAGTATTTTCTCCCAGGCTTTGCATGACTGTTTACAATTCTTTCAACCTGAGAGCGGGTCAGTATTAATACAGTATGTCGATGACTTATTGCTGTGTTCTGATTCACTCGAATCGTCTTTGAAAGACACGAAACAGCTTCTGTTTCACCTTTCTAATATGGGACACAAGGTTTCAAAGGATAAGTTGCAGCTGTGCCAGACCAGGGTAAAATATTTGGGACATTGCTTGACTCAAGGACTTAGACATCTCACCGCTGATAGAATACAGGCGATTCGCGACATGACCCTGCCAAAAACCCAGCAACAGATCCGCACTTTCCTTGGAATGTGTGGGTACTGCCGAAACTGGATCCCAGGATTCTCCATACTGGCTTTACCTTTGCAAGAAATGGTCTCCTCGAACAAACCAGATTGGATCTCGCACACAGATGAGTCCGAATTGGCTTTTGAGAGACTCAAACAGTGCCTATCACAGGCACCTGCATTAGGTATGCCAGATTATGGGAAGCCTTTTGAATTATATAGTACAGAAAGTGCAGGGTGCGCAGCAGGAGTTTTAACCCGGAGACATGGTGATGCCAGCAGGCCGGTAGCTTACTACAGTGCACAGTTGGACACCGTAGCACGGTCACTCCCCACATGCTTGCGAAGTGTTGCAGCGATAGCTTTGCTAGTAAGTAAAAGTGAAGACGTAGTGTTAGGACACAACCTGACCATCCATACACCTCATGCAGTATCAGCCTTACTGAACTCCGCCCAAACCAGACATGTCTCATCGGCACGGTTTGCAAAGTGGGAATTAGCACTAATGGCCCCTGTAAACATCATCATAAAGAGATGCAGCGCACTAAATCTTGCAACTTATCTGCCAAGTATGCCTGGACAGGCACAAAGGGTGGAGGATGAGAATGATGGTGAAGGAGGATTTAGTACAGATACTGACACGCATGATTGTATGGAATACCTGAATCAGACTTTCACTGCAAGACCTGACATCAGTGACAACTCACTGGAAGGCGTAGACTTTACCTTTTACACTGACGGTAGTTGCCACAGACAGACGGACTCGGGAGACTTGTGTACTGGATACGCAGTTGTAGACGACAGAGGTATCATAGAAGCTGAACCCCTGGGCCCACCACACTCAGCACAAGTTGCTGAGCTGGTCGCCCTAACAAGAGCATGTGAATTGGCCAAGGGTAAGTCAGCCAATATATACACAGATTCTAGGTATGCCTTTGGAGTAGTGCATGATTTCGGGGCCCTATGGCGCCTCAGAAATTTCATGACTGCAGCTGGCACACCTGTAGCACATGCATCCCACATAAAAAGGCTTCTAACAGCAATACAAGAACAAGACAGAGTGGCTGTTATCAAGTGCAAAGCACACACGTACAACCAAGACCCAATCTCACTTGGTAACAGCCGGGCAGACGAAGCTGCTAAATCAGCAGCCAGCACCCCCATACAAACAAACATCACATCACTGATGACATTCAACACAATCAACACACAAAAATTAATTGAAATGCAAAATTTGTGTTCTCCACAGGAAAAGGCGGTCTGGAGGTCAAAGCGGTATGGCCAGGAGTCCTCAGGACTCTGGACAGGTGGACACGGTAAGCCAGTGGCCCCCAGAGCATATCTTCCAAGTTTAGCTGAGGCGGCACACGGTCTGACTCATCTGGGTAAAGAGGGTATGTGTAAGCTGGTGAGAGCCTACTGGTGTGTGCCAGGATTCTCTACTCATGCGGGTAAGAGAGCAATGACATGTCTTACTTGCTTGAGGAAGAATATTGGAAAGTCAATACCAACAGAACCATCCCATATCCCTCCGACAGACGGCCCTTTTCAGGTAATACAAATTGATTTCATACAGTCACCACCCTGTAGGAATTTAAAATATGTGTTAGTCTGTATTGATGTATTTTCCAATTGGGTAGAAGCGTTCCCTGCTGCCACTAATACTGCTACGTTCACTGCAAAGAAAATTGTGCAGGAATTTGTGTGTAGATATGGTATCCCTAGAATAATTGAAAGTGATAGGGGTACCCATTTTACAGGTGAAGTCTTTCAGGTAATGTGCAAACTGATGGGAATTAATAGCAAGCTGCATACTCCGTACCGACCACAGGCGAGTGCAAATGTGGAGAGAATGAACAGCACTATTAAGAACAAGCTGAGCAAAGTGATGGCTGAGACTGGATTGTTGTGGCCAGAAGCTTTGCCACTAGTATTGTACAGCATCAGTACCACTCCCAGGTCCCCCCTTAACCTATCACCCTTTGAGATTCTTTTTGGCCGACAACCTCATGTAATGATAGACCCCCAGGATGATTTGAAATGCAATAACGAAGTGACTGTAAAATATTTGGTTAGGATGAACCAGCAGCTGAGGAATCAAAATAGAAATCTAAAGCTGGTGATTCCTGACCTACTGTACCAAACAGTAATTGTCATGACACTGAACCTGGGGAATATGTAATGATTCTAAATTTTCTACGCTCAGGTTGCCTCATTGACAGGTGGGAAGGACCGTACCACGTCTTGCTAACCAGCACAACAGCATTAAAGGTTGCAGAAAGAGAGAATTGGGTCCACTCGTCCCATTGTAAGAAGGTCGCTGACCCAGAGAGAACCCGTGACAAAGAGCAGAGTGTAGAGAACATCGTATCACTGGAGTGTCTGTTCCGGGAAGGTTGAGAGGCGGTACTGTTGAGACGGCACCTGAGCGCGGAGAACAACAAGACCAGAGGCGGTTGTCGCACCAGTTTTTTTTTATTTTCTCCATCCCACCACTACCCTCCTTCTCTTTCTCCCCCTTCTTGTTTCCCTTCTCTTCCCTTAACAAGATGGACTTACCCCAAGAGACTGCATTCCGGGTTTTCCTGTTAATCCTGTTGTTGACCAGGACAGTCTGTTTCGGTGAGGGTCCCAGAGAGGTCGAGAAAGGATCTGGAATGGGTTCTGATGGCGGGATGGATTTGTAGAATCTCAAGAGCAACACATCACTTGAGCAAAGGCGAGTATCAGAAAGCGATCTGGTAGTCAGGGAGCTCGGAGGCACTGTGAAGGGTTATTGGCTGAGGAAAATTGCATTTGTAGGAATTGTGAGAACATAGTCGAGGATGGGTGCATCCAGAGATGTCAGTCCAGCCTTAATATCAACATGTACCGTCATCCATTGAGTGATTACCACTCACTAGTGGGTAAGGTCTTAAACCAGACAGAATGCTGGGTGTACTCACAAGTACCTCAAGGTCAGAGCAAGTCAGGATTAGTACCGTACCCTTTAGCAATAGATGAGGTACTCGAATTACGGGGTGGGAGACCGGTGGACAAGAAATTCAATATTTCTAGGCCCCCTAGTTTGAAGCTCCACCAGTATCATGTAGATAGATCCTTATTATGTTTCAATATTTCCAATTACCGAAAACCGGGAAATTGGGAAGTGACGTGGATTAACCATACAATGGCCTTTTCGCACAGAGCTGATAGGATACCCATAGACTCTGAACTTGTACGCCAAATAGCCAACAGTGGAAGGTATTTTCGGTATAGGTATACTCGAGGAAGCAAGTCCATGTGGGTTGGAGAAGTATCACCAGGGTACTGTGCTCATATCATCCAGCCTGATACTTGTACTGAGCAGATGGGAGAACTAGGGATTGGGTTTTTCACTTGGAAAGTATGTAATATGGTAATGTAATATTCTGTCCCCTATGTTCTCCCCGATGATGCCTATTTCATATGTGGGAGGAAGGTGTATAAGTGGCTTGTCCCGAACTCAGAGGGATTGTGTTATGTTGGAAGAGTGTTGCCAGAGGTCATGACCATAACCCATGATAAGATGAAAGATGTTCACCGCAGTGCTCAGGCTCCTTATGCTCATACTTACTATGAACACATCGTGAAGAGACACCTTATAGAGAGGACAGAGCACGTAGCCTCTGATTTGATCCACGAATCCACCGGGATTCAATTCCTTCTCGCATTAGACATCACCCGTACTGCCATAGGAATTATAAATTATAGGTATATCCATGCGCTAGCGAACTTGATAGATAATATCACTGAGATGTATGACGACACCTTCAGGTATACGGGAAGGGAGTTACAAGCTTACAAGACGGAACTGATCCAGCACAGGATGGTCCTTAATTATATCACAGCCGTGACGGGTGGGTACTGTGTCACTTTGGCAACTCAGTATGGTGTGAAGTGCTGTACGTATATTAAAAACAGCACTGACGACCCCACGGAGATCATCGATCAAAAGATGGACGATATCTTGCAGTTGAAGTGGGAGTTCTGGAGGAGACACAAGCTTACCCTAACCGCTGTGGGTAATGAGCTGACCGGCTGGGTCTCATGGTTGAACCCACGAAATTGGTTCTCAGGGAGAGTGGGCTCAAAATGTTATTATGAGTGTAGGAAAGTTTCTCCTTTGTATCCTGGGAGTCGTCATAATTATTGGCTTGATATTTAGGTGTGTTCAAATTCTGACGCGGCGCAAGCACGGCACAAATCTGATGAGTTTAAAGAGCGAGGGCATTGTTACAGCAGCAGATTTAATTTACGACCCATCCATAGAGACAGTGTTATGATAAGGTTTGCTAATGAATTCCATGGCCTGTTTCTTTCACCCGTTTTTCCTTTGTCTCCCCCTATGCCCAGATACACCCATCTGGAAAAGACATCAGCCCTACCCAAGAATGTTTATGTAAATGTTTATGTAAATGTTATGTGAATGATTTTTAGATATGTGTCTTATCTTCATCTCTACAACCTTCAGTTAATGACACACATAGTCGACAGATGATATCCACATATACTAGCACTCACATATGACCCCCCTCCATGTATCATCAACTAAATGTGCACCCCATTTGTTGGAACAAGAAGCCGAAAAGAGCTCGGTAGTGTTTGTCGGCCCACTTACAGACCCTTAATACGGGATAAGAAGGACTTAATGTATACCTCGAAGCTTATCTAAAACATATACGGCACGATGATACATGCCCCTCAGACATGGATTCATACATACATGCTTTTTACTATCCCACTAGGTCCTACATTTCCCGCCTACAACTCTCCTCCGACCATCCAATCATCTGTAGATATTGTATTGATATTTTTCTGTTTAGTGATTAGATAGTGACAGTTATTGGTGACTGCCAAAGGGTGGACTGTCAAAGTCGAAAAATATTGAAGAACACACAGCACGTATAAACTGCACACACATGCCCACTGCGCGTGCACTTGTTCTGCCGTGCGTGCACATATCCGCAATTTGCGTATGGTCGCTCCTGCGGACCTGCGCATTGGCGCATGGTATGGGTATTTACGGCAGAGTTTGTGTACGCATGGAGAGCCATAAAAACACATTACATATTTAATCCAAATAGTGCACAATGTGCACATAGTCTACTTGCACAACATCAGAAAGTTACAGCTGTTTAAATGGTTGCAGAACAAGGGGATTTGCCTTTACAGGATAGGAGGGGACAGACTAAGGTTATAAGGTGATGTTTGGTATCCAGCTGTAGGGTATTTTAAGGGAAACATTCCGGTGTTGGTCTGCGGAAGATCGCATGTTCCTGCGGATAGTTATGTGCAGAAGCAGAATATAGATATAAACTGTATTTACTGTATATTATGTATGCGGCGGGAATCCAGAGGAGACCACCCAAAAGAGCAGTTGAGAAAGACATCGCCTACCTTTTCAAATCAACCTATGACCTCTCCTGTACTGTAAAAGTGCATTCCTGTGTCCAATGGACAAAGGGATTACAGTATCCATTGTATTGCTTTTGGAAGACTTGTATACATAAAGCCTGCTGCAGGCCGGCCAGAAACAAGACTCACAACGTTATCTATTTAATTACGGAGGACTGGACCAGGAAGCGCACGCGAATATTCTCACGTATGTACATTGAGCTGTAGTCATTATTCTGTTATATATATTGTTTGTATTGTAGTGTATAATTTGTATTGTAAACCCCCTTTCAGAAATAATCCACTGTGGTGTCGGAACCCAGCGGTATATCACAATTGGTGTCGTGTGCTCATTGCCCTGCTAAGGTTTAAAGTGTATTATTATTATTATTATTGCATTGCTGTAGAAGGTTTTAAGTGTATCTCTGGGTGTGTACTGTGAGTACTTTGTACCGTCAGCGCGGCGTGTGTACGCAAAGTCCGTACACTGTACGGGACTTTGTACGCTAATAGCGTAAAAGGTGCGTAGAGTGTGAATTAAGTATAGCGGCCGCAGCGGCTAAAGGTTTAAAGTGTATGTTTAAGGTGTTTAAGGTATAGCTTTTATTCCTGTAAAGATAATCGACATTATCAGGTTTTATCCAGATTTTTTTCTATTGGCTATCCAAAACACGTGACATCCGTGAGCCAATAAGATGCCGTTTTGAGAACCGAGTAAATCCGAGTAAAACTGAACCCGCTCATGTCTAGTGAAAAGTGACAATCCAGAGTAAAACGGGTCCTGGCGGTGGTCTGTACATCTGAAGTCCTGGCTCCGACCCATGTTGTTCTGTATCCAAGGTCGGACATGGTTCTATGCCGGGGTTTCTATATGAAAAGGGTATAACTGTCTTTAACATGGCAGTTAGGAGCTGATTGGTTGATACTTTACCTATCTCCACTTTATCACTCTCCAAGGTTTAGTACATCTGCCCTATAGTTACTTAATGCAAACAAACATGATGTAAGGAACTAAGATGTTTTTCTTAGTAAAGAAATCTTTGAATGATTTGCATTCTTGCATTTCTCTCCATGCACACGATGCGGGGTAAGAACGGCCACCTTGAATTCAATTTATATTCCAAGGAAATAACCACAGATATATCCGAGAGCATCTACACCTACTAACACCTTGTTTAAAAAGGTTTCTTATCCTCAAATAAAGTATGATGCACCTGGTCCAATTTTTGCAAAGTTTCTCATTAGATTACATTCAACTCTATCTAAACTCCAGCATAATTAACAATTGTGAAAGGTGCTTTTACCAGGGAAGCATAGCCAGATTAAGGTGGGGGCAGAGGGCATACTGTACCCTGGGCTCCCCAGCCAGAGCACGCTGACATCTCTAGCTTTCACTCTTATGCAGCAACAGAACCAGACAGCCAGAATGTGTATAAGTAGTACAGAGGCGGCTGCTATTCTTGCATGTGACAAGATAAATGATAGATTTTATTTTTCTATGTGTATTTTAAGGTTGTTTTAAGTTGTCTTTGTTCCACTACAAGAAAATGTTATAAACGAGTTGTCTTTCAATTATGTAGCACTATAAACAGTACCCAGACATTATTAAACTATTAGATTAAATCTAATATTCACCATTGGGTTAAATTTGATATACACAATCCATACATCCCAACAAGACCCATAGGAGGGATAAAATGCTTTCTACCTGGACTTCCTTCTTAAGTTATGACTAGAGATCCCTGAGAACTGAACCCGCTTGAACTACACCACCCGAGCCCGGATCCGAGTCAGACTCAGGATTTCCCACCTGACTCGGAAACCAGAACAAGGCAAAACGTCATCATCCCGCTGTCGGATTCTTGCAGGGTTTGGTGGATTCCATATAAGGTACTGCTGTATAACTCGAGTGGTACTGCCGTATAATTCCAGTGATCCTGCCGTATAATTCCACTGGTACTGGCGTATAAATCCAGTGATCCTGCTGTATAATTCCAGTGGTACTGGTGTATAATTCCAGTCCAGTGATACTGCTGTATATGTCCAGTGGTACTGCCGTATAAATCCAGTGGTACTGGTGTATAATTCCAGTCCAGTGATACTGCCGTATATGTCCAGTGGTACTGCCGTATAATTCCAGTGGTACTGGCGTATAAATCCAGTCCAGTGATACTGCCGTATATGTCCAGTGGTACTGCTGTATAAATCCAGTGGTACTGCCGTATAATTCCAGTGATCTTGCCATATAATTCCAGTGATCCTGCCGTATAATTCTAGTGATCCTGCCATATAATTCCAGTGGTACTGCCTTATAAATCCAGTCCAGTGATACTGCCGTATATGTCCAGTGGTACTGCCGTATAATTCCAGTGGTACTGGCGTATAACTCCAGTGATCTTGCCATATAATTCCAGTGGTACTGGCAAATAAATCCAGTGATCCTGCTGTACAATTCCAGTGGTACTGGCATATAAATCCAGTCCAGTGATACTGCTGTATATGTCCAGTGGTACTGCTGTATAATTCCAGTGGTACTGATTTATAACTCCAGTGATCCTGCCGTATAATTCCAGTGGAAATGGCATACAAATCTAGTGATCCTGCTGTATAATTCCAGTGGTACTGGCGTATAAATCCAGTGATCCTGCCGTATAATTCCAGGGGTACTGGTGTATAAATCCAGTCCAGTGATACTGCCGTATATGTCCAGTGGTACTGCCGTATAAGTCCAGTGGTACTGGTGTATAATTCCAGTCCAGTGATACTGCCGTATATGTCCAGTGGGGGTGGTCTTCTGTTTGCCGGCGGTCGGGCTCCCGGCGCTCAGTATACCGGCGCCGGGAGCCCGACAGCCGGCATACCGACAATTATTTTCCCTCGTGGGGGTCCACGACCCCCATAGAGGGAGAATAAACGCGCGCCACCGTGCCCGTAGCGTGGCGAGCGCAGCGAGCACGCAAGGGGCTCATTTGCGCTCGCCAAGCTGTCGGTAAGCCGGCGGTCGGGCTCCCGGCGCCGGGATGCTGGTCGCCGGGAGCCCGACCGCCGGCCAGCCGTAGTGAACCCGTCCAGTGGTACTGCCGTATAATTCCAGTGGTACTGGCGTATAAATCCAGTCCAGTGATACTGCCGTATATGTCCAGTGGTACTGCTGTATAAATCCAGTGGTACTGCCGTATAATTCCAGTGATCTTGCCGTATAATTCCAGTGGTACTGGCATAAAAATTGAGTCTAGTGATACTGCCGTATATGTCTAGTGGTACTGCCGTATAAATCCAGTGGTATTGCCGTATAATTCCAGTGTACTACTGTATAATTCCAGTGGTACTGGCATATAAATCCAGTCCAGTGATACTGCCGTATATGTCCAGTGGTACTCCCATATAAGTCCAGTGGTACTGCCGTATATATCCAATGATCCTGCCGTATCATTCCAGTGGTACTGGCATATAAATCCAGTGATCCTGCTGTATAATTCCAGTGGTACTGGCGTATAAGTCCAGTCCAGTGATACTGCTGTATATGTCCAGTGGTACTGCCATATAAGTCCAGTGGTACTGCTGTATAAGTCCAGGAATCCTGCCTTATAATTCCAGTGGTAATGGCGTATAAGGCCAGTGATCCTGCTGTATAATTCCAGTGGTACTGGCGTATAAGTCCAGTCCAGTGATACTGCCGTATACGTCCAGTGGTACTGCTGTATAAATCCAGTGGTATTGCCGTATAATTTCAGTGTACTGCTGTATAATTCCAGTGGTACTGGCTTATGGGGGTCATTCCGAGTTGATTGCTCGCTGCAGATTTTCGCAGCGCAGGGATCAGGTTAAAAAACGGCAAAACTGATCATGCGTATGCACCATAATGCGCAGGCGCTTTTTACGGGTACAAAGAGGATCGGTGCTGGGCAATAGATTTAGTGAAGATTCCATTCGCACAGCCGAACGCAAGGTGATTGACAGAAAGAGGGCGTTTATGGATGTCAACTGACCGTTTTCTGGGAGTGTTTGGGAAAATGCAGGCATGTCCAGGCGTTTGCAGGGCGGGTGTCTGACATCAATTTCGGCACCAGAAAGAGTAAAGAGTAAGTACAGAGCTACTCTGAAACTGCACAAATTTTTTTGCTGCACTCGGCTGCAAAGGCGTTCGCACACTTGCAAAGTGAAAATACACTCCCCCGTGGGCGGCAACTATGCGTTTGCATGGCTGCTAAAAGTTGCTAGTGAGCGTTCAACTCAGAATGACCCCCTATAAGTCCAGTGATCCTGCCGTATAATTCCAGTGGTACTGGCGTATAAGTCCAGTGATCCTGCTGTATAATTCCAGTGGTACTGCCGTATAAGTCCAGTCCAGTGGTGCTGCCATATAAGTTCAGTGGTGCTGTCCTGTGCTGTATATTATTTACGACAAATAAAGGGGTTATTAATATTTTTATCCAAATAATTTTCACAGGGTTTACACTGTGGGGTGTAGAGGTATGCTGTCCTGTACCGCATATTGTTATATAACTCCAGAAAAATAATGGAGAACAAAAATTTGGAGAATAAAATAGGGAAAGATCAAGAACCACTTCCTCCTAGTACTGAAGCTGCTGCCACTAGTCATGACATAGACAATGAAATGCTATCAACATCATCTGCCAAGGCCGATGCCCAATGTTATATTAGAGGGCATGTAAAATCTAAAAAGTTCAGTAAAAAGACCCAAAAAAAGACATTTAAATGGTCTGAGGAGAAACATAAACTTGCCAATATGCCATTTACGACACGGAGTGGCAAGGAACGGCTAAGGCCCTGGCCTATGTTCATGACTAGTGGTTCAGCTTCACATGATGATGGAAGCCCTCATCCTCCCACTAGAAAAATTCTAAGAGTTAAGCTGGAAAAAGCACAGCAAAGAACTGTGCGTTCTAAGATGGTATCACAAATCTCCAAGGAGATTCCAAGTGTGTCGGCGTTTGCGATGCCTGACCTTCCCAACACTGGACGGGAAGAGGTGGCTCCTTCCACCATTTGCACGCCCTCTGCAAGTGCTGGAAGGAGCACCCACAGTCCAGTTTCTGATATTCAAATTGAATATGTCACTGTTGAAGTACACCAGGATGAGGATATGGGTGTTGCTGGCACTGAGGAGGAAGTTGACGATGAGGATTCTGATGGTGATGTGGTTTGTTTAAATCAGGCACCTGGGTAGACACCTGTTGTCCATGGGATGAATAAGCCCATTGTGATGCCTGGGCAAAATACCAAAAAAGCCGCCTCTTCGGTGTGGAATTATTTCTCCACATATCTGGAAAACAGGTGTCAAGCCATGTGTTGCCTCTGTCAATCTATAATAAGTAGGGGTAAGCACGTTAACCACCTAGGAACATCCTCCCTTATACGTCACCTGCAGTGCATTCATCAGCAGTCAGTGTCAAGTTGTGAAACTTTGGGTAAGAGCGTAAGCAGTCCACTGACACCTAAATCCCTTCTCTTGTACCCAAGCTCCTGCAAGCCACACCACCAACTCCCTTAATGTCAACTTCCTTGAGTGGTACGCCCTACTGCTGCTGTTGTTGCTGCTGGGAGTCGATCCTCATCCCAGAGGGGAAGTCGGAAGACCACTTGTACTACTTCAACTAAGCAATTGACTGTCAAACAGTCCTTTGTGCGGAAGATGAAATATGACAGCAGTCATCCTTTTGCAAAGTGAATAACTGAGGCCTTGACAGCTATGTTCAGGGCCGGTGCAAGGTTTCTCAGCGCCCTAGGCAAACCTTATGCCTTCCCGCCCCCCTTCCTTCCCCACACACACCAATACCCACTGTCCAGCCGCCCAGGTGTAAAGTTGGCTTCCTAGATGTTTCACAGCCATTGTCTAATAGGGAAACGCCCCCACCCAAAAAAATCTGTAAAAACTATGCGCAATATTTTGCAGAGACCCCCAGGAATGTTATAGTGTAAA
Source organism: Pseudophryne corroboree (assembly GCF_028390025.1). Classification (NCBI taxonomy): domain Eukaryota; kingdom Metazoa; phylum Chordata; class Amphibia; order Anura; family Myobatrachidae; genus Pseudophryne; species Pseudophryne corroboree. Next base: position 123,543,791 of record NC_086444.1, on the reverse strand, counting down.
TATATATATGGTGTATCTGTGTGCTTGAAGATCACATGATCTCCAAGCGCCGCCCGTCCACACAGAGTGGAGGTGAAACGGGTCACAACGACCCGGCTCCTGTTCACACCGCACAGTGAGCCGGGTTGAACACGAGTTCAACCCTGGTCGCCAACAGGGTTGAAAGGGATATTTTCCCTGGCACCTGGTTATGCGCGTTCATGTGCCAATAACCCGTGTTCAAAGCTGGCGGTCTGAAAGGCATAGCGCAGCAGAGCTGTCTGTCTCTTTTTAGTTAGTTATACTAAGAGCCGAGGCTGCTGTGCTGGGTGAATTAGTGGGAGCTGCAGAGCGCAGCTCCTCAGGCATTTCCCTTCCCATGGGGCTAGCAGAGCTGGCCTGGCTGAGATGCAGTGTCGCCTGAGTGTAGGTATGTGTCGCCTGTCAGGGGGTGCCAGTGGTAGCGGTGGGTCGAGTAGGGGGATGGGGACGTGGGCATCTTTAATAAATGATGCTGGACAGGTGAGCACTCTCTGAACCGGCGGGGGCGGGCAGCGTCTATAATAAATTATGGTGGCTATGTTTTATTTTTATATGAAAGAGGTGTGTGTGTACAGTATGTATACTATACTGTGTGTGTCTGCTGTGTGTATGTATCTATGCATGTCTGTATGTAAGTAAGTATGTTGTGTGTTTGCAGGGCTGCCATCAAAAATTGTGGGACCCGGGACTGACAAAATAGGCAGGGCCCCCCTCTGGGTGAGGAAGTGGTGCAGAGGTGGGCGGAGCTGTGAATAATGTGGGTGTTGCTACTGAGCCGGCACAGGCGCGCAGAGTATACTACTGAGTATACTACTACTAAGGCTGCAGCTCCACACCCTGACAGTTTGCTCAGCACACAAACATTGCATGGGACGCCAAACATTGCATGGGACGCCACTAGAGGTTTTATCCCCATCCTGGACTGACATTTACAAAGGATGTTTCACATGTGTAGGGGAACATAGGCTCTGGGTGAAGACCCTATGTTAACGGTGTTCTGTAAAAGTTCATATAATTCCCACTACTAGAGGGTACCCCTAATAGTGGGAGTATACTACTGAGGAAGGTATACAGTGGAAAGGATAGTCACAATTGACCAACCCGACAGTGAGCACCGTGACTCCACTGAGTTTAATAAAATACACTATCATTTACAGTGCAAAATCCAGTATAATTCATTAAAGAATACCATTCACACACGTGACAAAGTCACCACTTCCCGTCGTTTCACATTCCAAAGTCACACCAAACATTACACAGTCCTCTACAACATAGAGTATATAAAAAGGCACAAATACACATATTTACATATTAGACAGAAACATAAATATTCTCTCATGTAGCTGCTGTATGAGCTTTCTAATAGCAGTACGAGTCTGGTATGAATGACCGCTAGACGGGACGCCAGCAGTAAAAAATACAGACCCCAGCCTTCTGATTTGTGAAATCCCGACAGGGGTGATTTTAGTGATCTAACCCCTGTCCCCTATCCCTCCCTACCAGCAGCCTAACCCTAACCTCCCCCTGCTGGTGCCTAAACCTAACCCCCCTTGTCCCGCAGCCTAAACCTAACCCTCCCCCCTTAGTTTCTAAACCTTACCTCAAGCCCCCCCCCCCCCCCCCCCGCGTGCTGGACTCTAACCCCCCCGGCCACAGCTTAACCCTTAAAACCCCCCCCCCCCCCCTCCCCCCGAACCCTCATCCCTCCTATGTCGGCTAAACCTGGGGGGGAAAAACCAGCACTAATGAGAGCTCCGGCGGCTATACTTACAGCGGTTGGAATCCTGGCTGTCGAAGTTTAGGTGTTGGTATCCTGACCCTGCCAGAATTCCGATGTCGGGATTTTAACAGGTGTTGGGATACCGGTGTTGGTATTTCAGCAGCCGGGATCCTGCCAGCCAGGATATTAACGGCATCCCAGCAGTACCACCCCATTGATCTCAATGCAAAACACCCATCAGGGAGAGGGCACTGCTGGTGCTGCTGCCATGTATGTGATATGACCCACAGCCTGAGAAAGTGGTGATAAATACAACCTCCCCGTGTTCACTACATCATGGATGCTACATTGCACTACACACCCTGCCATAAAATGAGCTATGTCTTACACATGGCTGCAATGCAGGTATGGTTGGGAGAGCTTAGACAGTGAGTGATGGGGGTGGGGGAGTATAGCAGGCAAAGTTTCATGTCTGGAGCAGAGGCAAGTAAAGTGTTTAAATACAGACCTGAAATGGCACCAGGGCTGGTTCCCTCTTCCTCCTGTATGGTGCTGCTGCTTGCTAGGGTCTGTGCTGCATGGATTGTGTCACTCCTCCCACCTCACTGATACGATGGGCACATCTTCACTTAACACCCACAGACAAGCTGCACGCTGCCAGTGTATTTAGTGAGGCAGTTTTGTAGTAGTCTCCAGTTACCCCCCATTCCGTGCAATCGTGGCCCACTAAGCCCCGCCCCCTCATGGGAAGGGGCGGGGCCTGGAATGAGTGATGCCCTCCGGGGAATAATAAAACTTACCCCAGTCCAACCCTGGACATAGGATAGAACCCAGCAGCCGCCATCAGTGACTCCAACACATGGGGAAGTACTTGCTGGGGAGAAGGAGCTATAGCATGAGGGGGCGGAGTTATTCAGGAGAGTGGAACAGCCCACCCTGCACCACTTACTAGGTAGGAGGAATCCGACAATGCCGCGAGCTCTTCTCAAGTGTCTCTCTATGGTTGCTGCTGCCTGCAGGTGTACCAGTTACAGCAGGCTGGCGGCCCAGAACTTCAACTAACCCACAGTTAAGCACCGCTGCCATTCGGGCCCCTGTTTGTCCGGGCCCCGGGACTCAACACAGGATTGGGAGGCATAAGACTGCAAGCAAAACAGCATTGAAGCAGCGCCGAATCACCGCAGGGCACACTGGAGCCCAAAGCGTCACAGCGGGCGGCCAGTTACGGCAGTGGCGCCGGACCCTCACCAAGGTGCTGCTGGCGGCTGTCTGTCAGCAGCAGTCATTGGTAACAGCGGCAGCTGGCGTACTCTGCCCTTATAGGATGGCGCACCTTTCAGCTGCTCCTATTGAACGGCCCTTGAGCAAGCATTGGGAGTAGTAAAGCACTGTCCTCCTCGTATGGGGAGGGGAGAATCGGGCCGCCCCCCTCAAGTCTCGCCGCCCATAGGCCGCTGCCTAAAGCTGCCTAATGGAAGCGCCGGCCCTGGCTATGTTGGTGTTAGACGTGCATCTGGTATCCGCCATTAGTTCAGTGGGACTTAGAGAATTGAAAAAGAAGATAGAGTGCGCTGTCAAGAAGCTGCTGGTGTAGGGGGTGGTAATTCCCCAAAGAAATATAGAAGCAATATAGATAGTATTCACCAGCGCTAGGTTTTAAAATTAAAAATAATACTCTAGTTAAAAATAATTTCAGGACGGTAGGTTATGTTGAAAACAGTATACAATAAATTTAATAAAAGTAATCTCATAAAATCACAGATGCCTATAAAGCATGATTAGAAATTTAAATAGTCATGTGAAATGGCACATCCATATATTTCCTCAACATATGTTAATTCATACCCCGGCTAGGACTTCCACTGGAATTATGTCCATGAACTTGTTGTTGGAGAGTTGATGAAAGCAATGGAGTAAAGAAAGTCCCTTTTAAGCATACCAATGCAAGCGTTTCAAGCAGACAGGGAAACCTCCAATTTTCTCCACAGATGGAAATGTCCAGGGAAATGCTGTCCAATTGGTGCCGTATGGGTGATGATGACAAAGTCCAGCAGTGTTGAGGATAATTTTGAGGATGTGTCCTGTAATCTCTAACTCGACGCGTTTCGCTGGTGTTGACACCCAGCTTCCTCAGGAGTGAATGTTAAAGTGCTGTCCTGGGGCTCCTTATAAACCCTGAGCAATTTGATGTAATCATAGACACCTGAAAAACAATTTATTCAACAAAAACCTAACCGTCCAAAAATGTAAAAGTAACACATAATTCATATTGCAATTGGTCTCACATGTGTATATGTCAATTTGTATCTAAAAACGAGTAGTGGAAAGTATTAAAAAGTACCTTTTAATTATAATGTAAACATCCTCAAGTCCGGTCATGTGACTACATTCGTCACATGATCTGTTTATTGTAAGTGATTGGTCGCTAGTCGTCAGATGACTAGTCTGACTCAAAACGTCATTGATCTTTGTTGGTGCGCATGCGTCAGACGCGCGCACTCCCGCACCCACCATGGTTGTCTGTCCGGCCCCCACCATGCCGCGCGGCGCGCGACGCCGAAACACATGGTTGGTCACGGCCCGTTGCCATGGTACAACGCTCGGGCTCCGATCACGTGACCAAAATCTTTGAGGAAGGTCCCAGGACCGAAACGCGTCGACATACCACTGTGTGAGTAGCCATCAATTTCTTTTATTAGACTACACTGGAGTACATTTTGGATGTATTGTGACTTTTTAACTTTTTAAATTTTTTATTTAATTTTTTTTAATTTTTTTTTAATTTGTTCTGCTTAACTTGGTTGGAAAACCCATCCTGGTATCAACCAATGAATGACTTGCGGGAAGTTTTTAAACATTGTTTTTTTGGTTTTGTGGACTTTGCATACATTCTATCAGTTTGATGGAATTCTGTTTGGAATCAATAAACTGTTTTATGGATTATATACAATAAGAAGAGTTTCCTGAGTCTAATTGTCTAACGATTAAGAAAGATATCAAGACAATAAAGAAACCCAGATGAGAATTGGTCCACACCGTCACTCGTGAGTTGGGGTACGCCAATTAGATGTGTTTGGTGGTTTAAAGATACCTTGATGGGAGTCACCCCATTTTCTCTTGTGTGAGTGAGGGGTACGTTTTGGCTTTATTCTTCCACCATTGTGAAGGGCAGATTCACAGTGCACCCAGCAAACATAATATCAGTATACCACATAATCACGGTGTAGGTTACCCACATTCCATGTTATTTCACATGATAGTGGGGTCATTTTGAAATACTACACATTGTGTGTTTGTTTTATCTTTACAAATCCTATGAGACCGTCGTTTTCCTGAGAAGTTACATCAAAAACCTACATTGAACAGTTAAAAGATACCTTGATAGGAGTCATCAAGTTCCGCGTCATGTGAGTTGGGGTACGACCCTTCGTCTCTTCTTCCCTACATTTCTGACTGCCTGCCCGAGAGAAGGCCTAGATACATGTAAACCCCGGTTTTACGATTGAGAAAGATACCTTTATGGATACATCTCACCCCCGTACAGTGTGAGTGGGGGTACGCAAACTATTCCCTTCAAGCTTAGTTTCAATTTACCGAGAGAAATAATCTGTATCGTTTCCATAGGTCTCCCTAGTTCCCTTTTCCCATGCGCCAAAGGAGACAACTGACTCACCCCTCCTTTTTTTGTATATGTTGTTGGATAAAGGTGATATCCTGTTTTGAGTCAGCGTTTTCCCAGGCAGCATTTCCCTTGCGCCACCTTTTGTATTTGTTACAGTAACACCATTCTTTCACACCACAGAATGTAGTCACATGACCGGACTTGAGGATGTTTACATTATAATTAAAAGGTACTTTTTAATACTTTCCACTACTCGTTTTTAGATACAAATTGACATATACACATGTGAGACCAATTGCAATATGAATTATGTGTTACTTTTACATTTTTGGACGGTTAGGTTTTTGTTGAATAAATTGTTTTTCAGGTGTCTATGATTACATCAAATTGCTCAGGGTTTATAAGGAGCCCCAGGACAGCACTTTAACATTCACTCCTGAGGAAGCTGGGTGTCAACACCAGCGAAACGCGTCGAGTTAGAGATTACAGGACACATCCTCAAAATTATCCTCAACACTGCTGGACTTTGTCATCATCACCCATACGGCACCAATTGGACAGCATTTCCCTGGACATTTCCATCTGTGGAGAAAATTGGAGGTTTCCCTGTCTGCTTGAAACGCTTGCATTGGTATGCTTAAAAGGGACTTTCTTTACTCCATTGCTTTCATCAACTCTCCAACAACAAGTTCATGGACATAATTCCAGTGGAAGTCCTAGCCGGGGTATGAATTAACATATGTTGAGGAAATATGTGGATGTGCCATTTCACATGACTATTTAAATTTCTAATCATGCTTTATAGGCATCTGTGATTTTATGAGATTACTTTTATTAAATTTATTGTATACTGTTTTCAACATAACCTACCGTCCTGAAATTATTTTTAACTAGAGTATTATTTTTAATTTTAAAACCTAGCGCTGGTGAATACTATCTATAGGACTTAGAGAATTGTTTGTGGTAGTGAGTCCCCAGTTCCAAATCCCATCTAGGTTCCACTTCACTAGGCAAGCGATACAGAGAATGTACAGAGACGTCAGAAAAAGTGTCCTCATTATCCTAAAAAATGCAGTTGTACCCACTGTCCACTTAACCATGGATAAGTAGAACAGGGCAGACTAAAGACTATATGACTGTGACAGCCCATTAGGTAGATGTATTTCCTCCTGCAGCAACAACAGCAGCGGCACCAGTAGCAGCATCTCGTAAATGCCAACTCGTTCCTAGGCAGGCTATGCTATGTATCACCGCTTTCCGTAAGAGGCACACCGCTGACAACATCTTACAGAAACTGCGGGACATCATCGCACAATGGCTTACCCCAATTAAACTCTCCTGGGAATTTTTGATATTGGACAACGCCACCAATATTGTGCGTACATTACATCTGGGCAATTTTTTAAAAAATGACAGGGCCATGCAGGAGATGCTGTCCGTGGCCCGAAAAATTTCGGGGCACTTTCGGCATTCAGCCACCGCGTGCCGAAGACTGGAGCGCCATCAAACACTCCTGAACCTGCCCTGCCATCACCTGAAGCAAGAGGTGGTAATGAGGTGGAATTCAACACTATATGCTTCAGAGGATGGAGGAGCAGCAAAGGCCATTAAAGCCTATACATCCACCTACAATATAGGCAAAGGAGGGGGAATGTACCTGACTCAAGCGCAGTTGAGAATGATTTCCGTCTTGTGCAAGGTTCTCCGACCGAACTTGCCACACGTGAAGTCAATTCTGATAGGTCATTCCCCTTATCAAGCTTTTGCAGAAGCAGCTGGAGAAATTGAAGGAGGAGCTAGGACGGAGCAATTACGCTAAGTATGTGGGACCTGTGGATGGAGCCCTTCATTTGCTTTGCCAGGATTCAAGGGTGGTCAATCTGTTGAAATCAGAGCACTACATTTGGCCACCGTGCTAGATCCTAGGTTTAAAGCCTACGTTGTAGCTCTCTTTCCGGCAGACACAAGTCTGCAGAGGTTCAAAGACCTGCTGGTGAGAAAATTAACAAACTCAAGGGGAACGTGACCTGTCAACAGCTCCTCCTTCACCTTTTCCTGCAACTGGGGCTGTGAGGAAAAGGATAAGATTTACTAGCCCACCAGCTGACGGTCATGCAGGGCAGTCAGGAGCGAGTGCTGACATCTGGTCCAGACTGAACGACCTGCCAACGATTACTGACATGTCTACTGTCACTGCATATGATTCTGTCACCATTAAAAGAATGGTGGAGGATTATATGAGTGACAGCATCCAAGTAGGCATGTCAGACAGTCTGTACATATACTGGCAGGAAAAAGAGGCAATTTGGATGCCCTTGCACAAACTGGCTTTATTTTACCTAAGTTGCCCTCCCTCCAGTGTGTACTCCGAAAGAGTGTTTAGTTCAGCCGGTAACCTTGTCAGCGATCAGCATAGGAGGTTACTTCCATAAAATGTGGAGAAGATGATGTTCATCAAAATGAATTATAAATTCCTCCGGGAAGACCTTTACCAGCAAGTGCCTCCATAAAGTACACAGGGACCTGTGATGGTGGATTCCAGAGGGGACGAATTAATACTCTGTGAGGAGGAGGATGTACACAGTGAAAGGGGTGAGGAATCGGAGGATGAGGATGAGGTCGATATCTTACCTCTGTAGAGCCAGTTTGTGCTAGGAGAGATTGATTGCTTGTTTATTGGTGGGGGCCCAAACAAACCAGTCATTTCAGCCACAGTCGTGTGGCAGACCTTGTCGCTGAAATGATTGGTTTGTTAAAGTATCCATGTCCTGTTTATTTATACAACAAAAAGGTGGGTGGGAGGGCCCAAGGACAATTCCATATTGCACCTATTTTTCTTCTTTGCATCATGTGCTGTTTGGGGACTAGTTTTTTAAAGTGCCATCCTGTCTGACACTGCCGTACATGTCTAGGGGTACTGCTGTATAAGTCCAGGGGTACCACCATATAAGTCCAATCCAGTGGTGCTGTCTTTTGCTGCTTCAGTCCAGTGGTGGTGTCTTGTGCTGCCATAAGTCCAGTGGTGGTTTCCTGTGCTGTATATTATTTACTCCAAATAAAAGGGTTATATACATTACTTATATTATTATCCAAATAATTTTTACAGGGTTTGCCCTGTGTGGTGTAGGGGTATGCTCGCCTATGCTGCATATTATTATAATAGCTCCAAATAAAGGGGTTATTATTATCCAAATTAATTTTACGGCTTTGCTGTGTGTGTGTGTGTGTGTGTGTGTGTGGTTTAGCGGTACGCTCTCCTGTGCCACCAATATTGTGCATGCATTACATCTGGACAAATTCCAGCATGTACCATGTTGTTTGTGCTGCACACTTGTGTCGCTTAGTTTAGTCATACAGCTACCTCATTGCACCTCTCTTCCTTCTTTGTATGATGTGCTGTTTGGGGCCTAGTTTTTTTAAGTGCCATCCTGTCTGCAATTGCAGTGTCACTCCTATATGAGCCAGGTGTTTGTGCCACACATTTGTGTCGCTTAGTTTAGTCATACAGCTACCTCATTTCACCTCTTTTTCTTCTTTGCATGATGTGCTGTTTGGGGCCTATTTTTTAAATCTGCCATCCTGTCTGACACTGCAGTGCCACTCCTAGCGGGGGGGGCAGGGCCAAGCACTGGGCTGTAAAAGCCCATTAAAAAAAGAGGGAAAAGCGGCACTTATACAAGTGCCTCGCTGACAGGGATGGGCTTTAAGGCAACATTAAAACATGCCCCTGTTAGCGAGACAGCTGTGATTGGACAGCGGATCCATGGTCCAATCACCCATATGCGGCGGGGGGAAGCGGCGGCAGGACCTGGCAGTTACTAATGTTGGAGCTGTCCCGGATAACTACAGCAGCGGTGGCCCCAGGAAGCCCAGAGCTGGAGTGCATACGCGGTGGTGGCCAGCACTCTCCCCTCTCGTTTCTCCTCCTCCGCCCTCCCAGCCAGCAACAGCAGCGGCAGCATGATCCCAGGTGAGAGAGGGGGGCTGCTGGATGGGAAACGACTGGGCTGCTCACCCCACTTGGGCTGCGGGGAGGTGCAATAGTGCATTGAGATATATATATATATATATATACACATATATATATATATATATATATATACACATATATATATATATATATATATGCCTCCCTAACCAAACACCTCACCGCACGTCACTGAATCTAATATACACCCACCAACCCATCCACCGTTCCCCCCCCCCCCCCCCCCACCCTGTCTTAAGTGCCCCGGGCACCCCTGCTGCTTAATCCGGCCCTGCATGGAAGATAAACTTAAATATGGACAAATAGAAAATAAACGTACAAATCAAATCCAAATAATTGCAAACATCCGTTTTAAGACAAGGAGTAGTCTGTGCCCAATGTTTGGGCATCCCGCCTTAAAAAATATGGAACTTTTGTTTTAAAGTTGGGCACTGACAAATATTAGGCTATTGGTCCAATGGTCTTTAGCAATTAAATAGACCAGTGGTTCAAAATACTAGTGTAGCTACTGTAATTTAGTTTTTAAAAATCCCATAAAAATTGGGTTTATAATCAAACACGCTTATCAAGGATAGTAACACTGTGCAGCTTGTTCTAATTGAGATATTTTATACATATATTAAATGGTCCTTAAACAGGTGTAATAATATTATGTTATTGTTCTGCTGAGATATAGCATATAGAGGCAAATGTATTTCTTCTTCAGGGTCCATTTTTTTCACATGGTTAATCCTAAACCTTGGGTATGATGCTGGTGGACATCAGTACTGGCACCGAACAGTAACTTTGTGAGCCTCCCAGGATGCACTGGGCTCCTCTCCCTTCATACCCTACTCCCATGCTCAGGCACTTCAGTTTTAGTAACAAGCCCAAAGCAGGGGCTGGAGAGAAGAGAGAGAAAGAAGGATGGTACACACAGGAAACACACTCTCACATAGAGGAGAAGCATACCTCCCAGCATGACCCTCTCCAGGAGGGACACAGTGCTCTGCTTCTGGACTTTTCTCTTAATTTATGGTTGCCAGCACCTGTGTTGAACAGGTTAATGGATAAGAAAGGTGTTTCACCACGGGTGATGAAATCATACATTAAGAGGGAAGTCCAGGAGCAGAGCATTGTGTCCCTGCTGGAGAGGGTCATGTTGGGAGGTATGGAGAAGGGAACTGGTGACCATAAAAGTAACCCACTGAAGCTATGTGCATCAGGATGGGCGCCCTGTGGATACTATGGTACAGTTAACAAGGTACGTTTTACCATAACTCTTCTTTTCTTCTTCTTCAGGGTCCATGGTCTCCACAGAGTTAATCCTTAACCTTGGGAAGTCCCCAAGCAGTTGATATAGTGACGTGAGGGAATGCTCCTAAGCTGAAAGGAGGACATTGCGACCAAAGGTTGCATAGAACTTAAGAAACGTGTGGGCGATGTGCTCGCATCTTTAGGGTAGCTCCATGTTTTGAGTCACATCAGCCGCGTGTGACGTCAAACGGGTGCTGCGGCCCGCCCTGCAAACGGTCCGGATACGCCTCCATTATCCAAACTGCTCCCCTCCAACACCACCACACCACACTCAAAACACCGCAGCAACGCCCCGTCACCGCCTCCCGCCAGGACATAGATTGTGATTGCATGTGATCAAAATATAAGTCCTCGCACATGTGCACAGCGGCATCCATGCATGAGCAGAAGTGTGGATATTGCCAAAATAGCGATTTCCGCACTTCTGCATGTGATACTGAATTGGGCCCAGAATGTTAAAGCCATGCTCTGTATTACAATAAGACTGGAGTTTGACGTTTTTCCTATCTTCTTTCCTGTATTATTCTGTAATGTTTCTTTATCTCTTGTGCTATGTATGATATACAAGCAGTAATTGTTTTCCTTTTGCTGAACCCTTGAGTAATCTATAGATTAATGTTACTGCTTGTGAGCTTATGAAAACATGTCATTTATCATCAACCTGAATATCTTATTGTATTCTTGGTAGATCCTGAAACATCACTGTGTCCGCTGTGACATGTAAGAGTAAACATAGGGAAAGTAAATGAGAAGAGTGGCTGTTTTGTGAATAAAAGATGGGTATAAAATATATTTTCCTTGGTTAACAAATACAATTGCAGTATTCCCTAGAATCAGGTGCAAGCTGTTCAGGCATGTCTGAGAGTTTGCTTTACATACAATACCGGTACGTATGTCTGATATTCTCGTACATGGTTTACAGTATTTACATAAATGAGTGAATCTGTGAGTTTTTAAGGGGTCATTCCGACCTGATCGCACACTGCCGGTTTTCGCAGCACAGCGATCAGGTCACTACTGCGTATGCGTATGCCCCGCAATGCGCAGGCGCGTCATACAGTCAGGTACATAGCGGATCGTTGCTGGGCGATGGATTTAACAAAGAATCCATTTGCACAGCCGATCGCAAAGGATTGACAGGAAGAAGGCGTTTATGGGTGTCAACTGACCGTTTTCAGGGAGTGGTTGGAAAAATGCAGGCGTGTCCAAACATTTGCAGGGCGGGTGTCTGACTTCAATTCCGGGACCGGACAGGCTGACAGTTCAGACCTACTCAGAAACTGCACAAACTATTTTTGTAGTGCTCGGCTGCACAGACATTCACACACTTGCAAAGCTAAAATACACTCCCCAGTGGGCGGCGACTATGCGTTTGCACGGCTGCAAAAAGTAGCTAGCGAGCGATCAACTCAGAATGACCCCTTTAGAACAGATGTGCAAATCCAGAAATCCGAATCCATCTAAATTTTGTGGATCCGAACCAAACTAAAACCAGGTCTAGATACCCTGAGAAGATCTGAACCGAGTCCGGGTTTGAATCTTCCTGCGGTTCGGAATTTGGATTTTAAATCCTAATTTCAGGTTTTAGATTGCAAAAATTACATGATTTTAGCTGTTTGTAATGATTCTTTATTGATTTTTATTGATTTTTATCAATGAATGTTGGCCCTCATTCCGAGTTGATCGGTCGCAAGGCGATTTTAGCAGAGTTACACACGCTAAGCCGCCGCCTACTGGGAGTGAATCTTAGCTTCTTAAAATTGCGAACGATGTATTCGCAATATTGCGATTACAAACTTCTTAGCAGTTTCAGAGTAGCTTCACACTTACTCGGCATCTGCGATCAGTTCAGTGCTTGTCGTTCCTGGTTTGACGTCACAAACACTCCCAGCGTTCGCCCAGACACTCCCCCGTTTCTCCAGCCACTCCCGTGTTTTTCCCAGAAACTGTAGCGTTTTTTCCCACACGCCCTTAAAACGGCCTGTTTCCGCCCAGTAACACCCATTTCCTGTCAATCACACTACGATCGCCGGAGCGAAGAAAAAGCCGTGAGTAAAAATACTATCTTCATTGTAAATTTACTTGGCGCAGTCGCAGTGCGAACATTACGCATGCGCACTAAGCGGAAAATCACTGCGATGCGAGGAAATTTACAGAGCGAACGACTCGGAATGAGGGCCGTTATTTTTTGTTTATCGATTTTAAACCGAACCAAAATCTGAATCTGAACCAAAACACTTGAGGATGGTTTGGCCAAAACCAACACCAAAAACAGGCTGATGTTCTAGTACCAAAACCAAAACCAAAACACAGGTATATGCAAATGTCTAAACATTTTTTTTAGGTCTAATCAGCTAAAATAAAATTCCCACGAAAACTGTTCAGTGGAACGATAGGCTCCACTTGTGAATCTGCAGATCTTTTCTAGGGGCCTAACTCAGACCAGCGATTTTTGCTGTCCTGCGATCAGATAGTCACCGCCTACAGGGGGAAGGTATTTGAGCTGTGCAACTGTGCGAACGCATGTATAGCAGAGCTGCACAAACTGATTTTGTGCAGTCTCGACTCTCTGCGCAGCTCAGGACTTACTCAGCCGCTGTGATCACTTTACCCTTTCCGGGACCAGAATTTACGTCAGACACCCTCCCTGAAATGTTTGGACACGCCTGCGTTTTTCCAGACACTCCCAGAAAAAGGTCAGTTGCCACCCACAAACGCCTTTTTCTTGTAAATCTGTTTGCGATTGCCCGTGCACTGATACCCGGTGCAGTCCTCCGACGCGCCTGCGCATTGTGGTGCATACGCATGCGCAGTTCGGACCTGATCGCAGGCTGTGAGAAAACGCAGCCTAGCAATCATGTCTGAATTACCCCCTAGGATTGGTCTAATAATACAGGACTCAGAACCTCCCCTACTTATTTCTAGCTACAGTCAGTGGTGAATTTCCTACGGGCGGAACATCAGGCTGATGAGGCCAGTTGTACTGGCGTTTCTATTAGAGATGAGCGCCTGAAATTTTTCGGGTTTTGTGTTTTGGTTTTGGGTTCGGTTCCGCGGCCGTGTTTTGGGTTCGAACGCGTTTTGGCAAAACCTCACCGAATTATTTTTGTCGGATTCGGGTGTGTTTTGGATTCGGGTGTTTTTTTCCAAAAACACTAAAAAACAGCTTAAATCATAGAATTTGGGGGTCATTTTGATCCCAAAGTATTATTAACCTCAAAAACCATAATTTACACTCATTTTCAGTCTATTCTGAATACCTCACACCTCACAATATTATTTTTAGTCCTAAAATTTGCACCGAGGTCGCTGTGTGAGTAAGATAAGCGACCCTAGTGGCCGACACAAACACCGGGCCCATCTAGGAGTGGCACTGCAGTGTCACGCAGGATGTCCCTTCCAAAAAACCCTCCCCAAACAGCACATGACGCAAAGAAAAAAAGAGGCGCAATGAGGTAGCTGTGTGAGTAAGATTAGCGACCCTAGTGGCCGACACAAACACCGGGCCCATCTAGGAGTGGCACTGCAGTGTCACGCAGGATGGCCCTTCCAAAAAACCCTCCCCAAACAGCACATGACGCAAAGAAAAAAAGAGGCGCAATGAGGTAGCTGTGTGAGTAAGATTAGCGACCCTAGTGGCCGACACAAACACCGGGCCCATCTAGGAGTGGCACTGCAGTGTCACGCAGGATGGCCCTTCCAAAAAACCCTCCCCAAACAGCACATGACGCAAAGAAAAAAAGAGGCGCAATGAGGTAGCTGACTGTGTGAGTAAGATTAGCGACCCTAGTGGCCGACACAAACACCGGGCCCATCTAGGAGTGGCACTGCAGTGTCACGCAGGATGTCCCTTCCAAAAAACCCTCCCCAAACAGCACATGACGCAAAGAAAAAAAGAGGCGCAATGAGGTAGCTGTGTGAGTAAGATTAGCGACCCTAGTGGCCGACACAAACACCGGGCCCATCTAGGAGTGGCACTGCAGTGTCACGCAGGATGTCCCTTCCAAAAAACCCTCCCCAATCAGCACATGATGCAAAGAAAAAGAAAAGAAAAAAGAGGTGCAAGATGGAATTGTCCTTGGGCCCTCCCACCCACCCTTATGTTGTATAAACAAAACAGGACATGCACACTTTAACCAACCCATCATTTCAGTGACAGGGTCTGCCACACGACTGTGACTGATATGACGGGTTGGTTTGGACCCCCCCCAAAAAAGAAGCAATTAATCTCTCCTTGCACAAACTGGCTCTACAGAGGCAAGATGTCCACCTCATCTTCACCCTCCGATATATCACCGTGTACATCCCCCTCCTCACAGATTATCAATTCGTCCCCACTGGAATCCACCATCTCAGCTCCCTGTGTACTTTGTGGAGGCAATTGCTGCTGGTCAATGTCTCCGCGGAGGAATTGATTATAATTCATTTTAATGAACATCATCTTCTCCACATTTTCTGGATGTAACCTCGTACGCCGATTGCTGACAAGGTGAGCGGCGGCACTAAACACTCTTTCGGAGTACACACTTGTGGGAGGGCAACTTAGGTAGAATAAAGCCAGTTTGTGCAAGGGCCTCCAAATTGCCTCTTTTTCCTGCCAGTATAAGTACGGACTGTGTGACGTGCCTACTTGGATGCGGTCACTCATATAATCCTCCACCATTCTATCAATGTTGAGAGAATCATATGCAGTGACAGTAGACGACATGTCCGTAATCGTTGTCAGGTCCTTCAGTCCGGACCAGATGTCAGCATCAGCAGTCGCTCCAGACTGCCCTGCATCACCGCCAGCGGGTGGGCTCGGAATTCTGAGCCTTTTCCTCGCACCCCCAGTTGCGGGAGAATGTGAAGGAGGAGATGTTGACAGGTCGCGTTCCGCTTGACTTGACAATTTTGTCACCAGCAGGTCTTTCAACCCCAGCAGACCTGTGTCTGCCGGAAAGAGAGATCCAAGGTAGGCTTTAAATCTAGGATCGAGCACGGTGGCCAAAATGTAGTGCTCTGATTTCAACAGATTGACCACCCGTGAATCCTTGTTAAGCGAATTAAGGGCTGCATCCACAAGTCCCACATGCCTAGCGGAATCGCTCCGTGTTAGCTCCTTCTTCAATGCCTCCAGCTTCTTCTGCAAAAGCCTGATGAGGGGAATGACCTGACTCAGGCTGGCAGTGTCTGAACTGACTTCACGTGTGGCAAGTTCAAAGGGCATCAGAACCTTGCACAACGTTGAAATCATTCTCCACTGCACTTGAGACAGGTGCATTCCATCTCCTATATCGTGCTCAATTGTATAGGCTTGAATGGCCTTTTGCTGCTCCTCCAACCTCTGAAGCATATAGAGGGTTGAATTCCACCTCGTTACCACTTCTTGCTTCAGATGATGGCAGGGCAGGTTCAGTAGTTTTTGGTGGTGCTCCAGTCTTCTGTACGTGGTGCCTGTACGCCGAAAGTGTCCCGCAATTTTTCTGGCCACCGACAGCATCTCTTGCACGCCCCTGTCGTTTTTTAAAAAATTCTGCACCACCAAATTCAAGGTATGTGCAAAACATGGGACGTGCTGGAATTTGCCCATATTTAATGCACACACAATATTGCTGGCGTTGTCCGATGCCACAAATCCACAGGAGAGTCCAATTGGGGTAAGCCATTCCGCGATGATCTTCCTCAGTTGCCGTAAGAGGTTTTCAGCTGTGTGCGTATTCTGGAAAGCGGTGATACAAAGCGTAGCCTGCCTAGGAAAGAGTTGGCGTTTGCGAGATGCTGCTACTGGTGCCGCCGCTGCTGTTCTTGCGGCGGGAGTCCATACATCTACCCAGTGGGCTGTCACAGTCATATAGTCCTGACCCTGCCCTGCTCCACTTGTCCACATGTCCGTGGTTAAGTGGACATTGGGTACAGCTGCATTTTTTAGGACACTGGTGACTCTTTTTCTGAGGTCTGTGTACATTTTCGGTATCGCCTGCCTAGAGAAATGGAACCTAGATGGTATTTGGTACCGGGGACACAGTACCTCCAACAAGTCTCTAGTTGGCTCTGCAGTAATGATGGATACCGGAACCACGTTTCTCACCACCCAGGATGCCAAGGCCTCAGTTATCCGCTTTGCAGTAGGATGACTGCTGTGATATTTCATCTTCCTCGCAAAGGACTGTTGAACAGTCAATTGCTTACTGGAAGTAGTACAAGTGGGCTTACGACTTCCCCTCTGGGATGACCATCGACTCCCAGCGGCAACAACAGCAGCGCCAGCAGCAGTAGGCGTTACACGCAAGGATGCATCGGAGGAATCCCAGGCAGGAGAGGACTCGTCAGACTTGCCAGTGACATGGCCTGCAGGACTATTGGCATTCCTGGGGAAGGAGGAAATTGACACTGAGGGAGTTGGTGGGGTGGTTTGCGTGAGCTTGGTTACAAGAGGAAGGGATTTACTGGTCAGTGGACTGCTTCCGCTGTCACCCAAAGTTTTTGAACTTGTCACTGACTTATTATGAATGCGCTGCAGGTGACGTATAAGGGAGGATGTTCCGAGGTGGTTAACGTCCTTACCCCTACTTATTACAGCTTGACAAAGGGAACACACGGCTTGACACCTGTTGTCCGCATTTCTGGTGAAATACCTCCACACCGAAGAGCTGATTTTTTTGGTATTTTCACCTGGCATGTCAACGGCCATATTCCTCCCACGGACAACAGGTGTCTCCCCGGGTGCCTGACTTAAACAAACCACCTCACCATCAGAATCCTTCTGGTCAATTTCCTCCCCAGCGCCAGCAACACCCATATCCTCCTCATCCTGGTGTACTTCAACACTGACATCTTCAATCTGACTATCAGGAACTGGACTGCGGGTGCTCCTTCCAGCACTTGCAGGGGGCATGCAAATAGTGGAAGGCGCATGCTCTTCACGTCCAGTGTTGGGAAGGTCAGGCATCGCAACCGACACAATTGGACTCTCCTTGTGGATTTGGGATTTCAAAGAACGCACAGTTCTTTGCGGTGCTTTTGCCAGCTTGAGTCTTTTCAGTTTTCTAGCGAGAGGCTGAGTGCTTCCATCCTCATGTGAAGCTGAACCACTAGCCATGAACATAGGCCAGGGCCTCAGCCGTTCCTTGCCACTCCGTGTGGTAAATGGCATATTGGCAAGTTTACGCTTCTCCTCCGACAATTTTATTTTAGGTTTTGGAGTCCTTTTTTTTCTGATATTTGGTGTTTTGGATTTGACATGCTCTGTACTATGACATTGGGCATCGGCCTTGGCAGACGACGTTGCTGGCATTTCATCGTCTCGGCCATGACTAGTGGCAGCAGCTTCAGCACGAGGTGGAAGTGGATCTTGATCTTTACCTAATTTTGGAACCTCAACTTTTTTGTTCTCCATATTTTATAGGCAGAACTAAAAGGCACCTCAGGTAAACAATGGAGATGGATGGATTGGATACTAGTATACAATTATGGACGGACTGCCACGGTTAGGTGGTATAAAAAAACCACGGTTAGGTGGTATATATTGTAATACAATTATGGATGGACGGACTGCCTGCCGAGTTCCGACACAGAGGTAGCCACAGCCGTGAACTACCGCACTGTACACTGGTTGATAAAGAGATAGTAGTATACTCGTAACAACTAGTATGACTGACTATGACGGTATAAAGAATGAAAAAAAAACCACGGTTAGGTGGTATATATTATAATACAATTATGGATGGACGGACTGCCTGCCGACTGCCGACACAGAGGTAGCCACAGCCGTGAACTACCGCACTGTACACTGGTTGATAAAGAGATAGTAGTATACTCGTAACAACTAGTATGACACTATGACGGTATAAAGAATGAAAAAAAAACCACGGTTAGGTGGTATATATTATAATAATACAATTATGGATGGACGGACTGCCTGCCGAGTTCCGACACAGAGGTAGCCACAGCCGTGAACTACCGCACTGTACACTGGTTGATAAAGAGATAGTAGTATACTCGTAACAACTAGTATGACTGACTATGACGGTATAAAGAATGAAAAAAAAACCACGGTTAGGTGGTATATATTGTAATACAATTATGGATGGACGGACTGCCTGCCGAGTTCCGACACAGAGGTAGCCACAGCCGTGAACTACCGCACTGTACACTGGTTGATAAAGAGATAGTAGTATACTCGTAACAACTAGTATGACTGACTATGACGGTATAAAGAATGAAAAAAAAAACACGGTTAGGTGGTATATATTATAATACAATTATGGATGGACGGACTGCCTGCCGACTGCCGACACAGAGGTAGCCACAGCCGTGAACTACCGCACTGTACACTGGTTGATAAAGAGATAGTAGTATACTCGTAACAACTAGTATGACACTATGACGGTATAAAGAATGAAAAAAAAACCACGGTTAGGTGGTATATATTATAATAATACAATTATGGATGGACGGACTGCCTGCCGACTGCCGACACAGAGGTAGCCACAGCCGTGAACTACCGCACTGTACACTGGTTGATAAAGAGATAGTAGTATACTCGTAACAACTAGTATGACTATGACGACGGTATAAAGAAAGAAAAAAAAATACCACGGTTAGGTGGTATATAATTATACAATTATGGATGGACGGACTGCCTGCCGAGTGCCGACTGCCGACACAGAGGTAGCCACAGCCGTGAACTACCGCACTGTACTGTGTCTGCTGCTAATATAGACTGGTTGATAAAGAGATAGTATACAACAATATACTACTATACTGGTGGTCAGGCACTGGTCACCACTAGTCACACTGGCAGTGGCACTCCTGCAGCAAAAGTGTGCACTGTTTAATTTTAAATTAATATAATATTATGTACTCCTGGCTCCTGCTATAACAACCTGCAGTGCTCCCCAGTCTCCCCCACAATTATTATAAGCTTTTATACATTGATGTGCAGCACACTGGGCTGAGCTGAGTGCACACAGACTGAGTCACACTGTGTGACTGCTGTGTATCGTTTTTTTCAGGCAGAGAACGGATATAGCAGAGAACGGATATATTAAATAAAAGTTAACTTAACAACAACTGCACTGGTCACTGTGGTAAACTCTGTCTGCACAATCTCTCTCTCTCTCTCTCTCTTCTAATCTATTCTAATGGAGAGGACGCCAGCCACGTCCTCTCCCTATCAATCTCAATGCACGTGTGAAAATGGCGGCGACGCGCGGCTCCTTATATAGAATCCGAGTCTCGCGAGAATCCGACAGCGTCATGATGACGTTCGGGCGCGCTCGGGTTAACCGAGCAAGGCGGGAAGATCCGAGTCGCTCGGACCCGTGAAAAAAAAAGTGAAGTTCGTGCGGGTTCGGATTCAAAGAAACCGAACCCGCTCATCTCTAGTTTCTATAATGGGTGCAGTGTGTGCGGTGCACACGGGCCCCTGAGTCCAGAGGGGGCCCCCACCGCACACACTGCACCCATTTGTAAAATACTTACCCCTCCGAAGTCCAGCGCCGGCATCCGTAGCGCCGCTAGAACACAGTGAAAATGGCCCAGCGGCCATTTTCACGGCGTTCTGCGCATGCGCAGTAGAGAGATCTCAGGGAAAATGGCCGCCGCGTCATTCTCCAGGAGATCTGCGCATGCGCAGTAGAGTCTGAGCCCTCTAGTGCTCAGACTCTACAGCGCTCCTGGCAGAGAGGAGGGGGCCCGGGGGAGGCTGAACACGGGCCTCCTCCTCTCTTAAAACGCCCCTGGCCAGTTGATCCTTTTTTTTTGGTCAGTACAATTTTTTCTTTAATATTTTATTTTGCAACCGATGGGAGTGTGACAGTGGTCAAATTGTGGTCCAGGAGGTGGTAGTGGGGTAAGGTTGGAGCTGCTTTGGCAGTCTCGAGGCATTCAGACAGGCCCTGAAATGAAGGGCGCAGTAACTTGAAGGTGTGTGTGCAGGGTCCTGTGCCTAGTAGCGGACTGACCCCTAAATCCGCCCATGGCTACAGTGTGTACATTATAGGTTTTTCAATAATTGCATATATCAGTTTAAAAACAGCTACTGAATAGTGATTTTAGTTTTCAATTATTTTTCCTTCTGCAATTGCGATTTGCACCAAATTTCACATCTCACTGCTTCCCTTCAAATTCCTAGCGCACGTTGGTGCATTCCAATTCATCTCACCCTGCGTCGAAAATATATTTTCTGCAATGTAAATCAAGGTAACCCCCTTTAATAAATTAAGTTGAGCACTCAGCAAAGGTCTTCTGCCAATCTAGCTGATGTATTACAGGACAAGTGTGCTGTGATTCCCCGTTTTCTGGCCCCATCTTGTAGATATTGCTGTGTAGACTCTTTTTTTAAAAGCTTCTGCATCTTTACAGTGAGAATAGAATTGTTTTTAGCGTTTTATTTCCCAAAAGAGTTTTTGGGGTGATAGTTTGCTGCAATTCAGTATTATGTTCATTACCACTGACACTGTCTGACCTCACAGACACATTTATTCCCATACATGTTTGCTTTTCATGCTGTATGAATCACTGAGTTTATGCTAGCGTTCCTGGTTAGTGTGCAGGCCTGGGCTTCCATACCATATGCCCGTTTTCTGCTTGCAGCCTTGATCCAGCAAGGCAGCAGTTAAATAAACATTTTCTTTATATTTTCAGCATGCGTGTCACTTTGCATACATAGCAGCATCCTGCGTGCCCACGGCTGCTCATTCATCACACCTAAAACATTATCTTCTATCTGTGCTTCTTGCTCATCCATGAATACATTACTACACTTTCACTTCAAATGAGCATCATTAAAGTCTTCCTATTATATTGAATGTCTTCCTATTGAATTTGTTGTGTCCATCTGAAATTTAGAAATCATTTAATTTATTAATTTAAATAATGAATTAATTTAGAGAACCTAACACTTTGTTATTATTTGTCATTGGAACATTATATATAATATCAACCATGCGGTTTTTTTTTTTTTTAGGAGCTGATGGCTTTTCTAATTAGCCAGCTCTATATGGTAATAAGCCGCTCTCCTGCTCTCTCAGACTGTATTGAGCTTGTGTTACTCATCGTAACAAAGAAATCCTTTAATGAAATGAGGTGCTGGAGAATGCTCGAGCAATATTCATGTGCCTATTACATTGTCTCATTCAATTGGCATCACACCTATGCAGTTAGGGGCATCCAGTCCAAGAAAGGGATGGCCACCGACTGGTCCACTGAGGGTAACATTGGCTTTTTACTTTGATGTCTGTAAACAGTGGACGGTAAACCACTGGTGGTGGCTAAGTGATGCAATGGGAAGGCTATGCGCCATGCACTGGGGGGGGGGAAGCAGGGGACCTCCACCATTGATGGCAAAACTATCAACCACTGGTGGTAAACCATCAACAAAGCAATCTCTTGTCCAAGATGGATTTCAGACAACTATCAAATCAGTAACTTAGGCAACGTTTGCTTTTTCATGTCACCAGTCAGTGTATTTCCAGTCCCCGTCCATTGACCATCACTGTAAAGCAACGTGTGGCCTGAATTGTGCCAGCAGTCCATCTTCCATCATTTCCTTTAGTACCTACATGCAGGGGCATGAAAGGGGGGGAGCGGGTGCTACTTACCAGGCCCGCATTGCTGGAGGCCCCTGAGTCCACCGTCTCACCCACCCGTCTCACCTGTCATCTGTCAAAGTCAGAAAAATATCTCTATGCACACTACCATATTTGCACCTCACACAGGTCCGTGCTGCGCATGCGTACGCTCTCCCGTACGTGCGCATACTCACAGTCGCGGGCACCCGCAGGCGCACGGTATGCGTATTTACGGTAGAGTTTATGTGATCGTAGCGTGCGACTCAATCGTTGCATATTTTCATTATATAATGTATTTTGTAGATCATGGTCCCTTTGATAGATTCTGAAAGTTTGGTTAATGTAGAATGTTCATGAACAGAGAAATCCCTCTTTGTTTGATACGAAGGGACAGACAGGAGTAATACAGTGGTGTTTAGTACCCATCGGAAGAGTATTTAATTAGCAATATTCCGGTGTTGGTTTGAAGCAGATTAATCGCTCGTGCGAATAGTTATGGACATAAGAAGTTTATGAACATTTACAGTATTTGCACTTACTTATCCATGCGGCGGGAAACCCAGTTTCCCTCCCACCTGAGCTGTTGGAAATAGTCACGGCCCACCTGTATAAATCAACCTATGACCTTTTGTTATAATGCGAGGAGGAATTCCTGTGTCCAATGAACAATGAGATTGTAGGGACCATTGAATTGTATTGTGTGTGGGGCATAAATAGACAAGCCGATCACATCCAG
The DNA here is from genome assembly GCF_028390025.1 of Pseudophryne corroboree. NCBI lineage: Eukaryota > Metazoa > Chordata > Amphibia > Anura > Myobatrachidae > Pseudophryne > Pseudophryne corroboree. Next base: position 123,520,853 of record NC_086444.1, on the reverse strand, counting down.
CTCTCACTCTTCAACGGTTATCATTGCTGAAAATCGGGAGCTGGATGTCCAGAGGCGCATGCGATTGTTTCCTTTGTGCGTAAGTTTTCTCCGCAGCCATATTGTTCTTACTGTTATTGTGGGCCAATTTCTCTCTCTCTCTTCTCCTCTTTCTCTCTTATTTTCCCTTAAAACGTAATTGTATTGTATTGTATTTCCTGTGTAGTTATCTGGTTAGGTAGTCTATGTTATATTGTAGTGTATGACTTGTATTGTGTTAATTCTTTTGCAAGTATATCATTCATAATATATATATATTAGGCGTTGGACCCTAAGCCCAGGTATCTGTGTATTTCTTATAGTGCTAAGTATTCTCAGAGCGTCGGTGACGCTCGAACAGCATTTGAGTTAATAAGGTTACACTAGGTTGCATCTACACCCTATTTCTACACTAAGGTTTTACTGCATAATATACTGTTTATGGTTTAGATACAAAGGTTTAACATTGTTAGCGATCAGCGCCGCTGGTGATCTCCTCGTGGTCCCGAGCGTCCGCTACGCTATAGCGAATCATTACGTTAGTCGGCAGCCAATAACGTGCCTGCCTGTGATCTCTTGGCCGTGAGCGAACGTGACGCTTGAGCGTCTCGACTACGGCTAAGCGATTGTTACGCAACGAGCGTACCCTTACGGTACTTCATACGTAAATAGCGTACAGTGTTCTTAGACCTCACAAAGGGTATTTATATAAGATAAATATCTAGCTTTATCAATTGGCGGCTCGCCCGTCCTTCACATATCTGCACTAGGTAATTTCAGCAGACATTATCCAGCAGCAAAGGGCGGGAGATCATATTCCTCGTAGTGCTGTTTGGATAAGCGTCTGCTTCGCTTAGTAAAGGGTGCTGAAGGAATCCGGGACCGGAGGTAAGAACAAAACGATAGTCTTTTTTTTAAACTGTTTATTTCTGTCTTGCGTACACACGCACGCATATCTGCATTTCTTTTCATTCGTGTATTTTCATATATCACTCTCCTGTTTGCCATTGTATAATTGATAAACGTACTAAGAGAGATTTGCCGCTATTTCATAGTTAAAGAGTAAAGGTAATACAGTTAAGGTATAGAAATACACGCAACTCTACCTAAAGGTATAAAGAGAGATTGGTGTGGTGCTTGGTAGATGATCAAGGATCATCTACATTGATAAAACGTGTTAGTTGTGTTACGGTGGACAAAGACTGGTGTACACGTGTCTCTAACAAAGGGAGAGACTCGCGTACGCAAAGGCCGACGCACGCAGCGTAAATTACGCAACGGAGCGTCTGGGTACGCCCACGTAACTCAAACAACACGCGATAAATAACGCAACAGGCGATAAATAGCGAAAATTAATTTTAAATTCGAAATTTAAATTAACAGATCCTTCTCCTAATTTGTAACACATCTGGTCTAAAGAGAAATTTCTGCGCAGAAATAGAAATAGAAACAAAAGTGTACATGTGGTGAGTGAGTGTTCTTACATACAATTTTGAGGTTGAACCAAAAGAAATCATCGAGTTCTCGTGAGGTACATACGTGTAAGTGACATGCACGGTGGCTAGGGAGGCATCCTTGGTTAAACATAAAATTTGAGCATTAGAGTATAGCAGACCAGGAGGTCATACTGTAACAGACCAGGAGGTCATAGCAGACCAGCAGGTTCAGGTACAGCAGACAAGGAAGTCCGCTATACAGTCCACAGGCACAACACCTAAAAGGGTTGGTGCAACACCCATATAGGCCATACAAGCTCTTGCTGAAGGAATTCGCAGCCGCAATTTTCGATTCCGCTGGTCGCTCCGTACATAAGATTAGTTGCTTATGTGCTGAACGATTGTACCGCATGTAATTGTGTTCATTAGTAAACCTGACCGGTACTATTTGTGTACGAAGGTCATAAACGCTATTTGTACATTCTGACGTGATTTGTGTAATTTTTTATTTTTACAAAGGGAAGTTCGCTGGTCACTCAGGAATTATCCAACAACCTCACCTTTACTGGAAAGAGTAAGTGTTCTGCGGATATCCCTCGCATGTTCCAGTAAACAAAGGTTAAATAGGTGCCCTGGGTCGAGTACGCCAGCACCATATCGGTGTGATCAGGTCGTATTGGTCGGCGTGGGCAGAGTGAGTAAGGTGCTCGGTAAACCTTACCGTCAACCTATCGTGAATATCTTGGTTTTTTGTAAGGGTCCGTAACACCTGCAAATTATGGGGGCCAGTTGTTCAGGAAGGGGGCGATCAACCTCGGTTCGGGTTGATTCCATAAACCGACCAGTCGGGTCGGCAAGGTACGTAATGTGTGAAAAGTACGGAAGTCACACAGAAGCTTTATGTGATGAATGGGAGAGAATGACAGTACATGACGGGGAGAAATTCCCAAGAGTAGGTAGCTTCAGCACAGAAGTGTTAACGAATTTAAGGAGAAGGATATGTCTCATTAAATCAGCAAAGAGACGAATCAAGCATTATGATTATTTGCAGTTGTGGCAACAGGAGGGTGACATACAGAGAGGATTGGCTCAGGCGGCGGGATCTGGCTCGATCAGGAAACTGATAGCCACGGCCCCACCGCCACCATACATATCAGGAGAGAAATTGGTTGCGGAGAATGATGCACTAAGGTGTAACAAACAAACACTTAGCAACTGTGTAAATGTTAAAGATAATGTTAACCAATTAACCAATGCAAGTATTAACCCGTGCAAGTTGTACCCTGTTTTGAACTTTCCTCAGGAGTGTGATCAAGAGGACGAATCGGCAACAATTTCAGCGCTCTCTCTAGCAGCCACCATAGCAGAGACCACAGTAGGCACAGCTCCACCCCCGAGATTAGTAACAAAGGCCCCTAGCGGAGGGATAGGTGAGGTCGTATCAACGGGTAAGTACGGCACCATACACTATGCTGAAACTATTTCACCACAGCCTGTAGAATCTACACAGAATGAGGTTGTTAGAGTTAATCCTGTTAAGGTAATAGTAGTTCCAAATGGGAAAACAGACACTTCAGGAGTCACTCCTGTTATGAACATTGCCATGTATAGCCCATTTTCCCGAATGGAATTAAGGACCATAGTGTCTGAATTCCCTGACCCTAGAAAAGACTTAGTTGCCAGCCAAAAATACATCAGAGACCTAGGTAACACGGTAGAGCCCAACAACAAAGACTGGCAGATATTGCTGAGAGCATGTTTACCCTCCAATGTTGACGCAACTCAATTTTTAGCTGACTGTGGATTAGATCAGGATGTACCTCTTACAGATGTGTACAACAAAGACAACGTAAAAAGAATAAGTTTACAGTTAAAAGAGTATTTCCCAGCGGTAGTTAAGTGGAACAAGATTTTCTCCATTAGACAGAAAGAGTCAGAAACTGCTGCAGAATATTTTCACAGAGCATTATTAGAGATGGCAAAATACACAGGCATAGAGGACATTAAAACAAACATAAACCATCGAGAAGTAGCAGTATCGGTACTGATGGATGGTTTAAAAGAGTCATTAAAGACTAGGGTACAGACCACACAACCATGTTGGCGAGGTCTGTCTGTGGCTACTTTGAGAGAGGCTGCTATTGATCACGACCGGAATATCACCAGACACAGGGAACAACAAGGTGATAAGTTAATGGCAGTAAGTATACAGGCCTTGACCACAAAACAGCCTGTGTTAATATCACCAAACCCTGTGGGTAAGTCAAATGTGGTAACATGTTATTCTTGTCACAAACAGGGACACTTTGCACGAGACTGTAGATCGAGAAATATACAAAAATCTTACCAACCCCCTAGACAACGACACGACATTGGGATCAGGGTCCGCAGAAACGGAGTTATGAGCCACATGCAGGGGAAACAAAAAGATATCCCCCGAACAGAGACTGGCAAGCCTCTGGTAGCTCCCAATTAACTCCATCACAAGTAGTTGCTGCCAGCGGGATTCAGGGAGGTCACCATACCCAATAGGGGTGTGGCCATACCTGTAATCTGCAGCCAATAAAATTGATTGCAAGCCTTGGAAGTGAACCAGAAATTGCAATCAATGTAGCTGGTAAATCATTAAACTTTCTTGTAGATACAGGGGCGGCCAAATCAGTGATAAATTCGACAGTGGGCATGAGAACCACTGGTAAGACAATTCCAGCCATAGGGGTAACGGGAGTAGTCCAGCATTACCCTGTTAGCAAACCAGCCGAGATTACAATAGGGCCTTTACATACCAAGCATTCCTTTTTGCTGGCTGCATCGGCACCGACTAATCTCCTGGGTAGAGACTTACTGTGTAAAATGGGGTGCGTCATTTATTGTACTCCTGAAGGTGTATTCTTGGACATACCTGAGAATCACGCTCAGGAAGTACGAGACATGTTAGACTCCCCATCAAAATTAATGTCACATACCATTATGACAAATAGGACTCCCTCCCAAGTAGAAGAAATGACATCTCAGATACCAGAGTCACTTTGGACTAAAGATGGACAGGACACTGGATTAATGGCAAACGTAGCTCCGGTAGTTGTACAAGTAAAAGATGGTAGGATAGCTCCAAAAATCCCACAGTACCCTCTGAAGCCAGAGGTGGAGTTAGGAGTTTACCCAGTAATAGAGCGCTTGCTACAACAGGGCATTCTGGTAAGAACGTCCAGCACTGCCAATAGTCCCATCTTCCCTGTTAAAAAGTGTGGGGGGAGGGGTTACCGGCTAGTGCAGGATCTAAGGGGGATTAACAAAATAGTTGAGAGTCAGTTCCCCGTAGTGCCAAATCCAGCTGTCATCCTAATGCAAATCCCTCCCACTGCGAAATTTTTCACTGTTATTGACCTCTGCTCCGCTTTCTTTTCGGTACCTCTGCACCCTGACAGCCAATATTTGTTTGCATTTACATACAGAGGAGTCCAATACACATGGACTCGATTACCACAAGGATTCATAGATAGTCCAAGTATATTTTCCCAGGCTTTGCATGATTGTTTACAGTCTTTCCAACCAGAGAGTGGATCAGTATTAATACAGTACGTGGATGATCTACTACTGTGTTCTGATTCATTGGAAGCATCCCTGAAGGATACGAAACAGCTCCTGTTTCATCTTTCAGACACAGGACACAAGGTGTCCAAAGACAAGTTGCAATTATGCCAAACTAAGGTAAAATATTTGGGACACTGTCTAACACAAGGATTGAGACACCTGACCGCTGATAGAATTCAAGCAATTAGAGACATGACTCTGCCACAAACCCAGCAACAGATCATAACATTTTTAGGAATGTGTGGGTATTGCCGTAACTGGATCCCAGGGTTTTCCATTCTAGCGTTACCCTTGCAGGAGATGGTCTCCTCAAACAAACCTGATCGGATTTCGCATACAGACGAGTCTGAGACAGCATTTGAGAGACTTAAACAGTGCCTAACGCAGGCACCAGCATTAGGTATGCCAGACTATGGGAAACCCTTTGAACTATACGGAACAGAAAGTGCTGGTTGCGCGGCAGGCGTACTAACCCAAAAGCACGGTGATGCCAGCAGGCCAGTAGCATATTACAGCGCTCAGCTAGACACGGTAGCGCGATCCCTCCCCACATGCTTGCGAAGCGTTGCTGCGATAGCATTGCTAGTAACGAAAAGCGAAGATGTAGTGCTAGGTCACAACCTCACAATTCATACACCACATGCAGTGTCAGCCTTGCTGAATTCTGCCCAAACCAGACACGTCTCATCAGCGCGGTTTACAAGATGGGAATTGGCACTAATGGCCCCCGTAAACATCACCATAAGGAGATGCAGTGCATTAAATCCTGCAACATATCTCCCAGGTGTGCCTGGACAGGCACAAAGGGTGGAGGATGAGAGTGGTGGGGAAGGAGGATTTAATACAAAGGAAGACACACATGATTGTATGGAATATTTGACCCAAAATTTTACCGCAAGGCCTGACATCAGTGACAACCCACTGGAAGATGTAGAACTTACGTTCTACACGGACGGTAGTTGTCATAGACAGTCAGACTCGGGAGACTTGTGTACTGGATACGCAGTCGTAGATGACCAAGGCACCATAGAAGCGGAACCGCTAGGCCCACCTCACTCAGCCCAGGTTGCTGAACTGGTCGCCCTAACCAGAGCATGTGAATTGGCTAAGGGCAAATCAGCCAATATCTACACCGACTCTAGATACGCATTCGGGGTAGTCCATGATTTCGGAGCCCTATGGCGCCTCAGAAATTTCATGACGGCAGCTGGTACACCGGTAGCGCATGCAGCTCACATAAAAAGGCTTCTAACAGCGATACAGGAACCCGACAGAGTGGCTGTTATCAAATGTAAAGCACACACATATAGCCAAGACCCAGTATCACTTGGTAACAGCCGAGCAGACGAAGCTGCTAAATTAGCAGCTGCTACCCCCAGACAGACAGACACCACACAACTGATGGTATTTAATACCATCAACACACAGAAGTTGTGTGAGATGCAAAATTTGTGTTCCACACAGGAAAAGGCAGTCTGGAAGGCAAAAGGATATGGCCAGGAGTCCTCAGGACTCTGGACGGATGGACACGGTAAACCAGTGGCCCCCAGAGCATACCTTCCATGTTTATCTGAGGCAGCTCACGGGCTGACTCATCTGGGCAAGGAAGGGATGTGCAAGTTGGTAAGAGCATATTGGTGTGCCCCAGGATTTTCATCCCATGCGAGTAAAAGAGCAATGTCATGCCTTACCTGTTTTGAGAAAGAACATCGGAAAGGCAATACCTACAGAACCATCTCATATCCCACCTGCCGGCGGCCCTTTCCAGGTAATACAGATTGACTTTATTCAATTACCCCCTTGTCGAAATTTGAAATATGTACTTGTTTGTATAGATGTTTTCTCAAATTGGGTCGAAGCATTTCCGGCGGCCACAAATACCGCTATGTTTACTGCTAAGAAAATTGTGCAGGAATTTGTATGTAGATATGGTATCCCTAGAATTATCGAAAGTGATAGGGGTACCCATTTTACAGGTGATGTCTTTCAAGGAATGTGTAAATTGATGGGAATTGATAGCAAGCTGCACACTCCATACCGTCCACAGGCGAGTGCGAAAGTGGAAAGAGGGAACAGCACTATTAAAAATAAACTGAGTAAAGTGATGGCAGAGACAGGATTGACATGGCCAGAAGCTTTACCCATTGTACTGTACAGCATCAGAACCACTCCCAGGTCCCCTCTTAATCTGTCTCCCTTTGAAATCTTGTTTGGTCGACAACCGCATGTTATGATTAACCCTCAGGATGATTTGAAGTGTAACAATGAAGTGACTGTAAAATACTTGATTAACATGAGTAAACAGTTAAGGAATCAAAATGATAATCTGAAGTTAGTGATTCCTGATTTACCAGATAGTAATTGTCATGACATTGAACCTGGGGATTATGTAATGATACGGAATTTTCTACGCTCAGGTTGCCTTATTGACAGATGGGAAGGACCATACCAGGTCTTATTGACTAGCACTACAGCATTGAAGGTTGCTGAGAGAGAGACTTGGGTTCATTCGTCCCACTGTAAGAAGGTTGCTGATCCAGAGAGGTCCCGTGATAAGGAACAGACGGTAGAGGTTGTATCACTGGAGTGTCTGTTCCAGGAGGATTGAGGCGGCACCTGAGCATTGAAAATCACAAGACCAAAAGCAGTTGTCGATCCCCTGTTCCCTTTTATTGTTTTTTCTCCAACTTCCCATCCCCTCTCCCTCAAATTATTTTTTTCCCCCTTCTCATTCTTCTCCGTTTCCTCCTACAAGATGGACTTGCCCCAAGAGACTGTGATCCGGATTTTCCTGTTGACCATGGTGTTGACCAGAGCAGTCTGTTCCGGCGAGAGTACCATGGAGGTCGAGAGAGGTTCTGGAATGGGTTCTGATGACAGAGATGGAGGCGTAGTTTTCCAAGAACAACATAATCAACAAGCAAAGGCGAGTATCAGAAAACGATCCGATAGCATTGACCATAGAAGGAATTGTGAAGGATTGTTAGCTGAAGAAAACTGTATCTGTCGGCTCTGTAACAATGTCATTGAGGATGGGTGCATAAAGAAATGCCAATCCAGTTTTAATATCCATATGGACCGGCATCCATTGAGTGACTATCACTCCTTAGTGGGTAGTGTGTTAAATAAAACAGATTGTTGGGTATGCTCTCAAGTACCTCAAGGTCATAGCAAATCAGGGCTAGTACCATTTCCTTTAACGTTAGGGGAGGTACTTGAGTTAAGTGGTGGGAGACCGGTGGACAGGAGGTTTAATATCTCCAGCCCTCCTAGTTTGAAGCTCCACCAATACCATGTGGATAGGTCCCTATTATGTTTTTAACATCTCCAATCCCCGAAAGCCGGGAAATTGGGAAGTGTCATGGAGTAATCAAACCATGACCTTTTCGCATAGAGCAGATAGAATGCCTACAGATACAGAGCTTATACGCCACATAGCCAGTAGAGGAAAATCTTTCCGATATAGGTATACCTTAGGAAATAGGATTACGAGAGTTGGAGAGGTATCACCAGGATACTGTGCACATATCATACAACCTGATACGTGTACTAAGCAGATGGAAGAATTAGGGTTAGGAGATTTCACATGGAAGGTGTGTAATATGGTTATGTCCTACTCCGTCCCATATGTTCTCCCCGATGACGCATATTTCATATGCGGGAGAAAGGCGTATAAGTGGCTTGCCCCAAACTCTGAAGGATTGTGTTATATTGGAAAAGTACTGCCTGAAGTAATGACTGTATCACATGACAAAATGAAAGACATACACCGTGTTGCCCAAACTCCTTATACTCACACCCATTACGAGCACGTAGTTAAACGGCACCTGATAGAAAGAACACAGGCAGAAGAAAGCAGGGAGACTGCTGCCTCCCTGCAACACCACAGACCTGCCAATATGCAGCAGCGTGTGCTGACTGTAGCACAATGCTGCCGCTGTTGCTGGCAGGACGGGGGGAGCTTCTGAGCTGGGACAGAGCTACTCCAGCCGGGGGGCCCCCTAAAACTGTGGGGCCAACGGTACGTATCCCCTGGCCACCCCCCCCCCTTAATCCGGCTCTGCTGCTGGAACCCCCCCGTAATCCGTACCCCCTGATACCCCCTCTCCCTCTGTCTCCACTATTCACCGCTGCTCTGCTAAGCAGAACAGCGAGTACAGGAGCTTTCCAACTGCCCCCCCCCCCCACCGCGGGACACTGCGACCCGCGGGTGGGACAGCGGGACAGACCCCAAAAAATGGGACTGTCCCGCGAAAATCGGGACATTTGGGAGGTATGGGGGTGTGTGAGGGGTATGTCATACAGACAGACGGGCACCGGCTCACTGTGTGCTTGACCCCCCACATCAGCATACTCAGCAGGGTCTCTCTGGTGCGGAGGAGCGTCACTTTCTGACACACTCCACGCTTCTTAGCTGCAGTTTAGTGGGGCACCTGCCGCTGTGCAGGTTCCATACTGCCTCTGTTATCTCCAGCCCCGGCAACCCCACCGCTAGCTGCAGCGCTGCCACCCGCAGTGGAGTGCGCCCAGCTCATTCACACACTTTAGCTGGCGGGTAGCGCTGCAGAAATCCGAGCTGCTTGCAGGCTCTGACCCACTCCTCCCTCCAGCCGCAGCGTCTCCTGGGAGCTAACCAGTCACTCCCAGTCTCCCCTTACCACAGTGCCCGGCAGCTGCGCGAGGTCTGCGGTGTGTGACTGAGGAGGGGGGGAGGGATGCGGACTGGCAGAGAAAGCAGGACTCCAGCCTGAGAGAGTCAGCCATGCCAAGTCTCCAGCAGCAGCAGATCCCAACAGGTTGGAATGGAACAGCAGCAGCCAGCAGCAGTGACTCCGGTAAGACACATCTGTCTGTCACCACTGTTTTGTCCCTAATACCAATCTCTCCCGTGCCCTGTGTTCTGTCATGTCCCTGTCACCCCTGGCCTTGCCCTGCCACCCTTATTCTGGCCCTTTCACCCTTATCCTGGCCCTTTCACCCTTATCCTGGCCCTGTCACCCTTATGCTGGCCCTGTTACCCCTATCCTGGCCCTGTCACCCCTGTGCTTGCCCTGTCAACCCTATACTGGCCCCGTCACCCCTGTCCTGGTCCTGCCGCCCCTACCCTGGCCCTGTCACCCCTATCATTTCTGTCCTGGCCCTGTCACCCCTGTCCTGGCCCCGTCACCCCTGTCCTGGCCCCGTCATCCCTGTCCTGGCACCGTCACCCCTGTCCTGGCCCCGTCAACCCTGTACTGACCCTGTCACCCCTGTCCTGGCCCTGTTACTGCATACCCTCCAACTACCTTTTATGGCATGTACAGTACCCGCAGCGCCTCCAGACCTCTCCCCAATGCACTACACCTCCGCACCTTCCCCTCCACCACATGCGGCACTCCACCCCTCCCCCACATGCTGTGCCTCCAGACCCCCTACACCACCCGTGGCTCCCACTCCTCCACCCCTTCACCACCCACAGCACCTCCAGGCCCCTTCCACCATTCACCCCCCTTATACGTCTCCCCCCACACCTGCCCCCCTCCACCCGCAGCATCTGCAGACACCCTCCTCCATCAGCGGTCCCCCCCTCACCCACCCCTCCCCCACCAATGGCACCCCCGCACCTGCCCCTCCACCACCTGCAGCACCTCCGGACCTCCTTTCCCATCCGCCGCAACACCCGTACCTGCCCCTACCCTACCCATAGTGCCTGCGGTCCCCTACCCAACCCCCGGCACACCCATCCCACAGCACCTCCGGAACCCTTCACCCATCCACAACATCCCCACACCTGCCCCTCTCCCACCCGTGGCACCCCTGCCCCTCCCCCACCTGCAGTGCCTCCGGACCCCTCCCCCATCTGCATCCCCCACTTCTCTGCCCCTCCCCCACGCGCAGCACCTCCCGAACCTTCCCCATCCGGGCCCCACCCCCACTTCTGCCTCCCCTCCACCCGCAGCATCTACAGACACCATCCGCAGTCCCCCCCGCACCCGCTACATTCTGTACATCGTGCCCTGCAGGTGCTGTTCACGCCGTCGCAAGGGGCTGCGCCTCCTTCACCATCGCACGCCCTTTCATTGTGCAATATTTAACCACTAACAAAGGAATGCAGGTAATACTCCATATAATACAAATATTAAACCCCAGAAAGGCATGCAAGGGTTAAGGGAGCATAGCCCCTTGCGACGGTGTGAAGAGCGCCCGTAGGGCGCGATGAAGCACCTAGTATTTATATATAAGTGATTGAACTGTTCCAGAGTAAAAATTATTTGCTGCTGTCATTGGGATCAGTACGTAATCCCGCTGGACGGGATCCCGGCGGTCGAAATACCAATGCCAGAATCCCGACCGGCACAATCCCGACAGGGGTGGCGAGCGGAACGCAGCCCCTAGCGGGCTCGCTTCGCTCGCCACACTGCGGGCACGGTGCCTCGCTACGCTCGGCAAACTATTATATTCTCCCTCTATGGGTGTTGTGGACACCCACGGAGGGAGAATATGTTGGGATTGTGCCGGTCGGGATTCCGGCGTCGGTATTTCGACCGCCGGGATTCCGTCCGGCGGGATGTTGACCGCTTCCCCTGTCATTGATTGTACCCTAATCTTTAGGTAAAATATGTTCTCAATAATAATAACAGCAGGAAGCTTGAACCAGTTTGAAATTCAAATTAATTTTACCAGATCCGTTTCCACGAATATGTTCCAGAGAGTTTAACTTGCTTTGATTTGAATTTCGACCAACTTCCTTGAATTTAGCTACATTTTTTACGTGTTAGTCGCATCCACACCCCATTGTAAGTATATGGGGCGGCAAAAGATGCAGCCCGGCACGGCTAGGCAGAGGGTGGCGGCTTAGCGATTGCACTGCTGCTAAAAGCAGCTAGCGAGCGATCAACTCGGAATGAGGGCCATAGATTGTAAGCTCCACTAGGGCAGGGACTGATGTGAATGAGCAAATATTCTTTGTAAAGTGCCCCGGAATATGTGTGCGCTATATAAATAACTGGTAGTAATAATAATAATAATTAGCTGCTAAACCCTTCAATGGACGCAACAATGTTCCGTCACTTTGATAGGCTAATAACTAGCAACGTATAAACATTGGCCCTCATTCCGAGTTGATCGGTCGCAAGGCGAATTTAGCAGAGTTACACACGCTAAGCCGCCGCCTACTGGGAGTGTATCTTAGCATCTTAAAATTGCGACCGATGTATTCGCAATATTGCGATCACAAACTACTTAGCAGCTTTAGAGTAGCTCCACACTTACTCTGCCTGTGCGATCAGTTCAGTGCTTGTCGTTCCTGGTTTGACGTCACAAACACACCCAGCGTTCGCCCAACCACTCCCCCGTTTCTCCGGCCACTCCTGCGTTTTTTCCGGAAACGGTAGCGTTTTCAGCCACACGCCCATAAAACGCCGTGTTTCCGCCCAGTAACACCCATTTCCTGTCAATCACATTACGATCGCCGGAGCGAGGAAAAAGCCGTGAGTAAAAATACTATCTTCATTGTTAAATTACTTGGCGCAGTCGCAGTGCGAATATTGCGCATGCGTACTAAGCGGATTTTCATTGCGATGCGATGAAAAATACAGAGCGAACGACTCGGAATGAGGGCCATAATCTAAATCATCTTTAGCAATTACAAGTGCAATCTCAACGCAGGTACAACTACCAGTGGAAGAAAACAAGATGTTCCATTAAATCAGACACTTAGCATCATGGGAATTCCCAGTACTGTCTGTGTGGTGTCAGACAAAACAACACATAAAAGTATAAAGCAACAAAATATGGAGGATTAAGTCCTATTTCGTTCATACCATTACAGGGAGGAAAAGGTGGACTTAGGGATGTTAGGCAGGGCTCTGCCTCTTTTTCTGTCAAACTGTTTTTGCGGGAAAAGAATGGCAGTTCAGTGGCATACACTCCAACTGTACCTTTTCGGTAGGTACAGTACCTTTTTTTTATGGTCTGTACCAATTTTTGGCTGTCCAAACTTCCATTGAAAATATAGGAAAAGGGACGTATACCCATGGCCACGCCCCTTTCCTAATTTGTGCTGATTTTTATGTTTAAAATGTTGGAGGGTATGCAGTGGCTAGCTCGCTGCAATACCATCTAGGTCTATTTCCCTTCAGTAACTTATTTACGCTGATTAACCCAGGCAATAGCTTTCAGGCCAGGGCACTTTATTGTCATATTGGAGGAGGGGTTGTACCTAACAGTTGCCATTGTGAAGGGCAATTGGCCCTGCAGGTTTGTTGTCATCTTGTTGGCGTAAGACAGGTTCTTTTGCCACCATTTTTTTTTATTTTTGGAATTATAAATAAAGTGTTGACCTAGAGTATTTTGAATTCAATAAAGCTGCCAGTATCATTAACATGCAGACTAGGGGCCAAGAGGTTCTTATATGCTGTCAAATTCTGTGTTTCTATGTTTCTATGATTTTAGTTAAGTTAATTATCAGTCATGTTTATGTTTTCAGCATCCTGGTTTCCATCTGAAATGTGCCGATAGGACGTTTATCAGGAAGATAGCCCATGTGCACAAAATAGGCCACTGCACACTGAAGTCTACATTTCAGCTGGTTTTAATCAGCCGCAGAACCTGTGTAATCCATGAGCGTCCCAGGTAAAAGGGATAATATGGTCACTCTACCGACTCCTATTATAGTTACACCTATGGCATATTCGGTATACTTACTCTGTGCAGCAGCTGCAGGCACCTCAGAAGAATCCTCCAGGAAAATAGTACCATTTATCTGTATGAGGTATGTGCATGCACAGTGCCAGTCGGCAGCACGAGGAGGTGAGGGGGGGAGGGCCTCTCCCCTCTTAATATGTCCTTGTGCAGAGTCGTACATTTTATGCATATTTTAATTGCAACTACGCTTATGACTGGTTAGGCAGAGCAGTATAGAGAAGGTGTATTCTCACAGGGGGAGGCATGTCCCCACAAGTGCTGCCCACATAATCAGCATGTAACTGAATATATGCCAGTTATCTGTTGCACCTATTAACGAGCATCTCTGCATCTAGGTGGATATATGTAATTTTCCTTTCCACGATTCCTTTAAGCAATGTACATACACCTGTTTTTCTTCCAACTCTGCATCCGTACCTTTATATAATGTAGAATTTATGCAATATATAATTGGGGAAATACCGTTACCTGTGCACTACCATTGCGGGCTTATACATTGTGGGATTTCTAGCTAGGAAAACCTCACTTGTTTCAGCTGGCATCCGATACAGGTGTGAACTAAAACAAGAAAGATTTCTGTAGCAGCCAGGTTGGCACAGCAGGTGCGTTATGCAGCATAGATGACTTTTGTAGTGTCCTGCCATGGCATAGGTGGGGTATGACAGCGTCATTGCCTGCATGAACCGCCGAGTTTTCACAGGATGTGGCTGACTTGGTGCAGCTCCGGGAGACATGAATGCCATACGAGATTTGGGAGCCACCCGGCCATTTTGGGAGAGTAGCCAAGTAGCTGTAGCTTATGTTCCGATGCAACCTCATGCTTCATTAATTCTGCTCCATTGTTTTTTCACTACATAAATAGCTAAACTACAGTAAATTTCAATAAAAACCATATCACTAGAGCATATGCCAAATTCCCTGGCAATAGGCAGGGCCGGCAACAGAAATCTTGGGGCCCGGTACACTGACATGTCTGTGAGCCCCCCCACCCCTCAAAACTGCAAGTATAAAAAGGACGCAAGTATAAAAAAATGACATACTGTAACATTTTAAGAACACCCGGGGAGAATATACAAATTTCACACACTTAGCACCTTGGTGGGAATCAAACCCATGACCTCAGTGCTGTGAAGCAGTAATGCTAACCACTACACCATCCGTACTTTTGCACACACTTTTGGCCTTGTAGTGCCACACATACTTTTTGTATCAGAACATCAAAGCTAATAGGAAATGGATTCTCAGCGGTAAAATGACCAAGGTGGTAAATTTACCGCTCAGAAGATGATGGGATGTTGCCCATCAGGAGGGGGGATTATCTCGTCCCGGGGGGGGAAGGGAGTTATGTGACAGCAGTCACCGGGAAGACAGGGATCTCTGGATCTGCATGATCCATGGATGTGGTAAAAAAATAGAACGGTCTGGACCATAAGGGGATGCTGTAATTTCTCCCCATGTCCCCGGTGACTGCTTACGCACAGACCTTTCACCCGGATGGGACACCCCTCAGACCAGGATGTGCAGTACTGTCTCCACAATGGCTGAGGCAATTGCTGCAGGGTTTCGGTTTTTACCATATCCCAGTTTCCAACACACACTCCAGCCAGCACCCCCCATTACACACAGCTAATGACTGACCTGTGACAGTGTGACACCACTCAAGGGCGCAGTGTGACACAAAGGCGCACCCTCCACCAGCAGACGCAATGTGCACTACAAACAATCAGGGCCGTCTTTTCGTATGGATTCAGTGGGCCCTTGCCCAAGGGCCCCAGGAGTATAAGGGCCCTAGGCTGATAGCTGAGGGTCCCCTCTTTCCAGGGGTACCAGATTTTTGAAAATCGGCCCTAGGGAACCAGAGATATCCGACTTCAAGGCAGTGGTCCCATCTGAGACTGTTAATTGCTCTTCCCAGCCAGATCTCTCAGGCTATGTCTGACAGAGTTTTTCTGAGGGTATATTCCTAAAGCTGGGACTCTCCCCTTTCGGTGGACACTGGCAGCTTGTCTCTGCCATGCCCAGAACCAGAGATATCAGCCTTCCAGCAGCTGGTCCTTCTCCAGCTCCACACGCCTGGTATGCAGTTTTATATATTCGTCAGTGGATTGCTCTGGCTCTTGAACTCTGATCCCCAAGTCCCCAGCACCCCCTGAAAGGTGTGACTCTCTAATTTGTTATCCCTGTCAAAGCTAAGAAATCTTTTTCCAGGAACTTGAGATATCTGCAGTCAAGCAAGCTGCCCTCTCACCAAAAAGTGATGAATATTAAGCCCATTCCACTATCCACCCCACCCCTACATATTAAACACCCCCTACCAGCCTGGAAGTCATGTACCAGGGCCTCTTCATTCAGCCCAATGTCCCCTTCTACAGTTTAGTACTCTCCCTCCCACCCCTCTGTGTAGTAAAGGAACATGTAGCAGAAATTACTTCTCCAGGTCATACATGCTGAGCGGAATATAGAACACCTCCTACCACCCGCGGGACCTCAAAGCTGCCGCTGATAGCACCCCCACCCTTGCAGCTGGAGGACGGATAGGGGCCCCAGTGCATTGCTGTGACTAGGGGCCCACACTGCTGTTAAGACGGCCCTGCAAACAATTACTTTGTGCATCATACCTCCCAGCAGCACTGACTTTGTGTGGCCTATGGCCCCCATTTTTCATGTCACACATAGTATAGAAAATTAGTTTCAAATGCTACAATTAATTGAAAAATGGGGGAAATAGTTACTCACTGTGGACTCACCACCAAATCACAGTATAGCTTTGCTAATCCTGTCCCCCAGCAGCGCAAGTGGTTCCTGTCCTGTATTTCAGGACGCTGTTGTGCTGCTCAATTCCTCCTGGATTGGGCTGCCCGCAGCCTGCCTGTTTCTCATAGTAGGACGCGACGCCACAGCAGGTAGGGACAGGGCAGGTGGGCGGTGCCGATCGTCACAGGTCACACACAGACACAGGGACTGCTGGGACCCAGGGGGGCCACATAATATAGTTTTAAATGTAAAAGTATGTACCACATTATTCTACTAGTGCCCCCTACACCTTGGGGCCCCTCAGAGTCTCGGGGCCTGGTACGGGGGTACCATTTGTACCCCCTGTCGCCAGGCCTGGCAATAGGGACTATCAGCTCTTTGATAGAAACGTGTCTAAGGTTCCTATATAGGGCTATAATTATGTAACGTGTTCAGCCTGATGTTCCAGCGGGCATTATTTATTAAGAGATTTTTGGGGGTGAGTACAGGGAATGATTCCCAAATTACTATGTTTATGACGCATCATAAATTTGAGAATCAGCAGAATTGGTTCATCCATTTCAAACAGATAGATAAGATAATTATATTAATAATATTCATTTTTTTGGTGAATATTATTACCTTTTGCTGATTAAAATGTTACGCTGTCTGTTCCATGAGATTTGCTGTATGTTAGAGGGCAGAACGTCTTTCCCGTAGCTGCCAAAAGACAAATATATTATGTATTCCAATCATTTCACATTTTCTAGTATTTTTGGATGCTTAATCTCCCGGGACCCAGTGACACGTAGGTTAAAAAAATGCCTCACATTTTGCATATAATTATGCACAGAAGCAGCAGCAGTGTCTGCACTTCATTAAAATGCAACAAGGCCTCTAGTAATGGATTTTACAATTCAAATCCTTGCAAAGCTTTACTGGAAGAGCTAACGTAATCCATTGGTTTAGGAGAGCACATTTCCATGTTCTAAATAAGCTTGAATGGACAATGAATATTTCTAGCTTAATTCTCAATAATAACATTTGCAAGAATTTATATATATATATATATATATATATATATAGTATTTACTGCAGAGCATATAATTCCTGCCATTTGTGTGTGAATGTGAATTACGAACCTTTCAGGCCAGCAGGTCTGAAATCCTACTTTACTTCAATCACTGCAGGGCTAAAGTGCCACACTAAGTGAATATTTGAAAAGTCAGGCTAGCCTTGTCAAGTCTCTAGTGCGTAATTAAAATCAGCCACAAAAGAGCAGAGGAGTTTGAAGCAGCTTCCACCCTCCCTTAATGTGCAGTTTGAACTTGCAACTTGCATTCCGCAGAGAAGGAACAGGATGAAAACACCTTTTCCTCTACTAACAGCTGGAGCTGATTTCAAGATCACCCGGCGGTCACTGGGCAAGGAATGCTGGTGCGGCAAAGTGGGAAATGTCAGTCTATTAGTGTGCGTTACATTAATGCAGCAATATTATTACACAGATTTAAAAGGTTTTTTTTTTATTCTTGTGATATTGTATCTATTACTTTACATACACTTAAACAGACTTGATCTGATTTCTATTGCATTAGATAGAAGTACAAAAAAATGATTCCATAACTTAGTCCAGGCTGGCCAAAGCAGTTGCAGTTGTGAGTTCTGCTTTGTGCCAGTCATGTATTGCAGAGAACTATGGGGTCAGAGGAGTCACCGGGTGTGGTGACACCAGGGCCGGTGCAAGGCTTCTCAACATCCTAGGCAAAATTTCAGCCTGCTGCCCCCCCCCCCCCCTCCCCCCCACCACCACACACCAAGTCTTAATATATACAGGAAATGCGGTAAAACCCAGAAAACAGGTTTTATCGCATTTTACTGTTAGTACATCCCGTCCAGCTGACTCTTAGTGGGAACTTCAGGTCAGATTACTGCTGTAATGCTGTAGGGTGTGCAAGAACTGCTAGACCAGGGCTGGATTAAGCCTTCAGGGGGCTTATATATATATATCTATACAGTGGTCGAAGTGGAAATTTTGAAGTGGGTGTATGGAAAAGTAAAGGTTGAAATTATGCGCGCCTATGGTGCACGTGCTCTGGAAAAGGGGGAGCGGCCACTCAAAAGGGGGCGTGCCCTTCAGTGTAGTACCCATTATACTATCTACTACTGGTGCCACTTTCACATTATACCACACAGTATGAGCCGAAATTCACATTATAGCACACGGCATGAGCCGAAATTCACATTATAGCACATGGTATGAGCCGAAATTCACATTTATAGCACACGGTATGAGCCGAAATTCACATTATAGCACACGGTATAAGCCGAAATTCACATTATACCACACAGTATGAGCCGAAATTCACATTATAGCACACGGTATAAGCCGAAATTCACATTATACCACACAGTATGAGCCGAAATTCACATTATAGCACACGGTATGAGCCGAAATTCACATTATAGCACACGGTATAAGCCGAAATTCACATTATACCACAGTATGAGCCGAAATTCACATTATAGCACATGGAATGAGCCAAAATTCACATTACAGCACACGGTATGAGCCGAAACATGGGGGACAGGGTGTCACACATGCAGAGGGTGTACAGAGCACCATACATGGGCAGGAGGGTCATCACACAGGGCAACAGGGGTAGGGGAGCACTTGGTGACACACACAAAGGCAGTGGGAGGGAACATGGGGGCACAAGGTGTCACACACACAAAGGGAGGGTCCACACACATGGGGAATGGGGGGGGGGGGGGAGCAGGAGAGCACAGGGCTCTCCAGCAGTCACTCACCGCCACTATATCCAGTCAACCTTAGCTTGAGCTGCAGGGTCTCACTGTCAACACGGGAGTTCCACGGCGCGGACCCAGGCACAGTCCGAAGATGAGGCCGGCAGCAGGAGGATTTGAGTGCCAGCGTCTATGCAGCACCTTGGTAACGTGGCCATCCAGTTCAGTAATTGGAGGAATCGAGGCACTGTGCATGGAGTGCTGCTGGAGGAGGGAGGGGGAGTATGTGTCTGCCGTAACTACTGGGGAGTAGTGTGGATCAGAGCTCCGGCACCGACCGCCGTGACTAGGAGCAGCGGTGGGGGGAACATGAGCATGCTCGGCCATTAAAAAAAGTTCTGGGTCTGTGGAGAAGTGCCGGTATGCCATACCGCCGCATACCGGCCCACTTCAACCACTATATGACACACACCCACTATGTAATTAAAGACTAATGCTGCTCCTCACCTGTATGGGGGGAATTCAAGTGTTTTGCATGCTGGCGGTGACTATATGGTGCCAGATCGAGTAGTTCAAGTGTTGCTCCGTTCGGGCTTACACAGTCACCGGTACTGACATTACTGTTACGATGATCCGCCGGTAACTAGTGTATTATACAGGTTGAGTATCCCATATCCAAATATTCCGAAATACGGAATATTCCGAAATACGGACTTTTTTGAGGGAGAGTGAGATAGTGAAACCTTTGTTTTCTGATGGCTCAATGTACACAAACTTTGTTTAATACACAAAGTTATTAAAAATATTGTATTAAATGACCTTCAGGCTGTGTGTATAAGGTGTATATGAAACATAAATGAATTGTGTGAATGTAGACACACTTTGTTTAATGCACAAAGTTATAAAAAATATTGTCTAAAATGACCTTCAGGTTGTGTGTATAAGGTGTATATGTAATATAAATGCATCCTGTGCTTAGATTTAGGTCCCAACACCATGATATCTCATTATGGTGTGCAATTATTCCAAAATACGGAAAAATCCCATATCCAAAATACCTCTGGTCCCAAGCATTTTGGATAAGGGAGACTCAACCTGTATATATATATATATATATATATATAATTTCCAAATGGTCGGCACTCACTTCTGTCCCAAAATGTACCTTGCCAAGGTGCTGCGTCGGCAGAAAGCATGCAGATATACCAAAAGACGGCACTCACTGGTCTCACACAGAATTAATAGACAGCGTCCTCTTGTCAACGTTTCGAGTTTATTTCAACCCGTCATCAGGATACACATAACAAATAACAAATGACACAAACATACCTTATATACCCCTCCATGCTGCCAAACGAGTGCGCGCCAAAATAAGCTCCCAGCTGCATAATCAGTGTGATTAACACAGTCAGTGTGTTCACACTCCTCACGGAAGTCCACATGCGGGAAAAGATCGCGTCCGGTTGCCTTGGCAACCTATAACAACACACGGGCCATCAAGTATGACTCACACCAATAGCGGTGCAGGTCATGATGCATTTCAACGGGGGACCAATCAGTGGACACATCACCTCCCTCACACTAAACTCACTGGCCTCCGCAACTGTTCCCATAGTAACCAAACAGAAGCTGGTTATAAGCGCTAAGCAGTGCATACGGTGTCCGTAATCACCCGTTTGGCAACATAGATTAACAATACCACCAACATATCTATAAAAATCAACAAACACAATAGTATATAACCATAATTACCAACACAGAATAAAGTGCACAGTGCATAAAGAACAGTCATAAAAGACCCTCAAGTACAATTTATAAAGGCATCCCATAGCGTCACTGCAATCAAATATATCTACAATTATCAAAATAATCCCAGATCTCGCATAAAACAAAGTATCAAATTCAGATCATAGCATAGGGTTACTGATATCACCAATACATATTGTAGGTAAGATGATCATTAAGACCTCTGGGTTTCACAGTATCTAATACCTGTATCCATTTAGTTTCAATCTGTAAAAGCCTCTTATGTCGATCACCACCCCTCGGGCTCTCTGGTACATGATCAATAATAATATACTTAAGGCTTGCAAGCGAATGATTATTCTCAACAAAGTGTCTTGCCACCGGTTGTTCAGATGGCTTACCATTCAATGCCGCCCTAATTGACGACCTATGCAGGGTCATCCGCTCTCTAAAGGTACGTATAGTTTTACCTATATAGCAAGAGCCACAGGGACACTTAATCATGTATATCACGAAACTCGTTGTACACGTGACTGCTGATTTGATCATATATTTTTTGCCACTATGTGGGTGGTAGAAATGTTTACTCGCGATCATAAAACGACATGTTGTACACCCAGAGCATTTATAACAACCCCCACTCTTAGTCTGTACTCGAGGGTCATAATGCATCTGTTCAGTAATGTCTGGGTGTACCACCCAGTCACGAATATTCTTACCCCTCTTAAGGCATGACATCACCTGCAAAGGTCTAAACACTTTAGCATCTCTGTCACCCTGTACTATAGGCCACAGGGTCCTAACTGATCTCTCTACAATAGAATGTGAGGTATTAAACCTCCTCACCAAATGTAATTTGTTCAAATTCTGTTTTTTATCTGTTTGATTCAAAAGAGACTCTCTAGTAAGCAGATCTACTTTATTCCTAGTCTCAGAGAGCACATTACTGGGGTAGCCACGTTCAATAAATTTATCTGTCATCCTCTCAAGATCACGTGATAACATCTGCTCATCACTAGTAATCCTCTTAACTCGCAGTAATTGTGAGAAGGGCAAGCTCTTTTTCATGGCAACTGGGTGGTGGCTATTAAAGGCTAACAGCGTATTTCTATCTGTAGGTTTGGAAAAGATTGAGGTGGTAAGTATCCCTTCCTCAACTGTAATATTTACATCCAAATACGAGATATTATCCAAGCTACAGGTATAGGTATACTTAATAGGACAATCACGATTGTTAAGAGTGTCAACCAATTCTACAAAACTACCATGATCACCTCTCCAGAATAGTATAATATCGTCAATATACCTATAATAAAACAGAATTCTGTCCCTAACATCTCTATTGAAGAAACATTCTTTTTCTATTTTAAACATATATGCATTCGCATAGGCTGGTGCGACATGAGAACCCATCGCACAGCCTTTGCGTTGTAAATAGTATCCACCATTATGGTAAAAATAATTATTGTGTAACACAAAATCAAGAAGAGAAATCAAGAACTCCAAATCAGGACCATTATATTTAGCATCACCACTTAATAGTTCCCTGACTGATTGGATACCATCATCATGCGGAATGTTAGTATATAAGCTGGTAATATCAAGCGTGCACAACCATGTATTATCAGGTATGTTTCCAAGTTCCTTAAGTTTAACCAGCAGAGATGTAGTGTCCTTAAGGTAAGTACACTGAGATTGTACAACTGGCTGAATATAATAATCCAAATATTCAGAGATCCTACTGCACAGTGATTCCCTTGCAGAAATTATAGGGCGGCCAGGTGGCCTATCCAGATTCTTATGGATCTTGGGCAGACTATACAAAAGTGGTACTCTGGGACAATCCACTTTAAGAAAAAGGGAGGTGTCCTCATCAATGACTGCATTCTTCACTGCCTCATCTAATAAAGTGTCCAGTGCCAATTTATAATCACTAGTGGGGTCACACATCAATTTCTGGTAAGTACTTATATCCGATAACTGCCTATCAATCTCATCGCAGTAATCGGTTATATTTTAAACTACTATTCCTCCACCTTTATCGGCAGCACGGAATACCACGTCCTTGTAGTTCCCCAGATCTTTCAATGCCTTATATTCTGTAGCTGTTAAATTGGACCTACATAGTGATTGTTTTCTCGACTGTTCAACAACTTGGCAGTCCAATGCTTTCATAAAAGCCATGATAGACATATTCCTTGAGGCTGGATCAAAAGTGGACTTTCTCCTAAAACTCTTCACTGTCTGAGCATCACCCCTATTTTCATTCCTGTCTCCAAAAAATTCTCTAAGCTTGAGCTGCCGATGCAGATGGGACTGGTCAATTTTCCAATGTAAATCATTAAAGGGGACTGTGGGTACAAATCCCAAGCCTTTATTCAATACCTTGATTTCTATATCAGTCAACGCTCTAGAGGACAAGTTAAATACCAGGTTCATTTCTTCTTCTGTCCCCTTTTGGAGGTTCCGACGGCATTGCCTGCCCCTCCTTGTGGGTCTTTTCCTCGCCCGCGTCCAACGCGGGAGCGTGTCACTAAAGGGGGCTTATTAGCACTTGCCCCTTGTGTTGCGGTCACATCCTCACCTGATGAGGAATACGCTTCACTGGATGACACATTAGACTTCTGGCCTCTCCCTCTCCAACGTCTCTGCGGACGTGATCTTTGATTATTACCAGGGACACCAGTTAGCCACGCATACACTCGCTGTTCGGAGTAATCCTTATTAACCTTCTCTATTTTTTGTTTTTTGAAGGCAATTAACTCCCGCTTGTATGTAGCCAATTCTTGCGCAAGTTTCTCCATAGGTACATTTTTAGTGTCACCCAGTAACAAATGTGAGTACAGCGACTCATAATCGTGAATCTTGCGTCTAATTTCTGACAACTCGCGTGCCGACTCCTCGATTACCAAAGTCATCAAATCAAATGCACATTTATTTAAAACCGCCACCCAGCGGCGACAAAATTCATTATTATACCTCCCAATCGTGGGAATGTTCCGCACACGAAATCCACGGGGTATCTTTTTCTCTCTCTGATATTCAGACAAAGTGATGCCATGCATTAGAAAGTCAGTCTCTCTTTTTTTCATTTTAAAAAGTGCGGCATAAACCTCATCAATGGTTTTAACCCCTTCTGCATCCTCAAACCGTTCAGTGAACCACAGTGCTTCAGTCTCACTTTCAGAGAAGCTCAGAACATCACCCAAAGGTAGGGCGACTCTATTAAAACCACCAGTATCCGGGGTACTTGACTGTGACATCATGTAGCCAAAAATATATACTTGCAAAAAAAGTGCCTCAGTGCCGTGCAAAAGACTTGATTTAAAACAGTGCAAAAACCAGAATAAATAGACAGACTGCCTCCACAAAAAACTGAATCAAAAAGATGCAGACAAGTTGTAATCCAGTGGGGATTGTAATGGTATCATACTACGAGAGAATACATAAGTAATTCAAATACAGGAATGGGGTGCTCAGACAGACTAAGTTGACTCAGATCTTTCAATCCCAGTACAAACTTGGCTAAACAATTTCCAAATGGTCGGCACTCACTTCTGTCCCAAAATGTACCTTGCCAAGGTGCTGCGTCGGCAGAAAGCATGCAGATATACCAAAAGACGGCACTCACTGGTCTCACACAGAATTAATAGACAGCGTCCTCTTGTCAACGTTTCGAGTTTATTTCAACCCGTCATCAGGATACACATAACAAATAACAAATGACACAAACATACCTTATATACCCCTCCATGCTGCCAAACGAGTGCGCGCCAAAATAAGCTCCCAGCTGCATAATCAGTGTGATTAACACAGTCACGTGACTGCTGATTTGATCATATATTTTTTGCCACTATGTGGGTGGTAGAAATGTTTACTCGCGATCATAAAACGACATGTTGTACACCCAGAGCATTTATAACAACCCCCACTCTTAGTCTGTACTCGAGGGTCATAATGCATCTGTTCAGTAATGTCTGGGTGTACCACCCAGTCACGAATATTCTTACCCCTCTTAAGGCATGACATCACCTGCAAAGGTCTAAACACTTTAGCATCTCTGTCACCCTGTACTATAGGCCACAGGGTCCTAACTGATCTCTCTACAATAGAATGTGAGGTATTAAACCTCCTCACCCAATGTAATTTGTTCAAATTCTGTTTTTTATCTGTTTGATTCAAAAGAGACTCTCTAGTAAGCAGATCTACTTTATTCCTAGTCTCAGAGAGCACATTACTGGGGTAGCCACGTTCAATAAATTTATCTGTCATCCTCTCAAGATCACGTGATAACATCTGCTCATCACTAGTAATCCTCTTTACTCGCAATAATTGTGAGAAGGGCAAGCTCTTTTTCATGGCAACTGGGTGGTGGCTATTAAAGGCTAACAGCGTATTTCTATCTGTAGGTTTGGAAAAGATTGAGGTGGTAAGTATCCCTTCCTCAACTGTAATATTTACATCCAAATACGAGATATTATCCAAGCTACAGGTATAGGTATACTTAATAGGACAATCACGATTGTTAAGAGTGTCAACCAATTCTACAAAACTACCATGATCACCTCTCCAGAATAGTATAATATCGTCAATATACCTATAATAAAACAGAATTCTGTCCCTAACATCTCTATTGAAGAAACATTCTTTTTCTATTTTAAACATATATGCATTCGCATAGGCTGGTGCGACATGAGAACCCATCGCACAGCCTTTGCGTTGTAAATAGTATCCACCATTATGGTAAAAATAATTATTGTGTAACACAAAATCAAGAAGAGAAATCAAGAACTCCAAATCAGGACCATTATATTTAGCATCACCACTTAATAGTTCCCTGACTGATTGGATACCATCATCATGCGGAATGTTAGTATATAAGCTGGTAATATCAAGCGTGCACAACCATGTATTATCAGGTATGTTTCCAAGTTCCTTAAGTTTAACCAGCAGAGATGTAGTGTCCTTAAGGTAAGTACACTGAGATTGTACAACTGGCTGAATATAATAATCCAAATATTCAGAGATCCTACTGCACAGTGATTCCCTTGCAGAAATTATAGGGCGGCCAGGTGGCCTATCCAGATTCTTATGGATCTTGGGCAGACTATACAAAAGTGGTACTCTGGGACAATCCACTTTAAGAAAAAGGGAGGTGTCCTCATCAATGACTGCATTCTTCACTGCCTCATCTAATAAAGTGTCCAGTGCCAATTTATAATCACTAGTGGGGTCACACATCAATTTCTGGTAAGTACTTATATCCGATAACTGCCTATCAATCTCATCGCAGTAATCGGTTATATTTTAAACTACTATTCCTCCACCTTTATCGGCAGCACGGAATACCACGTCCTTGTAGTTCCCCAGATCTTTCAATGCCTTATATTCTGTAGCTGTTAAATTGGACCTACATAGTGATTGTTTTCTCGACTGTTCAACAACTTGGCAGTCCAATGCTTTCATAAAAGCCATGATAGACATATTCCTTGAGGCTGGATCAAAAGTGGACTTTCTCCTAAAACTCTTCACTGTCTGAGCATCACCCCTATTTTCATTCCTGTCTCCAAAAAATTCTCTAAGCTTGAGCTGCCGATGCAGATGGGACTGGTCAATTTTCCAATGTAAATCATTAAAGGGGACTGTGGGTACAAATCCCAAGCCTTTATTCAATACCTTGATTTCTATATCAGTCAACGCTCTAGAGGACAAGTTAAATACCAGGTTCATTTCTTCTTCTGTCCCCTTTTGGAGGTTCCGACGGCATTGCCTGCCCCTCCTTGTGGGTCTTTTCCTCGCCCGCGTCCAACGCGGGAGCGTGTCACTAAAGGGGGCTTATTAGCACTTGCCCCTTGTGTTGCGGTCACATCCTCACCTGATGAGGAATACGCTTCACTGGATGACACATTAGACTTCTGGCCTCTCCCTCTCCAACGTCTCTGCGGACGTGATCTTTGATTATTACCAGGGACACCAGTTAGCCACGCATACACTCGCTGTTCGGAGTAATCCTTATTAACCTTCTCTATTTTTTGTTTTTTGAAGGCAATTAACTCCCGCTTGTATGTAGCCAATTCTTGCGCAAGTTTCTCCATAGGTACATTTTTAGTGTCACCCAGTAACAAATGTGAGTACAGCGACTCATAATCGTGAATCTTGCGTCTAATTTCTGACAACTCGCGTGCCGACTCCTCGATTACCAAAGTCATCAAATCAAATGCACATTTATTTAAAACCGCCACCCAGCGGCGACAAAATTCATTATTATACCTCCCAATCGTGGGAATGTTCCGCACACGAAATCCACGGGGTATCTTTTTCTCTCTCTGATATTCAGACAAAGTGATGCCATGCATTAGAAAGTCAGTCTCTCTTTTTTTCATTTTAAAAAGTGCGGCATAAACCTCATCAATGGTTTTAACCCCTTCTGCATCCTCAAACCGTTCAGTGAACCACAGTGCTTCAGTCTCACTTTCAGAGAAGCTCAGAACATCACCCAAAGGTAGGGCGACTCTATTAAAACCACCAGTATCCGGGGTACTTGACTGTGACATCATGTAGCCAAAAATATATACTTGCAAAAAAAGTGCCTCAGTGCCGTGCAAAAGACTTGATTTAAAACAGTGCAAAAACCAGAATAAATAGACAGACTGCCTCCACAAAAAACTGAATCAAAAAGATGCAGACAAGTTGTAATCCAGTGGGGATTGTAATGGTATCATACTACGAGAGAATACATAAGTAATTCAAATACAGGAATGGGGTGCTCAGACAGACTAAGTTGACTCAGATCTTTCAATCCCAGTACAAACTTGGCTAAACAATTTCCAAATGGTCGGCACTCACTTCTGTCCCAAAATGTACCTTGCCAAGGTGCTGCGTCGGCAGAAAGCATGCAGATATACCAAAAGACGGCACTCACTGGTCTCACACAGAATTAATAGACAGCGTCCTCTTGTCAACGTTTCGAGTTTATTTCAACCCGTCATCAGGATACACATAACAAATAACAAATGACACAAACATACCTTATATACCCCTCCATGCTGCCAAACGAGTGCGCGCCAAAATAAGCTCCCAGCTGCATAATCAGTGTGATTAACACAGTCACGTGACTGCTGATTTGATCATATATTTTTTGCCACTATGTGGGTGGTAGAAATGTTTACTCGCGATCATAAAACGACATGTTGTACACCCAGAGCATTTATAACAACCCCCACTCTTAGTCTGTACTCGAGGGTCATAATGCATCTGTTCAGTAATGTCTGGGTGTACCACCCAGTCACGAATATTCTTACCCCTCTTAAGGCATGACATCACCTGCAAAGGTCTAAACACTTTAGCATCTCTGTCACCCTGTACTATAGGCCACAGGGTCCTAACTGATCTCTCTACAATAGAATGTGAGGTATTAAACCTCCTCACCCAATGTAATTTGTTCAAATTCTGTTTTTTATCTGTTTGATTCAAAAGAGACTCTCTAGTAAGCAGATCTACTTTATTCCTAGTCTCAGAGAGCACATTACTGGGGTAGCCACGTTCAATAAATTTATCTGTCATCCTCTCAAGATCACGTGATAACATCTGCTCATCACTAGTAATCCTCTTTACTCGCAATAATTGTGAGAAGGGCAAGCTCTTTTTCATGGCAACTGGGTGGTGGCTATTAAAGGCTAACAGCGTATTTCTATCTGTAGGTTTGGAAAAGATTGAGGTGGTAAGTATCCCTTCCTCAACTGTAATATTTACATCCAAATACGAGATATTATCCAAGCTACAGGTATAGGTATACTTAATAGGACAATCACGATTGTTAAGAGTGTCAACCAATTCTACAAAACTACCATGATCACCTCTCCAGAATAGTATAATATCGTCAATATACCTATAATAAAACAGAATTCTGTCCCTAACATCTCTATTGAAGAAACATTCTTTTTCTATTTTAAACATATATGCATTCGCATAGGCTGGTGCGACATGAGAACCCATCGCACAGCCTTTGCGTTGTAAATAGTATCCACCATTATGGTAAAAATAATTATTGTGTAACACAAAATCAAGAAGAGAAATCAAGAACTCCAAATCAGGACCATTATATTTAGCATCACCACTTAATAGTTCCCTGACTGATTGGATACCATCATCATGCGGAATGTTAGTATATAAGCTGGTAATATCAAGCGTGCACAACCATGTATTATCAGGTATGTTTCCAAGTTCCTTAAGTTTAACCAGCAGAGATGTAGTGTCCTTAAGGTAAGTACACTGAGATTGTACAACTGGCTGAATATAATAATCCAAATATTCAGAGATCCTAC
This sequence comes from Pseudophryne corroboree, assembly GCF_028390025.1. Lineage (NCBI taxonomy): Eukaryota > Metazoa > Chordata > Amphibia > Anura > Myobatrachidae > Pseudophryne > Pseudophryne corroboree. The sequence goes on along the minus strand of NC_086444.1, from coordinate 123,491,572 downwards.
TGCACAGTGATTCCCTTGCAGAAATTATAGGGCGGCCAGGTGGCCTATCCAGATTCTTATGGATCTTGGGCAGACTATACAAAAGTGGTACTCTGGGACAATCCACTTTAAGAAAAAGGGAGGTGTCCTCATCAATGACTGCATTCTTCACTGCCTCATCTAATAAAGTGTCCAGTGCCAATTTATAATCACTAGTGGGGTCACACATCAATTTCTGGTAAGTACTTATATCCGATAACTGCCTATCAATCTCATCGCAGTAATCGGTTATATTTTAAACTACTATTCCTCCACCTTTATCGGCAGCACGGAATACCACGTCCTTGTAGTTCCCCAGATCTTTCAATGCCTTATATTCTGTAGCTGTTAAATTGGACCTACATAGTGATTGTTTTCTCGACTGTTCAACAACTTGGCAGTCCAATGCTTTCATAAAAGCCATGATAGACATATTCCTTGAGGCTGGATCAAAAGTGGACTTTCTCCTAAAACTCTTCACTGTCTGAGCATCACCCCTATTTTCATTCCTGTCTCCAAAAAATTCTCTAAGCTTGAGCTGCCGATGCAGATGGGACTGGTCAATTTTCCAATGTAAATCATTAAAGGGGACTGTGGGTACAAATCCCAAGCCTTTATTCAATACCTTGATTTCTATATCAGTCAACGCTCTAGAGGACAAGTTAAATACCAGGTTCATTTCTTCTTCTGTCCCCTTTTGGAGGTTCCGACGGCATTGCCTGCCCCTCCTTGTGGGTCTTTTCCTCGCCCGCGTCCAACGCGGGAGCGTGTCACTAAAGGGGGCTTATTAGCACTTGCCCCTTGTGTTGCGGTCACATCCTCACCTGATGAGGAATACGCTTCACTGGATGACACATTAGACTTCTGGCCTCTCCCTCTCCAACGTCTCTGCGGACGTGATCTTTGATTATTACCAGGGACACCAGTTAGCCACGCATACACTCGCTGTTCGGAGTAATCCTTATTAACCTTCTCTATTTTTTGTTTTTTGAAGGCAATTAACTCCCGCTTGTATGTAGCCAATTCTTGCGCAAGTTTCTCCATAGGTACATTTTTAGTGTCACCCAGTAACAAATGTGAGTACAGCGACTCATAATCGTGAATCTTGCGTCTAATTTCTGACAACTCGCGTGCCGACTCCTCGATTACCAAAGTCATCAAATCAAATGCACATTTATTTAAAACCGCCACCCAGCGGCGACAAAATTCATTATTATACCTCCCAATCGTGGGAATGTTCCGCACACGAAATCCACGGGGTATCTTTTTCTCTCTCTGATATTCAGACAAAGTGATGCCATGCATTAGAAAGTCAGTCTCTCTTTTTTTCATTTTAAAAAGTGCGGCATAAACCTCATCAATGGTTTTAACCCCTTCTGCATCCTCAAACCGTTCAGTGAACCACAGTGCTTCAGTCTCACTTTCAGAGAAGCTCAGAACATCACCCAAAGGTAGGGCGACTCTATTAAAACCACCAGTATCCGGGGTACTTGACTGTGACATCATGTAGCCAAAAATATATACTTGCAAAAAAAGTGCCTCAGTGCCGTGCAAAAGACTTGATTTAAAACAGTGCAAAAACCAGAATAAATAGACAGACTGCCTCCACAAAAAACTGAATCAAAAAGATGCAGACAAGTTGTAATCCAGTGGGGATTGTAATGGTATCATACTACGAGAGAATACATAAGTAATTCAAATACAGGAATGGGGTGCTCAGACAGACTAAGTTGACTCAGATCTTTCAATCCCAGTACAAACTTGGCTAAACAATTTCCAAATGGTCGGCACTCACTTCTGTCCCAAAATGTACCTTGCCAAGGTGCTGCGTCGGCAGAAAGCATGCAGATATACCAAAAGACGGCACTCACTGGTCTCACACAGAATTAATAGACAGCGTCCTCTTGTCAACGTTTCGAGTTTATTTCAACCCGTCATCAGGATACACATAACAAATAACAAATGACACAAACATACCTTATATACCCCTCCATGCTGCCAAACGAGTGCGCGCCAAAATAAGCTCCCAGCTGCATAATCAGTGTGATTAACACAGTCACGTGACTGCTGATTTGATCATATATTTTTTGCCACTATGTGGGTGGTAGAAATGTTTACTCGCGATCATAAAACGACATGTTGTACACCCAGAGCATTTATAACAACCCCCACTCTTAGTCTGTACTCGAGGGTCATAATGCATCTGTTCAGTAATGTCTGGGTGTACCACCCAGTCACGAATATTCTTACCCCTCTTAAGGCATGACATCACCTGCAAAGGTCTAAACACTTTAGCATCTCTGTCACCCTGTACTATAGGCCACAGGGTCCTAACTGATCTCTCTACAATAGAATGTGAGGTATTAAACCTCCTCACCCAATGTAATTTGTTCAAATTCTGTTTTTTATCTGTTTGATTCAAAAGAGACTCTCTAGTAAGCAGATCTACTTTATTCCTAGTCTCAGAGAGCACATTACTGGGGTAGCCACGTTCAATAAATTTATCTGTCATCCTCTCAAGATCACGTGATAACATCTGCTCATCACTAGTAATCCTCTTTACTCGCAATAATTGTGAGAAGGGCAAGCTCTTTTTCATGGCAACTGGGTGGTGGCTATTAAAGGCTAACAGCGTATTTCTATCTGACGTAACTGCATGATGCTATGATCTGAACTTGATACTTTGATTTATGTGAGATCTGGTATTATTAAGATAACTGTAGATATATTTGATTGCAGTTACGTAATTTAAGTAAGTTACTGTAGATATATTTGATTGCGTAACCAGCTTCTGTTTGGTTACTATGGGAACAGTTGCGGAGGCCAGTGAGTTTAGTGTGAGGGAGGTGATGTGTCCACTGATTGGTCCCCCGTTGAAATGCATCATGACCTGCACCGCTATTGGTGTGAGTCATACTTGATGGCCCGTGTGTTGTTATAGGTTGCCAAGGCAACCGGACGCGATCTTTTCCCGCATGTGGACTTCCGTGAGGAGTGTGAACACACTGACTGTGTTAATCACACTGATTATGCAGCTGGGAGCTTATTTTGGCGCGCACTCGTTTGGCAGCATGGAGGGGTATATAAGGTATGTTTGTGTCATTTGTTATTTGTTATGTGTATCCTGATGACGGGTTGAAATAAACTCGAAACGTTGACAAGAGGACGCTGTCTATTAATTCTGTGTGAGACCAGTGAGTGCCGTCTTTTGGTATATCTATATATATATATATATATATAGATATATATTTATATACAAACAAATAGAAAACCACAGCACTCGCCACCCTCTGTTTCTATATATATAGATATAGAGATATATATATATATATATATATATATATATATAAAATGTCATTCCTTTTCCCCTTCCAGCAACTCATCACCTCTATCTTTTATATATTTAAATATACACCCTTACCCCCGCCCTTTATTGTATAGATTTAAAGATCCCCCACCCCCTAAGTATTTCCCCCCTCCCACCCTGACCCTTTACATATTAAATGGAGCTCTTACAATCGCACGGGGCAGGGTGTAATATGTGGGGTGAGTTCGTGGCAGTGTCTTCTCGTGGTGCGGGGCGGGAGTGTGACGGCCGTTACCGCGGCGAGGAGCGGAAGACAGTTGCTATAGCAACTGTAACAATATCCGGCAGCACGCTGCTTACTCTATGTGCATAGAGTATTAGAGCCGCAGCCGATGGATTACACCGACACTGTCCGTGCTGCCGGCTGATAACAGTTGGGCGGCCGCGGCATCCCTTTGGCATGGACAGTGTCAGTGTAATCCATCGGCAGCGGCTCTAATACTCTATGCACATAGAGTAAGCAGCGTGCTGCCGGATATTGTTACAGTTGCTATAGCAACTGTCTTCCGCTCCTCGCTGCAGTAATGCCTGTAATAGGAAGAGGAGAAGCATTCATTGGCAGCGTGAGCTGCCGCCCTCAAGTGGCCGGCGCCCATAGGCTGCTGCCTAAACCTGCCTAGTGGTGGCGCTGGCCCTGGGTGACACCCGGAGTGCACTCTGTATTATCACACCCCCCCCCCCCCCCCCGAAAAGGGGGCGTGGCCTAATCAAAAGGGGCATGGCCTTGCGGATCTCTTTTTTTTCCGCTCCGGGGGCATGTCCAGCTTCCCCGAAGATGCTGGCTGCCCCTGGAGACTGCTCAGTGTGCAGTGCCGGCTCTTATCTGTGACAGGAGCCGAGTGCTGCAGGGGTTTATCTCACTGCAGCACTCTGCTCCTGTCACTACAGAAGAGCTGGCACTTTGGTGTCACTCCTTCCGAGGGGGACACCCGGGTGCGGGCCGCACCCCCCACACCCCCGCCTGACGCCACTGATGGGGGTCATTCCGAGTTGATCGCTAGTTGCCGTTGTTCGCAGCGCAGTGATCAGTGTTAAAAACGGCTAATCTGCGTATGCACCGCAATGCGCACGCACGACGTACGGGTACAAAGAGCTTTGCGGTTTTGCACAGGTTCTAGCGACGTTTTGCAGTCGCACTGTCGGCCGCAAGAAGATTGACAGGAAAGGGGTGTTTCTGGGTGGCAACTGACTGTTTTCAGGGAGTGTTTGGAAAAACGCAGGCGAACCAGGGAAAACGCAGGTGTGGCTGGGCGAACGCTGGGCGGGTGTGTGATGTCAAAAGCCAACCCTCCAACGTTAGATTCAACGCACACGAAGAGTAAGTTCAGGGCTGGTCTTGTTTTGTACAAAATGCTTTTTGCAGGCGCTCTGCTACACAGGCGTTCGCACTTCTGCAAAGCGAAAATACACTCCGCAGTGGGCGGCGACTATGCATTTGCATGGCTGAAAAAAACTGCTAGTGAGCGAACAACTCGGAATGATCACCTGTGTCCTGTTGTGAACCACATTGGGGGCTATTTAGAGGTGGACGCAGCCGATCGCCTAGTGATTGACAGCCGGGGGTGTCAGGGTGGGCTGCGCCGCGGCATTTAGTGGGCGTGGACAAGACAACACAGGCATATGCGGACTGTTTTCGTGGGGCTGCTGCCTGTGATGTCTCCGAGAAAAAATCTGGCGCCAGACCGCCTGCCAGCGCAGCCAGTCTGTGCAGGCAGGGGTCGTCCTCAAATCGTTGCATTTGCAATTAAATTGAAAATGAATTGCGGGGCAGCCCAACCCAAATGCTGAGCGGCCTAGCCCTGTGCTGGGCGGCTCCCAGCATATGAGTAGATAGACACAGACCTTGCTGTGGAAGCAAGATCTTCATCCATTTCTGAATAACTCTCATAGCGCAGTGTAATGACCCCCCCCCCCCCACACACACACACCCACACTCTCACACACCTTGCAGGACTATCAGACCTCCCCATTGCAAACGCCTTGAGTCCTATGGGAGAAAGGGGGTAATTCATACCTGGTCGCTCTCTAGCGTTTTTTGCAGCGCTGCGATCAGGTCAGAACTGCGCATATGCATGCAATGCGCATGTGCATCACACAGGTGCAAAGGGCATCGCCGCTCAGCGATGGGTTTGTGCGAAGAATCCATTCACACGGGCGATCGCAAGGAGATTGACAAGAAGAAGCCGTTTGTGGGTGTCAACTGACCGTTTTCTGGGAGTGGTTGGAAAAACGTAGGCGTGTCCAAGCGTTTGTAGGGCGGGTTCCTGGCGTAAATTCCCGTCCTGGACAGGCAGAAGTGATCGCATCGGCTGAGTAAGTCCTGGGCTGCGCAGAGACTGCACAAGATCTGTTCGTACAGCTCTGCTACACATACGTTCGCACACTTGCAAAGCGAAAATACACTCCCGTATGGGCGGCGACTATCTGATCGCAGCAGTGCAAAAAAACCCTAGCGAGCGATCAGGTATGAATTAGGCCCAAAGGGCGCTATATAAACAAAATTATTATTAATTATTAAACCACATGTTATTATTCTTATTATTACTATTGATCTGTACTATACGTAAGTCTCTTTTAATTTCATTTTGTTCACTCTGTTTCACTTTCTGTACTTGTAAGGCACTGCGGGCACCTTGTAGGTCATATAAATAAAGTAAACTACTACTACTACTACTACTAATAATAATAATAATAATAAAAATATATAATGAAATGATGAAATAAGTATTTGCCCCCATAATGAATAATGTATAGCTTCTCCTGTAATAATTGCATGCTGTATTTCCCAGTTTTAATAAACTTTGTTTGACCCCATAAGTAAATATTGTATGCTCACATAACTATAATTATTGTATGCCCCCATAATAATAATAATAATAATAATAATATAATCTTGTCATTTACATTTCTCACCACCTTACTGTAAAAGCCAAGTTGTAGTTCACATTCATGAAATATGACAAAAATAAACACGCCTAAACATGTTAAAATATATATTTTTTTAAAGAAAATTTAAATTTTTCCTTGACGTTTTGGTGTAATTAATTAAAGCCATGAAAAACTGCAAATGTCAGATGTGCACAGAATCCTCTCAGTACAAAGCCCCTGCTGTAACGCCCCCCTTCTCTGTTAGAGGAAGTGCCGTAACTAGGCATTTTAGCGCTGTGTGCAAGAAATGGCTTTGGCGCCCCCCCCACATGCAAGATAGGGGTGTGGCTTCATGGGGAAGGGGCGTGGCCACAAAATAATAGCAATTCATACTACGGTGCACAGTAGTCTCCATTATTCAAATTACGCTGCACAGTAGCGCCACTACACCAGGTAGAGCCCCTTTTATACATTACAGCAGACAGTCCCCCTTTTTACACATTACAGCAGACAGTCCCCCTTTTTACACATTACGGCAGAAAGCGTCCCCCATTTTTACACATTACTGCAGAGAGCGTCCCCTTTTTTACACATTACGGCAGACAGCGTTCCCTTTTTTACACATTACGGCAGACAGCGTCCTCCTTTTTTACACATTACAGCAGACACCGTCCCCTTTTTACACATTACGGCAGACAGCGTCCCCTTTTTTACACGTTACGGCACAAAGCGTCCTTTTTTTTAACACATTACGGCAGACAGCGTCCCCTTTTTTACACATTACAGCAGACAGCGTCCCCTTTTTACACATTACGGCAGACGTGTCCCCCTTTTTACACATTGCGGTAACCAGCGTCCCCCTTTTTACACATTGCGGTAGCCAGTCCCCCTTTTTACACATTGCGGCAGACGGTGTCCCCCTTTTTACACATTGCGGCAGCCAGTCCCCCTTTTTACACATTACGGCAGACGGTGTCCCCCTTTTTACACATTGCGGCAGCCAGTCCCCCTTTTTACACATTGCGACAGCCAGTCCCCCTTTTTACACATTGCGATAGAAAGGAGAGAGAGAAAGAGAGAGATACTTACCATCTCCCCGATGGCAGTCAGGCTCCTCGTGCTGGCAGCTCCCTCGGTGCAGGCAGCGGAGAAGGAGGAGGAGGGAGGGGGACTGGAGCCGCAGCAGCGCTATGTCATTGGTAGTAGTGCTGTTGCAGCTGTCCCCTATCCTTCCGTATAGGCTACCCGGCGCTGCTGTGAATGCTGGGATGAAGGAAGCGCATCCCAGCATTCACAGCAGCGCCGGGCAGCCTATACGGAAGGAGAGGGGGCTGCTGCAGCGGCGCTACTACCAATTACATAGCGCTGCTGCAGCTCCAGTACCCCTCCCTCCTCCTCCGCTGCCCGTTGCTGCTCTCTCCTCTCCAGCGCGGCACACGGCACACAGCAGAGGCGGCATGTAATGATTCAATTTGACTCATTACATGCCGCTGGCCATTGCGCCCTCAGGGCAACTGCGCTGTGTGCCAGGCACACCTGGCACACACGTAGTTATGGCCCTGGCCAGAGGTATATAACTCCCTAAAGACTGTCGCCCGGCTCCCCCTTCAAAAGATTGATCACATTTATTTTTGTAAATAAAATTGAATTATTATTAAAATGTTATTATGGTGGTGGACAATAGAATGAAAACAAAAGCAGGACAATGGCTTGCAAACTACCACTCAATTATTGGTGTTCAAATCTCCCCCAATCCACAAAGCATGCCCAGACGGAGGGGGTCCAGTTTCCCAGATGGCGGGACAAAAATGGCCGTACACCTCATCATTTGTGGAAAGAGTACACCCACTATAATAAAAAAAATAACAGACTGACAAGCACACGTTCTATGCACCGCATAACAACAACACAACAAAACAAGACAAAATACGGAGGGTAGACTGGCAAATCGTAATAACTCATAAAAACTCCACCCCTCACCCACCATAGGTTCCCTACTCACTAAGCAATGAAAAATAGCAAAATACAATACTTCTTAAAGGGGGAGTAACGCGCAACTCAACATCTTTGTTTAAATGGGCTCGGGCTTACAAGTCAGCCTTAGGCAGCCTGATAACAGTGTTGCAGTGTGACCTGTACCACCCCCACCCCCTAAACCTGTGACCTCATGATATCAGATCCTGTGGGGCAGGGCCAATGGCTATGGGAAGTAGAGCACTCCCCAAAGCATTCTAAGAACACTCCAGGTTGCTCCACTTCCTGCAGGGGTGGGCAGCTCTGCAGCAGCACTTCGGGTTGCAGGGTGCTTCCAGGGCACAGCAGAGCCCTGTGCCCCATGTGACAGCATGGCCCCCACACACCTAGTTAAGGTCCTGATCTTACACATCTTTTCTCTGCATAAACTTGCATTCCAATGTGCTTCCACTATTACAGTATATGTTACCCTCTTTGTAATACCAGTTGTAGCACCAGTTTTGGCATGTCCTGATTTGGGGGCCTGTGGTTTGGCCATAAAGTTGGAGGTTACATTGCTTTTAATATTGTAGAGCAGCTCAGAAGGGGTGACATGCTCACCTCCCATAGCATTCCAGAGGTGCATTTAGAGCAAGGGATAGGGACCGGGTTCTCCCAGAGCAACGTTTGTCCTGATTCCCAAACTTTGAAAATTGGAAGGTTTGCTATACATAATATAGATATTCTAATACCTTATTCGTATGACTCCATGCATTCTTTTTAAAAAAAATGTGTTTATTCAAACAAAAAACCCAAGTAACTTACAAAATGTACATGGAACCAAACAGGTTCTGTTGGCAGAGTATTGTGGTGCCCAGGACTGCCATCAGAAATTGTGAGGCCCGGCACTGAAAAAATAGACAGGGCTCCTCCCTCCTCCCCAAAAAAATTCTGCCGCACTGCTGTTGAAGTAAAAAATATTACATAGAGAGAACATACAGACTCCACACAATAAGAGTCGCTATGCTTGCGAATACGCACAGCGTGCACAGCAATATATGTTAACACGCATTTACACAGACATGCCACAAAGATATATTCAACACATATTTCATACAGCACATACATTTAAACATATCAAGCACCAGACATCATAAGGTTTCAAATGTTATAATGGAGTAATGTCATGTATGTGTATTATTGGAGCGGAGCAAGATGGACATGTCGTGCTTGGCATCAAAGTAACCAGATTAATGTGTAGATTCATTTGATGCCTGTGATTAGCACATTGCCATGAGTAGATATGATTAAATGTAGGAATATGAAGTCACTTTTACTGGAACAAAAGAATATATATTCAAAGGAGTATGTGATGGACAGGAAACCAGAAACCAGCAACCTTGAACAAAAGCCCTCACACTGACCAATGACTCATCATGAATGAGAAAGTTACCTCCCCTAGACCAATAACAAGAGAGCTAGATACCCCCAATAGACTCAATGTATAGCTGATGCCACATAGAAGAGCTTCCTGTTTGTCCCAGGTGCTGATCGAGATGGGCTTCTGCCGATGCTCTGCTGCTTTAAGCATGGAGGGAGAGCTAAAGATGGAGGAGGGGGAGCGTAGTAAGCATTGAGCAAATATGGTGATGTATTGCTAGCCGTGTCTGTAATGAATTAGTTTGTAATAACTGCTTACTGTGTAAATTGTAACCATGTAAATATATATACTGTACATGTGATATATTGTATACATATCCTATTAATAACAAATATATACATCAATGAGCTTTGGAACTCAGACTTTTATTAGAAAGTAATTTGACTTCAACACTGCTCCACCCGTATATGATGTTATACATTGTGATATTACATATAGGTGGAGTGTTGCAGACCTACAGGAATGGAACAGAGATCTGATAAGCAGAGAAGGCTTGTTTTAAGAAGTCCTCCTTGCGTATCAACCTGCTGTGATTCACAGACTTTTTGTTGATCTCACTGCGATAAAGAAGGCCTATCTCACATAAAGTCTCTTTTATCCATAGTGCTTCTTTCGAAGTTTCTGTGAGCGCCTTGTTATCCGCTTCTGTTGTAGAAAGAGCAACTGTGGGTTGTTTCCTACTTGCCCAGCTGACGGCTGCACCTGCTAGTGCAAACAGGTATCCAGTGTAGGAAAGTGTGTCGTCCTCATCTGACCCCCAGTCAGCATCACAGAATACTTTCAAGCTGGTGTCTTTTGATTTTATAAATCTCAGCTTTAGTGAACTTGTACCTTTGAGGTACCTTAAGATTCTCTTTACTGCAATCCACTGTTGTCTCACATGATTATTTGCAAACTGGCATGCCTGACTCACTGCATGTGTGATGTCAGGGCGTGCTCCAATACTTGTGTACATCTAACTACCAACAGCATTTTGATAAGGGATTTCTTGCATTTCCTCTATCTCCCCATGCTTGGTAACCTGGCCTTAACCATCTTTAGACTATGTAGGTCATGTAATATGGCCGTAACAGCATAAACTCGCCGTCTGGGCTTGCGGCATGCCTCTTCATGCATCACTCTGGCACGGAAGGGGTTACAGTTTTTGTGGGAGGAATGTAAGGAAAACTGGCTGGATGGTGATTGGTGGATTCTGTATAGGGGCTGGTCTGACATACATATAGTTTTTCCGTGACTGCTAAGTACTACTGCTTGTCAGTATTTATTACATTTAACTATATTGCTCTTTCCTATTTCTCCCTGCCTTCTCCTCAGCTCTACCTCTCTGTATTTCTCTTTCCTACTCTTTTCTTCCCTTCTCCTTTCATCTTCTCCTGCTCGTTTTATTTCCCTGCTCTTTTTATGCTGATGCCGCCAGACCCAGACGCAGCGCGGTCCTCCCTGCTCGGCTCCTGGACTCCTATACGGTCCGGCCGAGCTTGCTGCGGCTGGGGCGCGGGAGGCACCGGGCGTACTCGGCCGGCCTTGGCCGCCCGCCCGTGCTCCCTTACACCCGCACTCTCCATCTCCGTCCCCGCCGCTGGCCGCAGCGGTGGGCGGAGCGCGGGGGGGCCGTGGGAGGCTCAGGCAGCTGGCAGGGGACGGGTTTGTTCTGTCCCTGCACTCGCCGGTCGTTAGTAAGTTTATTGTTGGGCAGCTGGCCGGCGCCTTTTTTCCGCCGGGGGGGGGAGCAGCCTCGAGGCAGTATGCGCTCCAAGGGGCGGGGGGTCGCGCAGCTGCCGGACGCGGGGTGTCCGTGCAGCACGCGCGTGCAGCGCCTACTACAGCCCTAACCAGGGGGGCAGCCCCCGTATATCTCTGGGGCACATCTCCCTCTCCTCTGGGCGGGTGGGGGGTCGCGCGGCTGCCGGACGCGGGGTGTCCGTGCAGCGCGCGCGTGAGGCACCTACATCAGCCCTAACCAGTGGGGGCAGCCCCTGTATATCTCTTCTCACATCCCCCTCTCCATTGGGCGGGTGGGGGGTCGCGCGGCTGCCGGACGCGTTAAATCCGTGCGGCGCGCGCGTGCTAGCATAGTGCAGGCCCGCACTGGGGGAGCCCATATTAGGCCTCCTCATGCCGGGCCTGAAGGTAATGTCCCAGATAAGGGCCGGGTGGCGCGCTCCCGCGGTGGGGCTGTGCAACACGCCCTCTCTGCTTCTGCTGCTGCTGGGTCAGTGCCGCCGGCGGACCTTGCATGGGCCGTCGTGCTGGGACGCTCCGCGTCCGCCTGCAGTGGGACAGGCCACCAGGCCTCTCCCGACGTGGTTGGGCCCGTGGCTCCACCCCCTTCCGGGGTTGCAAGCGCGTCGCTTGGTAGTGCCGCCACCCAGGGCCGTGTGCCTCAGGCCGCTCCCAAGCTGGGGGCCCGGAGGCAGATCAATCGCCCCCCCCCCTCCTTGGGGGGGCGGCGAGCGCAGGCAAAAAACTATCTGCCTGTCCCCCACGGTCTCCGGACTGATCATTTGGACGCCGCTGCGGACAGCCCTCTGTCAGACGGTGCGCTGGGTTTTTCTAGTTCTGACAGTTCTCCGGTGTATGGTGCTGGGACCAATGCTCGGGATAGGAGGAGGTTGCGGTGCAGGCGGGTCAGGCAGAGTTTATTGCAGCAAGAGAGATATGCCGGGATACCCAACAGCGAAGGATCTTTTGGGTCGTTGCTCCCGACGGGTGGTTTGCTAACCTCCCGTGGGGTGCGGGACTCGTGTGCCGCGTCTGAGCTTACAGTGACGGCGGCCGCACCTCTGGTGGACGCCCCCGTCTTGTCCGCCATTTGGGGCAGTCCACCGTTTCTTTGGCTGATAGCATCGCGCAGACTTTTGCGCCGCTCCTGTTCTCTGGCGGAACGGCCGGCCCGCCAGCCCCGCTCCCGACAGCTGCGGGACCGGTGGGGTAGCAGGGGAACAATGTCTCTTTTTTCTCCCCAGCCATGGACGTCGGGTCAGGAATGGAGTCGGTCAGTGCATCCACGAGCGTCCGGAGCCTGCTGGAATGGCCGGATTTCACTCTCGTGCAGGTGAGTCTTCATCGGACACTGACTGGTCCAGGGGAGCGCGGTTCCCCCCTTATCGGCTTGGGATCTACTACACAGTCCCGCTCCTCTCGCAGGGGCAGCAGTACGCGTATGGTTTCCAGCAAGCGCAGTAGACACAGGCGCAGGCGTCAGAGCACGGACTCTTCCCTCGCCTCCACGTCCTTTGAGGGTGTGTCCTCCTCCGACGGTTTGCACAGGGTCAAGCGTCGCATACGGCGCGGGCACCGGTATTCAACCTCTTCCGCCTCGCCAGTGTCGGTATTCAACCTCTTCCGCCTCGCCAGTGTCGGTGAAGTCGGACACCGTTCACTGTGCCAACACGGCAGTGCAACGTGGGCTCAGGCCCCGGATCCGAGAACGGATCCGTAAGGGCTGATACGTCAATATTTTGCTCTTACTGACTATGATCGTAAACCCTTGCATTCAGCTACGAAACTGCGTTCCTTTTTACACGTGCTGTACCATAAGTACACAGGGTCGGTTTTGCGCCATTACCATGAGGACTTCCGGCGCAAACAGCACAGGTGTCAGCTTTATATCTTCGGTAACCAGGATGTGGAATGGTGCTCGGAGCTGACCCAGGGTTCAGCCGGCACTTCAGAGGGCGGTACTGCGAGACGACGGCCACAACGACCTGCCTCTCGTTCTACCAGCTTTCGAGGGGGTTCATTGCGTGCGGGGCATGGACAATGCTTCGCATCAATAATGCCCAATGTGATTTGGGGGAGCGGTGCCATTTCGTCACTCCTGCATCAGATGTGGCGGAAGCCACGGGATCAAGGATTGCCCCAGTCCGGGGATCGGGGGTAATTCCGGCCCGCAGACCCGGCAGAGCAGTGGCCCCAGGCGCTGGCCACAGCCCCCACCTCAATTAGACTTCGGGAGCTCATACCCCGGCTGCGACAGTACCCGCGGCCGGTGGACGCCCAATTCTTACTCTTGGTTTTTGCTTCTGGCTTCCCCTTGCCGATGCATGGACTGGTGGGTCCCTGGGCTGGTACGAACCTGCGTTCAGCTTGGGAGTTTCCGGACGTGCTCCAGCAGACGGTTGAGGCTGCAGTGTCGTTGGGCAGTATGATAGGCCCTTTCCGGGAAATCCCCCCCCCCCCCCCGCCTTCCCAGATTTGGTCTTGTCCCCTGTAGGCATAGTGCCCAAGTAGGCCGCGGCCAAATTTCGGCTCCTCTAACATCTTTTCTGTCCTCTCGGGCATCTGTTAATGACCATTCCCTTATGTTCAGTGTAGGGTTGTTTACCTATCTTTTATTCGGCCATAGACACCTTTAGGTCGTTTGGTCCGGGGGCGGTGATGTGTTAATAGGACATCGAGTCAGCTTTTCATCTCCTCCCGCTGCACCCTTTCGCCTTTCCATTTATGGGTTTTACTCTGGACTATGGCTATTACATCGATCAATGCCTCCCTAGGGGTTGTTCTATCTCTTACGCATACTTCTAAAGATACAGGGGACTTTCGCACTACTTGGACTATTTTCTTTTGGTCGGCCCACCGGACTCTTATCGCTGCGTCTTCTTGCTGCAGAGGGGTTGCACCAGCAACACCGGAGGGTCCCTCCTCCTCCTTGGTTTATCTCGGGATTCAGATTGATACGGTCGGTGGTCTCTGTAGGCTCCCTGTGGACAAGGTGTTGCGTCTTCATGATGGTGTCCTCTATGGGCTCGCTGCGGGCAAGCTTCCTATGAAACAGGCTCAATCCTGGTTATCCCCATGGGTAGGGTTTTCTGTAGAAAATTGGAACGGGCGACAGTTGGGATTCGGCGCCCGCATCATTATCTTAGATTATCATTCGAAATCCGGAGGGATTTCCGTATTTGGGATGAATTTCTAGTTTGTTGCAATGGCGTCTGTATTTGGCAGGAGGCGGTCGTGTCTAGCACGTCCCTGGAGCTTTTCACGTATTCCTCTGGTGCCTTCGGGTTCGGAGCTTATTCTCCTTGGCCGCGTGCCTGGGTTAACGAGCACCTCACGACAACCATGCTGTTGCTGGCAATTTTTCCCATTCTGGTTTCATTTGAGTTGTGGTGCGATGCCCTGCGTAACAAACAGGTTATCTTCTGGTGCAACAACTTGGGCGTGGTTTTTGCAATAAACCGGCAGAAGTCCACGTCCTTGCCTGTCCTGCGGGTACTTGCGCATACGGTCTTGCTATGCTTGGTGACCAACATTACGCTGCGAGCCAAGCATGTCCCGGGAGTGCGTGACAAATTCCTTATGCCCTTTCTCGCGGCAACTGGCAGCAGTTTAGGCGCTTGGCTCCTGCAGCTCTAATCCATGGGAATCATGCCCTGCTTATGTGTGGCAGGTTATCCGCCCGGATTGGAGGATTTCGCCCACTGGTCGTTGGCCCCTGCACCTTTCGCGGCTTCTCTGGCCGCCTGGAAGCGGTGGAGTCGCTACCTTATGGAGAGAGGCAATAGTGGTAAGACCTCTCTCGACTTACTTTTGGATTACATCTGGGTTTTTGTACACCGAAGGGATTTCGCGGGCGTATGTTTGTAGGGTTCTTGCGGGTGTATCTTACTTTCTGCAGCTTCGGGGGGAGGAGGACTTTACTAAGTCCTTTTTCCTTCAGAGGGTGTTGAGAGGATGGGCTCGGGCAATCCCGCCCCGGCCGGACAATCGCCGGCCGATCACTAAGTCTTTGCTGAGGCGAATTTTGGGATGCCTACGGAGTATTCGCTCTTCCGGGTTCAAGATTCGCCTCTTCATGACGGCCTTTATGATGGCCTTTCACGGTGCGTTCAGGGTGGGTGAGCTGGTGTCCGTTTTTCGGACTACTTTCTCGCCCATGCTGGCGGCCCACGTCGTCATACGCCCCGACGGTTTGTGGTGTGGGATTCAGCGCTCCAAGACTGACGTAGTCGGCAGGGGGCAGTGGGTTCGATTGGGTCGGGCTCGTGTGCGGGGCATTTGTCCAGTTACCACGGCCCGGTCTTATTCGTCCGTACGGCCTCCCACGCCTTCCGGGTGGCTCGACCATTGTGATGGTTCCCCGTTGACCAGATCTCAATTCCGGTCGGTTTTGGAGCGTTGTATTTTATACCTGGGTCTATCTCCGGCCGACTATGGGACTCACTCTTTCCGCATTGGCGCTGCTTCAGCTGCTGCTGCGGCGGGTTGGTCCGAAGTCGTAGTCCGGGCACTGGGTAGGTGGAGGTCTGGTGCAGTCAGGCCTTTTCCTCCCAGTGCGCCCCTTTTGAGGCTTAGCTGCTCGTCGCAGTTGCACTTTGCGACTGCGGGGGCCTTGAGGAATTTTTGTTTTATCGTTGGTTTTAATTATGGCTGTTGCTGGCTGATGAAGTTTTGCGTTTTTGCCTCAAGTCAAATTGGGTGACCCCCCCCCCCCTTGTTAGGGACGAAGGTTAGGTTGCCCATTTTCTCCATACCATATTTTGTTTATTAACCTCAGTCACAACCTTCTTTTGCAGGAGGGCGGCTAGATCCGCGCTTTATATGGTTTGTCGGCCATTCCTACGTATGCTGGCTGTCGGTGTCGGCTCTGGCTTGCGACACGATTCAGTTTCCTGAGCTGCAGGCTGTGCGCTGGTTTGGGCGTAGAGGCCTCCGCTGGGCTGGCCTGCAGGATTGGCTGGTCCTGCATGTGGGTGGCAATGATCTGGATCACCGGGTCTTGAGGTCTGTTTAGCGTGTTCTGTTTTCTTTAGTTTGCGTTGAGTGAGTTGAGTTAAGTTTTCGGTTCGGTGGCGGTGGCAGGTTGGTAACCTGGCAGTTGGCCGGTTTCTGAACGGTTATTTTAGTTTAACTTAAGGACTTTATTGTTAGTAAGTTCGGGTGAACTTTTAGATATTTTTATAGTCTTATAATTAATTTATGGGCACCACCGTACCTGGTGGAGCCCATAGGATAGATCATAAACATATGTGGATATCGGGGCCGGAGGCCCAATTTTTACCCCGGAGGGGCGGAGCGTACCTCCGTCCCTACATACTGTTGGTGGGCAGGGGTAGTGGCAGAAGGTCGACCCCTGGCCTTGGATTTTGGATTTCCGATGTCTGGGATGGAGGCAGGAGGCCGATCCCGGAACATCTGGGGCAGAAGGCCCCCTCACACATGTTTTTATTGCTCGGGATGGAGGCAGGAGGCCGATCCCGGAACATCGGGGGCAGAAGGCCCCCTCACACATATGTTTATTGCTCTATTTTGTCATATAATTTTGGATCACCCTTATTAAGTTGTTTATCATGCTTAATTGTTCTTCTCCCTGCTACCTTAGTTTGAGAGGGAAGTCTGCTTTTTTAGTTTTAGTACTAATAGGCCTTCCCCTCAGTCAAAATAAAAAGCTGACCCCTTTCACGCCAAGTACAGTTGTTGTGTCTTTATTTACTAATATAAGTGTGCTTGAGTGGCATGCGGATGCATCTGATGTGTGAAGTTTAAGACTGTGTAGGTCATGTAATATGGCCGTAACAGCATAAACTCGCCGTCTGGGCTTGCGGCACGCCTCTTCATGCATCACTCTGGCACGGAAGGGGTTACAGTTTTTGTGGGAGGAATATAAGGAAAACTGGCTGGATGGTGATTGGTTGGATTCTGTATAGGGGCTGGTCTGACATACATATAGTCTTCAGACCCAGGACATCCTGCCTCTGCACAGTTTTTCCGTGACCCACCCTCCCGCCCTGGGGAGTTGAATTTTTGTTGCTACAGTGGGGTTCCTTGTGTCGGCTTTTGGTGGCCGGTTTCTGAACGGTTATTTTAGTTTAACTTAAGGACTTTATTGTTAGTAAGTTCGGGTGAACTTTTAGGTATTTTTATAGTCTTATAATTAATTTATGGGCACCACCGTACCTGGTGGGGTCCATAGGATAGATCATAAACATATGTGGATATCGGGGCCGGAGGCCCAATTTTTACCCCGGAGGGGCGGAGCGTACCTCCGTCCCTACATACTGTTGGTGGGCAGGGGTAGTGGCAGAAGGTCGACCCCTGGCCTTGGATTTTGGATTTCCGATGTCTGGGATGGAGGCAGGAGGCCGATCCCGGAATATCTGGGGCAGAAGGCCCCCTCACACATGTTTTTATTGCTCGGGATGGAGGCAGGAGGCCGATCCCGGAACATCGGGGGCAGAAGGCCCCCTCACACATATGTTTATTGCTCTATTTTGTCATATAATTTTGGATCACCCTTATTAAGTTGTTTATCATGCTTAACTGTTCTTCTCCCCGCTACCTTAGTTAGAGAGGGAAGTCTGCTTTTTTAGTTTTAGTATTAATAGGCCTTCCTCTCAGTCAAAATAAAAAGCTGACCCCTTTCACGCCAAGTACAGTTGTTGTGTCTTTATTTACTAATATAAGTGTGCTTGAGTGGCGTGCGGATGCATCTGACGTGTGAAGTTTAACGCTTTTGTCAATGGGAGTGCTTACTGGTTTTGCATCTGTCATTCCATATTTAGAAAGTATTGCCTCAATGTATGTCTGTCAATTGTGACAGTCCCTTCTTTTAGGTTTTGAACAATTTTCAAGCCTAATAAGTGATTTGCAGTGCCTAGATCTTTCAACTTGATTCTTTGTTTTAGTTAGTGCTTCACATCAGTGATGTGATTTTCTTGACCGGCCAGAAGTATATCATCCACATACACAGCTATTATGAACAGTTTTTCTTCTATAATCTTATAGTATAGGCAGTGATCAGTCTGACCTAACAAAGTTCATTCCTAGTAACACTGCATCCAACTTCACATACCAACAGTGACCTCTTTGCTTGGGGCCATATAATTACTTATTTAAGAGACAAACATTTCCTGTCTGGAATATATTCAAATCATAGTGTTCAAGTGGTTCCATATAAATTTCCTCAACTAACTCTCCATTTAGGAATGCAGAATCAAATTCTAGCTGATATAACAGTAGATCATGTAGTGTAGCAATAGCAATCACTAACCTTAAGGTGCTGTACCTTGTGACAGGTGAATAGATCTCTCCGTAATCGATTCCGGACTTCTGGGTATTTCCCTTGGCAACAAGGCGGGCTTTGTAATGAGTTATTGACCCATCTGCATTCAACTTCTTGCAGAAGACCCACTTGTTCTTGATCGTTTTACGGTTACTTGGCCTTTCAACTATAGTCCATGTACTGTTATCATCCAGTGCTGACAGCTCTGTATCAATTGCTGACTACCACTCTATCCAATCACTGCTTGACTTTGCTTCTTGTATGTTTTGAGGTTCACAGTAAACTATGTTTGCATACTCCTCACTGTATTTCTTGGCTGGAAATCCTTTGTTGCTCCTAATGGAACTTCTGTTCCCTGATTTGTTGTCTACTTTGACACTCAGATTCAGTCACACTTTCTGCTGCCTGTACATCTAGTAATGCATTCTCTTCTCCACTGCCCCAGTCTGTGGTGCTGTCACTTTCTGCTGCCTGTACATCTGGTAATGCATTCTCTTCTCCACTGCCCCAGTCTGTGGTGCTGTCTCATAGGATACCACATCTCTGGATTTAAGAAGTCATTTGTTTGCAACATCCCAAAGTCTGTATCCTTTGCTTTCTTCGCAGTATCCGAGCATTATACAATCTATGGATTTTGGATCTAACTTACTCCTTTTTGTCTTAGGTATATGTTCAAAAGCTTTGTTCTCGAAGACGACTGACACTTGGCTTTTCTCTGGACCATGCCTTCAGTGGCGTTTTGCCTTTGATGACCACTGTAGGTGCACGATTCTTTAGGTATACTGCAGTAGATACTGCTTCTGCCCAAAATGTATTTTCCAGGCCAGTATCACTTAACATAGTCCGTGCTCTTTCAAAAACTGTGCGGTTTGCCCGCTCACTCACGCCATTCTGTTCCGGTGTGTAGGCAAATGTTAGCTGATGCTTTATGCCATATTTTCTAAGGAATGCGGTTAAGACTTTGTTATCATACTCTCCACCGTTGTCTGATTTCAGGATCTTTAGTTTCGGACCCATCTGAGTCTCCACCAGGTTTTTGTACTCCACAATTTGCTAATGACTTCACTCTTTTCTTTAATGAAGTACACATGTGTCATTTTTGTGGCGTCATCAATGAGAGTCATGAAATACCTGTAGCCACTAATTGATTCCACCTTCATTGGACCACATATGTCGGCTATGTACTAGAACTAGTGGTGACTCTGCTCTACTAACTGACTTTGAAAATGGGTTGCAAGTTTGCTTGCCTTTTATGCAACTCTCACACATGGGTCTTTCAGCGTTGCTCACAGTGATCACTGTTACCATTTCATCTAGCAGTTTCTGGGCATTGTTATACCCTAGATGACCCAAGCGTTTGTGCCACAGCTCCATTGACTGGTTTGTATCAGTAGCCATCATTGCATTACACTCCTCAACATGGGTGCTGATTTATGTTTTTGCTGGTGGGTGCTCGGCGGGAGGAGGCAGCGGGAATGAATGGGTGGCCGCGGCAGTGACTAGTGCCCATTACGCAACACACTGTAATGCCCATTACACATTATGCAACACATTGTAATGCCCATTACACATTATGCAACACACCGTAATGCCTATTACACATTACGCCACTTACCGCAATGCTTGGTAATACATATACGGGGGGGGGGATGCTGACACACACTCATACAGTGGGTCCTGGGGGAGGGGGCCTGGTGTCACAAACTAGAGATGAGAGGGTTCGGTTCCCTGAGAACTGAACCCCCCCAAACTTCACTACCCAAGCCCAGATCCGAGCCCGGTTCGGGTTTTCCCGCCTGACTTGGAAACCAGAATGAGGCAAAACGTCATCATCCCGCTGTCGGATTCTCGCAGGGTTTGGATTCCATGTAAGGAGCCGTGCATCGCCGTCATTTTCACTCTGGCATTGGAGAGTGCAGCGAAAGGACGTGTCTTTGTCCTCAGTGGCCTGCATCAGTACAGTGGCGGTGTCTTGTGCTGCATCAGTCCAGTCACAGTGGTGGTGTCCTCTGCTGCCATACTGTATGTCCAGTGCTGCTGTATAAGTCCAGACCAGTGGTGATGTGTTGTGCTGCATCAGTTCAGTGGTGGTGTATTGTTCTGCATCAGTCCAGTCACAGTGGTGGTGTCTTCTGCTGCCATATGTCCAGTGCTGCTATATAAGTCCAGTCCATTGCAGTGGTGCTGTGTTGTCCTGCATCAGTCCAGTGGTAGTGTCTTGTGCTGCATCAGTCCAGTCACAATGGTGGTGTCCTCTGCTGCCATATGTCCAGTGCTGCTGTATAAGTCCAGTCCCTTGCAGTGGTGCTGTGTTATCCTGCATCAGTCCAGTGGTGGTGTCCCTGTGCTGCTGCATTTGTCCAGTGGTACTGCCGAATATGTCCAGTGATACTGCCGTATATGTCCAGCGGTACTGCCGTATAAATCCAGTGATACTGGCGTATATGTCCAGTGGTACTGCCTTATAATTCCAGTGATACTGCTATATATGTCCAGTGGTACTGCCGTATAAATCCAGTCCAGTGATACTGCCGTATATGTCCTATGGTACTGCCATATAATTCCAGGGATACTGCTGTATATGTCCAGTGGTACTGCCGTATAAAACCAGTGGTACTGCCATATAAATCCAGTCCAGTGATACTGTCATATATGTCGAGTGGTACTGCCATATAATTCCAGTGATACTGCCGTATATGTCCAGTGGTACTGCTGTATAAATCCAGTGGTACTGGCGTATAAATCCAGTCCAGTGATACTGTCATATATGTGAAGTGGTACTGCCATATAATTCCAGTGATACTGCCGTATATGACCAGTGGTACTGACGGATAAATCCAGTGGTACTGGCGTATAAATCCAGTCCAGTGATACTGCTGTATATGTCCAGTGATATTGCCGTATATGTCCAGTGGTACTGCCATATAATTCCAGTGATACTGCCATATAATTCCAGTGGTACTGCCTTATAAGTCCAGTGATACTGCCATATAAATCCAGTCCAGTGGTACTGCCATATAAATCCAATGGTACTGACATATAATTCCATTGATACTGCCGTATAATTCCAGTGGTACTGGCATATAAATCTGGTGATACTGCCGTATAAATCCAGTGCAATGGTACTGCCGTATAACTCCAGTGGTACTGCCGTATAATTCCAGTGATACTGCAGTATAATTCCAGTGGTACTGCCGTATTGTCACAACTGAGGGCCTGAGCTGACGGGAGGCAGCCTCAGTTGTAGGGGCTGAGATGTACCGGAACCTGGGAGGTTGTATCAGACCCCTGGACATGTAAGTAACATGAATAATAACTGCCCGAAGGCGTGACCACGACAACTTGGATAAAAGTCAATGATGTTTATTATGACAACTCCGCAACACAGCAGCAGTAAAAGAAAACGTAAAAGTCAGCAAAGAATAAATACAGTTCCTGGGTACTACAGGATGGCAGGAGCCACAGGGCACTGGTAGTGTGAGATAGTTCTTATGATCTTCTAGATGGAAAGTCCTTACCAGGCCCGACTGTAGCAATGGAGATAACCCAGGATTGTGCCAGCTGGTGTTCCAGGAAAAGCTGGGTTGCTGAAGATAAAACAGCTGCTGTGGATACTGGCTGGAACCAGACTGTTGTTAGCACGGAGTGGATACTGGCTGGAACCAGTTAAATAATAAATGAACTTGGGAGCGATGAAATATGAACTGAAATGTAGAACTTGAGAGCGGAGAAATAATAATACCGGTGGAGAGTGGTAAAGTGTAGAAAGGACACCGGCCCTTTAAGGGAAGCTGTACTCTGCTGGAAGCTGAGCTGGAAGCAGGTAATGTTGTAGCTGGAAACAGATGAATCCACAATGGATTGGAGAGTCAGGCTACACCGCAGGTGGAATGCTGGTGCGGGTCTCTATGGTGGAAGTCTTGAGACAGGAGCTGGAACCTGGAAGACAATCACAGGAGAGAGACAAACAGGAACTAGGTTTGACAACCAAAGCACTGACGCCTTCCTTGCTCAGGCACAGTGTATTTATACCTGCAGCAAGGAAGGGATTGGCTAGGCAATTATGCAGATTAACAATACTGACAACAGATTGGAGGAAATGATCAGCTGACAGAATCCAAGATGGCTGCGCCCATGCAGACACTTGGAGGGAAGTTTGGTTTGTAATCCATGTGGTAATGAAAACAGTAATGGCGGCGCCGGCCACTGGAGACAGGAGACGCCAGGCTGACAAGTGCACATCCAACCACGCGGACACAGCGGAGGCCGCGGCTGACGTAATCGCCACTCTGACACTCTGCATGCAGAAGCTCAGGGACGGCGGCGGAGGCCGCGGGAGACGCCATGCCAGATGTAATAAGGCGTTACTGTGACAGCGTCTCAGAGAGACAGGAGAGGATGCAGGAATGTGAACATTAGGATAACAGATGGGATCCGGTCCTGGAGCGCTGAGCCAGCCTTAGGAGGCATCTGATGGGTAAGAAATGGCGTCCAGATACCCGGATCGTGACAGCACCCCCCCCTTTAGGAGTGGCCCCAGGACACTTCTTTGGCTTTTGAGGAAACTTGGAATGGAATCTCCGGACCAAGGCAGGAGCATGGACATCAGAAGCATTGGTCCATGAACGTTCCTCAGGGCCGTAACCCTTCCAGTCAATAAGATACTGTAGTTGACCGTAGCGGTGACGTGAGTCCAGGATCTTGGCCACTTCATACTCAACGCCTCGTTGAGTTTGGACTTTCGGAGTTGGAGGAAGTGAGGAATGAAACCGATTCAAGATCAGCGGTTTCAACAGGGAAACATGGAATGTCCTGGGTATTTTTAAGAAGGGAGGCAACTGGAGTCTGTAAGCAACAGGATTGATGACTTGTTCAATCTTGAAAGGACCGATATAGCGAGGTGCAAACTTCATACTGGGAACTCTTAACCTCAAATTCTTCGTGGATAACCATACCCGATCACCCACCTTGAGAGCAGGAACTGCTCGACGCTTCTTATCCGCAAACTTCTTGTACCTGAACGATGCCTTGAGCAGAGCTGATCGTACGCTCTTCCAGATATTGGCAAACTGATGCAAGGTGATATCCACTGCGGGAACAGAAGTTGCTGGAAGCGGTTGGAACTCAGGAACTTTAGGGTGGAATCCAAGGTTAGTTAAGAATGGTGTTGAAGCAGATGAAGAATGATACTGGTTGTTATGACAGAACTCGGCCCAGGGAAGTAATTGAACCCAGTCATCTTGAGAGGAGGACACATAGATGCGGAGAAAGGCCTCCAAGTCCTGATTCACCCTCTCGGTTTGACCATTGGTCTGAGGATGGTAAGCCGTGGAAAACTTTAGCTTGACTTGGAGGACTTGACATAAACTTCGCCAGAATTTGGCTGTGAATTGAACTCCTCGATCTGAGATAATTTCTTCAGGAAGACCGTGGAGTCGGAAGATCTCTTGTATGAATACTTGAGCCAACTTGGAAGCTGACGGAAGACCGGTGAGAGGAATGAAGTGTGCCATCTTGGTGAACCGGTCAACTACCACCCAGATGGTATTGAACTTGTTGCACGTGGGTAAGTCTGTAATGAAATCCATCGACAAGTGGGTCCATGGTCGACGGGGAACGGATAGTGGAACCAGTTGCCCCGCAGGCGACTGGCGGGATACTTTATGTTGGGCACACTTTGGGCAAGATGCAATAAACTCCAAGACGTCCTTTTTCAGAGTTGGCCACCAATAGGACCTAGAGATAAACTCCAGGGTTTTTTGGATACCTGTATGTCCGGCAAAACGGGAAGCATGGGCCCAATGCATGAGCTTCTTCCTTAGCATCGGCTTCACAAAACTTTTCCCTGATGGGGGCGTAGAGTCCATCCCTACCGTGGAGAATGCCAACGGATTTATAATAGGATGCTTGTCTGAAGACTGACTCATTTTCTTGCTCCCATGAGCGGGAAAGGGCATCGGCCTTGCGATTCTGAGAGCCTGGACAGAACTGGAGTTTAAAGTCGAACCTGGAAAAGAAAAGTGCCCATCTGGCCTGACGAGGGTTGAGACATTGTGCGCCCTTCAGGTATAAAAGGTTCTTGTGGTCTGTAAGTATGGTGATTGAATGAGAAGCTCCCTCCAACAGATACCTCCACTCTTCTAGAGCGAGCTTGATGGCTAGCAACTCCTGGTCGCCAATGGCATAGTTGCGCTCAGCTGGGGAGAACTTCCGGGAGAAGAAACTGCAAGGGTGTAAATGGCCATCTTTAGCCCTCTGAGATAACACCGCTCCTACTCCAACGGAGGAGGCATCCACCTCTAAGATGAAAGGAGAGTCGATGTCAGGCTGTTTAGAACAGGCGCAGAGATGAACCTTTGTTTTAAAAGATGAAATGCTTGCATGGCTTCTTCAGACCACTTGGACGGGTTAGCACCCTTCTTAGTGAAAGCAGTAATAGGCGCCACAATGGTGGAAAAGTCTCGTATAAACTTTCGGTAATAGTTGGCGAACCCTAAGAACCTCTGGACCCCTTTGAGGGTTAAGGGTACCGGCCAATTTTGGATTGCTTGTAGTTTCTCAGGATCCATCTCTAGTCCGGAACCGGACACAATGTACCCTAGAAACGGAATGGACTTGACTTCAAAGACGCATTTTTCTAATTTGCAATAGAGATGATTGACACGGAGACGGGACAGAACCTCTTTAACCCAAAAACGATGTTCCTCTAAATCGTTGGCAAAAATGAGGATATCGTCTAGATAGACCACGACATGACGGTATAGAATGTCTCTGAAGATCTCATTGACAAAATGCTGGAAGACAGCTGGAGCATTGCTCAATCCGAAGGGCATGACGAGGTACTCATAATGTCCGTCACGGGTGTTAAAGGCGGTCTTCCACTCGTCACCCTCACGGATCCGGATGAGATTGTATGCACCTCGCAAGTCCAGCTTTGTAAAGATGGTAGCTCCGCTAACTCTGTCAAAGAGCTCAGTAATCAGGGGTAAAGGATAACGGTTCTTGATGGTAATGTCGTTCAAACCTCTGTAGTCGATGCACGGCCGCAGACCACCATCTTTCTTTTTTACAAAAAAGAAGCCTGCGCCGGCTGGAGAAGAAGAAGGTCGAATGAACCCCTTTGCTAGGTTCTCTTTAATATATTCCTCCATAGAATGCGTCTCAGGCAGAGACAACGGATAAGTTCGGCCTCGAGGTGGAACCTTCCCTGGAACGAGATCAATCGGACAGTCCCATTCTCTATGAGGAGGAAGGATATCAGCAGAAGCTTTACTGAACACATCCGTGAAATCTTGATATGGAGGAGGTGGAACATCAGACGACCTGGGGGAGGAAGAACAGACAGGCAATACTTTAAACAAACATGTCTCAGCACAGGAGGAACCCCATGCTAGGATTTGCGTAGTCGTCCAATCAATTGTAGGATTGTGAAGACGGAGCCATGGAAGGCCCAGGACCACAGGATGTGTGGCTCTTGGAATCACTAAAAAAGAAATAAGTTCGGAATGAAGAACTCCCACTCTCAGACGAACTGGTAGAGTCCTTAAAGAAATGACTGCATCAAAAATTTTGCTGCCATCCACGGCAGTTAAAGAAATGGACGAAGGAAGTCTCTCGGTGGGTAGGGACCACCGTTTAACATAGGCTTCGGTAATAAAGTTCCCAGCTGCTCCGGAATCAAGGAGGGCAATGACGTTCCGATAACGTTGAGCAACTTGAAGCGAGACTGGGAGATTACAATCTTGAGGAGATGGAGAGGAGATCATTACTCCTAGCCGGCCCTCTCCTTGGCGAGCTAGGATTTGGAGTTTCCCGGACGTTTGGGACAGGCATTAATGGTGTGAGACGGAGCTGCACAATAGAGACAGAGAAACTCGGAGAGACGTCTTCGGCGCTCAGCAGGAGTTAAACGGGAACGGCCAAGTTGCATGGGCTCATCCTTAGATGGTGACAGTTGACGAGGAGGAGGAGCAGAAGATTTTGGAGCAGATGATCTTCCACGCTCAGTTGCTCTCTCTCTGAAACGTAAATCAACTTTCGTGCAGAGTGAGATTAGCTCATCTAACTTAGAAGGTAAGTCTCTGGTAGCTAACTCATCTTTAATACGCTCAGATAAGCCATGCCAGAATGCAGCATACAGGGCCTCGTCGTTCCATGCCAGTTCGGATGCCAGGATCTGGAACTGTATCAGATATTGTCCTACAGTACGTGACCCCTGGCGTAAACGGAGAATCTCGGATGAAGCTGAGGTTACCCGGCCTGGCTCGTCGAAGATGCGCCTGAATGTTGACACGAAGGCAGTGTAGGAAGATAGCAGGGTGTCGGACCTCTCCCATAACGGTGATGCCCAATCAAGGGCTGAGCCACTGAGAAGAGAAATAATGTAGGCAATTTTTGTACGGTCACTGGGAAAATTGCCAGGTTGTAGCTCAAACTGAATCTCACACTGGTTGAGAAATCCCCTGCAGAATCTTGGAGATCCGTCAAATTTTGCTGGCGTTGGAAGATGAAGACGTGGAGCAGAAATGGGTAAGGTGGGTGGGGTTATAGCTGGAGTCACTGTGGTTGACGCACCAGACGCGCCTGATCCACGGAGAGTTGTCTGAATCCCATCCAGCCGAGTAGAGAGATCCTGGAGACAGCGGATGATGTGGCCCTGTGCAGCCTCCTGATGTTCTAGTCGGGCTGCCAGTTCTTGCATCGGCCTGGCCGCTTGATCCTGGTCTCCGGCTGGATTCATTAGGTCAGTGCTTACTGTCACAACTGAGGGCCTGAGCTGACGGGAGGCAGCCTCAGTTGTAGGGGCTGAGATGTACCGGAACCTGGGAGGTTGTATCAGACCCCTGGACATGTAAGTAACATGAATAATAACTGCCCGAAGGCGTGACCACGACAACTTGGATAAAAGTCAATGATGTTTATTATGACAACTCCGCAACACAGCAGCAGTAAAAGAAAACGTAAAAGTCAGCAAAGAATAAATACAGTTCCTGGGTACTACAGGATGGCAGGAGCCACAGGGCACTGGTAGTGTGAGATAGTTCTTATGATCTTCTAGATGGAAAGTCCTTACCAGGCCCGACTGTAGCAATGGAGATAACCCAGGATTGTGCCAGCTGGTGTTCCAGGAAAAGCTGGGTTGCTGAAGATAAAACAGCTGCTGTGGATACTGGCTGGAACCAGACTGTTGTTAGCACGGAGTGGATACTGGCTGGAACCAGTTAAATAATAAATGAACTTGGGAGCGATGAAATATGAACTGAAATGTAGAACTTGAGAGCGGAGAAATAATAATACCGGTGGAGAGTGGTAAAGTGTAGAAAGGACACCGGCCCTTTAAGGGAAGCTGTACTCTGCTGGAAGCTGAGCTGGAAGCAGGTAATGTTGTAGCTGGAAACAGATGAATCCACAATGGATTGGAGAGTCAGGCTACACCGCAGGTGGAATGCTGGTGCGGGTCTCTATGGTGGAAGTCTTGAGACAGGAGCTGGAACCTGGAAGACAATCACAGGAGAGAGACAAACAGGAACTAGGTTTGACAACCAAAGCACTGACGCCTTCCTTGCTCAGGCACAGTGTATTTATACCTGCAGCAAGGAAGGGATTGGCTAGGCAATTATGCAGATTAACAATACTGACAACAGATTGGAGGAAATGATCAGCTGACAGAATCCAAGATGGCTGCGCCCATGCAGACACTTGGAGGGAAGTTTGGTTTGTAATCCATGTGGTAATGAAAACAGTAATGGCGGCACCGGCCACTGGAGACAGGAGACGCCAGGCTGACAAGTGCACATCCAACCACGCGGACACAGCGGAGGCCGCGGCTGACGTAATCGCCACTCTGACACTCTGCATGCAGAAGCTCAGGGACGGCGGCGGAGGCCGCGGGAGACGCCATGCCAGATGTAATAAGGCGTTACTGTGACAGCGTCTCAGAGAGACAGGAGAGGATGCAGGAATGTGAACATTAGGATAACAGATGGGATCCGGTCCTGGAGCGCTGAGCCAGCCTTAGGAGGCATCTGATGGGTAAGAAATGGCGTCCAGATACCCGGATCGTGACACGTATATGTCCAGTGATACTGCCATATATGTCCAGTGATTCTGCCGTATATGTCCAGTGGTACTGCTGTATAAATCCAGTGATACTGCCGTATATGTCCATTGGTACTGCCATATAATTCCAGTGATACAGCCGTATATATCCAGTGGTACTGCTGTATAAATCCAGTAATACTAGCGTAGAAATCCAGTCCAGTGATACTGCCATATATGTCCTGTGGTACTGCCGTATAATTCCAGTAATACTGTCGTATATGTCCAGTGGTACTGCCGTATTAATCCAGTGGTACCTGCGTATAAATCCAGTCCAGTGATACTGCCGTATATGTCCAGTGATACTGACGTATATGTCCAGTGGTACTGCTGTATAATTCCAGTTGTACTGCCATATAATTCCCGTGATACTGCCGTATAATTCCAGTGGTACTGGCGTATAAGTCCAGCGATACTGCCGTATAAATCCAGTCTAGTGGTACTGCCATATAAATCTAGTGGTACTGCCGTATAATACCAGTGATACTGCCGTATAATTCCAGTGATACTGCCGTGTAATTCCAGTGGTACTGGCGTATAAATCCAGTGGTACTGCCGTATAAATCCAGTCTAGTGGTACTTCCGTATAAGTCCAGTGGTACTGCTGTATACTTCTAGTGGTACTGGCGTATAAATCCAGTGATACTGCCGTATACATCTAGTCCAGTGGTACTGCCGTATAAGTCCAGTGGTACTGCCATATAATTCCAGTGATACTGCCGTATAATTCCAGTGATACTGCCGTATAATTCCAGTGGTACTGGCGTATAAATCCATTGATACTGCCATATAAATCCAGTCCAGTGGGGTATCCGTTCACATGGTCGACCATGTTATGGTCGACAGTCATTAGGTCAACCACTATTGGTCGACATTGACATGGTCGACATGGACACATGGTCGACACATGAAAATGGTTGACACATTAAAGGTCAACATATGAAAAGGTCGACATGAGTTTTTTAACTTTTTTTTCTTTTGGGGAACTTTTCCATACTTTACGATCCACATGGACTACGATTGGAACGGTAAAGTGTGCCGAGCGAAGCGAAGGCACCATGCCCGAAGCATGGCGAGCCATGCGAGGGGACGCGGTGCACTAATTGGGGTTCCCAGTCACTTTACGCAAAAAACGACACAAAAAAACTTAAAAAAAAAAACTCATGTCGACCTTTTTATATGTCGACCTTCCATGTGTCGACCATTTTCATGTGTCGACCATGTGTCCACGTCGACCATGTCATTGTCGACCAATAGTGGTCGACCTAATGACTGTCGACCATAACATGGTCGACAATTCATACCGGAACCGTCCAGTGGTACTGGCGTATAATTCCAGTGGTACTGGCGTATAATTCCAGTGATACTGCTGTATAATTCCAGTGGTACTGGCGTATAAATCCAGTGATACTGCCGTATAATTCCAGTGGTACTGACGTGTAAATCCAGTGATACTGCCATAAAAATCCAGTCCAGTGGTACAACCGTTTTAGTCCAGTGGTACTGCCGTATAATTCCAGTGATACTGCCATATAATTCCAGTGGTACTGGCGTATAAATCCAGTGATACTGCCGTATAAATCCAGTCCAGTGGTACTGGCGTATAACTCCAGTGGCACTGACCTGTGCTGTATATTATTTACTCCATTTAAAGGGGTTATTAATAATTAATCAAAATAATTTTTACAGGGTCTGCCCTGTGTGGTGTAGGGATACACTGTCCTGTGCCGCATATTGTTTATATAACTCCAGAAAAATAACGGAGAACAAAGATTTGGAGGATAAAATAGGGAAAGATCAAGAACCACTTCCAGCTAATGCTGAATCTGTTGCCACTAGTCATGACATAGATGATGAAATGCCATCAACGTTGTCTACCAAGGCCAATGCCCAATGTGATACTAGAGGGCATGTAAAATCCAAAAAGCCAAAGTTCAGTAAAAAGACCCCCCAAAAAAATTTAATTGGTCTGAGGAGAAACGTAAATTTTTCAATATGCCATTTACGACACGGAGTGGCAAGGAACGGCTAAGGCCCTGGCCTATGATCATGACTAGTGGTTAAACTTCACATGATGATGGAAGCCCTCATCCTCCCACTAGAAAAATTATAAGAGTTAAGATGGCAAAAGCACAGCAAAGAACTGTTCTTTCTAAGATGGTATCACAAATCCCCAAGGAGAATCCAAGTGTGTTGGCGGTTGCAATGCCTGAGCTTCCCAACACTGGACGGGAAGAGGTGGCTCCTTCCACCATTTGCATGCCCTCTGCAAGTGCTGAAAGGAGCACCCACAGTCCAGTTTCTGATATTCAAATTGAAGATGTCACTGTTGAAGTACACCAGGATGAGGATATGGGTGTTGCTGGCGCTGAGGAGTAAATTGATGATGAGGATTCTGATGGTGATGTGGTTTGTTTAAATCAGGCACCAGGGGAGACACCTGTTGTCCGTGGGATGAATAAGCCCATTGTGATGCCTTGGCAAAATACCAAAAAAGCCACCTCTTTTGTGTGGAATTATTTCTCCACAAATCCGGACAACAGGTGTCAAGCCGTGTGTTGCCTCTGTTAATCCGTAATAAGTAGGGGTAAGGACTTTAACCACCTAGGAACATCCTCACTTATACGCCACCTGCTGCGCATTCATCAGAAGTCAGTGTCAAGTTTGGGTAAGAGCATAAGCAGTCCACTGACACCTAAATCCTTTCTTCCTCTTGTACCCAAGCTCCTGCAAGCCACACCACCAACTCCCTCAACATCAACTTCGTCCTCAGTCAGGAACGTCAGTAGTCCTGCAGGCCATGTCACTGTCAAGACTGAGGAGTCCTCTCCTAACCGGGATTCCTCCGGAGGATCCTTGAGTGGTACGCTCACTGCTGCTGTTGCTGCTGTTGTTGCTGCTGGGAGTCGATCATCATCCCAGACGGGAAGTCGGAAGAGCAATTGCACTACTTCAACTAAGCAATTGACTGTCCAACAGTCCTTGGTGAGGAAGATATAATATGACAGCAGTCATCCTGTTTCAAAGCGGATAACTGAGGCCTTGACAGCTATGTTGGTGTTAGATGTGCGTCCAGAATCCGCATTAGTTCAGTGGAACTTAGAGAATTCATGGAGGTAGTGTGTCCCCGGTACCAAATCCCATCTAGGTTCCACTTCACTAGGCAGGCGATACAGAGAATTTACAGAGACGTCATAAAAAGTGTCCTCGGTGTCCTAAAAAATACAGTTGTACCCACTGTCCACTTAACCACGGACATGTGGACAAGTGGAACAGGGCAGACTATATGACTGTGACAGCCCACTGGGTAGATGTATTGCATCCTGCAGCAACAACAACAGCAGCGGCTCC
Source organism: Pseudophryne corroboree (assembly GCF_028390025.1). Lineage (NCBI taxonomy): Eukaryota > Metazoa > Chordata > Amphibia > Anura > Myobatrachidae > Pseudophryne > Pseudophryne corroboree. Next base: position 123,459,472 of record NC_086444.1, on the reverse strand, counting down.
AGTAGCAGCATCTCGCAAACGCCAACTCGTTCCTAGGCAGACTACGCTATGTATCACCACTTTCCCTAAGAGGCACACCGCTGACAACCTCTTACGGAAACTGAGGGACATCATCGCAAAATGGCTTACCCCACTTAGACTCTCCTGGGGATTTGTGATATCAGACAATGCCACCAATATTGTGCGTGCATTACATCTGGGCAAATTCCAGCACGTCCCATGTTTTGCACATACAATTAATTTAGTTGTGCACAATTTTTTGAAAAATTACAGGGGCATGCAGGAGATGCTGTCGGTGGCCACTTTCGACATTCAGCCTGGAGCGCCAGTAAACACTCCTGAACCTGCCCTGCCATCACCTGAAGCAAGAGGTGGTAACGAGGTGGAATTCAACACTCTATATGCTTCAGAGGGTGGAGGAGCAGCAAAAGGCCAGTCAAGCCTATACATCCTACGATATAGGCAAAGGAGGGGGAATGCACCTGACTCCAGCGCAGTGGAGAATGATTTCCGTCTTGTGCAAGGTTCTCCAACCCTTTGAACTTGCCACACGTGAAGTCAGTTCAGACACTGCCAGCTTGAGTCAGGCCATTTCCCTCATCAGGATTTTTCAGAAGCAGCTGGAGAAATTGAAGGAGGAGCTAAAACGGAGCATTTCCGCTAAGTATGTGGGACTTGTGGATGGAGCCCTTCATTCGCTTTGCCAGGATTCAAGGGTGGTCAATCTGTTGAAATCAGAGCACTACATTTTGTCCACCGTTCTCGATCCAAGGTTTGAAGCCTATGTTGTATCTCTCTTTCCGACAGACACAAGTCTTCAGAGGTTGAAAGACCTGCTGGTGAGAAAATTGTCAACTCAAGCAGAATGTGACCCGTCAACAGCTCCTCCTTAATTTTCTCCCACAACTGGGACTGCGAGGAAAAGGATAAGATTTCCTAACCCACCTGCTGGCGGTGATGCAGGGCAGTCAGGAGCGAGTGCTGACATCTGGTCCTGACTGAAGGATTACTGACATGTCTACTGTCACTGCATATGATTCTGTCATCATTGAAAGACTGGTGGACGATTATATGAGTGACAGCATCCAAGTAGGCATGTCAGACAGTCCGTACGTATACTGGCAGGAAAAAGAGGCAATCTGGATGCCCTTGCACAAACTGGCTTTATTTTACCTAAGTTGCCACCCCCCCCCCCCCCCAGTGTGTACTCCGAAAGAGTGTTTAGTGCAGTCGGTAACCTTGTCAGCGATCGGCGTAGGAGGTTACTTCCACAAAATGTGGAGACGATGATGTTCATCAAAATTAATTATAAATTCCTCCGGGAAGACCTTTACTAGCAATTGCCTCCAGAAAGTACACAGGGACCTGTGATGGTGGATTCCAGTGGGGACAAATTAATACTCTGTGGGAAGGAGGCTGTACACACTGAAAGGGGTGAGGAATCGGAGGATGAGGTCGACATCTTGAGTCCTGTTTGGAGAAAGAGCGCTATATAAGTAAAATTATTATTATTGTTATTATCTTGCCTCTATAGAGCCAGTTTGTGCAAGGAGATATTGATTGCTCTTTTTTGTTGGGGGCCCAAACAAAGCAGTCATTTCAGCCACAGTCGTGTGGCAGACCCTGTCACTGAAATGATTGGTTTGTTAAAGTGTGCATGGACAATTCCATCTTGCACCTCTTTTTCTTCTTTGCATAATGTGCTGTTTGGGGTCTAGTTTTTTAAAGTGCCATCCTGTCTGACACTGCCGTACAACTCCAGGAGTACTGCCGTATAAGTCCAGGGATACTGCCGAATAAGTAAAGTCCAGTTGTGCTGTCTTGTGCTGCATCAGTCCAGTGGTGGTGTCTTGTGCTGTATATTATTTACTCCAAATAAAATGGTTCAATACATCATGTATATTATTATCCAAATAATTGTTACAGGGTTTGCCCTGTGGGGTGTATGGGTGCGCTCGCCTGTGCTGCATATTATTAAATAGCTCAAAATAAAAGGGTTATTATTATCCAAATTAATTTTACAGGCTTTGCCGTGTGTGTGTGTGTGTGTGTGTGTGGTTTAGGGGTACACTCTCCTGTGCCACCAATATTGTGCGTGTATTACATCTGGGCAAATTCCAGCACGTCCCATGTTGTTTGTGCCGCACACTTGTGTCGTATAGCTTAGTCATACAGCTACCTCATTGCACCTCTTTTTCTTCTTTGCATCATGTGCTGTTTGAGGCCTAGTTTTTTTTAAGTGCCATCATGTCTGCAACTGCAGTGCCACTCCTAGATGGGCCAGGTGTTTGTGCCGCACACTTGTATCTCTTAGCTTAGTCATACAGCCACCTCGGTGCAACCTTTTGGCCTAAGAATAATATTGTGCGGTGTGAGGTGTTCACAATAGACTGGAAATGGGTGGAAATGAATGTTATTGAGGTTAGTAATACATTGGGATCAAAATTACCCCCAAATTCTGTGATTTCAGCTGTTTTTATGTTTTTTCCAAAAACCATCCAGCGCCAAAACCAAAACACGAAAGGGTAGTTTTGGCAAAACCAATCCAGATCCAAAATACAGCATGGAACCAGAACCAGAACCAAAACACAAAATATGAAAATTGCCCGCCGCACATCTCTATCACAAACACACACATACATACAGTGGGTCCTGGGGGAGGGGGAGCATGGTGTTACACATACTAGGAGATGGGGGAATGGTTATATACACACATGGGGGGTGGAGTCATGATGACACGCACGCAGACATGCACACACTCTGGGGCCTGGGGGGGCAACAGAAACCATTACGAGGCTCATCATAGTGCAGAAAGCGGCCAGCTGTGGGGCTCGCTCATCCCGTCTCCATCAGCACTTACAGCTCCATACCACGTGCATACACTGACTGTCACCACAAGGCATCAGTGCAGCGCTTTGGGTGATAAGCTACATCTTTCTCCTGCCCCGCAGTTACCTGGTAGGCAGCCATTCAGCCAGCATTATAGTTTTATATAAAAAAAAAAAAACATTAGATTTAGTAAATTTTACCTGGTCGTGAGAGGCGTGCTCCCTGATGATGACTGTACTTCCTGGCCACAGCACCCCCTTAAGATGCATTGATGCAGTTTGCGAAACACCATAGACTATAGGGAATCATGTTAGAAGGGAAGGAGAGCGGCGCTGTGTTAGCGTACAGGGAATGAAGGGGGCGGCGGTACTGGTCCCGAAGAAGCTGTCATCTAAGGGGAGGGCTCCCCCTCCTCTCCTCTGGGCTCCATCTGGACCACCTCCCTTTTCGTTATAGGCCCACAGTGACTGCCTGGTGGACAGTACTTTGATGAGTCAATCAGACTCATTGTCAGTGTTGCTAATGTCCACGGCAGTGGGCCCTGTCATTGTCACGGACCCCTGTGCAGTGCTGACAGTTCCACCACTGCTGCTAGCCCCCGCAGCCCCCCGCAGTGGATTGGTGGCTGCGGAAGTGCTTCCGTACATAGCAGTGTAAAAAAATACTTAAAATACCTGCAGCCGGGGAGACCGGCACTAGAGCATATTTGTCTTCATCTTTTCTTATCCATGTGTGTCTCTAACTCTGCCTATATGTGCATTTGCCCATGGGTGCATTTGCCTTTACCCATGTGTGATTCTGGTCGAATCTATCGGCCATTCATGGGCCAATGTTTTGGCCTTACCCCAAAGATAAAATATGACAGTTAACCTCTGCACCAAAGAGTGCTGAGCTTGGCCCGCTCCTCCATCCTGCCTGCATGTCTTTGCTGTCTGACGGCCCCGGCTCAGCGCCTAATCCCAGCCAGCAGCAGCCACCAGGGAGTCCATACTCAAAGGCGCTGAACGCAGGTGGGCTTCGGTGGGGGTATGCAGTGCAGGGTTCTGTCTTGGCAAGATCCTGTGTGTACACGTGCGTGGGAACCCCACCTCATTGCACACTCTTTCTCTCCAGTCCCTCTCCCTCACTCAAGTGGCACTGCTACTGTGGGCACTACTGTGTAGTGTAAAGTATATAAGGGGTACAGCTGTGTAGCATAATATGAATAAGGGGTACTACTGTGTGTTGTAATTAGAGATGTGCACTTGAAATTTTTCGGGTTTTGTGTTTTGGTTTTGGGTTCGGTTCCGCGGCCGTGTTTTGGGTTTGACCGCGTTTTGGCAAAACCTCACCGAATTTTTTTTGTCGGATTCGGGTGTGTTTTGGATTCGGGTGTTTTTTTCAAAAAACCCTAAAAAACAGCTTAAATCATAGAATTTGGGGGTCATTTTGATCCCAAAGTATTATTAACCTCAAAAACCATAATTTCCACTCATTTTCAGTCTATTCTGAACACCTCACACCTCACAATATTATTTTTAGTCCTAAAATTTGCACCGAGGTAGCTGTGTAAGATAAGCGACCCTAGTGGCCGACACAAACACCGGGCCCATCTAGGAGTGGCACTGCAGTGTCACGCAGGATGGCCCTTCCAAAAAACACTCCCCAAACAGCACATGACGCAAAGAAAAAAAGAGGCGCAATGAGGTAGCTGTGTGAGTAAGATAAGCGACCCTAGTGGCCGACACAAACACCTGGCCCATCTAGGAGTGGCACTGCAGTGTCACGCAGGATGGCCCTTCCAAAAAACACTCCCCAAACAGCACATGACGCAAAGAAAAAAAGAGGCGCAATGAGGTAGCTGTGTGAGTAAGATAAGCGACCCTAGTGGCCGACACAAACACCGGGCCCATCTAGGAGTGGCACTGCAGTGTCACGCAGGATGGCCCTTCCAAAAAACACTCCCCAAACAGCACATGACGCAAAGAAAAAAAGAGGCGCAATGAGGTAGCTGTGTGAGTAAGATAAGCGACCCTAGTGGCCGACACAAACACCGGGCCCATCTAGGAGTGGCACTGCAGTGTCACGCAGGATGGCCCTTCCAAAAAACACTCCCCAAACAGCACATGACGCAAAGAAAAAAAGAGGCGCAATGAGGTAGCTGTGTGAGTAAGATAAGCGACCCTAGTGGCCGACACAAACACCGGGCCCATCTAGGAGTGGCACTGCAGTGTCACGCAGGATGGCCCTTCCAAAAAACACTCCCCAAACAGCACATGACGCAAAGAAAAAAAGAGGCGCAATGAGGTAGCTGTGTGAGTAAGATAAGCGACCCTAGTGGCCGACACAAACACCGGGCCCATCTAGGAGTGGCACTGCAGTGTCACGCAGGATGGCCCTTCCAAAAAACACTCCCCAAACAGCACATGACGCAAAGAAAAAAAGAGGCGCAATGAGGTAGCTGTGTGAGTAAGATAAGCGACCCTAGTGGCCGACACAAACACCGGGCCCATCTAGGAGTGGCACTGCAGTGTCACGCAGGATGGCCCTTCCAAAAAGCACTCCCCAAACAGCACATGACGCAAAGAAAAAAAGAGGCGCAATGAGGTAGCTGTGTGAGTAAGATAAGCGACCCTAGTGGCCGACACAAACACCGGGCCCATCTAGGAGTGGCACTGCAGTGTCACGCAGGATGGCCCTTCCAAAAAACACTCCCCAAACAGCACATGACGCAAAGAAAAATTAAAGAAAAAAGAGGTGCAAGATGGAATTGTCCTTGGGCCCTCCCACCCACCCTTATGTTGTATAAACAGGACATGCACACTTTAACCAACCCATCATTTCAGTGACAGGGTCTGCCACACGACTGTGACTGAAATGACGGGTTGGTTTGGACCCCCACCGAAAAAGAAGCAATTAATCTCTCCTTGCACAAACTGGCTCTACAGAGGCAAGATGTCCACCTCATCATCATCCTCCGATATATCACCGTGTACATCCCCCTCCTCACAGATTATCAATTCGTCCCCACTGGAATCCACCATCTCAGCTCCCTGTGTACTTTGTGGAGGCAATTGCTGCTGGTCAATGTCTCCACGGAGGAATTGATTATAATTCATTTTAATGAACATCATCTTCTCCACATTTTCTGGAAGTAACCTCGTACGCCGATTGCTGACAAGGTGAGCGGCGGCACTAAACACTCTTTCGGAGTACACACTTGTGGGAGGGCAACTTAGGTAGAATAAAGCCAGTTTGTGCAAGGGCCTCCAAATTGCCTCTTTTTCCTGCCAGTATAAGTACGGACTGTGTGACGTGCCTACTTGGATGCGGTCACTCATATAATCCTCCACCATTCTTTCAATGGGGAGAGAATCATATGCAGTGACAGTAGACGACATGTCCGTAATCGTTGACAGGTCCTTCAGTCCGGACCAGATGTCAGCATCAGCAGTCGCTCCAGACTGCCCTGCATCACCGCCAGCGGGTGGGCTCGGAATTCTGAGCCTTTTCCTCGCACCCCCAGTTGCGGGAGAATGTGAAGGAGGAGATGTTGACAGGTCGCGTTCCGCTTGACTTGACAATTTTCTCACCAGCAGGTCTTTGAACCCCAGCAGACTTGTGTCTGCCGGAAAGAGAGATCCAAGGTAGGTTTTAAATCTAGGATCGAGCACGGTGGCCAAAATGTAGTGCTCTGATTTCAACAGATTGACCACCCGTGAATCCTTGTTAAGCGAATTAAGGGCTCCATCCACAAGTCCCACATGCCTAGCGGAATCGCTCCGTGTTAGCTCCTCCTTCAATGTCTCCAGCTTCTTCTGCAAAAGCCTGATGAGGGGAATGACCTGACTCAGGCTGGCAGTGTCTGAACTGACTTCACGTGTGGCAAGTTCAAAGGGCAGCAGAACCTTGCACAACGTTGAAATCATTCTCCACTGCGCTTGAGACAGGTGCATTCCACCTCCTATATCGTGCTGAATTGTATAGGCTTGAATGGCCTTTTGCTGCTCCTCCAACCTCTGAAGCATATATAGGGTTGAATTCCACCTCGTTACCACTTCTTGCTTCAGATGATGGCAGGGCAGGTTCAGGCGTTTTTGGTGTTGCTCCAGTCTTCTGTACGTGGTGCCTGTACGCCGAAAGTGTCCCGCAATTCTTCTGGCCACCGACAGCATCTCTTGCACGCCCCTGTCGTTTTTTAAAAAATTCTGCACCACCAAATTCAAGGTATGTGCAAAACATGGGACGTGCTGGAATTTGCCCAGATTTAATGCACACACAATATTGCTGGCGTTGTCCGATGCCACAAATCCACAGGAGAGTCCAATTGGGGTAAGCCATTCCGCGATGATCTTCCTCAGTTGCCGTAAGAGGTTTTCAGCTGTGTGCGTATTCTGGAAACCGGTGATACAAAGCGTAGCCTGCCTAGGAAAGAGTTGGCGTTTGCGAGATGCTGCTACTGGTGCCGCCGCTGCTGTTCTTGCGGCGGGAGTCCATACATCTACCCAGTGGGCTGTCACAGTCATATAGTCCTGACCCTGCCCTGCTCCACTTGTCCACATGTCCGTGGTTAAGTGGACATTGGGTACAGCTGCATTTTTTAGGACACTGGTGACTCTTTTTCTGAGGTCTGTGTACATTTTCGGTATCGCCTGCCTAGAGAAATGGAACCTAGATGGTATTTGGTACCGGGGACACAGTACCTCCAACAAGTCTCTACTTGGCTCTGCAGTAATGATGGATACCGGAACCACGTTTCTCACCACCCAGGATGCCAAGGCCTCAGTTATCCGCTTTGCAGCAGGATGACTGCTGTGATATTTCATCTTCTTCGCAAAGGACTGTTGGACAGTCAATTGCTTGGTGGAAGTAGTAAAAGTGGTCTTACGATTTCCCCTCTGGGATGACCATCGACTCCCAGCAGCAACAACAGCAGCGCCAGCAGCAGTAGGCGTTACACGCAAGGATGCATCGGAGGAATCCCAGGCAGGAGAGGAATCGTCAGAATTGCCAGTGACATGGCCTGCAGGACTATTGGCATTCCTGGGGAAGGAGGAAATTGACACTGAGGGAGTTGGTGGGGTGGTTTGCGTGAGCTTGGTTACAAGAGGAAGGGATTTACTGGTCAGTGGACTGCTTCCGCTGTCGCCCAAAGTTTTTGAACTTGTCACTGACTTATTATGAATGCGCTGCAGGTGACGTATAAGGGAGGATGTTCCGAGGTGGTTAACGTCCTTACCCCTACTTATTACAGCTTGACAAAGGCAACACACGGCTTGACAAATGTTGTCCGCATTTCTGGTGAAATACTTCCACACCGAAGAGCTGATTTTTTTGGTATTTTCACCAGGCATGTCAACGGCCATATTCCTCCCACGGACAACAGGTGTCTCCCCGGGTGCCTGACTTAAACAAACCACCTCACCATCAGAATCCTCCTTGTCAATTTCCTCCCCAGCGCCAGCAACACCCATATCCTCCTCATCCTGGTGTACTTCAACACTGACATCTTCAATCTGACTATCAGGAACTGGACTGCGGGTGCTCCTTCCAGCACTTGCAGGGGGCGTGCAAATGGTGGAAGGCGCATGCTCTTCACGTCCAGTGTTGGGAAGGTCAGGCATCGCAACCGACACAATTGGACTCTCCTTGTGGATTTGGGATTTCGAAGAACGCACAGTTCTTTGCGGTGCTTTTGCCAGCTTGAGTCTTTTCATTTTTCTAGCGAGAGGCTAAGTGCTTCCATCCTCATGTGAAGCTGAACCACTAGCCATGAACATAGGCCAGGGCCTCAGCCGTTCCTTGCCACTCCGTGTGGTAAATGGCATATTGGCAAGTTTACGCTTCTCCTCCGACAATTTTATTTTAGATTTTGGAGTCCTTTTTTTACTGATATTTGGTGTTTTGGATTTTACATGCTCTGTACTATGACATTGGGCATCGGCCTTGGCAGACGATGTTCCTGGCATTTCATCGTCTCGGCCATGACTAGTGGCAGCAGCTTCAGCACGAGGTGGAAGTGGATCTTGATCTTTCCCTAATTTTGGAACCTCAACATTTTTGTTCTCCATATTTTAATAGGCACAACTAAAAGGCACCTCAGGTAAACAATGGAGATGGATGGATACTAGTATACTTATGGATGGACGAGCGACTGCCGACACAGAGGTAGCTACAGCCGTGGACTACCGTACTGTGTCTGCTGCTAATATAGACTGGATGATAATGAGATGAAATTAATATATATTATATCACACTAGTACTGCAGCCGGACAGGTAGATATATTTATTATGTAATGACTGATGACGGACCTGCTGGACACTGTCAGCTCAGCAGCACCGCAGACTGCTACAGTAAGCTACTATAGTAGTATGTACAAAGAGGAAAAAAAAAAAAAACCACGGGTAGGTGGTATACAATTATGGATGGACGAGCGACTGCCGACACAGAGGTAGCTACAGCCGTGGACTACCGTACTGTGTCTGCTGCTAATATAGACTGGATGATAATGAGATGAAATCAATATATATTATATCACACTAGTACTGCAGCCGGACAGGTAGATATATTTATTATGTAATGACTGATGACGGACCTGCTGGACACTGTCAGCTCAGCAGCACCGCAGACTGCTACAGTAAGCTACTATAGTAGTATGTATAAAGAAGAAAGAAAGAAAAAAAAAACACGGGTAGGTGGTATACAATTATGGATGGACGAGCGACTGCCGACACAGAGGTAGCTACAGCCGTTAACTACCGTACTGTGTCTGCTGCTAATATAGACTGGATGATAATGAGATGAAATCAATATATATTATATCACACTAGTACTGCAGCCGGACAGGTAGATATATTTATTATGTAATGACTGATGATGGACCTGCTGGACACAGTCAGCTCAGCAGCACCGCAGACTGCTACAGTAAGCTACTATAGTAGTATGTATAAAGAAGAAAGAAAAAAAAAAAACCACGGGTAGGTGGTATACAATTATGGATGGACGAGCGACTGCCGACACAGAGGTAGCTACAGCCGTGGACTACCGTACTGTGTCTGCTGCTAATATAGACTGGATGATAATGAGATGAAATCAATATATATATATATATAATATCACTAGTACTGCAGCCGGACAGGTATATATATATTTATTATGTAATGACTGATGACGGACCTGCTGGACACAGTCAGCTCAGCAGCACCGCAGACTGCTACAGTAAGCTACTATAGTAGTATGTATAAAGAAGAAAGAAAAAAAAACCCACGGGTAGGTGGTATACAATTATGGATGGACGAGCGACTGCCGACACAGAGGTAGCTACAGCCGTGGACTACCGTACTGTGTCTGCTGCTAATATAGACTGGATGATAATGAGATGAAATCAATATATATATATATAATATCACTAGTACTGCAGCCGGACAGGTATATATATTTATTATGTAATGACTGATGACGGACCTGCTGGACACTGTCAGCTCAGCAGCACCGCAGACTGCTACAGTAAGCTACTATAGTAGTATGTATAAAGAAGAAAGAAAAAAAAAAAAACACGGGTAGGTGGTATACAATTATGGATGGACGAGCGACTGCCGACACAGAGGTAGCTACAGCCGTGGACTACCGTACTGTGTCTGCTGCTAATATAGACTGGATGATAATGAGATGAAATCAATATATATATATATATATATATAATATCACTAGTACTGCAGCCGGACAGGTATATATATTTATTATGTAATGACTGATGACGGACCTGCTGGACACAGTCAGCTCAGCAGCACCGCAGACTGCTACAGTAAGCTACTATAGTAGTATGTATAAAGAAGAAAAAAAAAAAAAAAACCACGGGTAGGTGGTATACAATATTATATATATATTATATACAATTATATATATATATATATATATATATATATATATTAAACTGGTGGTGACTGGTGGTCAGGTCACTGGTCACACTATCAGCAACTTGCAAGTAGTACTCCTAAGCAGACAATCACAATATATATTATACTGGTGGTCAGTGTGGTCACAATGGCAGTGTGGCACTCTGGCAGCAAAAGTGTGCACTGTACGTTATATGTACTCCTGAGTCCTGCTCTCAGACTCTAACTGCTCCCCACTGTCAGTGTCTCCCCCACAAGTCAGATAATATACAGTCACACTATCTATCACTTCAGCAAGTAACTAGTACTCCTCCTAATGCTCCCCAAAATTACTACTGTATCTCTCTCTACTGTCTCACTCTCTTCTCTATAAACGGAGAGGACGCCAGCCACGTCCTCTCCCTATGAATCTCAATGCACGTGTGAAAATGGCGGCGACGCGCGGCTCCTTATATAGAATCCGAGTCTCGCGATAGAATCCGAGCCTCGCGAGAATCCGACAGCGGGATGATGACGTTCGGGCGCGCTCGGGTTAACCGAGCAAGGCGGGAAGATCCGAGTCGCTCGGACCCGTGTAAAAAAAATGAAGTTCGGGCGGGTTCGGATTCCGAGGAACCGAACCCGCTCATCCCTAGTTGTAATGTGAATAAGATAGACTATGTGGTGTAATGTGAGTAAGATTGTGCTACTGTGTTGTGAAATATGAAATTCGGGTACTACTGTGTGGCCACACCCCTTTCTTGTGAGACCACACACCCTTTTTTGCTGAGCGTGCCATAGGCATGCATGGTTCCTTTTTAAAGTATGGGAATGAGGGCGCCAAACACCCTAGCATCGGCCCTGGCTGCGGTCTCTCTTCCTCCCCTTCATTGTAACGCCTCCATCCCTGGGCTTGGACTCCAGGCCACTTCTCCCCAGTGGCTCTGCCTCCTTCAAGTGGCTCCGTCTTCTCCCTGTGGCTCTGCCTCCTCCCTGTGGCTTCGCCTCTAGGGGCGCCAAAATGAAATTAAATCTTGCCCCCCCAACATAAAATATTCTGATGCTCCTGATCCCGCACATTGGGGGTCATTCTGAGTGTTTTTCAGGCAGACAACGTATACTGGTGGTCACTGGTCAGCAAAACTCTGCACTGTACTCCTCCTATATAATATACTGGTGGTCCCCAGTGCCCACAATAAAGCTACCTCATTGCACCTCTTTTTCTTCTTTGCATCATGTGCTGTTTGAGGCCTAGTTTTTTTTAAGTGCCATCATGTCTGCAACTGCAGTGCCACTCCTAGATGGGCCAGGTGTTTGTGCCGCACACTAGTATCTCTTAGCTTAGTTATACAGCCACCTCGGTGCAACCTTTTGGCCTAAAAATAATATTGTGCGGTGTGAGGTGTTCACAATAGACTGGAAATGGGTGGAAATGAATGTTATTGAGGTTAGTAATACCTTGGGATCAAAATTACCCCCAAATTCTGTGATTTCAGCTTTTTTTATGTTTTTTCCAAAAACCATCCAGCGCCAAAACCAAAACACGAAAGGGTAGTTTTGGCAAAACCAATCCAGATGCAAAATACGGCATGGAACCAGAACCAAAACCAAAACACAAAATATGAAAATTGCCCGCCGCACATCTCTATCACAAACACACACATACATACAGTGGGTCCTGGGGGAGGGCGAGCATGGTGTTACACATACTAGGAGATGGGGGAATGGTTATATACACACATGGGGGGTGGAGTCATGATGACACGCACGCAGACTAGAGATGAGCGGGTTCGGTTTCTCTGAATCCGAACCCGCACGAACTTCATGTTTTTTTCACGGGTCCGAGCAGACTCGGATCCTCCCGCCTTGCTCGGTTAACCCGAGCGCGCCCGAACGTCATCATGACGCTGTCGGATTCTCGCGAGACTCGGATTCTATATAAGGAGCCGCGCGTCGCCGCCATTTTCACACGTGCATTGAGATTGATAGGGAGAGGACGTGGCTGGCGTCCTCTCCATTTAGATTAGGGTTGAGAGAGAGAGAGAGAGAGATTGACCTGAGGCTGTGATACTGTAGAAGAGAGTGCAGAGTTTAGTGACTGACGACCACAGTGACCACCAGACAGTGCAGTTGTTTGTTTTATTTAATATATCCGTTCTCTGCCTGAAAAAAACGATACACACAGTGACTCAGTCACATACCATATCTGTGTGCACTGCTCAGCCCAGTGTGCTGCATCAATGTATATATATATCTGACTGTGCTCAGCTCACACAGCTTATAATTGTGGGGGAGACTGGGGAGCACTGCAGTGCCAGTTATAGGTTATAGCAGGAGCCAGGAGTACATAATATTATATTAAAATTAAACAGTGCACACTTTTGCTGCAGGAGTGCCACTGCCAGTGTGACTAGTGACCAGTGACCTGACCACCAGTATATATAATATTAGTAGTATACTATCTCTTTATCAACCAGTCTATATTAGCAGCAGACACAGTACAGTGCGGTAGTTCACGGCTGTGGCTACCTCTGTGTCGGCACTCGGCAGCCCGTCCATAATTGTATATACCACCTAACCGTGGTTTTTTTTTCTTTCTTTATAGTCATACTAGTTACGAGTATACTATCTCTTTATCAACCAGTCTATATTAGCAGCAGACACAGTACAGTGCGGTAGTTCACGGCTGTGGCTACCTCTGTGTCGGCACTCGGCAGCCCGTCCATAATTGTATATACCACCTAACCGTGGTTTTTTTTTCTTTCTTTATACATACATACTAGTTACGAGTATACTATCTCTTTATCAACCAGTCTATATTAGCAGCAGACACAGTACAGTGCGGTAGTTCACGGCTGTGGCTACCTCTGTGTCGGCACTCGGCAGCCCGTCCATACTTGTATATACCACCTAACCGTGGTTTTTTTTTCTTTCTTTATACATACATACTAGTTACGAGTATACTATCTCTTTATCAACCAGTCTATATATTAGCAGCAGACACAGTACAGTGCGGTAGTTCATGGCTGTGGCTACCTCTGTGTCGGCACTCGGCAGCCCGTCCATAATTGTATATACCACCTAACCATGGTTTTTTTTCTTTCTTTATAGTCATACTAGTTACGAGTATACTATCTCTTTATCAACCAGTCTATATTAGCAGCAGACACAGTACAGTGCGGTAGTTCACGGCTGTGGCTACCTCTGTGTCGGCACTCGGCAGCCCGTCCATAATTGTATATACCACCTAACCGTGGTTTTTTTTTCTTTCTTTATACATACATACTAGTTACGAGTATACTATCTCTTTATCAACCAGTCTATATATTAGCAGCAGACACAGTACAGTGCGGTAGTTCACGGCTGTGGCTACCTCTGTGTCGGCACTCGGCAGCCCGTCCATAATTGTATATACCACCTAACCGTGGTTTTTTTTTCTTTCTTTATAGTCATACTAGTTACGAGTATACTATCTCTTTATCAACCAGTCTATATTAGCAGCAGACACAGTACAGTGCGGTAGTTCACGGCTGTGGCTACCTCTGTGTCGGCACTCGGCAGCCCGTCCATAATTGTATATACCACCTAACCGTGGTTTTTTTTTCTTTCTTTATACATACATACTAGTTACGAGTATACTATCTCTTTATCAACCAGTCTATATTAGCAGCAGACACAGTACAGTGCGGTAGTTCACGGCTGTGGCTACCTCTGTGTCGGCACTCGGCAGCCCGTCCATAATTGTATATACCACCTAACCGTGGTTTTTTTTTCTTTCTTTATACATACATACTAGTTACGAGTATACTATCTCTTTATCAACCAGTCTATATATTAGCAGCAGACACAGTACAGTGCGGTAGTTCACGGCTGTGGCTACCTCTGTGTCGGCACTCGGCAGCCCGTCCATAATTGTATATACCACCTAACCGTGGTTTTTTTTTCTTTCTTTATACATACATACTAGTTACGAGTATACTATCTCTTTATCAACCAGTCTATATTAGCAGCAGACACAGTACAGTGCGGTAGTTCACGGCTGTGGCTACCTCTGTGTCGGCACTCGGCAGCCCGTCCATAATTGTATATACCACCTAACCGTGGTTTTTTTTTCTTTCTTTATACATACATACTAGTTACGAGTATACTATCTCTTTATCAACCAGTCTATATATTAGCAGCAGACACAGTACAGTGCGGTAGTTCACGGCTGTGGCTACCTCTGTGTCGGCACTCGGCAGCCCGTCCATAATTGTATATACCACCTAACCGTGGTTTTTTTTTCTTTCTTTATACATACATACTAGTTACGAGTATACTATCTCTTTATCAACCAGTCTATATTAGCAGCAGACACAGTACAGTGCGGTAGTTCATGGCTGTGGCTACCTCTGTGTCGGCACTCGGCAGCCCGTCCATAATTGTATATACCACCTAACCGTGGTTTTTTTTTCTTTCTTTATACATACATACTAGTTACGAGTATACTATCTCTTTATCAACCAGTCTATATATTAGCAGCAGACACAGTACAGTGCGGTAGTTCACGGCTGTGGCTACCTCTGTGTCGGCACTTGGCAGCCCGTCCATAATTGTATATACCACCTAACCGTGGTTTTTTTTTCTTTCTTTATACATACATACTAGTTACGAGTATACTATCTCTTTATCAACCAGTCTATATATTAGCAGCAGACACAGTACAGTGCGGTAGTTCACGGCTGTGGCTACCTCTGTGTCGGCACTCGGCAGCCCGTCCATAATTGTATATACCACCTAACCGTGGTTTTTTTTTCTTTCTTTATACATACATACTAGTTACGAGTATACTATCTCTTTATCAACCAGTCTATATTAGCAGCAGACACAGTACAGTGCGGTAGTTCACGGCTGTGGCTACCTCTGTGTCGGCACTCGGCAGCCCGTCCATAATTGTATATACCACCTAACCGTGGTTTTTTTTTCTTTCTTTATACATACATACTAGTTACGAGTATACTATCTCTTTATAAACCAGTCTATATATTAGCAGCAGACACAGTACAGTGCGGTAGTTCACGGCTGTGGCTACCTCTGTGTCGGCACTCGGCAGCCCGTCCATAATTGTATATACCACCTAACCGTGGTTTTTTTTTCTTTCTTTATAGTCATACTAGTTACGAGTATACTATCTCTTTATCAACCAGTCTATATTAGCAGCAGACACAGTACAGTGCGGTAGTTCACGGCTGTGGCTACCTCTGTGTCGGCACTCGGCAGCCCGTCCATAATTGTATATACCACCTAACCGTGGTTTTTTTTTCTTTCTTTATACATACATACTAGTTACGAGTATACTATCTCTTTATCAACCAGTCTATATATTAGCAGCAGACACAGTACAGTGCGGTAGTTCACGGCTGTGGCTACCTCTGTGTCGGCACTTGGCAGCCCGTCCATAATTGTATATACCACCTAACCGTGGTTTTTTTTTCTTTCTTTATACATACATACTAGTTACGAGTATACTATCTCTTTATCAACCAGTCTATATATTAGCAGCAGACACAGTACAGTGCGGTAGTTCACGGCTGTGGCTACCTCTGTGTCGGCACTCGGCAGCCCGTCCATAATTGTATATACCACCTAACCGTGGTTTTTTTTTCTTTCTTTATACATACATACTAGTTACGAGTATACTATCTCTTTATCAACCAGTCTATATTAGCAGCAGACACAGTACAGTGCGGTAGTTCACGGCTGTGGCTACCTCTGTGTCGGCACTCGGCAGCCCGTCCATAATTGTATATACCACCTAACCGTGGTTTTTTTTTCTTTCTTTATACATACATACTAGTTACGAGTATACTATCTCTTTATAAACCAGTCTATATATTAGCAGCAGACACAGTACAGTGCGGTAGTTCACGGCTGTGGCTACCTCTGTGTCGGCACTCGGCAGCCCGTCCATAATTGTATATACCACCTAACCGTGGTTTTTTTTTCTTTCTTTATAGTCATACTAGTTACGAGTATACTATCTCTTTATCAACCAGTCTATATTAGCAGCAGACACAGTACAGTGCGGTAGTTCACGGCTGTGGCTACCTCTGTGTCGGCACTCGGCAGCCCGTCCATAATTGTATATACCACCTAACCGTGGTTTTTTTTTCTTTCTTTATACATACATACTAGTTACGAGTATACTATCTCTTTATCAACCAGTCTATATTAGCAGCAGACACAGTACAGTGCGGTAGTTCACGGCTGTGGCTACCTCTGTGTCGGCACTCGGCAGCCCGTCCATAATTGTATATACCACCTAACCGTGGTTTTTTTTTCTTTCTTTATACATACATACTAGTTACGAGTATACTATCTCTTTATCAACCAGTCTATATATTAGCAGCAGACACAGTACAGTGCGGTAGTTCACGGCTGTGGCTACCTCTGTGTCGGCACTCGGCAGCCCGTCCATAATTGTATATACCACCTAACCGTGGTTTTTTTTTTTTTCTTTATACATACATACTAGTTACGAGTATACTATCTCTTTATCAACCAGTCTATATTAGCAGCAGACACAGTACAGTGCGGTAGTTCACGGCTGTGGCTACCTCTGTGTCGGCACTCGGCAGCCCATCCATAATTGTATATACCACCTAACCGTGGTTTTTTTTTCTTTCTTTATACATACATACTAGTTACGAGTATACTATCTCTTTATCAACCAGTCTATATATTAGCAGCAGACACAGTACAGTGCGGTAGTTCACAGCTGTGGCTACCTCTGTGTCGGCACTCGGCAGCCCGTCCATAATTGTATATACCACCTAACCGTGGTTTTTTTTTCTTTCTTTATACATACATACTAGTTACGAGTATACTATCTCTTTATCAACCAGTCTATATTAGCAGCAGACACAGTACAGTGCGGTAGTTCACGGCTGTGGCTACCTCTGTGTCGGCACTCGGCAGCCCGTCCATAATTGTATATACCACCTAACCGTGGTTTTTTTTTCTTTCTTTATACATACATACTAGTTACGAGTATACTATCTCTTTATCAACCAGTCTATATATTAGCAGCAGACACAGTACAGTGCGGTAGTTCACGGCTGTGGCTACCTCTGTGTCGGCACTCGGCAGCCCGTCCATAATTGTATACTAGTATCCAATCCATCCATCTCCATTGTTTACCTGAGGTGCCTTTTAGTTGTGCCTATTAAAATATGGAGAACAAAAATGTTGAGGTTCCAAAATTAGGGAAAGATCAAGATCCACTTCCACCTCGTGCTGAAGCTGCTGCCACTAGTCATGGCCGAGACGATGAAATGCCAGCAACGTCGTCTGCCAAGGCCGATGCCCAATGTCATAGTACAGAGCATGTCAAATCCAAAACACCAAATATCAGTAAAAAAAGGACTCCAAAACCTAAAATAAAATTGTCGGAGGAGAAGCGTAAACTTGCCAATATGCCATTTACCACACGGAGTGGCAAGGAACGGCTGAGGCCCTGGCCTATGTTCATGGCTAGTGGTTCAGCTTCACATGAGGATGGAAGCACTCAGCCTCTCGCTAGAAAAATGAAAAGACTAAAGCTGGCAAAAGCAGTAGCACCGCAAAGAACTGTGCGTTCTTCGAAATCCCAAATCCACAAGGAGAGTCCGACTCCAATTGTGTCGGTTGCGATGCCTGACCTTCCCAACACTGGACGTGAAGAGCATGCGCCTTCCACCATTTGCACGCCCCCTGCAAGTGATGAAAGGAGCACCCGCAGTCCAGTTCCTGATAGTCAGATTGAAGATGTCAGTGTTGAAGTACACCAGGATGAGGAGGATATGGGTGTTGCTGGCGCTGGGGAGGAAATTGACCAGGAGGATTCTGATGGTGAGGTGGTTTGTTTAAGTCAGGCACCCGGGGAGACACCTGTTGTCCGTGGTAGGAATATGGCCGTTGACATGCCTGGTGAAAATACCAAAAAAATCAGCTCTTCGGTGTGGAAGTATTTCACCAGAAATGCGGACAACAGGTGTCAAGCCGTGTGTTCCCTTTGTCAAGCTGTAATAAGTAGGGGTAAGGACGTTAACCACCTCGGAACATCCTCCCTTATACGTCACCTGCAGCGCATTCATAATAAGTCAGTGACAAGTTCAAAAACTTTGGGTGACAGCGGAAGCAGTCAACTGACCAGTAAATCCCTTCCTCTTGTAACCAAGCTCACGCAAACCACCCCACCAACTCCCTCAGTGTCAATTTCCTCCTTCCCCTGGAATGCCAATAGTCCTGCAGGCAATGTCACTGGCAATTCTGACGAGTCCTCTCCTGCCTGGGATTCCTCTGATGCATCCTTGCGTGTAACGCCTACTGCTGCTGGCGCTGCTGTTGTTGCTGCTGGGAGTCGATGGTCATCCCAGAAGGGAAGTCGTAAGCACACTTTTACTACTTCCACCAAGCAATTGACTGTCCAACAGTCCTTTGCGAGGAAGATGAAATATCACAGCAGTCATCCTGTTGCAAAGCGGATAACTGAGGCCTTGACAACTATGTTGGTGTTAGACGTGCGTCCGGTATCCGCCGTTAGTTCACAGGGAACTAGACAATTTCTTGAGGTAGTGTGCCCCCGTTACCAAATACCATCTAGGTTCCACTTCTCTAGGCAGGCGATACCGAGAATGTACACGGACGTCAGAAAAAGACTCACCAGTGTCCTAAAAAATGCAGTTGTACCCAATGTCCACTTAACCACGGACATGTGGACAAGTGGAGCAGGGCAGGGTCAGGACTATATGACTGTGACAGCCCACTGGGTAGATGTATGGACTCCCGCCGCAAAAACAGCAGCGGCGGCACCAGTAGCAGCATCTCGCAAACGCCAACTCTTTCCTAGGCAGGCTACGCTTTGTATCACCGATTTCCAGAATACGCACACAGCTGAAAACCTCTTACGGCAACTGAGGAAGATCATCGCGGAATGGCTTACCCCAATTGGACTCTCCTGTGGATTTGTGGCATCGGACAACGCCAGCAATATTGTGTGTGCATTAAATCTGGGCCAATTCCAGCACGTCCCATGTTTTGCACATACCTTGAATTTGGTGGTGCAGAATTTTTTAAAAAACGTCAGGGGCGTGCAAGAGATGCTGTCGGTGGCCAGAAGAATTGCGGGACACTTTCGGCGTACAGGCACCACGTACAGAAAACTGGAGCACCACCAAAAACTACTGAACCTGCCCTGCCATCATCTGAAGCAAGAAGTGGTAACGAGGTGGAATTCAACCCTGTATATGCTTCAGAGGTTGGAGGAGCAGCAAAAGGCCATTCAAGCCTATACAATTGAGCACGATATAGGAGGTGGGATGCACCTGTCTCAAGCGCAGTGGAGAATGATTTCAACGTTGTGCAAGGTTCTGATGCCCTTTGAACTTGCCACACGTGAAGTCAGTTCAGACACTGCCAGCCTGAGTCAGGTCATTCCCCTCATCAGGCTTTTGCAGAAGAAGCTGGAGACATTGAAGGAGGAGCTAACACGGAGCGATTCCGCTAGGCATGTGGGACTTGTGGATGGAGCCCTTAATTCGCTTAGCAAGGATTCACGGGTGGTCAATCTGTTGAAATCAGAGCACTACATTTTGGCCACCGTGCTCGATCCTAGATTTAAAGCCTACCTTGGATCTCTCTTTTCGGCAGACACAAGTCTGCTGGGGTTCAAACACCTGCTGGTGAGTAAATTGTCAAGTCAAGCGGAACGCGACCTGTCAACAACATCTCCTCCTTCACATTCTCCCGCAACTGGGGGTGCGAGGAAAAGGCTCAGAATTCCGAGCCCACCCGCTGGCGGTGATGCAGGGCAGTCTGGAGCGACTGCTGATGCTGACATCTGGTCCGGACTGAAGGACCTGACAACGATTACGGACATGTCGTCTACTGTCACTGCATATGATTCTCTCCCCATTGAAAGAATGGTGGAGGATTATATGAGTGACCGCATCCAAGTAGGCACGTCACACAGTCCGTACTTATACTGGCAGGAAAAAGAGGCAATTTGGAGGCCCTTGCACAAACTGGCTTTATTCTACCTAAGTTGCCCTCCCACAAGTGTGTACTCCGAAAGAGTGTTTAGTGCCGCCGCTCACCTTGTCAGCAATCGGCGTACGAGGTTACATCCAGAAAATGTGGAGAAGATGATGTTCATTAAAATGAATTATAATCAATTCCTCCGTGGAGACATTGACCAGCAGCAATTGCCTCCACAAAGTACACAGGGAGCTGAGATGGTGGATTCCAGTGGGGACGAATTGATAATCTGTGAGGAGGGGGATGTACACGGTGATATATCGGAGGATGATGATGAGGTGGACATCTTGCCTCTGTAGAGCCAGTTTGTGCAAGGAGAGATTAATTGCTTCTTTTTTGGTGGGGGTCCAAACCAACCCGTCATATCAGTCACAGTCGTGTGGCAGACCCTGTCACTGAAATGATGGGTTGGTTAAAGTGTGCATGTCCTGTTTATACAACATAAGGGTGGGTGGGAGGGCCCAAGGACAATTCCATCTTGCACCTCTTTTTTCTTTTCTTTTTCTTTGCGTCATGTGCTGTTTGGGGAGGGTTTTTTGGAAGGGACATCCTGCGTGACACTGCAGTGCCACTCCTAGATGGGCCCGGTGTTTGTGTCGGCCACTAGGGTCGCTTATCTTACTCACACAGCTACCTCATTGCGCCTCTTTTTTTCTTTGCGTCATGTGCTGTTTGGGGAGGGTTTTTTGGAAGGGACATCCTGCGTGACACTGCAGTGACACTCCTAGATGGGCCCGGTGTTTGTGTCGGCCACTAGGGTCGCTTATCTTACTCACACAGCTACCTCATTGCGCCTCTTTTTTTCTTTGCGTCATGTGCTGTTTGGGGAGGGTTTTTTGGAAGGGACATCCTGCGTGACACTGCAGTGCCACTCCTAGATGGGCCCGGTGTTTGTGTCGGCCACTAGGGTCGCTAATCTTACTCACACAGCTACCTCATTGCGCCTCTTTTTTTCTTTGCGTCATGTGCTGTTTGGGGAGGGTTTTTTGGAAGGGCCATCCTGCGTGACACTGCAGTGCCACTCCTAGATGGGCCCGGTGTTTGTGTCGGCCACTAGGGTCGCTTATCTTACTCACACAGCGACCTCGGTGCAAATTTTAGGACTAAAAATAATATTGTGAGGTGTGAGGTATTCAGAATAGACTGAAAATGAGTGGAAATTATGGTTTTTGAGGTTAATAATACTTTGGGATCAAAATGACCGCCAAATTCTATGATTTAAGCTGTTTTTTAGGTTTTTTGGAAAAAAACACCCGAATCCAAAACACACCCGAATCCGACAAAAAAAATTCGGTGAGGTTTTGCCAAAACGCGGTCGAACCCAAAACACGGCCGCGGAACCGAACCCAAAACCAAAACACAAAACCCGAAAAATTTCCGGCGCTCATCTCTAACGCAGACATGCACACACTCTGGGGCCTGGGGGGGCAACAGAAACCATTACGAGGCTCATCATAGTGCAGAAAGCGGCCAGCTGTGGGGCTCGCTCATCCCGTCTCCATCAGCACTTACAGCTCCATACCACGTGCATACACTGACTGATCACCACAAGGCATCAGTGCAGCGCTTTGGGTGATAAGCTACATCTTTCTCCTGCCCCGCAGCTGCCTGGTAGGCAGCCATACAGCCAGCGTTATAGTTTTATATAAAAAAAAAACCCCATTAGATTTAGTAAATTTTACCTAGTCGTGAGAGGCGTGCTCCCTGATGATGACTGTACTTCCTGGCCACAGCACCCCTTAAGATGCATTGATGCAGTTTGCGAAACACCATAGAGTATAGGGAATCATGTTAGAGGGGAAGGAGAGCGGCGCTGTGTTAGCGTACAGGGAATGAAGGGGGCGGTACTGGTCCCGAAGAAGCTGTCATCTAAGGGGAGGGCTCCTCCTCCTCTCCTCTGGGCTCCGTCTGGACCACCTCCCTTTTCGTTATAGGCCCACAGTGACTGCCTGGTGGACAGTACTTTGATTAGTCAATCAGACTCATTGTCAGTGTTGCTAATGTCCACGGCTGTGGGCCCTGTCATTGTCACGGGCCCCTGTGCAGTGCTGACAGTTCCACCACTGCTGCTAGCCCCCGCAGCCCCCCGCAGTGGATTGGTGGCTGCGGAAGTGCTTCCGTACATAGCAGTGTAAAAAAATACTTAAAATACCTGCAGCCGGGGAGACCGGCACTAGAGCATATTTGTCTTCATCTTTTCTTATCCATGTGTGTCACTAACTCTGCCTATATGTGCATTTGCCCATGGGTGCATTTGCCTTTACCCATGTGTGATTCTGGTCGAATCTATCGGCCGTTCATGGGCAAATGTTTTGGCCTAACCCCAAAGATAAAATATGACAGTTATCCTCTGCACCAAAGAGTGCTGAGCTTGGCCCGCTCCTCAATCCTGCCTGCATGTATTTGCTGTCTGACGGCCACGGCTCAGCGCCGATCCTGTGTGCACACGTGCGTGGGACCCCCACCTCATTGCACATTCTTTCTCTCTCTCCAGCCCCTCTCCCTCACTCAAGCGGCACTGCTACTGTGGGCACTACTGTGTAGTGTAAAGTATATAAGGGGTACAGCTGTGTAGCGTAATATGAATAAGGGGTACTACTGTGTGTTGTAATGTGAATAAGATAGACTATGTGGTGTAATGTGAGTAAGATTGTGCTACTGTGTTGTGAAATATGAAATTCGGGTACTACTGTGTGGCCACACCCCTTTCTTGTGAGACCACACACCCTTTTTTGCTGAGCGTGCCATAGGCAAGTATGGTTCCTTTTTAAGGTATGGGAATGAGGGCGCCAAACACCCTAGCATCGGCCCTGGCTGCGGTCTCTCTTCCTCCCCTTCATTGTAACGCCTCCATCCCTGGGCTCGGACTCCAGGCCTCCTTCTCCCCAGTGGCTCCATCTTCTCCCTGTGGCTCTGCCTCCTCCATGTGGCTCCGCCTCTAGGGGCGCCAAAATGAAATTAAATCTTGCCCCCCCAACATAAAATATTCTGATGCCCCTGATCCCGCACATTGGGGGTCATTCCGAGTTGTTCGCTCGCTAGCAGTTTTTAGCAGCCGTGCAACCATTTGGCCGCCACCCACTGGGAGTGTATTTTAGCTTAGCAGAAGTGCGAACGAAAGGATTACAGAGCGGCTACAAAATAATTTTGTGCAGTTTCAGAGTAGCTTCAGACCTACTCAGCGCTTGCGATCACTTCAGACTATTCAGTTCCTGTTTTGACGTCACAAACACGCCCTGCGTTCGCCCAGCCACGCCTGCATTTTTCCTGGCACAACTGCGTTTTTTCGAACACTCCCTGAAAACGGTCAGTTGACACCCAGAAACGCCCTCTTCCTGTCAATCACTCTGCGGCCAGCAGTGCGACTGAAATGCTTCGCTAGACCTTGTGTGAAACTACATTGTTCGTTGTAATAGTACGACGCGTGTGCGCATTGTGCCGCATATGCATGCGCAGAAGTGCCGATTTTTTTGCCTGATCGCTGCGCAGCGACCGAAATCTGCTAGCGAACAACTCGGAATGACCCCTATTGTCTTTTATATGCATGCAGGACCTACAGTACATAGAATAGCACCATTACATATAAGCCTAGTCCAAACAGTGTATATATTTCCGCAGACCTTTAAATAGATATTACAGTATAAGCTGTTTTTGCAGTGTATAGTTTGTGTGCCTTATAGAGCATATTAGCTGTGCTTTAACAGGTAATGAGGCATTGCGAACCATGAATTGATCAAAATGTCACAGTGTGATGATGTCATCAACTCTGCAACAAAGACAGCCATGCTGTAAGCCGCCTGACAGGTCCTGAAGAAGGATGTTTAATTATAGCACCGCAAGAACACATATTATGAACTATGAATATGACCATATTATTATTTGCTGTTCTATGAGGAGTTTCTTGCTTGAAAATAACAGTTTTTCTCTATATAGAAAGCAAAGTATGAGTCACTTCCCTGCAAAATATCTACTTTATGCTATTAGACCATTAGAACTTTCAGACAACGTTAAGCACAAAAAAAAGCTTCTGACGTATTTGCCATTTCTCATTCTGTCAGATGTTCTGAGTTGTGAATATGAGTTCAGCAGGTTTATAAAGATCTTATTTTTACACAAATTACAGTAGAAAACCAGTATACAGTACTGAGAGTAAATGCAGATGGAAAGTGACTGCATGTGACCTTGTATACGGTTATCCTGTGACTACAGTAATCATGCCCAGTCAGATCCTACTGTCAGGGATATATTTACTACGGTGTGAGTTTTTTTTTGTAGTTTTATGTCAGCGCCACTAATGGCTTATCTCTCTCTCTCTCTCTCTCTCTCTCTCTCTCTCTCTCTCTCTCTCTATATATATATATATATATATATATACAGTATATGGCAAATACCACTGACTCATCACAAAATCTCCTGAACCATAAGGACTAGGAACTTGACATTTGGACAGTACTGTAGCTTGCTTTTGTGACGTAGACACCCACTAAGAAGGGATTTTTCAAAATTCCTCCCACAAAGGGGTTAAAAGGGGTGAGGTGACTATTGTGAATCCCCCCCCCTCCCCTCACAGAGGAGAGTTAAGACAGCCCAATCAGGGTGTGGCTACCCTATTTGAATAATGGACTGCAACTGCCACTGGCAAGGAAGTCCAGCATTATGGTTCAGGAGATTTTTGTGATGAGTCAGTGGATGTTGCCTTTTATATATGTATGGAATACAAGTTGCTTTTCTTCAACTGCTGTCTCTGAGTGCCGTTCATGGTTGGACATTTATATATATATATATATATATATATATATATATATTGGGTAGTGAAGAGTACAAGCGCTAATGAGTGTGGTGACAATTATACTGGAAATCATTAAGTGGATTAAAAGATTATTAAAAATGGCCTTAGGCACTTATCTGATAAAAACAAAACTTCAATCCGGTATTCATCATTTTAGGAATCATGTAAAAGAAGAAACAGCAAACATAGTGTGTATCGTTCACAGGTAAAAATAGAGCATTTTGCTATATAAGGTGCAAATTTTTAGGGAATTTTAACTGTTCCCAATGAAATTATAATCTGTAGCTTCACAACATAAAATACAGATTTTAATGAACAATACAAAACACGGCTAGACAACACACGTACAAGATTTTAAAATCTTAAAAGCTTATCTGTCCGTTCTAGGCACAAGGGAATCAATAACCAATTGTTCCAGGGACACAGGATAGCCAAAGTTTATGCGTACAGGATAAAAGTAGTTCAAATGCTTATCTGTCCATCAATAGGAGTTTCAGCAGCAAACGGTCCCAACGCGTTTCGTCCTTCAGAGTGTGGACTTCTTCAAGGGGATCAGCAGAATGAGCTCAGACTGCTCCATTTATACCATCAAGCAGGAAGTTACAATTAGCTTTTCTTGATGACATCACATCCTGTGGTGTCACTATTGTATTTTGTTTAAAATATGGGTAAATATGCTGAAAAGCATAATTAATTAATAAGGAAGGGGTAGAACTAGAGTGGAATAAGTGGCCTATGGATAATCTATAATAAAAGTGATGAATAGTGGTGTTAAATAAGAAAAGACGGCGGTGGAACGCACCGCCGTCCGGTGGAACGCACCGCCATCTTGTGTGCGTCATTTCCGCCTATTTCGTGATAGAATATGGAAGGAAGTGGGAAATAGCGGAGCGCCGGGTGGAACGCATAATTGTCCATGTGGTGGAACGCACCGCCATCTTATATGATGCAGAGTGAGATGCGGAAGTGAAATAAACGGCGGTGGAACGCATATTGACGATGCGGAAATAGTGCAGGGAGAGAGGCTGTGGAACGCTTAGTTGCCATAGAGATTGTGGAGGAGAAAAAGCGTCTTGAAATAACTTAGAGTAAACATGCTTAATACTATTAGATTGGGTGCAATCAGTCAATTAGTCATACAGTGATAGCACTGCCGTTCTAATGGATTTTAAAAGTGAAAAAAGTGTGCTTATAATTAAAAATACATCAATTCAGCAGGGAATTAATTAATGTACATAGACACTTATATTTAAATGGAGACACTGGTAAAAAATATATATAAAATAGAGACAGCCAAAATGCTATTTTTCAATGTATCCATAGTATCCCATTTTGGGGGGAAGTGTTTCCAGATTATATTTTTGTGGGGTACAGGGAAGCTAAAATGAAAAAGACAAAAATAAAGGGTATATAAATAATGTATAAAAATATAAATACATATATAAAATTACGGAGAGTAGGTAATCTGTGAATTTCGTGCTAATAGTGGTAAACCATCATGCAGTGCTGCACGTGAGAGGTAGGTGTGTAATATACAGATCTTTATTGGAGAAAGGGGGCAATTTCAAAGGCTTCATTTAGTCCTTGTGGTGATAGTGTTTGGAGTTCGTGTATCCAAAACATTTCACGCTTGGAAAGTTTATTTAATATATCTCCGGGTTTGACCCATTCAATCGCTTTGTAGGTGATCTCTTCTGGGTTGGATCTGTGTTTATCTATGAAATGTTTCGATACTGTGTGATTGTCAACTTTGTTTTTAATATTTCGGATGTGTTCCTGTATCCTAAGTTTTAAAATTCTCTTAGTTTTGCCCACATATTTTAGTCCGCAAGTGCATTCCAGTAAGTATATGATCATTGTGGAGTTGCAGTTGAGGAAGTCTTTGATAGAATATTCCTTTGTATTGTTGTGGTTGAAGAATTTTTTTCTGTTAGGATGAAGAAATTTACAAATATTGCAGTTGCCACATTTGTAACTGCCTTTGCAGGTTCCAATGGTGTTTCTTGTATTCGCGATTTTAGTTGGCAAGTGGCTGGGAGCCAGAATGTCCTTTAGATTGCTTGTTTTGCGAAAGACTATATCTGGTTTGGACCTAAAAAGGTTTTGCAGATATCAAGGTCTCCTTTCCAAACTATCAAAATGTCGTCAATGTACCTCTTGTAGACGATCAAATTAGAAAGGTATGGATTATTGTTGTAAATATGTTCTTCTTCCCATGCTCCCATCAGCAGGTTGGCGAAACTGGGCGCAAAGGTAGTGCCCATTGCGGTCCCGCAAATTTGTAGAAAGAAAGTTTTTTGGAAAATGAAGTAATTGTGGCTAAGAGTAAATCTCATAAAGTCACAAATTGCATTTTTGTGAATAGTTGTAATCTCCACATCTCTATCCATAAATTTTCTGCAGGATTCTATGCCTTTTTCATGTTTGATGCAGGTGTACAGGCTTTGTACGTCGACTGTAATCCAGATGTAGTCTTCTTTCCATTCAATTTCAGATAAAAATTTAATCACATTGCCTGTATCTTTCAGGTAAGATGGTAGGGACATGACATATTTTTGTAAAAATATATCAATGTATTGTGATAAATGGCTTGTAAGGGAGTCGATGCCGGAGATTATGGGTCTTCCGGGTGGATTTGTTATAGACTTATGAATCTTGGGTAGATAGTAGAAGGTGGGTATCACCGGTGTTGTTATCATTAAGAACTGGAATTCATTTTTGTCCAATACGTTGTTATGAAAATAATGAAGTAATATTGGTCGCAATTCCTCAATGAAGAGGTTCGTAGGATCTTGTCCGAGTTTCTTATATGATGTGGTGTCGTTAAGTAAACGATCTGCTTCCTGTTCGTATGTTGCTCTGTCAAGAAGGACTATGCCTCCTCCCTTATCTGCCTGCTTTATCACAATATTTTTGTTATCCTTTAGCTTTTTTAGTGCTTCTTTTTCTTTGTTTCTCAAATTTGAGTACGGATAAGATGTCAAATCCATATCACATAAATCCTTTTTCACTAATTCCTGAAAGGTATTGATATAATTACCTTTAGACTCCAGAGGGTAGAATTTCGATTTGCGTTTGAGGCCTGATTTCGATGGTTCTATAAGTGTTGAGTCTTGTTCTTTCTTTGCGAAGTGTCTCTTGAGGGTCAGTGATCTTGCGAATTTATTGATATCGATGTAAGTGTCAAATTTGTTCATCTGTTTGGATGGAGCGAATTTTAGTCCCTTACTTAAAATGGCAATTTCATCATTTTTTAGAACATGACTGGATAGGTTGAAGATACCTTGCTGGACGGGATCTTTTATTACAGATGGCGTCTTTTGTTCAGTCTTTCTGCGTCCGCCCCGAGTACCTCTTCTTCTTCTTGTAGGCTTCTTTTTCCCTTGAACCTCTCTCTGAAGAAGGTTTTCCTTGTGGAGAATTGATTTTCTGCTGTAGGGTCTGGAGATAAAAAATCAGAGTCGCTATTGGATTCGAATCTTTGAAGTGCCGAGAATCTATTATTGGTGTTGACATAAATGGGATAGGGAGAATTAAATTTTTCTCTAGTTTGTTGTCTCTGTTGTTGCAGTTGGTTATGGCCAGTATTCTTCTTTTGATAGTATGGAGTAGTTTTCCATTTTCGCACTCTTGGATCTTGAAAGACCGGAATTTTCTGGTATTTTTTATCATTGAATCTGCTCCAATTTTGGATGCGGTTGTTGAGGTAGTCCTGCTTGTCTCTAATGAATTTCTTTTGTTTGCTTTTGATAACTTCCTCCTCTATACGTTCAATTTTCTTTGTCAGTGTTGTGTCGTTGGCTTTAAAATCCTCTTTATCCTTATGGACCACTAGTTGTTGTTCAAGAGTTGTTAAATCTTCTTCGATCTTAGTTAGCTATCTCCACTTCAAAAGCTGTCACGCGAAGAACTGGAAAACAAACATCCCCTATTCCCAATTCTTCCGCATCAAGCGCAACTGCAGCGACCAACAAGACTGTGAGAATCAACTAACCACTTACGCAAATAGATTCAAGGAGAGAAATTATCCTGATACAGTAATCACCAAAGCACTAGAGAAAACAGCCAGCACATCCAGACAAGATTTATTCAGCAAAAACATCAAAGAAAAAGACAAGAATTTCACTCCCTTCATCACTACTTTTTGTAATCAAGAAAAACTAATCAGGCAATCCGTTAAAAAAAACTGGGATGTCCTTCTTCTGGATCCCATCCTGAAGGAAATACTCCCGTCCAAACCAGATATAGTCTTTCGCAAAACAAGCAATCTAAAGGACATTCTGGCTCCCAGCCACTTGCCAACTAAAATCGCGAATACAAGAAACACCATTGGAACCTGCAAAGGCAGTTACAAATGTGGCAACTGCAATATTTGTAAATTTCTTCATCCTAACAGAAAAAAATTCTTCAACCACAACAATACAAAGGAATATTCTATCAAAGACTTCCTCAACTGCAACTCCACAATGATCATATACTTACTGGAATGCACTTGCGGACTAAAATATGTGGGCAAAACTAAGAGAATTTTAAAACTTCGGATACAGGAACACATCCGAAATATTAAAAACAAAGTTGACAATCACACAGTATCGAAACATTTCATAGATAAACACAGATCCAACCCAGAAGAGATCACCTACAAAGCGATTGAATGGGTCAAACCCGGAGATAGAGGTGGAGATATATTAAATAAACTTTCCAAGCGTGAAATGTTTTGGATACACGAACTCCAAACACTATCACCACAAGGACTAAATGAAGCCTTTGAAATTGCCCCCTTTCTCCAATAAAGATCTGTATATTACACACCTACCTCTCACGTGCAGCACTGCATGATGGTTTACCACTATTAGCACGAAATTCACAGATTACCTACTCTCCGTAATTTTATATATGTATTTATATTTTTATACATTATTTATATACCCTTTATTTTTGTCTTTTTCATTTTAGCTTCCCTGTACCCCACAAAAATATAATCTGGAAACACTTCCCCCCAAAATGGGATACTATGGATACATTGAAAAATAGCATTTTGGCTGTCTCTATTTTATATATATTTTTTACCAGTGTCTCCATTTAAATATAAGTGTCTATGTACATTAATTAATTCCCTGCTGAATTGATGTATTTTTAATTATAAGCACACTTTTTTCACTTTTAAAATCCATTAGAACGGCAGTGCTATCACTGTATGACTAATTGACTGATTGCACCCAATCTAATAGTATTAAGCATGTTTACTCTAAGTTATTTCAAGACGCTTTTTCTCCTCCACAATCTCTATGGCAACCTAGCGTTCCACAGCCTCTCTCCCTGCACTATTTCCGCATCGTCAATATGCGTTCCACCGCCGTTTATTTCACTTCCGCATCTCACTCTGCATCATATAAGATGGCGGTGCGTTCCACCACATGGACAATTATGCGTTCCACCCGGCGCTCCACTATTTCCCACTTCCTTCCATATTCTATCACGAAATAGGCGGAAATGACGCACACAAGATGGCGGTGCGTTCCACCGGACGGCGGTGCGTTCCACCGCCGTCTTTTCTTATTTAACACCACTATTCATCACTTTTATTATAGATTATCCATAGGCCACTTATTCCACTCTAGTTCTACCCCTTCCTTATTAATTAATTATGCTTTTCAGCATATTTACCCATATTTTAAACAAAATACAATAGTGACACCACAGGATGTGATGTCATCAAGAAAAGCTAATTGTAACTTCCTGCTTGATGGTATAAATGGAGCAGTCTGAGCTCATTCTGCTGATCCCCTTGAAGAAGTCCACACTCTGAAGGACGAAACGCGTTGGGACCGTTTGCTGCTGAAACTCCTATTGATGGACAGATAAGCATTTGAACTACTTTTATCCTGTACGCATAAACTTTGGCTATCCTGTGTCCCTGGAACAATTGGTTATTGATTCCCTTGTGCCTAGAACGGACAGATAAGCTTTTAAGATTTTAAAATCTTGTACGTGTGTTGTCTAGCCGTGTTTTGTATTGTTCATTAAAATCTGTATTTTATGTTGTGAAGCTACAGATTATAATTTCATTGGGAACAGTTAAAATTCCCTAAAAATTTGCACCTTATATAGCAAAATGCTCTATTTTTACCTGTGAACGATACACACTATGTTTGCTGTTTCTTCTTTTACATGATTCCTAAAATGATGAATACCGGATTGAAGTTTTGTTTTTATCAGATAAGTGCCTAAGGCCATTTTTAATAATCTTTTAATCCACTTAATGATTTCCAGTATAATTGTCACCACACTCATTAGCGCTTGTACTCTTCACTACCCAATTTTACTCTATGTGTATACCATACACTAATCTTGAATTACGAGCTGCTACTCCTAAAAGAGTTAAACGAGTGTTTTCCTTCTTACATCCTTTACCGCACGTTTGTACTGTAGCGCCTAGGTCTCTATTTCTCTCTCTATATATATATATATATACAGCGTGTAATGAGGCGGCACTCCGGAGACTTGTAATGGTGTTTTATTAAAGTGACACTTTAATAAAACACCATTACAAGTCTCCAGAGTGCCGCCTCATTACACGCTGTATATTCTAGAGGATTGCCTCCACGAGGAGGGCACCGGGAGCGGATTGACAGACGCGGAGGGGACCGAGGGAGTGCCGGGTCATTCTGGAAGGCTATATATATATATATATATATATATATATATATGGATTTCAGATATAAGTACTTAACCAACCTATTTCTAGTCAGGAGAGGATAGTGGTGGTCATTCCGAGTTGTTCGCTCGCTAGGTGCTTTTATCAGCATTGCAAACGCTAGGCCGCCGCCTCTGGGAGTGTATCTTAGCTTAGCAGAATTGCGAACAAAAGATTAGCAGAATTGCTACTAAATAATTCCTTGCAGTTTCTGAGTAGCTCCAGACCTACTCCTAGACTGCGATTACCTCAGTCCGTTTAGTTCCTGGTTTGACGTCACAAACACGCCCTGCGTTCGGCCAGCCACTCCCCTGTTTCTCCAGCCACTACTGCGTTTTTACCTGGCACGCCTGCGTTTTTCCGCACACTCCCTGAAAACGGCCAGTTTCCGCCCAGAAACACCCACTTCCTGTCAATCACACTACGATCACTCGAGCGATAAAAAAACGTTGCTCGAGCTTGTGTAAATCTACTAAGTTTTGTGTGAAAGTACTTAGCGCATGCGCGCTGCGCACCATGGGGGTCATTCCGAGTTGTTCGCTCGCAAGCTGCTTTTAGCAGCTTTGCACACGCTAAGCTGCCGCCTACTGGGAGTGAATCTTAGCTTATCAAAATTGCGAACGAAAGATTAGCAAAATTGCGAATAGACACTTCTTAGCAGTTTCTGAGTAGCTCCACACTTACTCGGCATCTGCTATCAGTTCAGTGCTTGTCGTTCCTGGTTTGACGTCACAAACACACCCAGCGTTCGCCCAGACACTCCTCCGTTTCTCCAGCCACTCCCGCGTTTTTCCCAGAAACGGTAGCGTTTTTTCACACACACCCATAAAACGGCCTGTTTCCGCCCAGAAACACCCACTTCCTGTCAATCACATTACGATCACCAGAACGAAGAAAAAACCTCGTAATGCCGTGAGTAAAATACCTAACTGCATAGCAAATTTACTTGGCGCAGTCGCACTGCGGACATTGTGCATGCGCATTAGCGACTAATCGCTCCGTTGCGAGAAAAAAATAACGAGCGAAGAAATCTCGGAATGACCCCCCATGTGCATGCGCATTTTCCACCTAATCGCTGCGTTGCGAAAAAAACGGCAACGAGCGAACAACTCGGAATGACCACCTGTGTCTCAATTATCAGAGGTTAACCTGTCACTGGAACTAAACATTGCCGAACCTCTCAGAGTGCAATAAAAGGAAAGGAGAGATAGATATTTTGACTCTTAAGTGCATTAAAGGAAAGCTTGATAGTCAGCAACTGCTTATCTGCTGTATAAAGGATACCATCAGCTCTCCCAGTGACCTTAAGTATTATGCGAAAATCTTTACCATTTTACCTCAAAGGAGGAGCCCTAAGGAGAGCTAGAAGCTAAGCAAGGAGACCTAGGGCCCTTTGGAATAGTCAGCCTATCCCTGCAAACCTTGCATATTTAACATACAGCGGGTGGAGCTTGGCTTGTTGTCCCAGCATTTACAGCACTGAGCAGGGCAAAGTTACACACACGGAAATACTTCAAATCCTGCAGTGAAGCACGGGTATTCAGCTAGTCCTGTATAAACCTCACATTTTTATATTACAATGCTGCTGTGTCATCATTACATCTGCTGGGAGTACACTGAAAGCATTGAATACTGTTTCCATATAATACTTCTTTTTAACATTTCTCCTGACATTTCTTTGAAACAATTTTAGTCTGTCTCCAATTCTGCAAGGACTAGTCTTGTGCTTTGTACACACCTCAGCGACCCACTGGCCAAGCGACCGTCCCGTCGACCAAGTGACCAATTTGGTAAGCTATACACACTTACGTATTGGCCACTCAGTATGTCTAGACTGACACCACGACTAGACGGGCATTAATCTGCCCGCCCAATTGGGATGTCATTGGTGGCGGTTCCTGCGGCCGCATAATGAGTTGGACGGCAGGCCGAACGCACACACAGCCAAATGTACCGATACAGTATCTGCAGGATATATTGACATATCTGCTATGCTGCAGGGCTGACCTGATATGTCTGTGAACAGACATATCGGCTGTACACACCCACTGGCGCACTAGTGATATATCATTGGTTGGCATGCTTACCTACTTTGTGGCAGCTCTCTCCGGGAGAGAGCTGCCAGGTCGGCTCAGTGGAGAGGCTGGGCAGGACAATGACGAGAGGAGGGGGTGGGGAGCAGGCGGAATGGGTCGTGGCGGTATGATGGCGGGGTTACAGCATCACAACATTTAAGCCACATCCCCTGCTCTGTAATGTTGCTATAACCGGTATTTTACAGCAGGGGGCATGACTATGGTGACGCGATTCAACAAGAATCGCGTCATCGACTGTCCGGACCGCCCACTTTACTCTCAAAGTGGGCGGCCGGGCAGGTGGGAACTGAAAAATCGGGAGACTTGTCTGCTCTTCCGGGGGACCTGGAGAGTCATCCGATTTTCGGGAGCCTCCCGGCCATTCCGGGAGAGTAGGCAAGTATGTTGGTTGGCTGTATCATCAGCTCTAGCGATATATTATTCATTGGCTCTAGCGATATATCGTTCATTGGCTGTGCGTACAAAATATTGTATAGTGTGTACCTACTGTATGTTTGAAAATACTTTATTGAACTTTGATGAAACTCCACACATACCTAAATGTTCCATGCATCATCTCATCTTTATTAATATCTTTAGTTGAATTGAGTGCAATCGGAACACAAAATATGCATTACAGAAAAAAAATGGATTGCTGTTAATCTCAGGTTTTTCAGCTCTGAAAGTGGCATGTGCAGGCTATCACTTCCAATTACCAGATGTGAAAATATCTAATCTACCAAACTAAACACAGTGACGGCCTATCTGTGAATAATATTGCATTCAACGAGGGAGCAAAAAATTGGAACTCAGGCTGTCTGCATCGGAACAATACAGATCCACCAGTGTTCCAGCACAGAACATTAGTATTCCAAGCAGCGCCTCGCAGGGTTCAGATGTGTTCCTGCTAGTGTTTTGTAATATGCTGCTATTCAGACAGTGAGTGGTCATTATGAATGAATGAAAACAAAATGTGATTTGTTGTCATTGCACTAACAATATAACGTTGGTATTATTATAACGTTATTTAAGCAGCATAAAAACAAAGAGCATAACAGTGATTTACTATAACCACTGGCCATAGGGATTAGATTATTGCTCACTTGCCAACAGTCACATCTGGCAGAATGATGTATGCAATAAAAACGTTACCCTCCGTCGTTGTCGGAGTATGTGATAATATGTACTCCTACTGGTATCTGGCAAGATGGTCAACAGTAACCATGCGAACAGTCATAATGTTGACACCCCACGTCGACAGTAGAATGCTGACATGGCTCAACATGTGTACAGACACATGTCGACGTAAGAATATTGACATGTTCACAATTCGACATCTGGCATGTCACTAACAGTCTGAGGATACCAACGGTTCGGTTTAGGCATGGCTGGGTGGGTTAGACTTTGTGAGAAAGTTAGGGTTACGCTTCGGTGGGGGGGGGGGGGAGTGTTAGGATTAGACAACGGGGGTAGAATACTCACTAGAATACTGCTGCGGAGATGTCGCTTCCAGAACTGCACTCACGTGACCACCAGGGCACAGAAGAAAACGCTGGATCCTCCACTGCCGCCGAGAGAAGGTAGGATACCACTACACCACCAAGGATGGTTTGTCGACAGTTCATCATGTTGACATATCATATGTGTGTAGACATGATAAATGTTGACATGCTGTGTGTATTAACAGTTTGAACACGTCAACATTCTCTGGATGCATGTCAACATGATAACTGTTGACCAATAACACCACTCCCCTACTACTGACAGGTATTTTCATTGTGAGGATTTCACATGTTTATGTTCCGGAAGGCGCAGTGTGAGGAACTGCATAGTGCAAGGAAAACCAGTATGTAATGAATGGAGATGAGCAGCGTTGCAGCAATGGATGGTCACAGGTTTTGCCAATACAGGTCCAGAAGCTGAACTGAAGGTATTGGGGGTAATTCCAAGTTGATCGCAGCAGGACATTTTTTAGCAGTTGGGCAAAACCATGTGCACTGCAGGGGGGGCAGATATAACATGTGCAGAGAGAGATAGATTTGGGTGGGGTGAGTTCAATCTGCAATCTAAATTGCAGTGTAAAAATAAAGCAGCCAGTATTTACCCTGCACAGAAACAAAATAACACACCCAAATCTACCTCTCTCTGCACATGTTATATCTGCCCCCCCTGCAGTGCACATGGTTTTGCCCAACTGATAAAAAATTTCCTGCTGCGATCAACTTGGAATTACCCCCCTTGTACGCCTGTTTGCAGAGTCTGTCTCGCATGTGTTAGCACTGCACATGCTCAGTCATATGCCAGGACAGCTGATACAGAATGGTACGCCTTTCATTCCCATCTCCACATAAGGGCTGTAACTGAGCTCTCTCACATATGCCAGACACAGCTGCAGCCTATACAGAGCGGACAGAAGTGTAAATACAACATTTTATTTGCAGTCAACTATAGGCTGATGCATGTGCACCCTGATTAGAATGATAATGACAACTACCAATATAACAGCCTAAATCAGAGTTCGATTATCGGCAATCTGTGGCGGCACAAGGTCCGTTCGATCTTCAGGCCTTGCAATCTCGCCCGCACTTCCTCTCTGCCACTGACTGGTTGACAGGTTGTGTCATTGAGGGGGTGGGGATGGGGGCAGGGGGAGGCTGGCGTTCTCTGAAATGGCAGGGTGACCGAGTCACCCCCGTTTTCTGGGAGGGAAGAGCCAGGGGTCAAGCTGTAGCTTTCTCAGCTGGCCATCTGTGTCCGATGGTCATGATGTTGGATCCCAGCATGTGATGTCGGTTGCAGTGCTGGGATCACAGCAACATGCAGGAGGCGTCTCTTCTACTGAGATGTCACCTGCATGCCCCTCTTGGAGATCGGAGGAAAATACAATGCTGCTTGGGTGTGGGTGCACTGAAAAGATGCGTATCACTCTGCATGGTGGCGTATATATGCATTTATTTCCATGCACACATTCCTGAAACAATTATGGCAGATTTGCGATCAATAGCGCATAAGGCTCACAATCTCCTAGTTCAACTTTTGTTTCATCATGCCACACAGTATTAGGGTATTACAAATGCCGTTGTGCAGAATTTTGTGACCAAATGTGGAATGAATTGTGATCATTTAATAAGAGTTCAGAGGGCATATGATGACGGGCAGCCAAGTGGTTAGTCATGCTGATACAGGGCCTAATTCAAGGTTGATTGCAAAAGCAAAATCTTCCTCTATTGGCCATGTGCACTGCAGGGGGGGGGGGGGGGGGGGCAGATATAACATGTGCAGAGAGAGTTAGATTTGGGTGGGTTATATTGTTTCTGTGCAGGGTAAATACTGGCTGCTTTATTTTTACACTGCAATTTAGATTTCAGTTTGAACACACCACATCTAAATCTATCTCTACACATGTTACATCTGCCCCACCTGCAGTGCAGCATAGTTTTGCCCATTAGAGGAAGATTTTGCTTTTGCGATCAACCTTGAATTAGGCCCTTTGGGCCCAATTCAAATCTGATCGCAGCAGGAAATTTGTTAGCTAATGGGCAAAACCATGTGCACTGCAGGGGGGGCAGATATAACATGTGCAGAGAGAGAGTTAGATTTGGGTTGGTTATTTTGTTTCTGTGCAGGGTAAATACTGGCTGCTTTATTTTTACACTGCAATTTATATTACAGTTTGAACACACCCCACCCAAATCTAACTCTCTCTGCCTATGTTTCATCTGCCACACCTGCAGTGCAGCATGGATTTGCCCATTAGAGGAAGATTTTGCTTTTGCGATCAACCTTGAATTGGGCCCTTAGTGCCTTATTAAGGTTTGTTAACAAACAAACAAACAAAAAAGAAGCAGTTAGGCAAAACCATTTTGCACTGCAGGTGGGTGCAGAGAGAGTTAGATTTGGGTGGGGTGTGTTTAAACTAGTGATGAGCGGGTTCTGTTTTACTCGGATTTACTCGGATTTACCTGAATCTCCTTATTGGCTATCGAACATCACGTGTTTTGGTTAACCAATAAGAAAAATCCAGAAAATAAAAAATGGCAATAATTCTGGTGTAAAGAACCGAGTAAATACGAAACCGCTCATCTCTAGTTTAAACTAGAGATGTGCGACTGGCACTTTTTTCGTGTTTTGGTTTTGGTTCTAATTCCACTTTCGTGCTTTGGTTTTGGCTTAGTTTTGCCAAAACCACCATTTTGTGTTTTGGTTTTGGATCTGGATATTTTTTTTTTAAACATAAAAATGTCTGAAATCACAGAATTTGGGGGTAATTTTGATCCTACTGTATTATTAACCTCAATAACATTCATTTCCACTCATTTCAAGTTTATTCTGAACACCTCACACCTCACAATATTGTTTTTAGGCCAAAAAGTTGCACCAAGGTTGCTAGATGACTTAGCTAAGCGACACAAGTGGACAACACAAACACCTGGCCCATCTAGGAGTGGCACTGCAGTGTCAGACAGGAGGGCAAATATTAAAAAAGGACCAAAACAGCACATGATGCAAAGAAGAAAAAGAGGTGCACCGAGGTTGCTGGAAGACTACGTTAAGTGACACAAGTGTGCGGCACAAACACCTTGCCCATCTAGGAGTGGCACTGCAGTGACAGACAGGATGGCACTTTTCAAAAATTAGGCCCCAAACAGCACCTCATGCAAAGATGTAGAAGAGATGCAATGAGGTAGCTGTATGACTAAGCCAAGTGACACAAACAATTGGCCCATCTAGGAGTGGCACTGCAGTGGCAGACAGGAGGGCAGATATAAAAAAAGGCCCCAAACAGCACCTCATGCAAAGATGTAGAAGAGGTGCAATGAGGTAGCTGTATGACTAAGCCAAGCGACACAAACAATTGGCCATCTAGAAGTGGCACTGCAGTGGCAGACAGGAGGGCAGATTTAAAAAAAAGGCCCCAAACAACACCTCATGCAAAGATGTAGAAGAGGTGCAATGAGGTAGCCGTATGACTAAGCTAAGCGACACAAACAATTCCAACTGGAATTATACCCCAATATCACTGGAATTATATGGCAAATCACTGGAATTATATGGCAGTACCACTGGACATATACGGCAGTATCACTGGAATTATATGGCAGTACCACTGGACATATACGGAAGTGTCAGATAGGATGGCACTTTAAAAAAAATAGTCCCCAAACAGCACATGATGCAAAGAAGAAAAAGAGGTGCAAGAAGAGAAGGTCCTAACAGAACTTTTAAAACTAAAAGTGAAAAAAATCAATGGGGCCAGATGGGATACACCCAAGGATACTAAAAGAGCTAAAAGATGTGCTGGTGGCACCATTAACAGAATTATTTAACCAGTCACTAAATACAGGTGCCATTCCAGAGGACTGGAAAAGAGCGAATGTAGTTCCACTGTACAAAAGTGGAAGCAAGGAAGAAGCAAGTAACTACAGACCAGTAAGCCTTACATCAGTAGTAGGGAAAGTAATGGAAAAATTATTAAAAGAAAGAGTTGTGGAATATCTTAAATCAAACAACTTACAATATCCAAAACAGCATGGATTTACTGGTGGGAGAGCATTCCAAACAAATCTTATTGACTTTTTTGACTCTGTGAGGAAAATAATAGATCAAGCGGGATCTGTAGATGTAGCATATCTAGACTTTAGTAAGGCATTTTACACTGTCCCACATCGCAGACTGCTTGAAAGTGTGGTGGTGGATTATAAAAAAGTTAAATGGATAAGAACCTGGTTGCAGGATAGGAAACAGACAGTTGTAGTAAATGGAGTGCAATCTTTGGAAAGAAATGTTACCAGTGGAGTACCCCAGGGATCTGTACTTGGACCAGTTCTCTTTAATAACTTTGTTGGTGACATTGCAAATGGTATTAAAGGGAAAGTATGCCTTTTTGCAGATGATACAAAGATTTGCAACAGGGTAGACACACCGGGAGGGGCAAAACAAATGATTGATGACCTAGCTAGGCTTGAGAAATGGTCAAGAACATGGCAACTACAGTTTAATGCTAAAAAATGCAAAATCATGCACTTGGATCTCAAAAACCCAAAGGCTAAATATAGTATCAAGGGTAATATAATGGAATCTACTGAAGAGGAAAGGGATTTAGGAGTCACTATTTCAAGTGACTTAAAGGCAGGAAAGCAATGCAACAAAGCAATGAGAAAGGCAAGTCAGATGCTTGGTTGCATAGCCAGAGGAATCAGTAGCAGGAAAAAATAAATAATAATGCCACTGTATAGGTCATTGGTACGGCCTCATCTTGAATACTGTGTCCAGTTCTGGAGACCATATCTCCAGAAGGATATAAATACATTATATAGTGTACAAAGAAGGGCAACTAAAAAGGTGCATGGCCTACATCACAAAACTTAACCGGAAAGGCTAAAAGATCTTAACATGTATAGTTTGGAGGAGAGAAGGGAAAGGGGGGACATGATAGAAACTTTCAAATATACCAAGGGTTTTAACAAAGTTCAGGAGGGAAACATTCTTCAAAGGAAGAGGAGTATTAGAACTCGAGGACATACACTGAAACTGGAGGGAGGCAGGTTCAGGGGAAATTTAAGGAAAACTTACTTCACAGAAAGGGTAGTGGGCAAGTGGAATAGCCTCCCATCAGAGGCGGTAGAGTCTAAGACTGTAGAGCAATTTAAACATGCTTGTTATGAGCCACGGCTGTGGCTCATTTCCATTTTGCATTTTGGTTATGTATTTTATGTTATACTTCTGTTTATTTTCCCCGTGGGTGTCATGGGGTGCTCGGATCTCACCCTTAAGGAGAGGATACTGTTATGAACCACAGGTAGTGGTTCATTCCTATTTTATGTTTATAAGTTGTCTTGCAGGCCAGGATTTCCCGTTGCTCTGTTTAAGAATACTCTTGTTTGCTGCCGGTGGTGAGTCTGTGTAATTGCAGCTTGTTCCCATGTGTTCAGCCTCACCTGGCTGCTAACTGCATCTTGTCAGTTTGGAGTCATGCAACAGGGCAGCTGCATGACATAATTAATTAGGCCTCTCTGTTATATGCTGGCTGAGTGCAATTCACAGACGCTGGTGATATTTCTAGGTTTCCAGTCTTCCAGAGTGCTTGAGTTCTGAGCTTGTTCCTGCCAGTTCCTGAGCTCCTGTCTAGCAGTGTCTGTCTAGCTGCTTCCTGTGTCGATTCCTGTGTCAGTCCCTGTGTCGATTCCTGTGTCTGATCCCGTGTCCTGCCGTGAAGCATTCCTGTCCAGAAGTCCTGTGGCTTTGCCTATGCCTGGTCGAGTTTCTGGCTTCTTGGTGTCCACCGGTCTGTCGTTTGGGATTCTGCCTGTCCTCCAGTTCTGAGAGTCTGTGTCAGCAGCATTGGGGGTTCCTGTCCGTTTGCCAGTATTGGTACCGGTTCCGTGAGTAGCGGCTCTGGCGCTTCCGTCGGCCTTGGCCGCTGTATTCCTTGGTTATATCTGTCACTGGTGTTTTGCTGAGGGTTCTGCTTATGCTGTCAACGCCGATACACAAAAGTATTGTGTCGGCGTGTGGACAGCATTTCCTTTGTTGTTCTTTTCCTTGGGCGGCAAGCCGCACATACATTTAGTTTTAGGCTAGTCAGTAGCCCCTGGCTTTGGTTGTTTCAGTTAGAGGGCCCCTTGTTATTACCCTATCTCAGTTCACTCTTT
Organism: Pseudophryne corroboree; assembly: GCF_028390025.1. NCBI lineage: Eukaryota > Metazoa > Chordata > Amphibia > Anura > Myobatrachidae > Pseudophryne > Pseudophryne corroboree. Next base: position 123,417,520 of record NC_086444.1, on the reverse strand, counting down.
GTCTCTCCTTAAGACCTGAGGGGGCATCGGAGTTGGGCAGACTTAATCCGCCCTTCAAACGCGGCTGCCATGGGCCCAAGAAACCATAGTCTCGCAAGAGTGAATTGACAGCACGGGTAAAACAACGGAGGTAGGGTGCCAGAGGCTATTCCCATTCCGTTTCCCTTTCCCAGCATTACGTCCTGGTGCTCTGGACTCTCTTTATAACATCTCCCTTGTTCTGAGCACCAGGAACCTAACAATGCTTGGGATAGGCATATGAATATCCTTACAAAGAATTAAGGTTCAAAAATGGTTGAGATTACCTAAGGGATAAAAAAGGGGCAGACTAGATGGGCCAAGTGGTTCTTATCTTCCGTCAAATTCTATGTTTCTATGTAAGATGGAATTGTCCTTGGGCACTCCCACGCACCCTTATGTTGTATTAACAGGACATGCACACTTTAACAAACCAATCATTTCAGTGACAGGGTCTGCCACACGACTGTGGCTGACATGACTGGTTTGTTTGGGCCCCCACCAAAAAAGAAGCAATCAATCTTTCCTTGTAGGCAAGATGTTGACCTCATCCTCCAATTCCTCACCCCTTTCACTGTGTACGTCCCCCTCCTCACAGAGTATTAATTCATCCCCACTGGAATCCACCATCACAGGTCCCTGTGTACTTTCTGGAGACAATTACTGGTCAAGGTCTTCCTAGAGGAATTTATCATTCATTTTGATGAACATAATCTTCTCCACATTTTGTGGAAGTAACCTCCTACGCCGATCGCTGACAAGGTTACAGGCTGCACTAAACACTCTTTCAGAGTACACACTGGAGGGGGGGCAACTTAGGTAAAATAAAGCGAGTTTGTGCAAGGGCATCCAAATTGCCTCTTTTTCTTGCCAGTATACATACGGACTGTCTGACATGCCTACTTGGATGCTGTCACTCATATAATCCTCCACCATTCTTTCAATGGTGACAGGATCATATGCAGTGACAGTAGACATGTCAGTAATCGTTGGCATGTCCTTCAGTCCGGACCAGATGTCAGCACTCGCTCCTGACTGCCCTGCATCACCACCAGCGGGTGGGCTAGGAAATCTTATCCTTTTTCTTGCAGCCCCAGTGGTGGGATAAATTGAAGGAGGAGCTGTTGACGGGTCACATTCCGCTTGAGTTGACAATTTACTCACCAGCAGGTCTTTGCACCTCTGCAGACTTGTGTCTGCTGGAGAGATACAACGTAGGCTTTAAACCTAGGATCGAGCACGGTGGCCAAAATGTAGTGCTCTGATTTCAACAGATTGACCACCCTTGAATCCTGGCAAAGCAAATGAAGGGCTCCATCCACAAGTCACACATACTTAGCGGAATCGCTCCGTCTAAGCTCCTCCTTTAATTTCTCCAGCTGCTTCTGCAAAAGCCTGATGAGGGGAATGACCTGACTCAAGCTGGCAGTGACTGAACTGACTTCACGTCAGCAAGATCAAAGGGTTGCAGAACCTTGCACAAGATGGAAATCATTCTCCACTGCGCTTGAGTCAGGTGCATTCCCCCTCCTTTGCCTATATTGTAGGTGGATGTATAGGCTTTAATGGTCTTTTGCTGCTCCTCCATCCTCTGAAGCAAATAGCGTGTTGAATTCCACCTCGTTACCACCTCTTGCTTAAGTTGATGGAAGGGCAGGTTCAAGAGTGTTTGCTGGTGCTCCAGTCTTCGGCACGCAGTGGCAGAATGTCGAAAGTGGCCCGCAATTTTTGGGCCACCGACAGCATCTCCTGTACACCCCTGTAATTTTTCAAAAAATTCTGCACCACCAAATTAATTGTATGTGCAAAACATGGGACGTGCTGGAATTTGCCCAGATGTAATGCACGCACAATATTGGTGACGTTGTCCGATATCACAAATCCCCAGGAGAGACTAAGTGGGGTAAGCCAATGCGCGATGATATCCCTCAGTTTCCGTAAGAGGTTGTCAGCGGTGTGCCTCTTACGGAAAGCGGTGATACAAAGCATAGCCTGCCTAGAAACGAGTTTGGATTTGCGAGATGCTGCTACTGGTGCCGCTGCTGCTGTTGTTGCTGCTGGAGGCAATACATCTACCCAGTGGGCTGTCACAGTCATATAGTCCTTAGTTTGCCCTGTTCCACTTGTCTACATGTCCGTGGTTAAGTGGACACTGGATACAACCGCATTTTTTAGGACACTGGTGACACTTTTTCTGACGTCTCTGTACATTCTCGGTTTCGTGGAATACCCAAAGGGTAGATTCAGGCACTTACGGGCGAGTTTTTCTAATGCAGCTGCTAAAATGTAGATTTTAGTCAAACCTACCAGCCACAACAAATACACAAGAGATAGCAGCGCTAAATAAAATGAATGGATGGATGAGTGAATGAACAGCTCTTTTTTTATGTTTGTAGAATGTTTATTAAATATTTTTTAACTGTTCATTCACTCGTCCATCCATTCATTTTATTTAGCGCTGCTATCTCTTGCGTATACATTCTCGGTATCGCCTGCCTAGTGAAGTGAAATCTAGATGGGATTTGGTACCGGGGACACAATACCTCCATCAATTATCTAAATCCCACTGCACTAATGGCGGATACCGGACGCACGTCTAACACCAACATAAGTGTCATGGCCTCAGTTATCCGCTTTACAACAGGATGACTGCTGTCATATTTCATCTTCCTCACAAAGGACTGTTGGACAGTCAATTGCTTAGTTGAAGTACTACAAGTGGTCTTCCGACTTCCCCTCTGGGATGACGTTCGACTCCCAGCAGCAACAACAGCAACGGCAGCAACAGCAGCAGTAGGCGTACCACTCAAGGATCCTACTGAGGAATCCCGGTTAGGAGAGGACTCGTCAGTCTTGCCAGGGACATGGTCTGCAGAACTACTGACGTTTATGTCTGAGGAGGAAGTTGACGTTGAAGGAGTTGGTGGTGTGGCTTGCAGAAGCTTGGGTACAACAGTAAGAAGGGATTTAGGTGTCAGTGGACTGCTTACGCTCTTACCCAAAGTTTCACAACTTGACACTGACTTCTGATGAATGCGCTCCAGGTGACGTATAAGGGAGGATGTTCCTAGGTGGTTAACGTCCTTACCCCTACTAATTACAGTTTGACACAGGCAACACACGGCTTAACACCTGTTGTCCGGATTTGTGGAGAAAAAATTCCACACTGAAGAGGTGGCTTTTTTGGTATTTTGCCCGGGCATCACAATGGGCTTATTCATCCTACGGACAACAGGTGTCTCCCCCGGTGCCTAACTTAAACAAACCACATCACCAAAAGAATCCTCATCGTCAACTTCCTCCTCAGAGTTAGCAACACCCACATACTCATCCTGGTGTACTTCAACAGTGACATCTTCAGTTTCAATATCAGGAACTGGACTGTGGGTGCTCCTTCCAGCACTTGCAGAGGGCGTGCAAATGGTAGAAGGAGCCACCTCTTCCCGTCCAGTGTTGGGAAGGTCAGGCATCGCAACCGCCGACACACTTGGACTCTCCTTGGGGATTTGTGATACCATCTTAGAACGCACAGTTCTTATCTGTGCTTTTTCCAGCTTAACTCTTTTCATTTTTCTAGCGGGAGGATGAGGGCTTCCATCGTCATGTGAAGCTGAACCACTAGTCACGAACATAGGCCAGGGCATTAGCCGTTCCTTGCCATTCCGTGCCGTAAATGGCATATTGGCAAGTTTACGTTTCTCCTCAGATGATTTCAATTTATTTTTTGGGTCTTTTTACTCAATTTTGGCTTTTTGGATTTTACATGCCCTCTAATATCACATCGGGCATCGGCCTTGGCAGAAGACGTTGATGGCATTTCATTGTCTATATCATGACTACTGGCAGCAGCTTCAGCACTAGGAGCATGTGGTTCTTGAGCTTTCCCTATTTTATCCTCCAAATTTTTGTTCTCCATTATTTTTCTAGAGTTATATAACACAATATGTGGAGAGCGTACCCCATACACCTCACAGGGCAAACCCTGTAAAAATTATTTGGATTAAATATTAATAACCCCTTTATTTGAAATAAGTAATATATAGCACAGGACAGCACCACTGAATTTATATGGCAGCACCACTGGATTAATACGGAATTATATGGATTTATATGGAATTATACGGCAGGATCACTGGAATTATACGACAGGATTACGGGAATTATATGGCAATATTACTGGAATTATACGGCAATAACACAGGAATTATACGGCAATAACACAGGAATTATACGGCAATATCACTGGTATTATACACCAGTAACACTGGATATATGGCAGCAGAGGACACCACCACTGTGACTGGTCACTGGACTGATGCTGCACAAGAGAGACACTACCCCTGGTCTGATGCAAGACAACACAGCAAAACTGCAAGGGACTTATACAGCAGCACTGGGGACATATAGCAGCAGAGGACACCAACACTGTGACTTGTCACTGGACTGATACTGCACAAGAGAGACACTACCCCTGGTCTTATGCAAGACAACACAGCAAAACTGCAAGGGACTTGTACAGCAACCAGCAGCACTGGGGACATATAGCAGCAGAGGACACCAACACTGTGACTGGCTGGACTGATGCAGCATAAGACACTGACTACACTGGACTGAGCAGCACAAGACAGCACTAGAATTGCCACCCCACTTTCCCGCCCACACAGACACTGAGGACGGAGACACGTCCTCTCACTACACTCTCCGAGACTGGAGTGAAAATGGCGGCGACGCGCGGCTCCTTATATGGAATCCAAATCCCGTGAGAATCCCACAGCAGGATGATGACATTTTGCCTCGTTCTGGTTTCCGGGTCAGGTGGGAAAACCCGAGCCTGACTCGGATCCGGACTTAGGTAGGGAGGTTCGGTAGGGTTCGGATCTCAGGGATCCGAACCCGCTAATCTCTAGTTTAAACTGAAATCTAAATTGAGTTGTAAAAATAAAGCAGCCAGTATTTACCCTGCACAGAAACAATATATCCCATCTGCAGTGCAACATGGTTTTGCCCAATTGCTAACTTTTTTGGTTTGCTAACAACTCTGAATAACCCCCATAGTGCAGAAGTTGCTTGTGCCTATGGAAAAATAATAGGCCAATAAGTTTGACAGATGTGCAGTGGTTTCTCACAGGAAGCTTGATACGATATTTTGCAGGTATGACAGACACATTGTACTAACTGTACCAATCTATAGAGGCGGGACGTTGAGGGGGGGACTTCCATTCTACATGCTGTTTGCTGGCAGCATTCAGCATGTGTACATTATGGCATTAATGGAACTCAGTATTCCAGCTATTACTTCCATAATGTCTAGCATTACAGTATCTGTGAGACTTCTCATTGTGGAACACGTTTTGCAGCTCAGTGGGTGAGGCATGTGCTTAGAATATCCTCAGGCGGACAGATACTTGGGGCTGATGCTTACGTGTCCAAGATAAAAGCTTCAAAAAGATGCAATGCACCTGCAGTATATGATCCAGGTTTATGTCACGCGTGCACCAAATATACTTTCCCCCAAAGGACAAAAAAAAGTTTCTTAACATTTGTTTTGACATTGTAAATGCATTCGCTATTGGGTTTGATTTAAATATAAACCCTATCTTAATCAGCAGATTTAGGGAGAGATGTATCAAATCTTGAAGACAAATTAGATAAAGGGGGATATTTAATAAACATAATAATAATAATTATTATTATTACCCTTTATTTATAAAGCGCCACAAATGTCCACAGCGCTGTACATACGGCAGACATTAGAACAATAAAGGGTACACAGAACTTAACATTACAGTAACTGAAAAACTAAAACAAAGCACAGGTAAAATATTATATAAACAGTTTCCAGAAGACATAAATATCACATTTTACAGCTTTTACGAGACAATTATGTTTATTAAATATCCTCCAAAGTACCAACCAGTCAGCTCAACTGTTATTTTACACACCATGCTAGAAAAATGACAGTTAGGAGCTGACTGGTTGGTGCTTTATCTCCCTCCTTTATATCTCTCTCCAAGATTTGATAAATGATAAAATAATTTTGCTTCTCAAATATAAATGAAAGTAGCAAAAACGTAATTCTAAGATATGACCACAAAATGATATTATATATTTATGAGCAATGATTACCAGCTTTATAGGCACATTTGCAATCAGCCAATCAAAATTGGCAAACTAGTGCTGGTAGCATCGCCATGACTCAGGCACCGGCAGGAGAGACGGTATCCGTTCAGATGGTCGACCATGTTATGGTCGACAGTCATTAGGTCGACCACTATTGGTCGACATTGACATGGTCGACATGGACACATGGTCGACACATGAAAATGGTCGACACATGAAAAGGTCGACATGAGTTTTTTTAACTTTTTTTTCTTTTGGGGAACTTTTCCATACTTTACGATCCACGTGGACTACGATTGGAACGGTAATCTGTGCCGAGCGAAGCGGTAGTGGAGCGAAGGCACCATGCCCGAAGCATGGCGAGCGAAGCGAGCCATGCGAGGGGACGCGGTGCACTAATTGGGGTTCCCAGTCACATTACGCAAAAAACAACACCAAAAAAAGTAAAAAAACCCTCATGTCGACCTTTTCATGTGTCGACCATTTTCACGTGTCGACCATGTGTCCATGCCGACCATGTCAATGTCGACCAATAGTGGTCGACCTAATGACTGTCGACCATAACATGGTCGACCATTCATACCGGAACCAGGAGAGACGGCAAGTGACACTGCCTCAGATGCAATTATACAAACTCGTCCGTAGTGCACTTGGGCTGAGTTTTACAGCCCCTTCCCTCCCAAGTTTCGCCTCTCCAGTCGTAGGGAACAGTACCAGATGCGACCACATCTGCTTGCAGACGAAGGCTTACACTTTGTGTCTGTTTAATTTATTCTACACAAACAGATGTACAGTATGTCTAACTCAGCATGAGCCCTCTTTCGTAAATAGTCTAATTTTCATTATCTCATTGCTTGAGTCCCACCTCCATGAAACAGTCGTACATTGTGAGAGATACCACTTCCTCTAAGCTACTCATGGGCAATTCCATAACATTTTAGTTTGTCCAAATGTGAACATTTCTTTTACTATTCTCAAACTAATTTCAGTCAGATTGCAAGTATTTAATACATCATGTTTAGTCATGAACAGGTTTGAACATTAAGAAGCCGTTTGTTACTGATAAGGGGCTTTTTGTTCTGCAGATCACATACTCTGGTGCTTTTAATGTCTGCTTGCTGGGTACAATATATCCTCTGCCTGAGGTGCAATAAATTGCTCAGTTCTGTAGCAATTGGGTAAATGAAAGAAAACAGGTGTTAACTGAACTTCCCATTCATATGCTTTTAACCTTTGGCCTCCATTGATGTTAAACACAGAAGCTTTTGTAGCCCTTATATTTGACTATATTTGACTAAAAAGTCTAAACTATGAAAGTGATATTTATGTTGGTTTCCCAGGGAAATCTTGGGAGTGAATATTTTTTTAACATATAACATATTAAACAACTATTAACAACTTTGTTAGTAGCTGTAGTTACGGGTTGGTTATGTGTTTTGACCGCCGGTCACAATACCCTCGCAGGCTCGGAGACTCGTTTCGCTTGCCACAGGTTCTGTTCCCACTGTATGGGTGTCGTGGACACCTACGAGTGGGAATAGTCCCTGTTTTTCGGCATGCTGAATTCTGAGCGGGCGGGATGTAGTGGTCAGTATTGTGTCTAACGGTCTCCTGACCACCAGTCACATAACTACATCTCATAATTACATCCCACACTGCTGAGCTAATTGGAAACCCATCAGGGTCAATAAAGTAGAACTATTTGGTGGTATAAATTTGGGCACAGGAAACTTGAACAATGAGGCATTTGGAGGCGGCACACGATTGGTCTAGAGCTGAAGCTGATATGCAGACTTGAAGTATGAATACAAATAGATAATAATACTAATCCCCCTACTCAAATTCTCCACTGTGTAATTGTAGGAGAGATTCAAGATGGGGAAATCAAGGAATACAATAGAAGGATGACAATGAAAAGAGGGCAGAGAGATTATTTTGTTTCATCTGATTAGAAAATATGATACAGATTTTATTTTTTTATTCATTTGTGCTCATTACTGTATTATAAGTTATCACTGAGAAATTAGTATCAGGAGATTGAGGCACAACAACAGCATAACACAGTACCTGTAGTATCACAACATCTCAGACATAATAAAAGCAATGTTGGGAGATCTGAGACCTCCAGGTGAATGCAGGTGATCTAAAAGAATGTCGGCAGATAGGATCTGCAAGTCTTGGTCTGTTTCTAAAACACACAACAGTGACTTCTGTTGTAAAACTTAGCAGGGTAGGAGAACTGTTCCACTTATATGAGTTTATGAGTTCCAGGTGAGTGCCGAAATGACAGTAAAATAACTCAAGCTGGACTGAGATAGGGTGATGCACACTTAAAGCACCCTGTAGAGTGCTTTGGTATTCAATGCACCTGGATGGATGCTTCAGGGAGAGACCTCTGTGTGAACTAGGAGTGCACCTAGGTTTGCGGAGAGGTTAAAGAAATCTGTAAAGCCACAATGTGTAAATGTGTACTTATCACCAAAATTCTAGCCTCCTACCACCGGTAATTTAATAAAACATTTCACCTAAAATACTGCTCAATTTAAGGTCATTTATGGCTTAATGATAATGAGAAATAGAGAGAGAGAGGTCATCGGGATTGTTTTAGTTACATGTCACCTTCTTGTGTTGGATGCTTTTTATTACATTGTGTGTGTAATGGGCGTAGAAAGGCAGAACGTCACTAAATTACAACATAGAAGAGCCAAATAAGTTTTGTAAAACCATAGAGTAAGTCTGGAGAACTGCTACCTCTGAACCTGCGGTGTGAAAGTGTCCAGAGAAGAGCGAGACTTCTGAATATGACGCAAATTGAATTTTGGAGCGGAAATGGTCATTTTGCAGAGCTGCAATGTTCTACTAGAGATGAGCGGGTTCGGTTTCTCTGAAACCGAACCCGCACGAACTTCATGTTTTTTTTACGGGTCCGAGCAGACTCGGATCCTCCCGCCTTGCTCGGTTAACCCGAGCGCGCCCGAACGTCATCATGACGCTGTCGGATTCTCGCGAGACTCGGATTCTATATAAGGAGCCGCGCGTCGCCGCCATTTTCACACGTGCATTGAGATTGATAGGGAGAGGACGTGGCTGGCGTCCTCTCCATTAGAAATTAGATTAGAAGAGAGAGAGAGATTGTGCAGAGTCAGACAGAGTTTACCACAGTGACCAGTGCAGTTGTTGTTAGTTAACTTTTATTTATTTTAATATAATATATCCGTTCTCTGCTATATCCGTTCTCTGCCTGAAAAAAAACGATACACAGCAGCAGCCAGTCACACAGTGTGACTCAGTCTGTGTGCACTCAGCTCAGCCCAGTGTGCTGCACATCAATGTATAAAAGGCAAAGCTTATAATAATTGTGGGGGAGACTGGGGAGCACTGCAGGTTGTTATAGCAGGAGCCCCCAGGAGTACATAATATTATATTAATTTAAAATTAAACAGTGCACACTTTTGCTGCAGGAGTGCCACTGCCAGTGTGACTAGTGGTGACCAGTGTCTGACCACCAGTATAGTAGTATATTGTTGTATGTATTGTATACTATCTCTTTATCAACCAGTCTATATTAGCAGCAGACACAGTACAGTGCGGTAGTTCACGGCTGTGGCTACCTCTGTGTCGGCAGTCGGAACTCGGCAGGCAGTCCGTCCATCCATAATTGTATTACAATATATACCACCTAACCGTGGTATTTTTTTTTCTTTCTTTATACCGTCGTCATAGTGTCATACTAGTTGTTACGAGTATACTACTATCTCTTTATCAACCAGTGTACAGTGCGGTAGTTCACGGCTGTGGCTACCTCTGTGTCGGCAGTCGGCAGTCCGTCCGTCCATCCATAATTGTATTATTATTATAATATATACCACCTAACCGTGGTTTTTTTTTCATTCTTTATACCGTCATAGTGTCATACTAGTTGTTACGAGTATACTACTATCTCTTTATCAACCAGTGTACAGTGCGGTAGTTCACGGCTGTGGCTACCTCTGTGTCGGCAGTCGGCAGGCAGTCCGTCCATCCATAATTGTATTATTATTATAATATATACCACCTAACCGTGGTTTTTTTTTCATTCTTTATACCGTCGTCATAGTGTCATACTAGTTGTTACGAGTATACTACTATCTCTTTATCAACCAGTGTACAGTGCGGTAGTTCACGGCTGTGGCTACCTCTGTGTCGGCAGTCGGCAGGCAGTCCGTCCATCCATAATTGTATTATTATTATAATATATACCACCTAACCGTGGTTTTTTTTTCATTCTTTATACCGTCGTCATAGTGTCATACTAGTTGTTACGAGTATACTACTATCTCTTTATCAACCAGTGTACAGTGCGGTAGTTCACGGCTGTGGCTACCTCTGTGTCGGCAGTCGGCAGGCAGTCCGTCCATCCATAATTGTATTATTATTATAATATATACCACCTAACTGTGGTATTTTTTTTTCTTTCTTTATACCGTCGTCATAGTGTCATACTAGTTGTTACGAGTATACTACTATCTCTTTATCAACCAGTGTACAGTGCGGTAGTTCACGGCTGTGGCTACCTCTGTGTCGGCAGTCGGCAGGCAGTCCGTCCATCCATAATTGTATTATTATTATAATATATACCACCTAACTGTGGTATTTTTTTTTCTTTCTTTATACCGTCGTCATAGTGTCATACTAGTTGTTACGAGTATACTACTATCTCTTTATCAACCAGTGTACAGTGCGGTAGTTCACGGCTGTGGCTACCTCTGTGTCGGCAGTCGGCAGGCAGTCCGTCCATCCATAATTGTATTATTATTATAATATATACCACCTAACCGTGGTTTTTTTTTCATTCTTTATACCGTCGTCATAGTGTCATACTAGTTGTTACGAGTATACTACTATCTCTTTATCAACCAGTGTACAGTGCGGTAGTTCACGGCTGTGGCTACCTCTGTGTCGGCAGTCGGCAGGCAGTCCGTCCATCCATAATTGTATTATTATTATAATATATACCACCTAACCGTGGTTTTTTTTTCATTCTTTATACCGTCATAGTGTCATACTAGTTGTTACGAGTATACTACTATCTCTTTATCAACCAGTGTACAGTGCGGTAGTTCACGGCTGTGGCTACCTCTGTGTCGGCAGGCAGTCCGTCCATCCATAATTGTATTATTATTATAATATATACCACCTAACCGTGGTTTTTTTTCCATTCTTTATACCGTCGTCATAGTGTCATACTAGTTGTTACGAGTATACTACTATCTCTTTATCAACCAGTGTACAGTGCGGTAGTTCACGGCTGTGGCTACCTCTGTGTCGGCACTCGGCAGGCAGTCCGTCCATCCATAATTGTATTATTATTATAATATATACCACCTAACCGTGGTTTTTTTTTCATTCTTTATACCGTCGTCATAGTGTCATACTAGTTGTTACGAGTATACTACTATCTCTTTATCAACCAGTGTACAGTGCGGTAGTTCACGGCTGTGGCTACCTCTGTGTCGGCAGTCGGCAGGCAGTCCGTCCATCCATAATTGTATTATTATTATAATATATACCACCTAACTGTGGTATTTTTTTTTCTTTCTTTATACCGTCGTCATAGTGTCATACTAGTTGTTACGAGTATACTACTATCTCTTTATCAACCAGTGTACAGTGCGGTAGTTCACGGCTGTGGCTACCTCTGTGTCGGCAGTCGGCAGGCAGTCCGTCCATCCATAATTGTATTATTATTATAATATATACCACCTAACCGTGGTTTTTTTATACCACCTAACCGTGGCAGTCCGTCCATAATTGTATACTAGTATCCAATCCATCCATCTCCATTGTTTACCTGAGGTGCCTTTTAGTTCTGCCTATAAAATATGGAGAACAAAAAAGTTGAGGTTCCAAAATTAGGGAAAGATCAAGATCCACTTCCACCTCGTGCTGAAGCTGCTGCCACTAGTCATGGCCGAGACGATGAAATGCCAGCAACGTCGTCTGCCAAGGCCGATGCCCAATGTCATAGTACAGAGCATGTCAAATCCAAAACACCAAATATCAGAAAAAAAAGGACTCCAAAACCTAAAATAAAATTGTCGGAGGAGAAGCGTAAACTTGCCAATATGCCATTTACCACACGGAGTGGCAAGGAACGGCTGAGGCCCTGGCCTATGTTCATGGCTAGTGGTTCAGCTTCACATGAGGATGGAAGCACTCAGCCTCTCGCTAGAAAACTGAAAAGACTCAAGCTGGCAAAAGCACCGCAAAGAACTGTGCGTTCTTTGAAATCCCAAATCCACAAGGAGAGTCCAATTGTGTCGTTTGCGATGCCTGACCTTCCCAACACTGGACGTGAAGAGCATGCGCCTTCCACTATTTGCGTGCCCCCTGCAAGTGCTGGAAGGAGCACCCGCAGTCCAGTTCCTGATAGTCAGATTGAAGATGTCAGTGTTGAAGTACACCAGGATGAGGAGGATATGGGTGTTGCTGGCGCTGGGGAGGAAATTGACCAGGAGGATTCTGATGGTGAGGTGGTTTGTTTAAGTCAGGCACCCGGGGAGACACCTGTTGTCCGTGGGAGGAATATGGCCGTTGACATGCCAGGTGAAAATACCAAAAAAATCAGCTCTTCGGTGTGGAGGTATTTCACCAGAAATGCGGACAACAGGTGTCAAGCCGTGTGTTCCCTTTGTCAAGCTGTAATAAGTAGGGGTAAGGACGTTAACCACCTCGGAACATCCTCCCTTATACGTCACCTGCAGCGCATTCATAATAAGTCAGTGACAAGTTCAAAAACTTTGGGTGACAGCGGAAGCAGTCCACTGACCAGTAAATCCCTTCCTCTTGTAACCAAGCTCACGCAAACCACCCCACCAACTCCCTCAGTGTCAATTTCCTCCTTCCCCAGGAATGCCAATAGTCCTGCAGGCCATGTCACTGGCAAGTCTGACGAGTCCTCTCCTGCCTGTGATTCCTCCGATGCATCCTTGCGTGTAACGCCTACTGCTGCTGGCGCTGCTGTTGTTGCCGCTGGGAGTCGATGGTCATCCCAGAGGGGAAGTCGTAAGCCCACTTGTACTACTTCCAGTAAGCAATTGACTGTTCAACAGTCCTTTGCGAGGAAGATGAAATATCACAGCAGTCATCCTACTGCAAAGCGGATAACTGAGTCCTTGACAACTATGTTGGTGTTAGACGTGCGTCCGGTATCCGCCGTTAGTTCACAGGGAACTAGACAATTTATTGAGGCAGTGTGCCCCCGTTACCAAATACCATCTAGGTTCCACTTCTCTAGGCAGGCGATACCGAGAATGTACACGGACGTCAGAAAAAGACTCACCAGTGTCCTAAAAAATGCAGTTGTACCCAATGTCCACTTAACCACGGACATGTGGACAAGTGGAGCAGGGCAGGGTCAGGACTATATGACTGTGACAGCCCACTGGGTAGATGTATGGACTCCCGCCGCAAGAACAGCAGCGGCGGCACCAGTAGCAGCATCTCGCAAACGCCAACTCTTTCCTAGGCAGGCTACGCTTTGTATCACCGCTTTCCAGAATACGCACACAGCTGAAAACCTCTTACGGCAACTGAGGAAGATCATCGCGGAATGGCTTACCCCAATTGGACTCTCCTGTGGATTTGTGGCATCGGACAACGCCAGCAATATTGTGTGTGCATTAAATATGGGCAAATTCCAGCACGTCCCATGTTTTGCACATACCTTGAATTTGGTGGTGCAGAATTTTTTAAAAAACGACAGGGGCGTGCAAGAGATGCTGTCGGTGGCCAGAAAAATTGCGGGACACTTTCGGCGTACAGGCACCACGTACAGAAGACTGGAGCACCACCAAAAACTACTGAACCTGCCCTGCCATCATCTGAAGCAAGAAGTGGTAACGAGGTGGAATTCAACCCTCTATATGCTTCAGAGGTTGGAGGAGCAGCAAAAGGCCATTCAAGCCTATACAATTGAGCACGATATAGGAGATGGAATGCACCTGTCTCAAGTGCAGTGGAGAATGATTTCAACGTTGTGCAAGGTTCTGATGCCCTTTGAACTTGCCACACGTGAAGTCAGTTCAGACACTGCCAGCCTGAGTCAGGTCATTCCCCTCATCAGGCTTTTGCAGAAGAAGCTGGAGGCATTGAAGAAGGAGCTAACACGGAGCGATTCCGCTAGGCATGTGGGACTTGTGGATGCAGCCCTTAATTCGCTTAACAAGGATTCACGGGTGGTCAATCTGTTGAAATCAGAGCACTACATTTTGGCCACCGTGCTCGATCCTAGATTTAAAGCCTACCTTGGATCTCTCTTTCCGGCAGACACAGGTCTGCTGGGGTTGAAAGACCTGCTGGTGACAAAATTGTCAAGTCAAGCGGAACGCGACCTGTCAACATCTCCTCCTTCACATTCTCCCGCAACTGGGGGTGCGAGGAAAAGGCTCAGAATTCCGAGCCCACCCGCTGGCGGTGATGCAGGGCAGTCTGGAGCGACTGCTGATGCTGACATCTGGTCCGGACTGAAGGACCTGACAACGATTACGGACATGTCGTCTACTGTCACTGCATATGATTCTCTCAACATTGATAGAATGGTGGAGGATTATATGAGTGACCGCATCCAAGTAGGCACGTCACACAGTCCGTACTTATACTGGCAGGAAAAAGAGGCAATTTGGAGGCCCTTGCACAAACTGGCTTTATTCTACCTAAGTTGCCCTCCCACAAGTGTGTACTCCGAAAGAGTGTTTAGTGCCGCCGCTCACCTTGTCAGCAATCGGCGTACGAGGTTACATCCAGAAAATGTGGAGAAGATGATGTTCATTAAAATTAATTATAATCAATTCCTCCGCGGAGACATTGACCAGCAGCAATTGCCTCCACAAAGTACACAGGGAGCTGAGATGGTGGATTCCAGTGGGGACGAATTGATAATCTGTGAGGAGGGGGATGTACACGGTGATATATCGGAGGGTGAAGATGAGGTGGACATCTTGCCTCTGTAGAGCCAGTTTGTGCAAGGAGAGATTAATTGCTTCTTTTTTGGGGGGGGTCCAAACCAACCCGTCATATCAGTCACAGTCGTGTGGCAGACCCTGTCACTGAAATGATGGGTTGGTTAAAGTGTGCATGTCCTGTTTTGTTTATACAACATAAGGGTGGGTGGGAGGGCCCAAGGATAATTCCATCTTGCACCTCTTTTTTCTTTTCTTTTTCTTTGCATCATGTGCTGATTGGGGAGGGTTTTTTGGAAGGGACATCCTGCGTGACACTGCAGTGCCACTCCTAGATGGGCCCGGTGTTTGTGTCGGCCACTAGGGTCGCTTATCTTTCTCACACAGTCAGCTACCTCATTGCGCCTCTTTTTTTCTTTGCGTCATGTGCTGTTTGGGGAGGGTTTTTTGGAAGGGACATCCTGCGTGACACTGCAGTGCCACTCCTAGATGGGCCCGGTGTTTGTGTCGGCCACTAGGGTCGCTTATCTTACTCACACAGCGACCTCGGTGCAAATTTTAGGACTAAAAATAATATTGTGAGGTGTGATGTGTTCAGAATAGGCTGAAAATGAGTGTAAATTATGTTTTTTGAGGTTAATAATACTTTGGGATCAAAATTACCCCCAAATTCTATGATTTAAGCTGTTTTTTAGGGTTTTTTGAAAAAAACACCCGAATCCAAAACACACCCGAATCCGACAAAAAAAATTCGGTGAGGTTTTGCCAAAACGCGGTCGAACCCAAAACACGGCCGCGGAACCGAACCCAAAACCAAAACACAAAACCCGAAAAATTTCAGGCGCTCATCTCTATGTTCTACGCTACATTTGTAAATTCTACAGTCCACATTTCATCGTTTCTATTCCGTGTAAATTGAACTGGGATGATGATGGTGACATCAATTAATTATGCTCAATGACAGTGGTTCTCAATCTGTGTGCCGTGGCACCCGGGGGTGCCGCGAGACACTAGCAGGGGTGCCATGGCTTGGTGGTCCAGGACTAATTCAAATTATTTCTGATCAATTTAATAGGCAAAGCCAGTGCTGGTGGCTGTCAGTCATAACAATGTGAACAAACAGAAGCAAATCCTGTCCCTCACCACACAATTACACATAAGGATGACATATACACACAATTTACTTAATTTAACATTTCTCTTTTGGCCTAGGGTTGCCATGAAAAAAAACTTCTGATGCTCTAGGGTGCCGTGATTCAGAATGTTTGGGATCCACTGCTCTATGGTTTGGTTGGAGTTGATGTAGAAAAGCCCATGTGTAACAATGTGGGTCATTCCGAGTTGTTCGCTCGCTAGCAGATTTTAGCAGCATTGCACACGCTAGGCCGCCGCCCTCTGGGAGTGGATCTTAGCTTAGCAGAATAGCGAATGAAAGATTTGCAGAATTGCGAATAGAAAATTCTTAGCAGTTTCTGAGTAGCTCCAGACCTACTCACAGATTGAGATCAGTTCAGGCCGTTTCGTTCCTGGTTTGACGTCACAAACACGCCCTGCGTTCGGCCAGCTACTCCCCCGTTTCTCCAGACACTCCCGCGTTTTATCCTGGCACGCCTGCGTTTTTCCGCACACTCCCAGAAAACGGTCAGTTTCCGCCCAGAAACACCCACTTCCTGTCAATCACACTCCGATCACTTCAACGATGAAAATTCTTCGTTCGGACGTGAGTAAATCTACTAAGTTTTGTGCTAAAATACTTAGCGCATGCGCACTGCGTACCATGCGCACGCGCATTTTTGCCTTAATCGCTCCTTTGCGAAAATCGGCAACGAGCGAACAACTCGGAATGACCCCCAATATTCCTTACAAATACATACTGTAAGAGAAATTCTGAGCCTCCAACCTTTATCGTGTTTCAATATTCTCCATCTGCAAAATTAAGTCTTGGTTAGGTGCTAGTGTCACCCCATGAGCTCCTTCTCTATATTCAGCAACGCCCTTACTCTGTTCCATCTCCTTCCGATACCCTGGGCAACTACTGCTTTTCACACGGGCTGCCCTGGGATTTGGTTGTATTTGCATACTTTCATCTATTCTATCTATTTGTAATGCTCATGTACTGTATGTCATTATATTGTGTTGTACGAGTAAGACCTGGTTACTCACCTAGGTGACATTATAGTAATGCCTTGTACTTATACCACAGTACATGAGCAAGCTACGGATAGCTGTTGTGTTTATGTTTAGTACTGTCATTCTGTTCTGTTTCTTATATTGCCCCTTGTACACGCTGCTTACGATTTGTGGTGCCTTTTAAATAAAAGATAATAATCTTAAAATGCGCTGAACTAGATACACTCAACTGTAAATGTATGTAGTAGGTTGCATTTCTTGGCCAGCATATGGACTTCAACTCTAACGGTCATCACTAAGGGACAGTTTCAATCAGCCCTAGGTTCAGTTATCCATCAGAGGGGCAGATGTATTAACCTGGAGAAGGCATAAGGAAGTGATAAACCAGTGATAAATGCAAGGTGATAAACACACCAGCCAATAAGCTCCCATATGTAAACTAACAGTTAGGAGCTGGTTGGCTGGTGCATTATCACCTTGCACTTAACACTGCTTTATCACTGGTTTATCACTTCCTTACCCCTTCTCCAGGTTAATACATCTGCCCCAGAGCTTGTTACACTATTGCGCTACTGGATAGTAGGGCAGGAAAAAGTTTTTTATTTTTTTCTCCTGTCCTATAGAGCTGACGTGTGAGCAAAAGACTGACAAGGTTTTCTTAAAATACCAAATGGAAATATCAAAAGGGAACCTCACAGCTGATTCAATCTGCTGCTACATTGGACTTAAAGCTTATAACTGGCTTCGGGGGTTATTCAGAGTTGGTCAAATGCTGGGGGCTGCACAGCATGTATGGCGCTGCCCCGTGATGCGATTGCAATTCAACTGCATCGCAAAACCGCAAATAGAGTTTGACCCCTGCCTACACAGCATGGCTGAGGAGGCAGGCGCACCGTTGCCATGTTTCCAATCGCAGGAAACACAATCAATGTCATCAGACAGCCTCAAAAACGGCCATGACACACCGACATTTCCTGCGACACTCACCTCCAATGCCACAATGCCACCCCCGACCACCTGTTGCCTGTCAATTACATAGTAAAAGTCTGCAAATGCACATTGCGGCCGCAGCGCATGCGCAGTTGCCCGAGAATTGGCAATTTGTGATTTTTTGGTCAACTGTGGGCATCTCTGAATAACCCCTTAATTCGTAAAGAAAGGGCACATGCTTTTCTATCATGGTTACAAACTCAGACACTTGCATTGGAGGCCACTGAACACCGATGGTTGCGTCTAACGACGCACTGTGTGGAGTTACAGTATCTACAGACACTAAAAGTGGACATCTCAGCCCTCGCACATGCAGATGCACGGCAGGGGGGCTTCTGAAGGGAAGGGCTTGTACTAACATTAGCATATACTTGCAGTCGTGACTACCAGAGAAGATGGTATAACGGTTGCAGCATCTTGCGACGCAGAAGCAGTTCCTATATAAGAAAAGGATGATGAAAAATTATCTAATTTGTAATTATATACATGCAGTGGTGTCACAAGGCGGGTGCGGGGGGTGCGGCCCGCACCCGGGTGTGACGCCTGGAGGAGGGTGACGCCAAATGTCAGCTCCTCCACACTGACAGGAACCAGGTGCTGCAGTGAGAAAGTCTCCTACAGCACCCGGCTCCTGTCACAAAAGAGGAGCCGACAGCGGACGGAGACTGGCTCTGGGGGCGTGCCCAGCATCTCCGGAGATGCTGGGCACGCCCCCAGAGTGACGTTTCCGGGATCCCCGCAAAGCCACGCCCCCAAGTACAAGACCACGCACCTTTTGCAGCGATCGCGACAGGAGATCAGGGGCGCGCACCGGGTGTCACAACACCCGGTGACGCCTCTGCATACATGGATGTGCAATGTCTAATTTATCACCTTTCATACAGATCACTCTGCTCAAACATCTGCAATATGATAATTACTATGTCCAAAAACCCCAGCATTAAAAATTTCCCACAGGAGAAATCTGGCAAGACATCCAACACTTTGTAATTGCAGTTTAACTCTTGGATTTTACCTGCTGTACTTTTTCGTCAATGTATGAATTGTTGAGGTGTATGAACAAAGTTATTTTTTTTATATCTTTCCCAGATGTTTGTTATTCATAATATATGAATTCATATTTAAAAAAGAGCTTTGCTTCCTGGCAATGGGGACACAGTAAAGTCTTTCCAGTTTCAGCAAAGCCTTACAGGCTAAGTCCCTGCCAGGTTGAAGCACAATGCCTATGCGCAGACAGATGCAGTGCCATGCTTATTAGTCAGTAGCGCTCGCCAACATCGTTAGGCTGCTCAGCATCTCCAGAGCAGAGTAGGAAGACAGTGCTGGACCTCGCCAGACAGGTAAGTAATCTTAAATATCAGCGGCATATTCATAACTATCACAGTGATACTAAACAAGAGATGCCACGGCATCTTGTATTGTTATTAAATGGGGCCCTGAGGTTTCAATTTAGTTTTGTTCTGTCTGAAATTCCTCTATTATATTTGTATATTGCAGGCATCTCAATTTTTTACAAATTCTGTTACACCAAATGCAGATCACTTGTATGAATTCACTCTTCTTTTACAGTGCTTTTCTTTGCAGTACACTGTGGGGGTCATTCCGAGTCAATCGCAACTTTTTGGATAGCAAGGCTGGGAGCGCTTGTGCAGCTTTGCTATGCAAAAATAGTTTTGTGTAGAACAAGACCAGGGTAAGAGTTATTTACCCTGTGCGATGATTCCAGCGTTGCAGGTCCCGGAATTGACGTCAGACATCCGCCCTCCAAACGCCTGGACACGTCTGCATTCGCCGAACCACTCCCAGAAAACGGTCAGTTGACGCCCCGGAACGCCTTCCTTCTGTCAATCTTCTTGCGATCGCGGCAGCGATCGCTTTCTTCGTTCTTCTTGTCGTTGCCCAGCAACGGCCGTTACTAGTCAATGACGCGCATGCACATTGTGGCCACCGCGCATGCGCAGAACTGACCCGTTCACACCACTGCGAAAAACAGCAGCGTGCGAACGGGTCGGAATGACCCCCTGTATGATCACCAGCAGTTGTGCTTGATCACAAACACACCATAGATTGTAAGCTTGCGAGCAGGGCCCTCTTACCTCTATGACTGTTTGTTTTTTTTACCCAGTTTTGTCTTCTAATTGTGTCCAGTTGTAAAGCGCAACGTAATTTGCTGTGCTATATAAGAAACTGTTAATAAATAAATAAACAAACACATTTCAAAGTGTGAAAACAATTACTAAATATAACAGGACAGAACAATTCTCACAGTGATCAATAGGTGTGTTAGCCTTTAGCCAGTGGACAAACACGACTAACCAGTAGTATTTTTACATAGTTACATAGCTGATGAGATTGAAAAAAGTCAAATGTCCATCGAGTTTAACCTGTTCTATAAAATTTGATATAATTTAAATTCTGTATCCTTGGATATTTTTTTCAGTTAGGAATTTATCGAATACATTTTTAAACTTATTGATTGAGTCCACCATTACTACCTTCTCTGGCTGAGAATTTCAAATCTTTACTGCTCTTACTGTGAAGAACCCTTTCCTCCGTTGTGTGTGATTTTTTTCTCTTCTAACCTCAGGGGGGGTGCTCGTGTCCTGTGCATCGGTTTTTTTTAATAAACAGATCATCTGATAAATCCTTGTATTGTCCCTTTATGTATTTATAAGTATTAATAATGTCCCCTCCCAGCCACCTCTTTTCCAGTGTAAACATAGCTAACCTTTTTAGTCTTTCCTCTTAATTTGGTGCCTCTAACCCCTTAACCAGTTTGGTGGCTCGCCTTTCGAGTTCCAAGATATCTTTTTTATAGTGAGGTGACCAGAACTGTACACAATATTCCAGGTGTGGCCGCACCAATGATTTATACAGTGGCAGGATTACACTCTCATCCCTTGTCTCCATTCCCCGTTTTATGCATGCTAACACCTTATTAGCTTTTGTTGCTGTATTTTGACATTGCGTGCTGCTACTAAGTCTATTATCGATGAGCACACCCAAATCCTTTTCAACTACCGTTATCCCTAAATTTTCCCCATTTAGTTTATAGGCTGCCCAATTGTTCTTAGTCCCAAAATGCATAACTTTACATTTGTATATATTGAACCTCATTCTCCATTTGTCTGCACAGACCTCCAGTCTAGATAAATCATTCTGTAGAGACTCAACATCCATGTCTGAATTAATTACTCTGCGAAAATTGACACTGTGCTTTCTAGGCCCACTCCTAGGTCATTAATGAATATGTTAAACAGAAGTGGCCCGAGTACTGAACCCTGCGGTATTCCACTGAGCACTGATGCCCATTCAGAGAACCTCCTGCTATACAGCAAATTACTCACTCAACTGCAAATAGTGTTTCGTACCCCAAGCTCTCTTAATTTAAAAATTAGTCTCTCATGTGGGACTTTGTCAAAGTCCTTAGCAAAGTCCAAAAAGACCACATCCACTGCTTTACCCTGATTAATATTATCGCTCACTTTCTCGTAGAAGCTTATTAAGTTAGTTTGACATGCTGATTCCTATTAATAACCTTGGAAGTATCCAAGTACTCTAGTACGCTACCCCTTAATATACCTTCCAGTATTTTCCCACTACAGATGTCAAACTTACCGGTCTATAGTTAATTCCCTTTTTAAATATTGGGACTATCTCTACTATACGCCAGTCCTTCGGTATCATTCCTGATGTAATTGACTCACTGAATATCAAATATAGGTGCCTCGATAGCTCTGAGTTAAGTTCCATAAGAACCCTGTTGTGAAGTCCATCCAGCCCAGGAGATTTATTTATCTTAATTTTACTTAGTTTCTCCCGGACTACTTCCTCGTTTAACCAAGTACTTAGCAATGGGTCGTTATTATAGCTTATGTGGTGCACTACTCTTGTCAACCGGTTCTCTCTTGTGAAAACTGATGAAAAGAATTTATTCAATAAATCTGCTTTTTCCCTATCATCATTAATCAAGACAGCCAACTCGCCCTTTAATGGTCCAATATTCTCCTTTTTTAATCTTTTACCTTTTATATACTTAAAGAACTTCTTGAGGTTTGTTTTACTCTCCTTTGTGATTTGTTTTTTCGATTTCTATTTTAGCTGCTCTGATTTCTTTTTTGCTTTTTTGTTACATTCTTTGTAGAACTGGAATGATTCCGCCTTCCCATCTGACTTAAATGCTTTTGAAAGCATGCCTCTTTTTATTCATTTGTTCCTTGACCTTCTTATTAAGCCACTTCGGTTTGAATTTACAACTCCTGTTTTTGTTGACCTTGGGAATGAACAAATGAGTGTACTTATGGAGCACAGTTTTAAAAACATTCCACATTTCAGCCGTATTCTTACCATGAAATACAATTTCCCAACTGATATCCTTCATTGCTTGTTTCAGCAAGTTGAAATGAGCTTTTCTAAAGTTAAACGTCTTAGTTAGACCCTTATGATGTTGTTTTTTGAAGCTGATATCGAATGTGATCATATTATGATCGCTATTTCCCAAGGTCTCCCCTACTTTAGTATTTGATATTATCTCCTCATTATTAGTTAGTACTAGGCTCAGTATAGTGCTATGCCTAGTTGGTTCCTTGATTACTTGGAACAAGTAATGATCTTTTAGCATGTTTAAGAACCTGGTATCCCCAGCTGAATTGACTGTTGCGGTGTTCCAATTTATGTCCGGGTAATTAAAGTTCCCAATGATAATGACCTCCCCCATTCCTGCAGCTTTTTCGATTTGTTGCAAGAGTTGTAACTCATCAGACACACTAATATCTGTCAGTTTGTAATATGTCCCTATTAAAAGCTTTTTTGTGTCTTTACCCCTCTCGAAATCTCAACCCATAATGACTCCACGTTATCTCCAGTCCCCTCGTAAATGACCTCCTTTAAATACGGTTTTAAAAATGGCTTAACAAGACAAACACCCACTCCCTTTTTATTAGTCCTATCTCTTCTGAAGAGGGTGTACCCCTCCATGTTTGCTGCCCAGTCGTGAGAATCGTCCCACCATGTCTCTGTAATGACTAGTATATCATATTGGTCATTAAGTGCAATTGTTTCTAATTTCCCCATTTTACTTGTTAGGCTTCTTGCATTTACAAGCATACGCTTAAATTTAGTAATTCCCTGATCTGCAAGTTATGTTGTAGATAACGTTTCCTTAGAAACTTGCTTTTTTCTTTATTTACCATCGCTGACTATTTTTCTCCCCCCGTCTCCAACCCATTATACTTTAAACATCCCTCTTTTCTTCTCTCTCTAGTTGTCCCACTAATTCTTTCTAATCCCTACCCCCAGGCACCTAGTTTAAATTCTCCTCCAACCTTCAAACCATCCTTCCCCCCAGCACTGCTGCCCCCTCCTCATTCAGGTTCAATCCATCTCGACAAAAAAGATGGCGCCTGACTGAGAAGTCCGCCCATTGTTCCAAGAACACAAACCCCTCTTTCCTACACCAATCTCTAGGCCACACATTTACCTCCCTAATCTCCCTCTGTCTCCCTGGACTAGCGTGTGGCACAGGCAATATTTCAGAGAATATTACCTTAGATGTCCTTGCCTTTAGTTTTTGGCCTAGGTCCCTATAATCTTTCTTAAGGACATCCCACCTACCAAGACCACCGTGTCGTTCCCAGCCCCTCCCAACAATCTTTCTACCCGGTCCGCAATGTGACGTACCTGACAACAGACTTTACGGTGATCATGGTACCGGTAGCAGATTGCCCTCCAGATTGCCCTGTCTGTCTGACTGATAATAGAATCCCCTACCAACACAATCTCACTAGGTACCTTGCTTTCTCTTATCCCCTTTGTGCCAGAGGGACCACTCCTCCGGTTGCTAGAGGGAACGGTATCCTCCAACTCCGTCATTTCCTCACTGCCATCCACAGAATCTTCATCCAATCGGACAAATTTATTGGGGTTTGGCAGTTCAGAGATGTCCTGCCTCCCTCTCTTTTTCTTCCTTCTAGCCGTGACCCAGCTGGCTACCTGATTGTCCTCATCCTCCTCTACCGGTGTCCCTCCCTGCAACTCCTCCACCGTTCTATCTAAGCTCTGCTTGAGATTGTGAATATCCCTTAGTCTTGTAATGGTTTGCTCTAGATCAGTTACCAGGGCAACCGTTCGCACACACCTCACGCAGATGTATTCACACTGAGACGGTTGCTCCAGGTGCGCATATATCTTGCACGACATGCACTGAGTGAGATTCTCAATCACAGCCCCTCCCATTATGTTTAAAAACTCTAACTCCCTGTTTCCTTCAGAAAAACAATACAAACTATGCAATACAATACGGTACTAAAGCCTAGCTGTGGAGAGAAACAATATTCACAACAGAACAGTAATTGATAATACAATGTGTAAATAATATATCAATGCAAAACAGTCAATACAGTAATGATGTTGATACTTGTGTGTCCGGGGGGAGTCAGGACCTCCTGCAGCAGCACCTCCTGTAGCAGCACCTGCTCACAGGTCCCTGCTTTGGTGACTGGTACACCCAATCATGATCAATTGTATGAAATTGAGCTTCTGCATTCATTCCTCTTGAAATTTTTTGCTACTCCCAGGGTTGGATTAAGGATGGTGGGGGCCCAGGGCAACGTAGATTGTGGGGGCCCTCACTACTACTACGATTGCTGGCAAAGTAACAGGGCCACGCATGCACACACGCACGCACACACACAGACACATAGTCACACACACATATATACGTACACACACACACCGTGTCACACACCTGAGGCGGCGTTCGCCGCGCTTTCCCCTGCGTGTCTGCTGGTCGGTGTTGCGGCCTCTGGCTTCGGTGGGCCACGGACTCCGGCGTCTGGTTGGCACGGCTACCGGCGGTACTCTGGGGCATGGGCGCCGCCATGACACCCGGCATCACGTGGACGGGGGGCAGGTGACGTCATCAGACTGCTCCGCCAATCCAGCGCTGGCGGGAGATTCAAAGTCAGACGCCGGACAGAGCTTCAGTGCCTGAGTATCGTCTTTCCCTGACGTAGATGCCAGTGCTCTTGTTCCCGGCAAGGATCTCTGCAGTTGTACTCCAGTGTCTCCGGCATTTCCAGCTGCCAGTTCGCTGCACCGGCTCCAGTGTATTCAGCGGCCGGTAAATCTCTCTGCGTTCCAGTCATCCGTGCTCCTAGGAATCAGCGTCTCAAGTCTCCGTTCTCAAGTTCTACAATACAACAGCGTCTAAAACCCCTGCACTTCAGTTCCTCACACCATCAGCGTCTCAGTCT
Source organism: Pseudophryne corroboree (assembly GCF_028390025.1). Lineage (NCBI taxonomy): Eukaryota > Metazoa > Chordata > Amphibia > Anura > Myobatrachidae > Pseudophryne > Pseudophryne corroboree. Next base: position 123,392,070 of record NC_086444.1, on the reverse strand, counting down.
CCGTTCTCAAGTTCTACAAACCAACAGCGTCTAAAACCCCTGCACTTCAGTTCCTCACACCATCAGCATCTCAGTCTCCGTTCTCAAGTTCTACAAATCCACAGCGTCTAAACCCCTGCACTTCAATTCCTCACATCATCAGCGTCTCAGTCTCCGTTCTCAAGTTCTACAAATCCACAGCGTCTAAAACCCCTGCACTTCAGTTTCTCACATCATCAGCGTCTCTGTCACCACTCACAAGTTCTTCAATCATCTGTACTATTAATCATCATTCATAAGTTCCACAAGTTATCAGTGACTTTTAAACATCACCCACAGTTTCCTTAATTACCAGCATCCCCAATACTGCTCACTAAACCCTTCAGTGGGTCTGGACATTTCCTTTATTTATTCCTTTTTGGCATTTGACTTTAAGTTATTTTCCTCTGCAATAAAGCTCTTTAATATTTCATCAAATTCCACTGTCAGCGTCCTGTATGAGGAAATCCTATATCAGGCCTTCCCTTTTCCAGCTCAGTTGTGGTTCCTCTTCCCAACCATCGGAAGAATCCCCGAGTTCACAACACCCTCAGTCTAGGCCAGTGACACACCGTCACTTACAGAGCAGCAGGGAGTGCAGGCCGACCAGCAGACATCAGCAGCTTGCAGTCATTGACTCGCGGGATTTCCCTGTCCCGCGAAACTGACTGTGCAGGAGCTCCTAGAAGATTGTGTTGTCAGAACTTTGCCCCTTTACTAAATGGAGCATTCTGCTCAGAAGTACAATTAACGTGAAATTCTGCCTCATCTTCACTCATCCCAGTACCGCCATAAAGGGACATTAATGCATCATTAATGGTATACAGTGATACTTGTGTACATGAGCTCCACAGACGTACAATTGAACTGAACTTTTAACAGGCAATAAATGTAGGACAACCGTATTGTAATCTCTACAACTGATCTGATCCTGCTCACTCTGTGTCAAGATGCTGATTTACTCTCTGCTAAAAGCTATTGTATTTTTGTAATTGCATTTTCTAACTTTCTAATTTAACATAGTTAGACTACTCTGACCTCTAGGGCAGATTTACTAATTAAAAATAATAAAATAATAAAAATTTGAAACAATTTAGATTCGAAGAACATCTCAGAAAATGAATTCTTATTTTTCTTAATTGTCGTGCTTTATTTAATTACTAGCTGTTCTTCGCACAGGAGTTTCTGATATTCATGTATGTAGATATAAATGAGTATTTAAAATTTGGTAAATCTATAGAGATGTAAATTTGAGACGTCTTAATGTAAGTAAATAGTAATCCATGGCTCTTGGCGTTACCCGAGGAGCACCCGTAGCAGATATGGTAAAAAGTGACAGGACCATTTTTGTAGTTTATTAAATTCTACACACTGGAGGTGCAATCCAAATTTTGATCCGATTGTCTGTTTGGGCGTTATCGTTCACCATTGCAAGCCACGCATCCAGTGGGGGATCCAGGGGGGGGGGGGGCACTCGGGCCCGTGCCCCCCCTGTCATTTGTGGCCCCATCCGTCCCCCCCCCTGCTTGTGTCACTGAGACACGCTGCCGCTCAGTCCGGCGGCAGCGTGTCTCAGCTGTCAGGAGGAGAGCGCGGCTATCTGGCAGCGTGTTGCGGACTTCAAACCAGCCGCCGGTTCGTGAGCCAATCAGAGCTCGCGGACCGGCAGCCAATCAGGAGCCGCCGGTCCGCGCGCTCTGATTGGCTCACGAACTGGCGGCTAGTTTGAAGTCCTACACGCCGCCAGACATAGCCGCGCTCTCCTCCTGACGCCCTCAGAGCCGGGCAGAGAAGCAGCAGCGATAAGCAGCTGCAGAACTGCTGTGGGGGCATTTGTATACCTGCTGTGGGGGCATTTGTATACCTGGCACTGTGAAGGCAATTGTATACCTGGCACTGTGGGGGCAATTGTTTACCTGGCACTGAGGGGGCAATTGATTACCTGGCACTGTGGGGGCATTTGTCTACCTGACACTGTGGGGGCATTTTTGGATCTGGCACTGTAGGGGCATTTTTGGATCTGGCACTGTGGGGGCATTTTTGATTCTGGCACTGTGGGGGCATTTGTGGATCTGGCACTGTAGGGGCATTTTTGGATCTGGCACTGTAGGAGCATTTTTGGATCTGGCACTGTGGGGGCATTTTTGGATTTGGCACTGTGGGGGCATTTTTGGATCTGGCACTGTGGGGGCATTTGTGGATCTGGCACTGTGGGGGCAATTGTGGATCTGGCACTGTGGGTGCAATTGTGGATTTGGCACTGCACTATTGGGGGCATATGTCTGTGTATCATGTCTCATTTTAATTGGCCACACTCACTAAATGACTGCGGGCATTACTACAGGCAACATTACTACTGGGGGCAATACGGGCATTGCATAAGGGGCACCACTACTATGGGGTCTATATAAGGGGCACTGCCAGTGCAGTGGACATTGCATAATGAGCGCTACAACTGTGGGCATTGTATAAGAAGCGCCACCTCACATGCACCAAAGCCGCACGCAAATGTACTTCCCCTTCCATGGTGCCCCCCCTATCATTTTCTTCTGGATCCGCACTGCACGCATCGGTAATGATGTCATTATATCAACCCCCTTTTCATTCCCTTAGGGGAGGTTTATTAAAATTCCAATTACGTATTTATCCTATTTCCCACCTGCAGAATACCAATGTGAAATTTCATCTTCCTAACATATCGGGAAGTAAGAGAATTAGTGATGAGACAGTCAGTGGGTGAGTGAGAGATACGGTAGAAAGTGACAGGACCATTTTTGTAGTTTATTAAATTCTACACACTGGAGGTGCAATTCAAATTTTAATCCGATTGTCTGTTTGGGCGTTATCGTTCACGCAACGCAAGCCACACATCTGTAATGATGTCATTATGTCATCCCCCTTTTCATCCCCTTATTAAAATTCTAAAAAATGTAGTTTTTCTATTTCCCACCTGTAGAATACCTATGTTAAATTTCAGCTTCCTAACATATCGGAAAGTAAAAGAATTAGTGATGAGTCAAATTTAATGAGTGAGTGAGTGAGTGAGTGAGTGCAGAGGCGGAACTACCGCCAGTGCAAGCAGTGCGTTGCACTGGGGCCCGCCTCTGTCCAGGGGCCCAAGCATGTAATGAGTCAAATTGACTCATTACATGCCGCTGTGCGCTGCGGACAGCCGCTGCCCGCAGCGCACAGCCGCCCACAGAGGAGAGGAGCAGCGGCACGGACGGGGAAAGGGGGAGGAGGGAGGTGAAGGAGGGAGCCGCAGCAGCGCTTTGTTACTGGTGGAGGCGCTGCTGCTGCTGCCCCTCTGCTTCACTATAGGCTGTCTTCAGAGAACAGCCTATAGCGAAGCAGAGGGGCAGCAGCAGCGCCTCCACCAATAACACAGCGCTGCTGCTGCGGCTCCCTCCTCCACCCCCCCTTCTCCTCATTCTCTACTGCCCGGGAATCGTCTGACGCTGCACCAAGGAGCCGGAGCCAGCGGAGAGGGTAAGTATAATTATTTTTCTTTCTTTCTTTCTTTCTTTCTTTCTTTCTTTCTTTCTTTCTTTCTTTCTTTCTTTCTTTCTTTCTTTCTTTCTTTCTTTCTTTCTTTCTCTCTTTCTCTCTTTCTTTCTCTCTTTCTTTCTTTCCTACAAAAAAGGGGGACTGTGTGCCGCAATGTGTAAAAACGGGGAATCTGCCTGCCGCAATGTGTAAAAATGGGGAATCTGCCTGCCGCAATGTGTAAAAATGGGGAATCTGCTTGCCGCAATGTGTAAAAATGGGGAATCTGCCTGCCGCAATGTGTAAAAACGGGGAATCTGCCTGCCGCTATGTGTAAAAATGGTGAATCTGCCTGCCGCTATGTGTAAAAATGGGGAATCTGCCTGCCGTAATGTGTAAAAACGGGGAATCTGCCTGCCGCAATGTGTAAAAAGGGGGAATCTGCTTGCCGCAATGTGCAAAAAGGGGGAATCTGCCTGCCGCTATGTGTAACAAGGGGGATGCTGTCTGCCGCAATGTGTAAAAAGGGGGAATCTGCCTGCCGTAATGTGTAACAAGGGCACGCTGTCTGCCGTAATGTGTAACAAGGGCACGCTGTCTGCCGTAATGTGTAACAAGGGCACGCTGTCTGCCATAATGTGTAACAAGGGCACGCTGTCTGCCGTAATGTGTAACAAGGGCACGCTGTCTGCCGTAATGTGTAAAAAGGGGACGCTGTCTGCCATTATGTGTAAAAAGGGCACGCTGTCTGCCGTTATGTGTAAAAAGTGTACGCTGTCTGCCGCTATATTTAACAAGGGCACGCTGTCTGCCGTTATGTGAAAAAAGTGTACACTGTCTGCCGCTATGTGTAACAAGGGCACGCTGTCTGCCGTTATGTGTAAAAAGGGGACGCTGTTTGCCGTTATGTGTAAAAAGTGCACGCTGTCTGCCGTTATGTGTAAAAAGGGCACGCTGTCTGCCGTTATGTGTAAAAAAAGGGGGACGCTGTCTGCCGTAATGTGTAAAAAGGGGACGCTGTCTGCTGTAATGTGTAAAAAGAGGAATCTGTCCGCCGTAAGGTGTAAAAGGGTCTCTACCTGGTGTAGTGGTGCTACTGTGCGGCGTAATTTGAATAATGGAGACTACTGTGCACCGTTTTATGAATTGGTATTATTTTGTGGCCACACCCCTTCCCCACGAAGCCACGCCACTATGTATTTTTGCGCGCGCCTACTGCGCGCACTGCCCCTGTTTTGCTTGCAGGGGTGGGGCTCCAATGCCGTTTCTTGCACACAGTGCTAAAATGTCTAGTTACGGCACTGTTGCTAGGTATCCACTTCCCTCAGCAGGTCCCCCCTCACCAGATCCTCTCCAGGGGTGAGGGGGTGGACTTGGATGGGATGGGGGGGGGGGCCCAAGCCATTTTGTCGCACATGGGCCCACCGCTCGCTAGTTCCGCCACTGAGTAAGTGATATGGTAAAAAGTGACAGAACCATTTTTGTAGTTAATGAAATTCTACACACTGGAGGTGCAAACCAAATTTTGATCCGATTGTCTATTTGGGCGTTATCGTTCACGCAATGCAAGCCACGCATCTGTAATGATGTCATTATGTCAACCCCCTTTTCATCATATTGAAGATGGGATGTTGCCCATAGTAACCAATCAGATTTTGCTTCTTATTTATCTAGCACCTTCTACAAGATAATACCTGGACTTTGATTGGTTGCTATGGGCAAGATCCCATCTTAAATAGAACTCCCATCTTAGTAAATTTACCCGTCAGGGTGCAGATTGCTTTGAATTATTGTTTTAGAATTTGATTTTAATTATGATGCCCACCAAAGTACTAACGGCTCATAGGATAGGTCAGCCTGGTGCTCTCTTGAGTTATGTGTTATAATGACAATACACACCACTATTATTTATTATTCATTAGCATACAGTATACACACATTTAATTGCACAGATATACTGTTGAAAAATGTAGTGTGTGTGTGTGTGTGTGTGTGTGTGTGTGTGTGTGTGTGTGTGTGTGTTAGGGGTCTATTTACTAAGCCTTGGATGATGATAAAGTGGACGGAGATAAAGTACCAACCAATCAGCTCCTAACTGTTATTCTTCAAACTCAGCCTGTAACATGGCAGTTAGGATCTGATTGGCTGGTACTTTATCACAGTCCACTTCAACATCATCCAAGGTTTAGTAAATAGACTCCTTAGTCTTGTTAGGCCTATATATCAGCAACAACAACAAAAATTACTGAATCTTAATTTTTTCCCCAATTTAATTATCCAATCCACCAATATACGCCCATACGTTGCCAATATTATTCTGTGATTTGCATATTTTTTTCATCAGTATCTGCGACTCACGGAAGTGCCCAGTTTACTAGTAAAATACTAATAATGGGCTGCATATTGACTGATTGTCATCATACACTAGCAAACTATAGCCCCAATTGGTGAAATCCAACAAGTTGGACAACCTGACTTACAGATTCGGATCACTTTTTGCTCAGAATTGGAGATTGGTGGACCCCATATATTGCTGATTTTTTTACACAATTATCTGCGGATTGCCCCAATTGATTGCTGATGTATGGGTCTCACTGTAGGTTCCTTAATATATTTGGGAAAATGAGAAGGATGGTTCCCGTATAGTACCGGAACCAAGAGAAAAAAGAAAGACTATATGTCTCTTCTGGGGCACACTTGTATTGATGAAAAAAGATTTGTTTTATTATCAAAGGCAACAAAGAAAGAGAAAAGTGAAAAAATATATATAATAATATAGAAATATATACACAGATGTCAATATAACAAAACAATTACTGGCATAGTAGCTCAAAGAGCAAAAATATATATCCGATGTTACAAATAAATTTCTTTTTCCTATTATAGTGGCATATGCGCTATGATAGAAAATATCTCTGGAAGAAAAAGGAAAAAATTGAAAAAATTGTATGCCGGGCTCTAAATGATTCGATGATAAAATACTAATTATGAAGGATGTACCCTAATGCTTGGTTCCAGGTCCTGTGTAACTGAAAATACCTGCAGTACCAGGTATTCTCTGGTGGTCTCCCACCCAGGTACTGACCTGGCCCACAGTGCTTGGCTTCCAAGATCAGACGAGGTTGGGCATACTCAGTGTGGTTTGACCGCAGGTAAATAGGTCACACCTCTTGACACCGAGAACCATATGTAGTCCGATCAAAAATGTCTGTGGGTTTTATTGGTTTGGATAAAACTACCTGCAGTACCTGGTATTCTCTGGTGGTCTCCCACCCAGGTACTGGCCTGGCCCACAGTGCTTGGTTTCCAAAATCAGATGAGATTGGGCATAATCAGTGTGGTTTGACCGCAGGTAAGTATATCACATCTGATAATACTGAGGACCATGTGTCATCTAATCTGGAATGCCTATGAGAACCGACAAAATTCATCAACAGATACTGAGTACATTGACAAATAGTAATGCAAATACTTGGGTGAAAAACACAGTGCTATGATAAGAGTTGAAAGAGCGAATCAGGTCTATGTTTTGAAAACACTTCTGTTTTTTCATCATCTGCCCAAGCTTCGAATGAGGAAATGAGAGCCAGGTCAGTACCTGGGTGGGAGACCACCAGAGAATACCTGATACTGCAGGTATTTTCAGTTACACAGGACCTGGAACCAAGCATTAGGGTACATCCTTCATAATTAGTATTTTATCATTGAATCATTTAGAGCTCGGCATACAATTTTTTCAATTTTTTTCCTTTTTCTTCCAGAGATATTTTCTATCATAGCGCATATGCCACTATAATAGGAAAAATAAATTTATTTGTAACATCGGATATATATTTTTGCTCATTGAGCTACTATGCCAGTAATTGTTTTGTTATATTGACATTTGTGTATATATTTCTATATTATTATATATATTTTTTCACTTTTCTCTTTCTTTGTTGCCTTTGAGCCCTTATTTTAGGAGGACGAATAATAAAAGTTATATTTTAAATTTGATAATAAAACAAATCTTTTTTCATCAATATAAGTGTGCCCCAGAAGAGACATATAGTCTTTCTTTTTTCTCTTGGTTCCGGTACTATACGGGAACCATCCTTCTCATTTTCTCAAATAGTTTACTGAACTATTTTCTGGGAGCACCGCCAACCTAGTGCCAAACTCTAATTATTTTGGAAATATATGGCCATATGTTGGTTGTTTCTTAGAGCTACGGCTTTAAGAATATATTTTCTTGGCTATTATTTGGATTCATTAAGTGATCCTGTGCAGACTCAATCAACCGTTCTTTGGGGGTCATTCCGAGTTGTTCGCTCGCAAGCTGCTTTTAGCAGCTTTGCACACGCTGGGAGTGAATCTTAGCATATTAAAATTGCGAACGAAAGATTAGCAGAATTGCGAATAGACACTTCTTAGCAGTTTCTGAGTAGCTCCAGACTTACTCGGTATCTGCGATCAGTTCAGTGCTTGTCGTTCCTGGTTTGACGTCACAAACACACCCAGCGTTCGCCCAGACACTCCTCCGTTTCTCCAGCCACTCCCGCGTTTTTTCCTGAAACGGTAGCGTTTTTTCACACACTCCCATAAAACGGCCTGTTTCCGCCCAGAAACACCCACTTCCTGTCAATCACATTACGATCACCAGAACGAAGAAAAAACCTCGTAATGCAGTGAGTAAAATTCCTAACTGCATAGCAAATTTACTTGGCGCAGTCTCACTGCGGACATTGCGCATGCGCATTAGCGACTATTCGCTCCGTTGCGACAAAAAAATAACGAGCGAACAACTCGGAATGACCCCCAATGAACTGACTATTGTAGAGTGATATAAAAACTAGTTATTTCAAGTACATTATATTATATATTGATAGTGAACTATTTGTTCACAGTGTGGAGCAGATGTACTAAGCCTTGGAGAGAGCTAAAGTATAGAGAGATAAAGTACCAGCCAATCAGCTCCTAATTGCTATGTTATGGCCCCTATACATCACCGGTCGCGATGCCCAGATTCCCCGACCTGCTGGTACCACCAATCCGTCGACCTGATCCGCTGATCAGTGGCCAGTGATAATCAATGATTCATTGTGGAATAGAGGAAACTATGTATGTTAAAAATGCCTGATTCCCCGATCCCAACTGAAAATGGTCAGGATAGGGTGATTGGGATTTTAAAACATGTTTAATATTCCCGTTCCTTCGACCCGGCTGCCAGGGGATGGAGGCATTGTCCCAATACATCTCAGATGTATGGGGGCCATTACAGGCTGTGTTGGAAAAATTAGTTAGGAGCTGAATCCTGCAAATAAAACTTGTACATTGCAGAAAGTTATTCTTTTGTTTCCTTCTTTTTAGTGTTAGGTTTATGCTGGTTTCAAATGAATCACTTTAAATTCTTTGGTTGGAATTCAATTATTTTCACCCCCTTCCACACCCGTTCTGTTTCTGCTAATGGGCGTGGTATAATCATTTCAGCTCACTACCCCTGGGGTAACAAGGGCATCCAACCCTTTACGCAGCTAAACCTGATTACTATGGGCGCAATGGGCGCGATAACGGGGATCACTTTAGAAAGGAGTTTGGGCGTGATATATCATTTGAATACCGCCCTTCTAATATTACTGGCATGTAGGGGGATATTCAATTGTTTGAAAAGTCGGTTGAGTGTCTGTGTTTTCCTGTCTATTAGATAGGAAAAAAACAGACACCCAATTGACTTTTCAAACAATTGAATACCACCCACAATGTCAATGTGTAATGTACTGTCTGGGACTCTGCATGTGAGTACTGAGAAGATATTCGGTTTTAACCTATAAGAATTACTGACAATGAATATCACTATGATTAATTACCAAAACATTCTCGAATAAGTAACAAAAACTATTACCCACACTAAAGGCCTAATTCATTCGCATGCAATGCCAGTGTTACTACTGCATGAGCCTCATATGGCCTACACTGAGCTTATGCACAGAGGTGCAGCTATGATTCAGATGCATTCAGGGCCAGTGCTAGGGTGTTAATGCAGCATTTTGCTAGAAAGACTGATTCTGACACAGTGACTACAAGACAACATTGCTATATCTGTGGATGGAAATTGATCATTCCCTAGTACTAGAAACGTCTGATTAGAGATCGAGTCTACAGTGATTTCTGGTTATGGAGTAATTCATCTAGAATTTATGTTTAGAGATAAAACATCAAAACGCTATATACCCCTGAAGAAGTCCAACCTAAAGGATGAAACGCGTTGGATGATTTAAACGACCTGAAAATATACAGTGGACCTTCTTTTGTGAGCACACTCCCGTAAGTGCAAAGTGCATGAACATCTAGCCTCTGTATTAGTAGACAGGTCTTGATTATATTATTAATTGTATTATGCTGTTTGGGTTTTATGTAAATGCTTTTACATGCACACTTGAATAAATAAAAAAAATAAAAAAAGATATATCGACATTGGTGTTGTGAGAAAAGGGACATTAGGTCCATAGAGGATAATTTTAAAATATATCCTGAGTATATTGGCGCACCTAAGGAATTTACTGTGATTGTTATTGTTTGATCTCCACTAGCAGGTGATCTCTATTAGGTTGCAGCCTTATTTATCCGAGCGCAATTAATAGGGTATCTCTTGGTATATATATATATATATATATATATATATATAAAAGATCTGTACCCCCCCGGGATAAATGTTGCAAAGTAGTTCTCTGACGCAAAATAAATTAGGGGGGGTCATTCTGACCAGTTCGCACGCATCGGTTTTTCGCTGCGGTGTGAATGGGTCGGAAATGCGCATGCGCGGCGGATGCATTGCGCATGCGTTACCAGCGAGAAAAGTGATCGCAGCAGCGATCGCAAGAAGAAGGACAGGCGGGAGGCATTCCGGGGTGGATACTCACCGTTTTCCAGGCGTGGTGAGTCCAACACAGGCGGATCCAGGCGTTTGGAGGGCGGATATCTGACGTCACAGCCGGGACTTTCACCGCTGGATCCATCGCACTGGGTAAGTAGCTGCAGGCCTAGTCTTGTTTTACTTAAAATACACTCCCCCATAGGCGGCGTCAGGTTGATCACACGAGCAGCAAAAAGTTGCTACATGCGATCAACTCGGAATGACCCCCTAAGTCTGAAACATCTGAGACTTTTCTATACAATTTAAAACTTCTCAAATAAATCCCCACATGTCACTGTTTCAGCATAGGGTGTAATACATTTTGTTAAGGAGCCTTTAGTACATATGGTGAATCACAACATTAGTTTGCCAAGCACCTAAATCCATTTGATATGTTCTCGATGAAACAACAAAGAAGGTTTCGGAATGATTTTTATTGATGCACAGATTATATAGATTAAATATGATTCGGAAGGTATGTGTTCCGTCACTTTGCACACATTCTTAGCTACAAATGTCCTGAGCCCAGGTGTGTTGCATTTGCTTCCTCAGTTTCCCAGCTTTTGTTTCCTATTCACATATCATTAGGAAATGCAGAATGCTCACACGGGGCAAACAACCGCTTTGGTGTGTCTCATGTTCTGTTTTATTATTATGTCTGTTGGATTAATTATTTACCAGTTGAACAAACACAAAATGTCAGATTCACTTGTGGTTTCGGTGATATTGTATTACTGGGCGGTTGCATGCAAGGAATGCTAAAAATGTAAACAAGCCATAAGATCTTATTAACTGCTGGTTACAGTTAGTAAATATAGAAAGATATCATACACTTTCACTGTAGGGAAATCCAAAGTCTTACTAATGTCATCCCCGGCAGGCAAGCTTCTCCTTATATGTGGGAGTTTGAGCTGAATGCTTTCCACCCACAGGTTTTATACAGTTATGAACTTGTCCAAGAGGAGTTTGAAAATCTCATTCCAGCGTGTAATAAATACTCAATAAAATGTACTGGGTAGAACTTGAGGAGAAATATGGATGATAGCAATATAGTTTCATTCTAAAACTCTAACAAATAAGAGAAAATGTATACTGTTTCATATTTAAATGTAAAAATGCAGCACACGGAAGGGCGGCCATTTTGTGAGTAAGGCCAATCATCATGTGAATATGGCTATTCATGTTAGAAGGAACCAATAACAATCTCATGATGTTTGATGGGCAATTCTATTGAGCATATGACAGGTGACTATAAAGGAAGAGCAATATGTAGTGAGGAGCAAGGGGGAGAGGTCATAATGTATATAGAGAAAAAAGTAGAGGTTCAAGAACAGAACCTTGGGGGATACCTACTATTGGGAGAAATGTGGGAGAGGTGGAGCCATGAGAGGAGATGGAGGAGGAGCAGTCAGACAGGTAGGAGGACAGCCAGGAGAGAGCGGTATCACGCAGACCAATGGAGTGAAGGATTTGCAGGAGAAGAGGGTGGTCCACAGTGTCAGAAGCAGCAGAGATGTTAAGGAGAATACGCAGGTAGTAGTGTCCCTTGGATTTGGCAGCATGCAGGTCATTGCAGACTTTCAAGAGGGCAGTTTCAGTGGAGTGGAGGGGAGGGAAGCCACTCAAATGGGTCAAGCAGGGAGTTGGAGGAAAGAAAGGCAGTAAGAGGGTTGTAGACAATATGCTCAAGGAGTTTGAAGGCAAAAGGGAGGAGAGAGATGGGCTGGTAGTTGGAGAGTTTTAGGAATAAGGGTAGGTGTTTAAGAATAGTGAAAACAAGGGCATGCTTCAAGACAAAGAGTACTGTGCCTGATGAGAGGGAGAGATTAAGGAGATGGACAAGATGAGAACATGCAGAAGGAGAGAGGTAGCAGAGTTGGTGGGAAGGGATAGGGTCAAGTGGGGAGGTGTTTGGAGGGGAGAACCGGATGAGGGCCATTGCTTAATCTCCAGTTATAATGGAGAAAGTAGTCAGAGCTGGTGTTATTAATGGAGAGGGGTGGTCAGGGAAAGGAGGGGGCAGGTTGTTGATGCTCTGTTGGGATGTGATGTCCTGACATATGGTCAATTTTGGATGTGAAGTAGGTGGCAAAGTCAAGGGCAAGGTGGGTTGGGCAGAGGAGGGAGCTGACAAGGAGGCCAAGGTGGGGTGGGCAGAGGAGGGAGTTGACAGTGGCAAAGAGACAATGGGGGTTCGAAGATTGGGAGGAGATGAGGGTTTTGAAGTATGACTGTTCAGAGATGGAAAGGACAGTATGATACGATGAGAGCATAAATTTGAAATGGAAGAAGTCTGCTTTAGAGTGTGATTTCCTCCACTGACGCTTGGTGGTATGTGAACATTTTTGCAGATACTGTTTCTGGTTAATTTGAAATGCCAGGGTTGAAGTGTTGATCTTTCTAGGGGGTGAATAGTGGTTTCTGCAGCAAAACAGAGTCAAGAGCAGCAGTAAGGGAGACATTGTATAGGGAAGTGGCTTGTTCAGGACAGGAGAAAAAGAGAATAGGAGAAAAAAGTGAGTCAAGCGGGGAGCATAAGGAAATAGTGTCGATAGCCTCAATTTTATGCTTAGTGATGGTAGCCTTAGGAGGTAGAGATGGAGAAGGAGAGAGGGATAAGTTAAAAGAGAGCAGTTTGAGAAGTCATAAATATCACAACTGTGTGTGAAGGCCAGATCAATTGAGTTCCCATTCACATGGGTGAATGTGGAGGTTCACTGGGACAGATCAAGCGATGATGTGAGGTAAACAGGTTGGAAGAGACATATAGCATGGACCTCAAATGTAGAGAATATAAGGGCAGGTTCTGAGGGTATGAGTTGGTAGGAGTAACCAGAGGATAGAAGGACCCCAACACCACCAGTACCACCTTGTCAACCCCCCGGTACAGGGTGAGATGGGGGATCTGTGTGTGAATGTGAGGGCTCTAATGGAAAGAGCAGCGGGAGAAGTGTCAGAGTGGGAAACCCAGGTTTCCGTAATGGCTAGGAGATTCAGGTCATGGGTGGGATCTATTTGTTGTAGACAGATCTGGCATTCCAAAGGTGATAGGAGAGAGGGAGAGAGTTTGTGGGAGAGATGTGAATGAGATTATCAGTGTTGCTGTAGCGTTGAGGTGAGATTAACTTTGAGGGCAGGGATGATGAGAGAGTAGAGATGGTGCGGGTGCCTGAGCTAGGAAGGTAAAATGCATGAGGTGGGCAGGGAGGGAGTTCGGTGTGATGTGGATGGGGGGGGTGGTGAGATGACAGGGAGAGGAGGGAGGGAGCAGGGCTGAGTGGTGCTATAGTAGGACCATGGTGGGGCAGAGGTATATGAAAGTGGGGTAGCAGGAGAGGATTGGGAAGGAAGCAGAGGTGTGGAGGGCAGATGGAGGATGGGAGAGAGGAGGTGGTGTTTGAGACTAGGGGGGAAGGCTAAAGGTGGAAACAGGGGGTATGAATCAATACATGATTAGGTAGACAGTAAGTGATGGGGAAGTTGAAGAAAACGTATACATATTGTGGAGTAGGTAAATAGGGGGAAGAAAAATGGAAATAGGAGTGGAGGCTGTACGAGTATCAGAGCAGAAGATTTGCAGAAATGCAGGTGAGAAATGCAGTGTGGGTAACAGTGTAAGCTCAACAGCAGTAAATTTACTTAGAAGTGAAATAAAAGCATAGATGATACATGTGTAGAAATTAATTTAGACTGTGTACGAAATGAGAGAATTTGAGTGAGGTCAAAAAAGCAGTGGTAATTCAGATAGGACTTTTAGTGTTTGAAGGTAACATTGCATTGGTACAACTGTGTATTCAAAAAACTGAAAGTACAAATAAACGCATTTGCCAGTGAAATTGTAAGTTTTTGAAATGTTTAAAACAGAGAGTTCAGTGCTGAGTAACCAGATACGAAAATCAGGAGTTGAATAATGTGAAGAGTATGTGAACTCACATTTGTTTTTGTATAAGTAGTCCTTCAGTTTTCTGATTTTGATATTTATCAAATTAGGAGGCAGATGTTTTAACATGGAAAAGGGACAAAGAAGTGATAAAGCAGTGATAAGTGCCAGAGCCGGATTAAGGGGGGGGTCCCAGGGATACGTACCCCCGGGCCCCCCTTTCCAAAAGGGCCCCCTGCCACACCACAGTTCGGATCTCTCTTCCGATCCAATCTGTGGTGCTGTACACACGCGCACGCAGGGGGGGGGGGGGTTCCGAGTACCTAGAAAACCCCCCCCTGGACGCCGATCCATCGGCGCTGCTTACCGATTTTTTTCGCGCGTGTGTGTGTGTACATAGTAAGGAGGAGCTCAGGCATGCTGCACCCACGCGGCTGCAGCAGCAGCTCTCTCCTTACACTACCAGTGAATGAAGTTGGCTGCTGGGTTCCTGTAGGGGGAGCACAGCGACAGCGCGCAGCTCCTCCCAGGCAGGATGTGGGTTATTTGAGAGAGACAGAGAGCCTGGTGAGGGCACTGGGCAGGCCAGTCAAGGTGCTTGTCACATATCTCGGGGGTGAGTCGGTGGTCTGTAATAAAATATGCTGGCTGGGTAAGTGAAATACTGTTCCTATTACTGCAGCAGTGTGAGTGACATGTGGATGGCTGTGCTTCATTTTAATGGTGTGTGTATACTGTTTGTTTGTGTATGTATGCTGTTTGCATGTATGTATGCATGTATATTATGTATGTATGCATTTATACTGTGTATGTATGTATATTGCTGTGTGCATGTATACTGTGTGTGTGGCTGTATGTATGTATATATGTATGCTGCGTGCATGTATACTGTACACTGTGTTTATGTATGCTGTGTGCATGTATACTGTGTATGTATGTGTGCTGTAGACTGTTTGTGTGTATGCATCTATGCTGTGTGCATGTATAGTGTGTGTATGCTGATTTTGTAAGTATGCTACAGTATGTGTATGTATGGCGGTCCGGCACTCCTGACATACAAAATGATACTGAGGTGCCCTCTATAATTAATATTGTAATACCAGTAAAAAAGGCAGGAGCACTCAGAGATTTTGTCAAAAAATTGTAATGATGCAAAGTCACAGCATATCAACGTTTTGGGGCCCGTACATACATACATGTGCGGAAACCCCCCCCATGGAAATCCTGCGTTTGCCACTGCTGTAGAGATGTGCCCTGTGTTCCAGGGCACATCAGAGCGGCAGGGTGCAGGGGATCTGCGTCCCCTGCAGAGTACAGCGGTGGCCGGCGCTGGGGCAGTGTGTCTGTCCCCAGCGCCTGTCAGTAAGCGTCGGGTGTCCGGTGCAGGGACCAGGTGTTTCCCTGCACCTGACTGGAAGTGGCGACGGGCAGCGGTGCTTCAAACTTGGCGCCGCTTTGGCAGCCAATCTGAAGCGCTGGCGGCGGGAGTTCAAATACGCCGCCGTCCGCGAGCCAGTCACGGCTCGCGGGGCGCCGGCCAATCAGAAGATGGCGCGGCGAGCCAATCGGTGCTCGCCGCATCATAGGCCCCGCCCCCGGCATCTGAAGTCAGACGCCGGGCGGGAGCTGAAGAAGACGACCGCGTGGCAGAGCGCAGAAGACACCGGGCGGGCGCCGAAGAGGGAGGCCGCGCTGAAGAGCAGTGAAGAGCCGGACGGAGGGAGAAGAGCTCCGGTGGCTGCGGAAGAGGCCGGAAGACGCCGTGCTCCTGATAGAAGATGAGCCGGACCAGGTGAGGCTGATCTCACCCCCCCCCCCATCCTTTCCTCCCTAGACCTTCAGGGATCGGGCACTAGGCCCGTAGGTACAGTCAGGCCCTCCCGGCCTGTGGGTATGTAGTCGGCCCGTGGCCATTTATAGTCGGGCACTCCCGGACCAAGGGCGCATGGTGGGAATTAGGCCCCGTTAATAGGTGTGATCCCCACCCCTCTCTTCAATAGGGGCCCCACTGTTTAAAGTACCCCGGGCCCCCCATGGTCTTAATCCGGCTCTGATAAGTGCAAGGTGATAACGCACCAGCCAATCATTACGAATTTTAAAATGATTGGCTGGTGCGTTATCGCCTTGCACTTATCACTGCATTTTCACTTCTTTATCCCTTCTCCAGGCTTAATACATCTGCCCCAGTAGTGTCCTTAAAACATGTGGGAATTAGGTTGTTCACAGATTTATCAAAGCTGTAACACAGGGGATATCCCAGATATCTCCTGCTGTGCAAGCAACAGTGCTTGTAGCAACCATCCCATAGCTTTCTATGGCTAAGGCTATCTTCAGCCTGCTGATCCGTATGGGGAAAACTTGGTTGCAAAGGGTGTATGTGATCCCAGTTCATCTTTTTACCTCTATAAATGTACATCTGGATGGCTGCACATGACCTGTTGGCTACTGGGAACGATCCCAGAAGTGACAAAATGACAGCTTCTGTTTCTCTTTACTTCTTATGAGACATTGGAACAGATGTATTAACTTGGAGATGGCATAAGGAAGTGATAAACCAGTGATAAGTGCAAGGTTATAAACGCACCAACCAATCAGCTCCAATATGTAAATTAACAGTTAGGAGCTGATTGGCTGGTGCGTTTATCACCTTGCACTTATCACCGCTTTATCACTTCCTTATGCCGTCTCCAGGCTTAATACATCTGCCCCATTGGCTCTGACAAGATAAAAACCTTTTTTATTGTCTTGACGTGCGGAGATAAGACATATCAAGTTCTATAGAGTCATTTGAACAGACAATGGGCAAACATGATGGCTTGCGTACTACTCCAATTATGGGTGGACGTTGCATACCCTGAACCTGTTCTGCGCATATACAGACGTTTGGAAAGTAGGACGGGAGGTGGGGGTTTCCCCGTTTTGTAGGCATGCCCTGGCCACTGGCTGCGTCTTTTGTTTTCCCGATCTCACTCTCTTTCCGCTCTCTGTCCCGCCTGGTCCTCAGTCTCTTTCTTTCTGTCCCTTTTTTCCTACTCCATTTCTCAATTCACATTTTTACATTCAGTCTTCCTCTGTGGTGAGTTTTTATTGCTCAGAGTGTCATTGGCTGTGTGAAGGTAGTCAGACACTTTGCACAGTGGCAACATCCGTGGGCCAAGCTAACATGGTGACCTCAAATAAATGAAGAACGGTCCTCAAGCACTGCTAAGTTCTCTAGAGGTATCCAGATGATGATCCCCTGCGTATTGTCAATATAGGTGGAAGAAAACAAATTATCCAATGGCCCACACTGTACCATCGCCACTGAAAGAGAAACCCTTCAACTCATCGTTATTCAGTGAGATGCGTTCACATAAAGGTTTCTTTTTATTGACTGTGGTTCTCTATTCACCGTTATTGATATATCGATGCTCATATAGAATAACACTCACCTAGGCCACAGGCCCTATATGCATCCAAAGGTTTCTTTTGGTCCTAATATACAAGAAAGGCTTATTCACTCCTTGGGTATGTTCAGTCGATATCACAATGTCCACAGGTATAAAATCTCAATTTTTTATTTTTCCATAAAAAATATGCACAGACAATAAAAAATCTCCTGATCTGGCTGAAAAAAATGGTTTGTTCCACTCTAAACCCCACAGGTTCTTTTAAATTTAAAAGTTAATTTCGGAATTTAATACTTTATGGCAAATTTGAAAACAATCATTGCTGATCATCAAAGAGTAAACGTATACTGTACATATTGTATACATATGCACAAGTCTCTTATTGTTCAAATCAAAGTAGATTTAAAGGCTTGAACTGTAGTTTCTGTGTTCTTCATTCTAATACAGGGAGTTCACTCAATGGATCAGTAAGTCACATGATTTTCTAGGTAAAGCGGACATAGGCAACTAATTGGTAGGTAAAGTGACATCATGTTAATAATTTGACATTTTACTAGGTGATTATGGTTTAATGCCTTTGATCTTGGTGCACCTGAAGGTAAATGCTTATAATAATGTTTGTTTTGTTACTGTAAGTGGGAGAGTGCTGAATTCCCACATGTAAAAAGTTTTCCCAGGGTATTACATTTTTTTCTTGCTGTAAAATTTGATGTTATTTTCTTAGATGTTTGACTGCTGAAGCATGCTAGATTTGACGTGGCTTTTTTGACATGTTAATTTAACATCTAAAGAAAATAGCAGGTTATTTACAAATGGTATCATTAATGTGTCTCACAATAACTCACAGACGTACTATTAGATACCCAGAGAATTGGTCATTCACTTTTATATGTGCTGTGCCCAGAAAGAGGAAAACATTATCACAAAGTAATACTACTGTGTATTTCTATTTGTTTTTCCTATAGAACTCATTTTTATTCCTTCTGCGATACTACATAACATATTTGTAAATATATACATGTATATACATATATATATATATATATATATATATATATATATGTACGTACGTATGTACATATATTTTAATACAATGGTGAACTTGTGATATCCTGCACAGATTCTGTGTTACGGAACCCATACATTTGGCAAGTATCGGGGACATTCCCAGTTTTGTCAATGGTTGGGTTGGGGGGTGTAGTATAGTTTGCCGGCGACCGGGTTCCCGGCAGCCTGCACACTGGCGCCGGGATCCCGACCGCCGGCATGCCGACAGTGTGGTGAGCGCAAATGAGCCCCTTGCGGGCTTGTTGCGCTCTCCACGCTGCGCTCGCTACGCTGCAGGCACAGTGGCGTGCTACATGCGCCACACTATTTTTTCTCCCTCCAGGGGGGTCGTGGACCCCCAAGAGGGAGAATATGTGTCTGTATGTCGGGTGTCGGAATTCCGGTGCCAGTATACTGAGCGCCGGGATCCCAACAGCCGGCATGCTGACAGTGGGGCGAGCGCAAATTAGCCCCTTGCGGGCTTATTGCGCTCGCCACGCTGCGGGCACAGTGGTGTGCTACGCACGCCATGCTATTTATTCTCCCTCCAGGGGGGTCGTGGACCCCAAAGAGGGAGAATAGGTGTCGGTATGTCGGGTATCGGGATTCGCCTCGATTCGCTGATTCCGACCATGGTTGATCAAGGTTTCTAATATAGAACAGCGTTTCACATTATTAATACAATAAGCAGGAGTTTATTTTTTTTTTTCAATAAAACATTAATGCAAGAAAAAAAAAAAACCTGGTTTAAACCAACAAAATAGTTTTTCCTTTTTTTTTTAAACTGTTTTTTTTTCAACCCTGTTAGTAGTAAATACTATAGTTGCATTACCCAACTTATATAAAAAAAAAAAAGAACTTTAATGAAGTAAATGTGTCTGGACAGTGCTACCAAATATCATAATTACCATGTAAAACATATCAAATACAGGTACACTAATTAAATATAAACATCTTTTGGCTTCCTCTTCTGGAGTGCCACAGTCTGATTGCAAATATCAATGAAATACTGCAAATACAGACGTGTCCTCATACATCTATCCTCTTTGTGCCATATGACATGAGATGTGTGGCTGGACAGAGATGTGTGGCTCTGCCATGGGTAGTAATTTCCGGAGATTCACAAGTCCGTGGAACATCTAATGGGGCTATTTTTGACGCAAAAATAGCAATATTATCAATGGGAGGAATCAAGATGCACTTAACCAATCAGAAGTGATCAAGGATTGTCGCCGTCGTCATCATCATCATCATCATCGTCGTCATCATCATAAGTATGTTTTGTATAAAGAAGATGTACTCCTCCTGATGTGGTGCATACAGTATGCATTCGTTTTGTGGTCTACATGAGCAGCATTGGTATGGCCATTCCCTAAGTGAGCTCAATCTGTGGTAGAGGTTAGTGTGACCTCTCAACTGAAAGTATTTGGCTTCTACTGTTATCAGAAGAGAGTTTAACCTATGTCTATCACCATGCTCACAATGCTGAAAGTGTGTGTGGAAGAATTAAGGGAATTATCTATGGAACATTCATGCTTAGTACAGGGTGCACCAAACCCTTTTTGATCACTACATCATTTGTAATGTAACTGTGGTTGCCATGGCAATCTAATGCTATTCAGTATATTGTAAACTATTAATAGCAGCTAGAGCATAAAGACAAAGAAAGAGAACAATGCTGTGATATCTCACAGGTAAACATATTGATTCATGGTACAAATAAAACATGATCATTTTTCATTGGATTACAGCATTAATTTTATTAGACATTACAGGTATCTTTATAATGCATGTTACAGTAGACTATAACACCAGTTATCTCCTGTGCACTAAGGAGGCAGCATTAAGAGCTAAAACCTTTATAGTAAGTTGTGAATGGTCACATGGGCAGTTCAGGGTAACACTTTATTATGATTATGATTCAGCAAACTATATTTGATGTTTACCTAGTCAGTGTAAGGAATTTCACCGTACATGATTTCAAGGTCTGTGATGGTTTGATGATGCAAGTTACTGATAATGGAGGTGAAATGTGCATAAAGGTGACACATGCTAATGGTGTATTGATACAATACCATGGAAACCTTATTACTTATCTGGGTATTTTCCATAATAAAGTATTGCTTGTTGCTACCAAAACAATGTCTGGGAAGAGACAAGAGAGCAAATCATAAAAACATTGTTAACTTTTATAGAGCAGAGCTGAGAATGTAATCTTGAGGTGGGGAAGAACGACATAACTACAAACATGTCGTACTAGTCTCCAGCTAAAAATATCCCAGAGCTTGACTAAGACGATATAAGCACCAGATTTTTTATGAAGTTAAAACTAGTTTGGGCTGGTCATGTCCTTTAGGTCCTATAGTTAAGGGTTGGGGAATCTGTCAATTTAGAGCAGCCAGCCAATTAATCTGATAGTCCCCGCAGGAGTGGACCCATATTAAAATATGGACCTTCCTCCCATGACCCCCAGTGGCAAACACAGGATTTCTAGAGCAGGGTTTCCAAATGTCATCCACAATCTTCCACTCTGCGGAACATGGAATACCGTAATAATATTTAACACTATATATGATCGCATGGGCATAGCCAGAACTTTGTGGGCCCCATAGCAACATTTTGAAGGGGACCCAGTCCCAATGCAAGTAGAAGAACCTGGACTCAGAGGAGAGGCTGTCGCGCAGGCGCCCTAGTGAGGTGGCGGCGGCGAGGGCACCGGTCTGCACTACCCGCGATCCTGCTTTCGAATGTGCGCTCACTGGCAAACAAGTTAGACGAATTGTCCCTCCTTCTGGGCAGCGCAGGGTCAGGCATTACAGGGTCATCCGTCCTCTGCTTTACGGAGACGTGGCTGGACGACCATATTGCGGACAACCCGATGTCTCTGCCGGGCTTCAGTCTCTTCAGGGCCGATCGCTCCAAGGTTCTCTCAGGTAAAACGAAGGGTGGTGGCATCTGCTTCTACATCAACGACGGATGGTGCACCAATGTCACGATCATAGGCAAATCATGCAGCCCTCACCTGGAGATGCTGAGTATCAACTGCAACCCCTTCTATTCCCCCCGGGAATTTGCCTCAATTGTCCTTGTGGGAGTGTACAGTACATCCCCCCCCTCGCCTGCGCGAACGAAGCCCTGCACCACCTGGCCATGTGTATATCCGACATAGAACAAAAACACCCAGACTCTCTGCTTATAGTACTAGGTGACTTCAACATAACTAACTTGAGCAAGGAGCTACCTAAGTACAAACAAAAGTCACGTGTCCCACTAGGGAAGGGAGCACCCTTGATCACTGCTACACTACCCTCAAGTCTGCCTTCCGGTCTATCCCGCGTGCTGCACTCGGCCTATCTGACCACTGCCACGTCCACCTACTCCCTACCTATACACAGAAGCTGAGAGCAGTTAAGCCTGTCGTTAAGACAGTCAAGAAATGGACCAATGAGGCCAAGATGAAGCTCCAGGCCTGCTTTGACTGCACGGAATGGGGGGTCTTTGAAGCCTCGGCAACTGACCTGAATGACTTGACAGACACTGTCACATCCTACATCAGCTACTGTGAGGACATGTGTGTACCTACCAAGACTTACCGCATTTACAACAACAACAAGCCCTGGTTCAATGCCCAGCTCAGGCAACTTCGTCGAGCCAAAGAGGAGGCCTATAGCAGCGGTGACAGAGCACTATACAACCGTACAAGGAACTCTCTGACTAAAGGAATCAGGCTAGCAAAAAAGCGGTTCTCGGACAAGCTGACAAACGATCTCTCCACCAATGACCCCGTATCTGTATGGAAAGGAATGCAATCCATAACCAACTATAGGAAAACATCAAAGTCCACCGCCATGCACCAAAACCTTGCAGATGAACTGAACCACTTTTATTGCAGGTTCGCAAAAGAAGTCCCCTGCAACCCAAACAATCACCTCTACGATGCCCCGAACACCGACGGCCAACCCCAGGCACTGCAAGTCACCCAAGAAGAGGTGGAGGCATTGTTCAAAAGGACCAAAACCAGGAAAGCTCCGGGTCCTGACGGAGTGTCATCATCTGCCCTAAGAGCATGTGCGGGTCAGCTCGCCCCCATATTCACCAAGATCTTCAATAAATCGCTGGAGCTACAGAAAGTCCCTTCCTGCCTCAAAAGGTCTACTATAGTCCCGGTCCCCAAGAAACCCACTATCACGAACCTGAACGACTACAGGCCGATAGCACTGACGTCTGTGGTCATGAAAACGTTCGAGCGTCTGGTTTTGAATCACCTGAAAACTGTGACTGGCCCCCAACTGGACCCCCTGCAGTTCGCCTATCGCACGAATCGGTGTGTCGAGGATGCAGTCAACCTGGGCCTGCACTACATTCTACAGCACCTAGACATTCCCGGTACCTACGCGAGGGTCCTGTTTGTCGATTTCAGCTCGGCCTTCAATACAATCGTTCCCAGCATCCTCCACCCCAAATTACTTCGCCTAGGGGTCCCAGAAGCTACCTGTTCCTGGATAATAGACTTCCTGACAAATAGGACACAGGTGGTGAAAGCGGGGGAATTAACCTCTCAAGCGTGGTCCATTAGTACAGGGGCCCCTCAGGGCTGTGTCCTCTCACCCCTGCTCTTCTCCCTGTACACAAATGACTGTACCTCAGAGGCGCAATCAGTAAGGATCATCAAATTCGCCGATGACACCACCGTCATCGGCCTCATCAAGGATGGGGACGAATCGGCCTATAGACGGGAAGTAGACCGGCTGGCCCAGTGGTGCATCCACAACAACCTTGACCTCAACCCCCTCAAAACTGTCGAGATGATAGTGGACTTCAGGAAGAAGTCATCTAGTGCACCTCCGCTAACGATTGCTGACAGTGTGGTATCGCTAGTGGACTCCTTCAAGTTTCTAGGGACCACAATCTCCAGGGACCTTAAATGGGGGTCCAACGCTGACGCCACTGTTGGGAAAGCGCGAGGTTGTTCTTCCTCAGGCAACTAAGGAAGTTCAACATCCCACAGAAGCTCCTGCTCCTCTTCTACTCCGCGATTGTGGAGTCGGTACTGTGCTCCTCGATACTCGTATGGTACAGCTCCGCCAGCGCGAGGGACAGATGCAGGCTCCAAAAGGTGGTCAGAACCGCAGAGAAGATCATCGGGGCCGACCTTCCCTCAGTCCAGGACCTGTACTTGTCCAGAGCTAAAAAGCGGGCAATGAAGATAGTAAAAGACCAGCTACACCCCAGCCACAGCATGTTTAACTTGCTTCCTTCAGGCAGGCGTTACAGGGCTGTCCCCGCCAGATCCACCAGAAGCCTCAAAAGTTTCTTTCCCCAAGCTGTCCGCCTGCTGAACTCCTGAACATTGACTGACTAGACGTACATGTAACTAACTTGTGTCCCTACGGTATACCTATCTGTGTAACTTTACTTGCCCCCACACACACACACACACACACACACACACACACACACACCTGCTTACCTGTTGCCTACTTGGCTGTTGTATAGCAAACCGAAGACAAATTCCTAGTATACGTAAGTATACCTGGCCAATAAAGCTGATTCTGATGCTTCTAGAGAGACACTTCTCTGCAGCATATGTTCATTTTATGCCGTATAATAGCGCCCTAGTTAATTTTCTGAACCATATTAGAGAATTATTTAATGTTATGTCCCATAGTAGTGCCCTAGTTTCTTTTATCAATCGCAGTAGTGCTTAAGTTCACACTATGTCAAATGTCAGAGCTGCCAGTACACATTATGCCGCACAGTACCCCCAATTCACATTATGATATATAGTGCTCCCCGTTCATATTGTGCCTCATTACAGTGCCCCGGTTCATATTATATAACATTAAATGCCCTCCAGTTCATTTTATAGCACACTACAATGAGCAGGTCCAGGGGCATATATTGCAGGTCCCAAGGAAAAAGTTTGAAAGGACCCCTACGTACCATCCAATGGCAAAAAATGTATATAACACATGTAACTGTGACAGGGAAGGTGGGCCCCTCTCAGCTCTGGGCCCCATAGCAGCTGCACTCCCTGCACCTATGGTAGCCTCGCCCTTGCTAATACCATAAAATGTGAACAGAAGAAATGATTCATATGTTGAATGGGGCCAATCATTACTATTGTTTTGAAAAGAAGTAATGAGCATTAGTATTTTGAGAGTAGCTGCCAGGAAGAGGAGGCATGAGGTGGGATAATGTGCGCTTAGAAAGTGCAGTTCTGTCTTTACTGGTTCTATTATGTTTGTGTATTTATGATGGTATGTTTAACCAGGCTGGGTATGGGTGACCTGCAGTTGGGAGACCGCTGGTCACCATACCGACACCGGGATACTGGTGTTTAGATAGCCAGTGAGGGTGTGGGGGGCAAGTGCAATGAAGCCCCTTGCGGCCTCGCTGTGCTCACCACGCAGCTGGCTCATTGGCTCGCCACAGGTTCAATTCCCACTCTATGGGTATCGTGGACACCCACGAGTGGGAATAGTCCGCTTTAGTCGGCATGCCGACTGTCGGGTTTTACACCATGCCTGGCTAACCTGTGGCTCCCCAGCTGTTGTGAAACTACAAGTCCTAGCATGCACTGCCACAGTTTTCCTATTAGGAAATGATAAAACTGGCAGGGCACACTAGGATGTGTAGTTTCACAACAGCTGGAGAGCCACAGGTTGGCCATGCCTGCTATAGACCATCTATAGTGTTAATTATTAATACTGTATTCCATACACTATCAAGTGTTTAAAAAGAGTAATGTGCACATATATGTTCCACGGTCAGTACTGTTTCTTCTACTGCTCCCTCAGACTCCCGCACTTGCTCCAATGTTTTGCAGAGTGGGAGACCGTAGACTGCATTTGGAAATCCCCCTCTAGAAATTCTGCGTTTGCCCCTGGATTGGTGCAGGGATGTGCTGCACTGAGAGAAAGCCCTGACAGATGATTGGTTAGATTTGGCATTTAATTCTCTGAAGGTGATGAATATAGCACACTGGGCTAGCTGCATCGTCGCTTGGAGAGTGATAAAATGGAGAGAGAAAATCAGCCAATCAGCAATCATCTCCTAACTGTCATGTCACATGCTGTTTGAAAAATGACAGTTAGGAGCTGGCTGGCTGGTACTTTTCTGCTCTCCATGTTATCACTCTCCAAGCGATGCTGCATCTCGCACATTGGGGGTCATTCCGACCCATTCGCACGCTGCTGTTTGTCGCAGTGGTGCGAATGGGTCGGTTCTGCATCTGCGCGGCGGCCTCAATGCACACGCACGTCTTTGCACAGCGACAGCTGTCGCAGGGCAATGACGAGAAGAACGAAGACAGCGATCGCTCGCACGATCGCAAGAAGATTGACAGCAGGAAGGCGTTCCGGGGTGGCAACTCACTGTTTTCTGGGAGTGGTGAGTCTAACGCAGGTGTGTCCAGGCATTTGGAGGGGGGATGTCTGACGTCAATTCCGGGACCTGCATCGCTGCATCGATCGCACAGGGTAACTGTTACCCTGGTCTAGTTCCACACAAAACTTTTTTTCATAGCAGGGCTGCACAAGGGTTCGTAGCCTTGCTATGCAAAACAGAGCTCCCCCGTAGGCGGCATCGAGTTGATCGCATGGGCAGCAAAAAGTTGCTACGTGCGATCAACTCGGAATGACCCCCACTATTCCCGGCCTTGAAAGAGATCCCAGAAACGCGTTGGAATTTGTGTAGACTATCCGGTGAAGGATTCTGGAGCCATTGTCTGACTGGGAGCTATGCCGTGGTTGTGATCCGGGACACCCGCAGGTATTTCTTTAAACATCTATATAGAGAGCTAATTTACATTGGTTTTCATGCACAGTCAGTAATTGCCCCTTTATTTATACCATCTTGTGGAATGCTTTTCTTTTATGTTTGTTTTTTATACCTTTATACTTTTTGTAAAAAAAATGCATGTTTAGATTACCATTCATATTATTCAGTATGGATCGCATTCACATACTGGCGATCTTCGGGCCAGTGCATATGTACAGCACTTGTTCTGCGTGTGCGCGGCCTGGCAGATAGATTCACATCTAAGTGATACGAATGCCTTTGCCTGATTGATACCTACCTATTGTTATTTATTTGCATATTATACTGTATCATGTCAGGTGGCAGTGTTTGATGGGGAGGCCTGGAGCTACAGCTCCATCCGCCCCTTATTAATCCACCCTGGGCACAAGTGCTGTAGCTATGTGTGATCACCAAAAACTAGTTTGATTTTCCATGGCTTAGTACATCCTACCCTTGGTTTCATACCTGTAATCATCATCAGTACAAACTTGCAGCAGCCAGCAAATGTAATGCCTGAAAACAGTCGTATTTACACTTACGTCCAATGCTGCATAGACCGTAATTGTATTGAAATTACCTCACTTGGCTTTGCCCCAGTAGGAATGCCCCCTTACAGCCTAGTTACACCTTCTCTGTTGCAAGTGCAGATGTTGCCCATACAGTTCTAGACTATGCAGAGTGCCATGGCACGTAAGATATGCTCTGCACATACAGATGTGTCCTCAAATATCGTTGCTGTGTACCATGCAACTCACGCCAGCTCCTTGCGTTATAAATCCAGTTATAAATTACGTTACAAATGTAACGTTATGTTATAATTGTAACATGCATACTACTTTCTGTCTACCAGATGTCGCTTTTCCTAAACTGTACAGCGCATGCCTCAAAAAGCCAATGGACCCTTCCTAGCGCCGTCTGCTGATTGGCTGACATTTACTGTAACAATAAAGAACCATTAATCACTTCCCTTTATAAAAAAATCCCTTTCTACAAAATACAAGGACACGCTGCCCCCCTGTTCACACAATTCATTTTGTCATTATATTGTGTACTAAATCCTGGATTTTACTAGCATAAACAACTTTATTATCTTGGAAAGCATTTGAGGTTCAGTTGCTATCAAATGGCCAGAAATGTCTAATGCATTGTACCACTGGGTCCGTATCTCATTAATATGACTTCCAGATGGTCTCCATTGCTTTTCTGCCACGCTTGGCGGATTCAATACAAATTTTTTTAACGCAAATCAGACAAAACACATCACATATACACCCGGAGGGCCTAATGTAGCCATGGTTGGCTGTGGCCTAGCGAGTACAGTGTCCGCCGGCAATGCATGCACTCCAGGGTTCGATACCCAGTGGGTGCGCAATTACTGTTATTTTTGTATGTATTTATTTATTATTTTTTAATGCAATAAAGTTATTTGGTGTGTTGATACTTCTCTTTATATAAAAAAAGTCCCCTTCTATAAAATATAAGGCCACACTGCCGCCCTGTTCACTCAATTCATTTTGTCGTTATAGTGTGTACTAAATCCTGGATTTTATTAGCATAAAGAGCATTTTTATCTTGGAAAGAATTTGAGGTTCAGTTGCTATCAATGGCCAATAATATGTAATGCACTGTGCCTATCTCATTAATATGACTTCCAGATGGTCGCCATTGCAAAATTCTCCTCTACAGTATTCTATGCCACGGTATGATGATGTGCTATTTACACTGTATTGTTCAGAGTCTAGGCAGCTCCCTACACTACAGTATGCAACTCAATGCAGGCTTCTATACCTCCCCCCATTGATCACTCATTAGTATTCTTTCCCACTGAGCTCACTGTATGCCTGTACCAAAGCACCTCTCCCAGCCACGCTGCCACCCGTTCATGCTAGCTATTGATATTGTCATTATATTGTGTACTAAATCCTGGATTTTATTAGCATAAACAGCATTATTATCTCGTAAAGCATTTGAGGTTCAGTTGCTATCAAATGGCCAGAAATATGTAATGCATTGTACCACTGGGTCCCTATCTCATTAATATGACTTCCAGATTGTCTCCATTGCTTTTCCGCCAGGCTTAATGGATTCAATACGATATTTTTTTTAACGCAAATCAGACAAAACACATCCCATATACACCGGAGGGCCTACTTTAGTCATGGTTGACTGTGGTCTAACGAGTACAGCATCCGCCTGCAATGTGTGCACTCCCACTTTCGAAAGTTTCGATACCCAGCGGGTGCGCAATTACTGTTATATTTTATTAATGTATTTATTTATTACTTTCTAATGCAATAAAGTTATTTGGTGTGTTGACACTACTCTTTATATTAAAAAAGTCCCCTTCTACAAAATACAAGGCCACGCTGCCGCCCTGTTCACTCAATTCATTTTGTCGTTATGTTGTGTACTAAATCCTAGATTTTATTAGCATAAACAGCATTATTATTTTGGAAAGAATTTGAGGTTAAGTTGCAAATGCTTTACGAGATAATAATGCTGTTTATGCTAATAAAATCCAGGATTTAGCACACAATATAACGACAAAGTGAATTGTGTGAACAGGGTGGCAGCGTGGCCTTGTATTTTGTAGAAGGGGACTTCTTTTACTATAAAGTGAAGTAGCAACAAACCAAATAACTTTATTGCATTAAAAAATAATAAATAAATACATTAAAAAATATAACAGTAATTGTGCACCTGCTGGGTATCGAACCCGGAGGCGCACGCATTGCAGGCGGACACTGTACTCGCTAGGCCACAGCCAACCATGATTAAAATAGGACTTCCAGGTGTATATGTGATGTGTTTTGTCTGATTTGCGTTAAAAAAATCGTATTGAATCCGCCAACCCTGGTGGAAAAGCAATGGAGACCATCTGGAAGTCATATTAATGAGATACGGACCCAGTGGTACAATGCATTAGACATTTCTGGCCATTTGATAGCAACTGAACCTCAAATGCTTATCGAGATAATAATGCTGTTTATGCTAATAAAATCCAAGATTTAGTACACAATATAACGACAAAGTGAATTATGTGAACAGGGCGGCAGCGTGGCCTTGTATTTTGTAGCAGGGACTTTTTTTTATAAAGGGAAGAACGTGATTGGCTAGCCTCTCACAGATCACTGCCTACTGCCACAGCATTGTATATAGCACTGTAGTCTTACCGTGGAACATTCACCACCCAGCAGTTAAACTGTGCATTACATGGCGTGGGACACAACGCACGTCATAACGTTATTTCCAACTCGCGACTCAGGACCCTAAATAGTGCGCTATGAGCAATGATGTATGAGGATACGTCTGTAGTAATAGGGCTGAAGTTCCCCATTTTGCATGATCACCACCCATGTACTGTACTTATCTGCAGCTAATCACACACTAAAACCAACTCATAATACTTTAATATTTACTCCAGAACAATTTTGAGTATATCTTTATTAAAGTACATACAACTGTATTAGTAATGTAACTCTTATATTCCAAATATTTAGCAATAAACATAAAAAAAATCTGCAGAATTCACAGAAAAAACCATTAGGCTGTTTACCCTGAGTTCCCTGTATTCATTATCATTTTATACTTCTCACGGCCTACAAGGCAGAGCTGCAGCATCACATTCTAGTGCCTAGTGCAGTGGTTTCCAAACTTTTTTGAATCACGGCGCCCTAGAATATCAGAATTTTTTTCACGGCACCCCTAGTCCAAAAATTTCTTATTGAGAAATTTAGAAAGAAATATTACATTAAGTAGATCGCGTTTATATGTCATCCTTAGGGTCAGTTGTGTGGTGAGGGACAAGATTTGCTTCTGTTTGGCCCCATATTTTATGACTGGCAGCCACCAGCACTGGTTTTGCCTATTATATTGACCATGAATAATTTGAATTGGTCCTGGATCACCAACCCGGGGCACCCCTGCAAGTGTCCCGAGGCACCCCAGGGAGCCACGGCACACAGTTTGGGAACCTCTGGCCTAGTGTACCGAAACTGGTGCCAGGGGCAACCCGCTGCGCCACACTGTAGTGCCCAATGTGCCATAACTGGTGCCACGGGTCAACCCACGGCTCAACAACCTAGTGCCCAGTGTACTGAGACTGGTGCCAGGGGTCAACCTGCGGCCCCACAACCTAGTGCACAGTGTGCCGAGACTTCTGCTGCAACCTAGTGCCCAGTGTGCCGAGACTGGTGCCATGGGTCTCCCGAGGCCCAACAACCTAGTGCCCAGTGTGCCAAGACTGGTGCCAGCTGTCAACCTGCAGCCCCACAACCTAGTGCCAAGTGGTGCCAGGGGTCAACCCATGGCCCCACAACCTAGTGCCCAGTGTGCCGAGACTGGTGCTGCAACCTAGTGCCCAGTGTGCCGAGACTGGTGCCATGGGTCTCCTGAGGCCCAACAACCTAGTGCCGAGACTAGTGCCAGAGGTCAACCCGTGGCCCCACAACCTAGTGCCCAGTGTGCCGATACTGGTGCCAGGGGTCAATCACGGCCCCACAATCTAGTGCCCAGTATGCTGAGACTGGTGCCAGGGGTCACCCGCAGCCCCATTACCTAGTGCCCAGTGTGCCGAGACAGGTGCCAAGGGTCAACCCACGGCCCCACAACCTAATGCCCAGTGTGCAGAGTCTGGTGACAGGGGTCAACCCATGGCCCCACAACCTAGTGCCCAGATATCCATGACTGATGCCAGGGGTCATCCCGTGGCCCCAGAACCTAGTGCCCAGTGTCCCGAGACTGGTGCCAGGGGTCAACCCGCGGCCCCACAAACTAGTGGCCAGTGTGCTGAGACTGGTGCCAGGTTTCAACCGGCGGCCCCACAACCTAGTGCCCAGTGTGCCGAAACTGGTGCAAGGGGTCAGCCCGCGGCCCCACAACCTAGTCCCTAGTTTCCCGAGACTGGTGCCAGGGATCAACCAGCAGACCCACAACCTAGTGCTCATTGTGCCGAGACTGGTGCCAAGGGTCAACCTGTTACCCCACAACCTAGTGCCCAGTGTGCAGAGACTGGTGCCAGGAGTCACCCGCGGCCCCACAACCTAGTGTTCAGTGTGCCAAAACTGGTGTCACAATCTAGTGCCAAATGTGCCGAGACTGGTGCCAGGGGTCACCCGCGGCCCCACAACCTAGTGTCCAGTGTGCCGAGACTGGTGCCAGGGGTCAACCCGTGGCCCCACAACCTAGTGCCCAGTGTGCCAATACTGGTGCCAGGGGTCAACCCATGGTCCCACAACCTAATGACCAGTGTGCCGAGAATAGTGCCAGTTGTCAACCCTCAGCCCTACATACTAGTGCCCAGTGTGCCGAGACTGGTGCCAGGGGACACCTATGGCCCCACAACCTAGTGCCCAGTGTGCCGAGAATGCTCCCAGGGGTCAACCCACGGCCTCACATACTAATACCCAGTGTGCCGAGACTGGTGCCAGGGGTCAACCTGTTACCCCACAACCTAGTGCCCAGTGTGCAGAGACTGGTGCCAGGAGTCACCCGCGGCCCCACAACCAAGTGTTCAGTGTGCCAAAACTGGTGTCACAATCTAGTGCCAAATGTGCCGAGACTGGTGCCAGGGGTCACCCGCGGCCCCACAACCTAGTGTCCAGTGTGCCGAGACTGGTGCCAGGGGTCAACCCGTGGCCCCACAACCTAGTGCCCAGTGTGCCAATACTGGTGCCAGGGGTCAACCCATGGTCCCACAACCTAATGACCAGTGTGCCGAGAATGGTGCCAGGGGTCAACCCTCAGCCCTACATACTAGTGCCCAGTGTGCCGAGACTGGTGCCAGGGGTCAACTAGCGGCCCCACAACCTAGTGCCCAGTGTGCCGAGACTGGTGCCGGGGTTCAACCTGTGGCCCCACAACCTAGTGACCAGTGTGCTGAGACTGGTGCCAGGGGTCAACCCATGGCCCCACAGCCTAGTACCCAGTGTGCCGAGACTGAAGCCAGGGATCACCCGCTGCCCCACAACCAAGTGCCCAGTCTGCAGAGACTGTTGCGAGGGGTCAACCGTAGCCCCACAACCTAGTATCCAGTGTGCCAAGACCGGTGTTACAACCTAGTACCCAGTGTGCCGAGACTGGTGCCAGGGGTCACCCATGGCCCCACAACCTAGTGCCCAGTGTGACGAGACTGGTGCCAGGGGTCAACCCGCGCCCCACAACCCAGTACCCAGTGTGCCAAGACTGGTGCCAGGGGACAACCCACGGCCCCACAACCTAGTGTCCAGTGTGCAGAGACTGATGCCAGAGGTCAACCCACGGTCCCACATACTAGTGCCCAGTGTGCCGAGACTGGTGCCAGGTGTCAACCCGTGGCCCCACAACCTAGTGCCCAGTGTGCCGAGACTGGAGCCAGGGGTTACCCGCGGCCCCACAACTTAGTGTCCAGTGTGCCGAGACTGGTGCCACAAACTAATACCCAGTGTGCAGAGACTGGTGCCAGGGGTCACCCGCTGCCCCACAACCTAGTGCCCAGTGAGCACAGACTGGTGTGATGGGTCACCCGCGGCCCCACAACTTAGTGAACCAGTGTGCCAAGACTGGTGTCACAACCTAGTACCCAGTGTGCCGAGACTGGTGCCAGGGGTCAACCCGCAGCCCCACAACCTAGTGCTCAGTATACCGAGACTGGTGCCAGCGGTCACCCGCGGCCCCATAACCTAGTGCCCAGTGTGCCGAGAATGGTGCCAGGGGTCAACCCTCAGCCCCACATACTAGTTCCCAGTGTGCTGAGACTGGTGCCAGAGGTCAACCAGCGGCCCTACAACCTAGTGCCCAGTGTGACGAGACTGGTGCCAGGGGTCAACCCGAGGCCCTACAGCCTAGTGACCAGTGTGCCGAGACTGGTGCCATCGGTCAACCAGTGGTCCCACAACCTAGTGCTCAGTGTGCCGAGACTGGTGCCAGGGGTCACCTGCGGCCCCACATCCTAGTGCCCAGTATGCAGAGAATGGTGTAGAAAGAAGGGTCAACCTGCAGCCCCACAACCTAGTGCCCAGTGTGCAGAGAATGGTGCCAGACATCAACCCTTGGCCCCACATGCTAGTGCCCAGTGTGCTGAACTGGTGCCAGGGGTCAACCAGCGGCCCCAAAACCTAGTGTCCAGTGTGCCGAGACTGGTGCCAGGGGTCAACCTATGGCCCCACAACCTAGTGCCCAGTGTGCCGAGACTGGTGCCAGGGGTTAACCCT
Source organism: Pseudophryne corroboree (assembly GCF_028390025.1). NCBI lineage: Eukaryota > Metazoa > Chordata > Amphibia > Anura > Myobatrachidae > Pseudophryne > Pseudophryne corroboree. The sequence goes on along the minus strand of NC_086444.1, from coordinate 123,358,365 downwards.
TGGCCCCACGGCCTAGTACCCAGTGTGCTGAGACTGGTGCCAGGGGTCACCCGCTGCCCCACAACCTAGTGCCCAGTGTGCAGAGACTGGTGCGATGGGTCATCCGTGGCCCCACTAGCTAGTGTCCAGTGTGCCAAGACTGGTGTCACAACCTAGTACCCAGTGTGCCGAGACTGGTGCCAGGGTTCACCTGCGGCCCCACAACCAAGTGCCCAGTGTGCCGAGACTGGTACCAGGGGTCAACCCGCGGCCCCACATCCTAGTGCCCAGTGTTCCAAGACTGGTGCCAGGGGTCAACCCTCGGCCCCACAACCTAGTGTCCGGTGTGCAGAGACTGGTGCCAGGGGTCAACCCACGGCCCCACAACCTAGTGCTCAGTGTACTGAGACTGGTGCCAGTGGTCACCCGCGGCCCCACATCCTAGTGCCCAGTGTTCCAAGACTGGTGCCAGTGGTCAACCCGCGGCCCCACAACCTAGTGTCCAGTGTGCAGAGACTGGTGCCAGGGGTCAACCCATGGCCCCACAACCTAGTTCTCAGTGTACCGAGACTGGTGCCAGTGGTCACCCGCGGCCCCCCAGCCTAGTGCCCAGTGTGCCGAGACTGGTGCCATCAGTATACCAGTGGACCCACAACCTTGTGCTCAGTGTGCTGAGACTGGTGCCAGGGGTCACCTGCGTCCCCACAACCTAGTGCCCAGTATGCAGAGAATGGTGTAGAAAGAAGGGTCAACCCGCAGCCCCACAACCTAGTGCCCGGTGTGCCGAGAATGGTGCCAGACATCAACCCTTGGCTCCACATGCTAGTGCCCAGTGTGCCGAACTGGTGCCAGGGGTCAACCAGCGGCCCCACAACCTAGTGCCCAGTGTGCCGAGACTGGTGCCAGGGGTCAACCTATGGCCCCACAACTTAGTGCCCAGTGTGCCGAGACTGGTGCCAGGGGTCACCTGCGGCCCCACAACCTAGTGCCCAGTATGCAGAGAATGGTGTAGAAAGAAGGGTCAACCCGCAGCCCCACAACCTAGTGCCCAATGTGCCGAGAATGGTACCAGACATCAACCCTTGGCCCCACATGCTAGTGCCCAGTGTGCTGAACTGGTGCCAGGGGTCAACCAGCGGCCCCACAACCTAGTGCCCAGTGTGCCGAGACTGGTGCCAGGGGTTAACCCTTGGCCCCACAGCCTTGTACCCAGTGTGCTGAGACTGGTGCCAGGGGTCACCCACTGCCCCACAACCTAGTTCCCAGTGTGCAGAGACTGGTGCGATGGGTCATCCGTGGCCCCACAACCTAGTGTCCAGTGTGCCAAGACTGGTGTCACAACCTAGTACCCAGTGTGCCGAGACTGGTGCCAGGGTTCACCTGCGGCCCCACAACCTAGTGCCCAGTGTGCCGAGACTGGTGCCAGGGGTCAACCCGCGGCCCCACATCCTAGTGCCCAGTGTTCCAAGACTGGTGCCAGGGGTCAACCCGCGGCCCCACAACCTAGTGTCCGGTGTGCAGAGACTGGTGCCAGGGGTCAACCCACGGCCCCACAACCTAGTGCTCAGTGTACTGAGACTGGTGCCAGTGGTCACCCGCGGCCCCCCAGCCTAGTACCCAGTGTGCTGAGACTGGTGCCATCGGTCAACAAGGTCCCACAACCTAGTGCTCAGTGTGCCGAGACTGGTGCCAGGGGTCACCTGCGGCCCCACAACCTAGTGCCCAGTGTGCAGAGAATGGTGTAGAAAGAAGGGTCAACCCACAGCCCCACAACCTAGTGCCCAGTGTGCCGAGAATGGTGCCAGACATCAATCCTTGGCCCCACATGTTAGTGCCCAGTGTGCCAAACTGGTGATAGGGGTCAACCAGCGGCCCCACAACCTAGTGCCCAGTGTGCCGAGACTGGTGCCAGGGGTCAACCTATGGCCCCACAACCTAGTGCGCAGTGTGCCGAGACTGGTGCCAGGGGTTAACCCTTGGCCCCACAGTCTAGCACCCAGTGTGCTGAGACTGGTGCCAGGGGTCACCCGCTGCCTCACAACCTAGTGCCCAGTGTGCAGAGACTGGTGCGATGGGTCATCCGTGGCCCCACTACCTAGTGTCCAGTGTGCCAAGACTGGTGTCACAACCTAGTACCCAGTGTGCCGAGACTGGTGCCAGGGTTCACATGCGGCCCCACAGCCAAGTGCCCAGTGTGCCGAGACTGGTGCCAGGGGTCAACCCGCGGCCCCACATCCTAGTGCCCAGTGTTCCAAGACTGGTGCCAGGGGTCAACCCTCGGCCCCACAACCTAGTGTCCGGTGTGCAGAGACTGGTGCCAGGGGTCAACCCACGGCCCCACAACCTAGTGCTCAGTGTACTGAGACTGGTGCCAGTGGTCACCCGCGGCCCCACATCCTAGTGCCCAGTGTTCCAAGACTGGTGCCAGTGGTCAACCCGCGGCCCCACAACCTAGTGTCCAGTGTGCAGAGACTGGTGCCAGGGGTCAACCCATGGCCCCACAACCTAGTTCTCAGTGTACCGAGACTGGTGCCAGTGGTCACCCGCGGCCCCCCAGCCTAGTGCCCAGTGTGCCGAGACTGGTGCCATCAGTATACCAGTGGTCCCACAACCTAGTGCTCAGTGTGCTGAGACTGGTGCCAGGGGTCACCTGCGTCCCCACAACCTAGTGCCCAGTATGCAGAGAATGGTGTAGAAAGAAGGGTCAACCCGCAGCCCCACAACCTAGTGCCCGGTGTGCCGAGAATGGTGCCAGACATCAACCCTTGGCTCCACATGCTAGTGCCCAGTGTGCCGAACTGGTGCCAGGAGTCAACCAGCGGCCCCACAACCTAGTGCCCAGTGTGCCCAGACTGGTGCCAGGGGTCAACCTATGGCCCCACAACTTAGTGCCCAGTGTGCCGAGACTGGTGCCAGGGGTCACCTGCGGCCCCACAACCTAGTGCCCAGTATGCAGAGAATGGTGTAGAAAGAAGGGTCAACCCGCAGCCCCACAACCTAGTGCCCAGTGTGCCGAGAATGGTGTCAGACATCAACCCTTGGCCCCACATGCTAGTGCCCAGTGTGCTGAACTGGTGCCAGGGGTCAACCAGCGGCCCCACAACCTAGTGCCCAGTGTGCCGAGACTGGTGCCAGGGGTTAACCCTTGGCCCCACAGCCTTGTACCCAGTGTGCTGAGACTGGTGCCAGGGGTCACCCGCTGCCCCACAACCTAGTTCCCAGTGTGCAGAGACTGGTACGATGGGTCATCCGTGGCCCCACAACCTAGTGTCCAGTGTGCCAAGACTGGTGTCACAACCTAGTACCCAGTGTGCCGAGACTGGTGCCAGGGTTCACCTGCGGCCCCACAAACAAGAGCCCAGTGTGCCGAGACTGGTGCCAGGGGTCAACCCGCGGCCCCACATCCTAGTGCCCAGTGTTCCAAGACTGGTGCCAGGGGTCAACCCGCGGCCCCACAACCTAGTGTCCGGTGTGCAGAAACTGGTGCCAGGGGTCAACCCACGGCCCCACAACCTAGTGCTCAATGTACTGAGACTGGTGCCAGTGGTCACCCGCGGCCCCACATCCTAGTGCCCAGTGTTCCAAGACTGGTGCCAGTGGTCAACCCGCGGCCCCACAACCTAGTGTCCAGTGTGCAGAGACTGGTGCCAGGGGTCAACCGACGGCCCCACAACCTAGTGCTCAGTGTACGGAGACTGGTGCCAGTGGTCACCCGCGGCCCCCCTGCCTAGTACCCAGTGTGCCGAGACTGGTGCCATCAGTCAACCAGTGGTCCCACAATCTAGTGCTCAGTGTGCTGAGACTGGTGCCAGGGGTCACCTGCGTCCCCACAACGTAGTGCCCAGTATGCAGAGAATGGTGTAGAAAGAAGGGTCAACCTGCAGCCCCACAACCTAGTGCCCAGTGTGCCGAGAATGGTGCCAGACATCAACCCTTGGCTCCACATGCTAGTGCCCAGTGTGCTGAACTGGTGCCAGGGGTCAACCAGCTGCCCCACAACCTAGTGCCCAGTGTGCCGAGTCTGGTGCCAGGGGTCAACCTATGGCCCCACAACTTAGTGCCCAGTGTGCCGAGACTGGTGCCAGGGGTCACCTGCGGCCCCACAGCCTAGTGCCCAGTATGCAGAGAATGGTGTAGAAAGAAGGGTCAACCCGCAGCCCCACAACCTAGTGCCCAGTGTGCCGATAATGGTGCCAGACGTCAACCCTTGGCCCCACATGCTAGTGCCCAGTGTGCTGAACTGGTGCCAGGGGTCAACCAGCGGCCCCACAACCTAGTGCCCAGTGTGCCGAGACTGGTGCCAGGGGTTAACCCTTGGCCCCACAGCCTTGTACCCAGTGTGCTGAGACTGGTGCCAGGGGTCACCCGCTGCCCCACAACCTAGTTCCCAGTGTGCAGAGACTGGTGCGATGGGTCATCCGTGGCCCCACAACCTAGTGTCCAGTGTGCCAAGACTGGTGTCACAACCTAGTACCCAGTGTGCCGAGACTGGTGCCAGGGTTCACCTGCGGCCCCACAACCAAGTGCCCAGTGTGCCGAGACTGGTGCCAGGGGTCAACCCGCGGCCCCACATCCTAGTGCCCAGTGTTTCAAGACTGGTGCCAGGGGTCAACCCGCGGCCCCACAACCTAGTGTCCAGTGTGCAGAGACTGGTGCCAGGGGTCAACCCACGGCCCCACAACCTAGTGCTCAGTGTACTGAGACTGGTGCCAGTGGTCACCCGCGGCCCCCCAGCCTAGTACCCAGTGTGCTGAGACTGGTGCCATTGGTCAACAAGGTCCCACAACCTAGTGCTCAGTGTGCCGAGACTGGTGCCAGGGGTCACCTGCGGCCCCACAACCTAGTGCCCAGTGTGCAGAGAATGGTGTAGAAAGAAGGGTCAACCCCCAGCTCCACAACCTAGTGCCAAGTGTGCCGAAAATGGTGCCAGACATCAATCCTTGGCCCCACATGCTAGTGCCCAGTGTGCCAAACTGGTGCCAGGGGTCAACCAGCGGCCCCACAACCTAGTGCCCAGTGTGCCGAGACTGGTGCCAGGGGTCAACCTATGGCCCCACAACCTAGTGCCCAGTGTGCCGAGACTGGTACCAGGGGTTAACCCTTGGCCCCACAATCTAGTACCCAGTGTGCTGAGACTGGTGCCAAGGGTCACCCGCTGCCTCACAACCTAGTGCGCAGTGTGCAGAGACTGGTGCGATGGGTCATCCGTGGCCCCACAACCTAGTGTCCAGTGTGCCAAGACTGGTGTCACAACCTAGTACCCAGTGTGCCGATACTGGTGCCAGGGTTCACCTGCGGCCCCACAACCAAATGCCCAGTGTGCCGATACTAGTGCCAGGGGTCAACCCGCGGCCCCACATCCTAGTGCCCAGTGTTCCAAGACTGGTGCCAGGGGTCAACCCTCGGCCCCACAACCTAGTGTCCAGTGTGCAGAGACTGGTGCCAGGGGTCAACCCACGGCCCCACAACCTAGTGCTCAGTGTACCGAGACTGGTGCCAGTGGTCACCCACGGCCCCCCAGCCTAGTGCCCAGTGTGCCGAGAATGGTGCCAAGGGTGAACCCTCGGCCCCACATACTAGTGCCCAGTGTGCCAAGGCTGGTGTCAGGGGTCAACCAGCAGCCCCACAACCTGGTGCCCAGTGTGCCGACACTAGTGCCAGGGGTAACCCTTGGCCCCACATCCTAGTGCCCAGTGTGCCGAGGCTGGTGCCAGCGGTCAACCCGTGGCCCCACAGCCTAGTGCCCAGTGTGCCAAGACTGGTGCCAGGGGTCACCTGCGACCCCCACAACCTAGTGTCCAGTGTGCCGAAACTGGTGCCACAACCTAGTAGCCAGTGTGCCGAGAATGGTGTAGAAAGAAGCAGACGGAGGCCGAAACTGCACAGTCTAATAAACAAACGGCTGGATTTTCATAAGGCAACATGGGCGGATGCCTAGGGCCCTGTGGTTTGCAAGGTGCCTGTGGACAGGCCCCAGGATATCCAGCCTAAACTCCGTTCCCAGAGGAGCAGTGCGCTGCATGTGTGCCAGGTGCCGCACATGTCATGACGTTACGCAACAGACCCGTCCGCTGTGTGCCCTGAGCAGTTAGCACTGGAGTGCGGAGGTTCCGTCTGTGCATCTCAGCCAGAAAATAAGGAAGTCTGCAGTTCTGGGTTGCTGTACAGCAATAGCGCCTAGGGCTATCAGTGAACACTAGTGCGGGAGGATGATGTGGTGAGGGATGAGAACAGCACAGTCTATACTGAAGTCTCTAAGATCCTCCTGGCCATGGGACAATGGAAGAGGCTGAAGAGGGTCAATTCCCAGTTCAACCTCATGCCAAGAGAAAGGAGCAGGGCACAGGCTGCCTTTTGGGAGGTTGTGTAAGACCCATCTGTTATTGGCATGCTCTCCTTGTGACTGTCTTCCTTTTGTTTTTATAGGATTGCGTTACACTGATTTGCTTTATATTGTGACCCATTTACCGTCCCTTACATTCTCTACATTTGAGGTCCATGCGATACGCCTTAACCAACCTACTAATCTTCGAGTTGCTGTCATTTACCATTCCCCTGGCATTTCCTCCAAATTCCTCAACAACTTTGCTTTCTGTATACCTCACTTCCTCTCTTCTGACATTACCTCCATTATCCTATGTGATTTCAACATCCTTATCGATAACCCCACAAATTCACTTGCCTCTAAACTCAACCTCACCCCTTTACTTGGTCTCTCCCAGTGGAATTCTTCCCCCTCCCATGTGAACGGGAGCTCACTGGATCTGGTTTCAGTCACCTTTGCGATATTTCTGCTTTCTCCAACACCCCTTTTCCCCTCTCTGACCACCACCTGCTCTCTTTCAACTTATCTATCTCTGCTTCCCCATTTCTCCCACCTAAGGCTACCATCACTAATTGTAACATTGAGGCTATTGACACCTCATCCCTATCCTCCCTCTTCGACTCACTTCTGTCTCCTATTCTCTCTCTTTCATGCCCTGAACAAGCCACATCCCTATTAGAGATGAGCGGGTTCGGTTCCTCTGAATCCGAACCCGCCCGAACTTCAGTTTTTTTTACACGGGTCCGAGCTGGCTCGGATCTTCCCGCCTTGCTCGGCTAACCCGAGCGCGCCCGAACGTCATCATCACGCTGTCAGATTCTCGCGAGGCTCGGATTCTATCGCGAGACTCGGATTCTATATAAGGAGCCGCGCGTCGCCGCCATTTTCACACGTGCATTGAGAGTCATAGGGAGAGGACGTGGCTGGCGTCCTCTCCGTTTAGAGAAGAGAGAGACACAGTATTTTGGGGAGCATTATTAGGAGGAGTACTACTATACTGTATACTACTATACTACTTGCTGAAGTGATATTTATAGATTAGATAGTGTGACTGTAAGTGTATTATCTGACTTGTGGGGGAGACACTGACAGTGGGGAGCAGTTAGAGTCTGAGAGCAGGACTCAGGAGTACATATAACGTACAGTGCACACTTTTGCTGCCAGAGTCAGTGCCACACTGCCATTGTTGTGACCACACTGACCACCAGTATAATAATATATTTTGTGATTGTCTGCTTAGGCCTCGGAGTACTAGTTGCAAGTTGCAACGTGACCTGAAGTGACCACCAGTTTAATAATCAATCACCACCAGTTTAATATATATATATATATAATTGTATATAATATATATATATATATATATATATAATATTGTATATAGAGATGAGCGGGTTCGGTTTCTTTGAATCCGAACCCGCACGAACTTCACTTTTTTTTTCACGGGTCCGAGCGACTCGGATCTTCCCGCCTTGCTCGGTTAACCCGAGCGCGCCCGAACGTCATCATGACGCTGTCGGATTCTCGCGAGACTCGGATTCTAAATAAGGAGCCGCGCGTCGCCGCCATTTTCACACGTGCATTGAGATTGATAGGGAGAGGACGTGGCTGGCGTCCTCTCCATTTAGATTAGATTTAGAAGAGAGAGAGAGAGAGAGATTGCTGTGATACTGTAGATTAGAAGAGAGTGCAGACAGAGTTTAGTGACTGACGACCACAGTGACCAGTGACCACCAGAGACAGTGCAGTTGTTTGTTTTATTTAATATATCCGTTCTCTGCCTGAAAAAAACGATACACAGTCACACAGTGACTCAGTCTGTGTGCACTGCTCAGCCCAGTGTGCTGCACATCAATGTATTGTATATAAAGCTTATAATTGTGGGGGAGACTGGGGAGCACTGCAGGTTGTTATAGCAGGAGCCAGGAGTACATGATAAATAATATTATATTAAAATTAAACAGTGCACACTTTTGCTGCAGGAGTGCCACTGCCAGTGTGACTAGTGGTGACCAGTGCCTGACCACCAGTATATTAGTAGTATTGTATACTATCTCTTTATCAACCAGTCTATATTAGCAGCAGACACAGTACAGTGCGGTAGTTCACGGCTGTGGCTACCTCTGTGTCGGCACTCGGCAGGCAGTCCGTCCATCCATAATTGTATTATAATATATACCACCTAACCGTGGTTTTTTTTTCATTCTTTATACCGTCGTCATACTAGTTGTTACGAGTATACTACTATCTCTTTATCAACCAGTGTACAGTGCGGTAGTTCACGGCTGTGGCTACCTCTGTGTCGGCACTCGGCAGGCAGTCCGTCCAACCATAATTGTATTATATACCACCTAACCGTGGTTTTTTTTTCATTCTTTATACCGTCGTCATACTAGTTGTTACGAGTATACTACTATCTCTTTATCAACCAGTGTACAGTGCGGTAGTTCACGGCTGTGGCTACCTCTGTGTCGGCACTCGGCAGGCAGTCCGTCCATCCATAATTGTATTATAATATATACCACCTAACCGTGGTTTTTTTTTCATTCTTTATACCGTCGTCATACTAGTTGTTACGAGTATACTACTATCTCTTTATCAACCAGTGTACAGTGCGGTAGTTCACGGCTGTGGCTACCTCTGTGTCGGCACTCGGCAGGCAGTCCGTCCAACCATAATTGTATTATAATATATACCACCTAACCGTGGTTTTTTTTCCATTCTTTATACCGTCGTCATACTAGTTGTTACGAGTATACTACTATCTCTTTATCAACCAGTGTACAGTGCGGTAGTTCACGGCTGTGGCTACCTCTGTGTCGGCACTCGGCAGGCAGTCCGTCCAACCATAATTGTATTATATACCACCTAACCGTGGTTTTTTTTTCATTCTTTATACCGTCGTCATACTAGTTGTTACGAGTATACTACTATCTCTTTATCAACCAGTGTACAGTGCGGTAGTTCACGGCTGTGGCTACCTCTGTGTCGGCACTCGGCAGGCAGTCCGTCCAACCATAATTGTATTATAATATATACCACCTAACCGTGGTTTTTTTTCATTCTTTATACCGTCGTCATACTAGTTGTTACGAGTATACTACTATCTCTTTATCAACCAGTGTACAGTGCGGTAGTTCACGGCTGTGGCTACCTCTGTGTCGGCACTCGGCAGGCAGTCCGTCCAACCATAATTGTATTATATACCACCTAACCGTGGTTTTTTTTTCATTCTTTATACCGTCGTCATACTAGTTGTTACGAGTATACTACTATCTCTTTATCAACCAGTGTACAGTGCGGTAGTTCACGGCTGTGGCTACCTCTGTGTCGGCACTCGGCAGGCAGTCCGTCCAACCATAATTGTATTATAATATATACCACCTAACCGTGGTTTTTTTTTCATTCTTTATACCGTCGTCATACTAGTTGTTACGAGTATACTACTATCTCTTTATCAACCAGTGTACAGTGCGGTAGTTCACGGCTGTGGCTACCTCTGTGTCGGCACTCGGCAGGCAGTCCGTCCATCCATAATTGTATTATAATATATACCACCTAACCGTGGTTTTTTTTTCATTCTTTATACCGTCGTCATACTAGTTGTTACGAGTATACTACTATCTCTTTATCAACCAGTGTACAGTGCGGTAGTTCACGGCTGTGGCTACCTCTGTGTCGGCACTCGGCAGGCAGTCCGTCCAACCATAATTGTATTATAATATATACCACCTAACCGTGGTTTTTTTTTCATTCTTTATACCGTCGTCATACTAGTTGTTACGAGTATACTACTATCTCTTTATCAACCAGTGTACAGTGCGGTAGTTCACGGCTGTGGCTACCTCTGTGTCGGCACTCGGCAGGCAGTCCGTCCATCCATAATTGTATTATATACCACCTAACCGTGGTTTTTTTATACCACCTAACCGTGGCAGTCCGTCCATAATTGTATACTAGTATCCAATCCATCCATCTCCATTGTTTACCTGAGGTGCCTTTTAGTTCTGCCTATAAAATATGGAGAACAAAAAAGTTGAGGTTCCAAAATTAGGGAAAGATCAAGATCCACTTCCACCTCGTGCTGAAGCTGCTGCCACTAGTCATGGCCGAGACGATGAAATGCCAGCAACGTCGTCTGCCAAGGCCGATGCCCAATGTCATAGTACAGAGCATGTCAAATCCAAAACACCAAATATCAGAAAAAAAAGGACTCCAAAACCTAAAATAAAATTGTCGGAGGAGAAGCGTAAACTTGCCAATATGCCATTTACCACACGGAGTGGCAAGGAACGGCTGAGGCCCTGGCCTATGTTCATGGCTAGTGGTTCAGCTTCACATGAGGATGGAAGCACTCAGCCTCTCGCTAGAAAACTGAAAAGACTCAAGCTGGCAAAAGCACCGCAAAGAACTGTGCGTTCTTTGAAATCCCAAATCCACAAGGAGAGTCCAATTGTGTCGGTTGCGATGCCTGACCTTCCCAACACTGGACGTGAAGAGCATGCGCCTTCCACCATTTGCACGCCCCCTGCAAGTGCTGGAAGGAGCACCCGCAGTCCAGTTCCTGATAGTCAGATTGAAGATGTCAGTGTTGAAGTACACCAGGATGAGGAGGATATGGGTGTTGCTGGCGCTGGGGAGGAAATTGACCAGGAGGATTCTGATGGTGAGGTGGTTTGTTTAAGTCAGGCACCCGGGGAGACACCTGTTGTCCGTGGGAGGAATATGGCCGTTGACATGCCAGGTGAAAATACCAAAAAAATCAGCTCTTCGGTGTGGAGGTATTTCACCAGAAATGCGGACAACAGGTGTCAAGCCGTGTGTTCCCTTTGTCAAGCTGTAATAAGTAGGGGTAAGGACGTTAACCATCTCGGAACATCCTCCCTTATACGTCACCTGCAGCGCATTCATAATAAGTCAGTGACAAGTTCAAAAACTTTGGGTGACAGCGGAAGCAGTCCACTGACCAGTAAATCCCTTCCTCTTGTAACCAAGCTCACGCAAACCACCCCACCAACTCCCTCAGTGTCAATTTCCTCCTTCCCCAGGAATGCCAATAGTCCTGCAGGCCATGTCACTGGCAAGTCTGACGAGTCCTCTCCTGCCTGGGATTCCTCCGATGCATCCTTGCGTGTAACGCCTACTGCTGCTGGCGCTGCTGTTGTTGCCGCTGGGAGTCGATGGTCATCCCAGAGGGGAAGTCGTAAGCCCACTTGTACTACTTCCAGTAAGCAATTGACTGTTCAACAGTCCTTTGCGAGGAAGATGAAATATCACAGCAGTCATCCTACTGCAAAGCGGATAACTGAGTCCTTGACAACTATGTTGGTGTTAGACGTGCGTCCGGTATCCGCCGTTAGTTCACAGGGAACTAGACAATTTATTGAGGCAGTGTGCCCCCGTTACCAAATACCATCTAGGTTCCACTTCTCTAGGCAGGCGATACCGAGAATGTACACGGACGTCAGAAAAAGACTCACCAGTGTCCTAAAAAATGCAGTTGTACCCAATGTCCACTTAACCACGGACATGTGGACAAGTGGAGCAGGGCAGGGTCAGGACTATATGACTGTGACAGCCCACTGGGTAGATGTATGGACTCCCGCCGCAAGAACAGCAGCGGCGGCACCAGTAGCAGCATCTCGCAAACGCCAACTCTTTCCTAGGCAGGCTACGCTTTGTATCACCGCTTTCCAGAATACGCACACAGCTGAAAACCTCTTACGGCAACTGAGGAAGATCATCGCGGAATGGCTTACCCCAATTGGACTCTCCTGTGGATTTGTGGCATCGGACAACGCCAGCAATATTGTGTGTGCATTAAATATGGGCAAATTCCAGCACGTCCCATGTTTTGCACATACCTTGAATTTGGTGGTGCAGAATTTTTTAAAAAACGACAGGGGCGTGCAAGAGATGCTGTCGGTGGCCAGAAAAATTGCGGGACACTTTCGGCGTACAGGCACCACGTACAGAAGACTTGAGCACCACCAAAAACTACTGAACCTGCCCTGCCATCATCTGAAGCAAGAAGTGGTAACGAGGTGGAATTCAACCCTCTATATGCTTCAGAGGTTGGAGGAGCAGCAAAAGGCCATTCAAGCCTATACAATTGAGCACGATATAGGAGATGGAATGCACCTGTCTCAAGTGCAGTGGAGAATGATTTCAACGTTGTGCAAGGTTCTGATGCCCTTTGAACTTGCCACACGTGAAGTCAGTTCAGACACTGCCAGCCTGAGTCAGGTCATTCCCCTCATCAGGCTTTTGCAGAAGAAGCTGGAGGCATTGAAGAAGGAGCTAACACGGAGCAATTCCGCTAGGCATGTGGGACTTGTGGATGCAGCCCTTAATTCGCTTAACAAGGATTCACGGGTGGTCAATCTGTTGAAATCAGAGCACTACATTTTGGCCACCGTGCTCGATCCTAGATTTAAAGCCTACCTTGGATCTCTCTTTCCGGCAGACACAGGTCTGCTGGGGTTGAAAGACCTGCTGGTGACAAAATTGTCAAGTCAAGCGGAACGCGACCTGTCAACATCTCCTCCTTCACATTCTCCCGCAACTGGGGGTGCGAGGAAAAGGCTCAGAATTCCGAGCCCACCCGCTGGCGGTGATGCAGGGCAGTCTGGAGCGACTGCTGATGCTGACATCTGGTCCGGACTGAAGGACCTGACAACGATTACGGACATGTCGTCTACTGTCACTGCATATGATTCTCTCAACATTGATAGAATGGTGGAGGATTATATGAGTGACCGCATCCAAGTAGGCACGTCACACAGTCCGTACTTATACTGGCAGGAAAAAGAGGCAATTTGGAGGCCCTTGCACAAACTGGCTTTATTCTACCTAAGTTGCCCTCCCACAAGTGTGTACTCCGAAAGAGTGTTTAGTGCCGCCGCTCACCTTGTCAGCAATCGGCGTACGAGGTTACATCCAGAAAATGTGGAGAAGATGATGTTCATTAAAATGAATTATAATCAATTCCTCCGCGGAGACATTGACCAGCAGCAATTGCCTCCACAAAGTACACAGGGAGCTGAGATGGTGGATTCCAGTGGGGACGAATTGATAATCTGTGAGGAGGGGGATGTACACGGTGATATATCGGAGGGTGAAGATGAGGTGGACATCTTGCCTCTGTAGAGCCAGTTTGTGCAAGGAGAGATTAATTGCTTCTTTTTTGGGGGGGGTCCAAACCAACCCGTCATATCAGTCACAGTCGTGTGGCAGACCCTGTCACTGAAATGATGGGTTGGTTAAAGTGTGCATGTCCTGTTTTGTTTATACAACATAAGGGTGGGTGGGAGGGCCCAAGGATAATTCCATCTTGCACCTCTTTTTTCTTTTCTTTTTCTTTGCATCATGTGCTGATTGGGGAGGGTTTTTTGGAAGGGACATCCTGCGTGACACTGCAGTGCCACTCCTAGATGGGCCCGGTGTTTGTGTCGGCCACTAGGGTCGCTAATCTTACTCACACAGCTACCTCATTGCGCCTCTTTTTTTCTTTGCGTCATGTGCTGTTTGGGGAGGGTTTTTTGGAAGGGACATCCTGCGTGACACTGCAGTGCCACTCCTAGATGTGCCCGGTGTTTGTGTCGGCCACTAGGGTCGCTAATCTTACTCACACAGCTACCTCATTGCGCCTCTTTTTTTCTTTGCGTCATGTGCTGTTTGGGGAGGGTTTTTTGGAAGGGACATCCTGCGTGACACTGCAGTGCCACTCCTAGATGTGCCCGGTGTTTGTGTCGGCCACTAGGGTCGCTAATCTTACTCACACAGTCAGCTACCTCATTGCGCCTCTTTTTTTCTTTGCGTCATGTGCTGTTTGGGGAGGGTTTTTTGGAAGGGCCATCCTGCGTGACACTGCAGTGCCACTCCTAGATGGGCCCGGTGTTTGTGTCGGCCACTAGGGTCGCTAATCTTACTCACACAGCTACCTCATTGCGCCTCTTTTTTTCTTTGCGTCATGTGCTGTTTGGGGAGGGTTTTTTGGAAGGGACATCCTGCGTGACACTGCAGTGCCACTCCTAGATGGGCCCGGTGTTTGTGTCGGCCACTAGGGTCGCTTATCTTACTCACACAGCGACCTCGGTGCAAATTTTAGGACTAAAAATAATATTGTGAGGTGTGAGGTATTCAGAATAGACTGAAAATGAGTGTAAATTATGGTTTTTGAGGTTAATAATACTTTGGGATCAAAATGACCCCCAAATTCTATGATTTAAGCTGTTTTTTAGTGTTTTTGGAAAAAAACACCCGAATCCAAAACACACCCGAATCCGACAAAAATAATTCGGTGAGGTTTTGCCAAAACGCGTTCGAACCCAAAACACGGCCGCGGAACCGAACCCAAAACCAAAACACAAAACCCGAAAAATTTCAGGCGCTCATCTCTAATTGTATACCACCTACCCGTGGGTTTTTTTTTTTCATTCTTCTTTATACATACTACTATAGTAGCTTACTGTAGCAGTCTGCGGGGCTGTGCTGACCTGACAGTGTCCAGCAGGTCCGTCATCAGTCATTACATAATAAATATATATAGTACCTGTCCGGCTGCAGTACTAGTGATATTATATTGATTTCATCTCATTATCAATAATTTATCATCCAGTCTAGACTCTATATTAGCAGCCGACACAGTACGTTAGTCCACGGCTGTAGCTACCTCTGTGTCGGCACTCGGCAGTCCATCCATAATTGTATACCACCTACCCGTGTTTTTTTTTTTCTTTCTTCTTTGTACATACTACTATAGTATAGTAGCTTACTGTAGCAGTCTGCGGTGCTGCTGAGCTGACAGTGTCCAGCAGGTCCGTCATCAGTCATCATTACCTAATAAATATATTATCTACCTGTCCGGCTGCAGTACTAGTGATATTATATATACATACATATATATATTGATTTCATCTCATTATCAATCATCCAGTCTATATTAGCAGCAGACACAGTACGTTAGTCCACGGCTGTAGCTACCTCTGTGTCGGCACTCGGCAGTCCATCCATAATTGTATACCACCTACCCGTGGTTTTTTTTTTTCTTTCTTCTTTGTACATACTACTATAGTATAGTAGCTTACTGTAGCAGTCTGCGGTGCTGCTGAGCTGACAGTGTCCAGCAGGTCCGTCATCAGTCATCATTACCTAATAAATATATTATCTACCTGTCCGGCTGCAGTACTAGTGATATTATATATACATACATATATATATTGATTTCATCTCATTATCAATCATCCAGTCTATATTAGCAGCAGACACAGTACGGTAGTCCACGGCTGTAGCTACCTCTGTGTCGGCACTCGGCAGTCCATCCATAATTGTATACCACCTACCCGTGGTTTTTTTTTTTCTTTCTTCTTTGTACATATTACTATAGTATAGTAGCTTACTGTAGCAGTCTGCGGTGCTGCTGAGCTGACAGTGTCCAGCAGGTCCGTCATCAGTCATCATTACCTAATAAATATATTATCTACCTGTCCGGCTGCAGTACTAGTGATATTATATATACATACATATATATATTGATTTCATCTCATTATCAATCATCCAGTCTATATTAGCAGCAGACACAGTACGGTAGTCCACGGCTGTAGCTACCTCTGTGTCGGCACTCGGCAGTCCATCCATAATTGTATACCACCTACCCGTGGTTTTTTTTTTCTTCTTCTTTGTACATACTACTATAGTATAGTAGCTTACTGTAGCAGTCTGCGGTGCTGCTGAGCTGACAGTGTCCAGCAGGTCCGTCATCAGTCATCATTACCTAATAAATATATTATCTACCTGTCCGGCTGCAGTACTAGTGATATTATATATACATACATATATATATATTGATTTCATCTCATTATCATCCAGTCTATATTAGCAGCAGACACAGTACGGTAGTCCACGGCTGTAGCTACCTCTGTGTCGGCACTCGGCAGTCCATCCATAATTGTATACCACCTACCCGTGGTTTTTTTTTTTCTTTCTTCTTTGTACATACTACTATAGTATAGTAGCTTACTGTAGCAGTCTGCGGTGCTGCTGAGCTGACAGTGTCCAGCAGGTCCGTCATCAGTCATCATTACCTAATAAATATATTATCTACCTGTCCGGCTGCAGTACTAGTGATATTATATATACATACATATATATATTGATTTCATCTCATTATCAATCATCCAGTCTATATTAGCAGCAGACACAGTACGTTAGTCCACGGCTGTAGCTACCTCTGTGTCGGCACTCGGCAGTCCATCCATAATTGTATACCACCTACCCGAGGTTTTTTTTTTCTTTCTTCTTTGTACATACTACTATAGTATAGTAGCTTACTGTAGCAGTCTGCGGTGCTGCTGAGCTGACAGTGTCCAGCAGGTCCGTCATCAGTCATCATTACCTAATAAATATATTATCTACCTGTCCGGCTGCAGTACTAGTGATATTATATATACATACATATATATATTGATTTCATCTCATTATCAATCATCCAGTCTATATTAGCAGCAGACACAGTACGTTAGTCCACGGCTGTAGCTACCTCTGTGTCGGCACTCGGCAGTCCATCCATAATTGTATACCACGTAACCGTGGTTTTTTTTTTTCTTTCTTTTTGTACATACTACTATAGTATAGTAGCTTACTGTAGCAGTCTGCGGTGCTGCTGAGCTGACAGTGTCCAGCAGGTCCGTCATCAGTCATCATTACCTAATAAATATATTATCTACCTGTCCGGCTGCAGTACTAGTGATATTTTATATACATACATATATATATATTGATTTCATCTCATTATCATCCAGTCTATATTAGCAGCAGACACAGTACGGTAGTCCACGGCTGTAGCTACCTCTGTGTCGGCACTCGGCAGTCCATCCATAATTGTATACCACCTACCCGTGGTTTTTTTTTCTTTCTTTCTTCTTTGTACATACTACTATAGTATAGTAGCTTACTGTAGCAGTCTGCGGTGCTGCTGAGCTGACAGTGTCCAGCAGGTCCGTCATCAGTCATCATTACCTAATAAATATATTATCTACCTGTCCGGCTGCAGTACTAGTGATATTATATATACATACATATATATATATTGATTTCATCTCATTATCATCCAGTCTATATTAGCAGCAGACACAGTATGGTAGTCCACGGCTGTAGCTACCTCTGTGTCGGCACTCGGCAGTCCATCCATAATTGTATACCACCTACCCGTGGGTTTTTTTTTCTTTCTTCTTTGTACATACTACTATAGTATAGTAGCTTACTGTAGCAGTCTGCGGTGCTGCTGAGCTGACAGTGTCCAGCAGGTCCGTCATCAGTCATCATTACCTAATAAATATATTATCTACCTGTCCGGCTGCAGTACTAGTGATATTATATATACATACATATATATATATTGATTTCATCTCATTATCAATCATCCAGTCTATATTAGCAGCAGACACAGTTCGGTAGTCCACGGCTGTAGCTACCTCTGTGTCGGCACTCGGCAGTCCATCCATAATTGTATACCACCTACCCGTGGTTTTTTTTTTCTTTCTTCTTTGTACATACTACTATAGTATAGTAGCTTACTGTAGCAGTCTGCGGTGCTGCTGAGCTGACAGTGTCTAGCAGGTCCGTCATCAGTCATCATTACCTAATAAATATATTATCTACCTGTCCGGCTGCAGTACTAGTGATATTATATATACATACATATATATATTGATTTCATCTCATTATCAATCATCCAGTCTATATTAGCAGCAGACACAGTACGGTAGTCCACGGCTGTAGCTACCTCTGTGTCGGCACTCGGCAGTCCATCCATAATTGTATACCACCTACCCGTGGTTTTTTTTTTTCTTCTTTGTACATACTACTATAGTATAGTAGCTTACTGTAGCAGTCTGCGGTGCTGCTGAGCTGACAGTGTCCAGCAGGTCCGTCATCAGTCATCATTACCTAATAAATATATTATCTACCTGTCCGGCTGCAGTACTAGTGATATTATATATACATACATATAAATATATTGATTTCATCTCATTATCATCCAGTCTATATTAGCAGCAGACACAGTACGGTAGTCCACGGCTGTAGCTACCTCTGTGTCGGCACTCGGCAGTCCATCCATAATTGTATACCACCTACCCGTGGTTTTTTTTTTTCTTTCTTCTTTGTACATACTACTATAGTATAGTAGCTTACTGTAGCAGTCTGCGGTGCTGCTGAGCTGACAGTGTCCAGCAGGTCCGTCATCAGTCATCATTACCTAATAAATATATTATCTACCTGTCCGGCTGCAGTACTAGTGATATTATATATACATACATATATATATTGATTTCATCTCATTATCAATCATCCAGTCTATATTAGCAGCAGACACAGTACGTTAGTCCACGGCTGTAGCTACCTCTGTGTCGGCACTCGGCAGTCCATCCATAATTGTATACCACCTAACCGTGGTTTTTTTTTTTCTTTCTTCTTTGTACATACTACTATAGTATAGTAGCTTACTGTAGCAGTCTGCGGTGCTGCTGAGCTGACAGTGTCCAGCAGGTCCGTCATCAGTCATCATTACCTAATAAATATATTATCTACCTGTCCGGCTGCAGTACTAGTGATATTTTATATACATACATATATATATATTGATTTCATCTCATTATCATCCAGTCTATATTAGCAGCAGACACAGTACGGTAGTCCACGGCTGTAGCTACCTCTGTGTCGGCACTCGGCAGTCCATCCATAATTGTATACCACCTACCCGTGGTTTTTTTTCTTTTCTTTCTTCTTTGTACATACTACTATAGTATAGTAGCTTACTGTAGCAGTCTGCGGTGCTGCTGAGCTGACAGTGTCCAGCAGGTCCGTCATCAGTCATCATTACCTAATAAATATATTATCTACCTGTCCGGCTGCAGTACTAGTGATATTATATATACATACATATATATATATTGATTTCATCTCATTATCATCCAGTCTATATTAGCAGCAGACACAGTATGGTAGTCCACGGCTGTAGCTACCTCTGTGTCGGCACTCGGCAGTCCATCCATAATTGTATACCACCTACCCGTGGGTTTTTTTTTCCTTTCTTCTTTGTACATACTACTATAGTATAGTAGCTTACTGTAGCAGTCTGCGGTGCTGCTGAGCTGACAGTGTCCAGCAGGTCCGTCATCAGTCATCATTACCTAATAAATATATTATCTACCTGTCCGGCTGCAGTACTAGTGATATTATATATACATACATATATATATTGATTTCATCTCATTATCAATCATCCAGTCTATATTAGCAGCAGACACAGTACGTTAGTCCACGGCTGTAGCTACCTCTGTGTCGGCACTCGGCAGTCCATCCATAATTGTATACCACCTACCCGTGGTTTTTTTTCTTTTCTTTCTTCTTTGTACATACTACTATAGTATAGTAGCTTACTGTAGCAGTCTGCGGTGCTGCTGAGCTGACAGTGTCCAGCAGGTCCGTCATCAGTCATCATTACCTAATAAATATATTATCTACCTGTCCGGCTGCAGTACTAGTGATATTATATATACATACATATATATATATTGATTTCATCTCATTATCATCCAGTCTATATTAGCAGCAGACACAGTACGGTAGTCCACGGCTGTAGCTACCTCTGTGTCGGCACTCGGCAGTCCATCCATAAGTATACTAGTATCCATCCATCTCCATTGTTTACCTGAGGTGCCTTTTAGTTGTGCCTATTAAAATATGGAGAACAAAAATGTTGAGGTTCCAAAATTAGGGAAAGATCAAGATCCACTTCCACCTCGTGCTGAAGCTGCTGCCACTAGTCATGGCCGAGACGATGAAATGCCAGCAACGTCGTCTGCCAAGGCCGATGCCCAATGTCATAGTACAGAGCATGTCAAATCCAAAACACCAAATATCAGTAAAAAAAGGACTCCAAAACCTAAAATAAAATTGTCGGAGGAGAAGCGTAAACTTGCCAATATGCCATTTACCACACGGAGTGGCAAGGAACGGCTGAGGCCCTGGCCTATGTTCATGGCTAGTGGTTCAGCTTCACATGAGGATGGAAGCACTCAGCCTCTCGCTAGAAAACTGAAAAGACTCAAGCTGGCAAAAGCACCGCAAAGAACTGTGCGTTCTTCGAAATCCCAAATCCACAAGGAGAGTCCAATTGTGTCGGTTGCGATGCCTGACCTTCCCAACACTGGACGTGAAGAGCATGCGCCTTCCACCATTTGCACGCCCCCTGCAAGTGCTGGAAGGAGCACCCGCAGTCCAGTTCCTGATAGTCAGATTGAAGATGTCAGTGTTGAAGTACACCAGGATGAGGAGGTTATGGGTGTTGCTGGCGCTGGGGAGGAAATTGACCAGGAGGATTCTGATGGTGAGGTGGTTTGTTTAAGTCAGGCACCCGGGGAGACACCTGTTGTCCGTGGGAGGAATATGGCCGTTGACATGCCTGGTGAAAATACCAAAAAAATCAGCTCTTCAGTGTGGAGGTATTTCAACAGAAAAGCGGACAACAGGTGTCAAGCCGTGTGTTGCCTTTGTCAAGCTGTAATAAGTAGGGGTAAGGACGTTAACCACCTTGGAACATCCTCCCTTATACGTCACCTGCAGCGCATTCATAATAAGTCAGTGACAAGTTCAAAAACTTTGGGTGACAGCGGAAGCAGTCCACTGACCAGTAAATCCCTTCCTCTTGTAACCAAGCTCACGCAAACCACCCCACCAACTCCCTCAGTGTCAATTTCCTCCTTCCCCAGGAATGCCAATAGTCCTGCAGGCCATGTCACTGGCAATTCTGACGATTCCTCTCCTGCCTGGGATTCCTCCGATTCATCCTTGCGTGTAACGCCTACTGCTGCTGGCGCTGCTGTTGTTGCTGCTGGGAGTCGATGGTCATCCCAGAGGGGAAGTCGGAAGACCACTTGTACTACTTCCAGTAAGCAATTGACTGTCCAACAGTCCTTTGCGAGGAAGATGAAATATCACAGCAGTCATCCTGCTGCAAAGCGGATAACTGAGGCCTTGACAACTATGTTGGTGTTAGACGTGCGTCCGGTACCCGCCGTTAGTTCACAGGGAACTACACAATTTCTTGAGGTAGTGTGCCCCCGTTACCAAATACCATCTAGGTTCCACTTCTCTAGGCAGGCGATACCGAAAATGTACACAGACCTCAGAAAAAGACTCACCAGTGTCCTAAAAAATGCAGCTGTACCCAATGTCCACTTAACCACGGACATGTGGACAAGTGGAGCAGGGCAGGGTCAGGACTATATGACTGTGACAGCCCACTGGGTAGATGTATGGACTCCCGCCGCAAGAACAGCAGCGGCGGCACCAGTAGCAGCATCTCGCAAACGCCAACTCTTTCCTAGGCAGGCTACGCTTTGTATCACCGCTTTCCAGAATATGCACACAGCTGAAAACCTCTTACGGCAACTGAGGAAGATCATCGCGGAATGGCTTACCCCAATTGGACTCTCCTGTGGATTTGTGGCATCGGACAACGCCAGCAATATTGTGTGTGCATTAAATATGGGCAAATTCCAGCACGTCCCATGTTTTGCACATACCTTGAATTTGGTGGTGCAGAATTTTTTAAAAAACGACAGGGGCGTGCAAGAGATGCTGTCGGTGGCCAGAAGAATTGCGGGACACTTTCGGCGTACAGGCACCACGTACAGAAGACTGGAGCACCACCAAAAACTTCTGAACCTGCCCTGCCATCATCTGAAGCAAGAAGTGGTAACGAGGTGGAATTCAACCCTCTATATGCTTCAGAGGTTGGAGGAGCAGCAAAAGGCCATTCAAGCCTATACAATTGAGCACGATATAGGAGGTGGAATGCACCTGTCTCAAGCGCAGTGGAGAATGATTTCAACGTTGTGCAAGGTTCTGATGCCCTTTGAACTTGCCACACGTTAAGTCAGTTCAGACACTGCCAGCCTGAGTCAGGTCATTCCCCTCATCAGGCTTTTGCAGAAGAAGCTGGAGACATTGAAGGAGGAGCTAACACGGAGCGATTCCGCTAGGCATGTGGGACTTGTGGATGGAGCCCTTAATTCGCTTAACAAGGATTCACGGGTGGTCAATCTGTTGAAATCAGAGCACTACATTTTGGCCACCGTGCTCGATCCTAGATTTAAAGCCTACCTTGGATCTCTCTTTCCGGCAGACACAAGTCTGCTGGGGTTGAAAGACCTGCTGGTGAGAAAATTGTCAAGTCAAGCGGAACGCGACCTGTCAACATCTCCTCCTTCACATTCTCCCGCAACTGGGGGTGCGAGGAAAAGGCTCAGAATTCCGAGCCCACCCGCTGGCGGTGATGCAGGGCAGTCTGGAGCGACTGCTGATGCTGACATCTGGTCCGGACTGAAGGACCTGACAACGATTACGGACATGTCGTCTACTGTCACTGCATATGATTCTCTCACCATTGAAAGAATGGTGGAGGATTATATGAGTGACCGCATCCAAGTAGGCACGTCACACAGTCCGTACTTATACTGGCAGGAAAAAGAGGCAATTTGGAGGCCCTTGCACAAACTGGCTTTATTCTACCTAAGTTGCCCTCCCACAAGTGTGTTCTCCGAAAGAGTGTTTAGTGCCGCCGCTCACCTTGTCAGCAATCGGCGTACGAGGTTACATCCAGAAAATGTGGAGAAGATGATGTTCATTAAAATGAATTATAATCAATTCCTCCGTGGAGACATTGACCAGCAGCAATTGCCTCCACAAAGTACACAGGGAGCTGAGATGGTGGATTCCAGTGGGGACGAATTGATAATCTGTGAGGAGGGGGATGTACACGGTGATATATCGGAGGATGATGATGAGGTGGACATCTTGCCTCTGTAGAGCCAGTTTGTGCAAGGAGAGATTAATTGCTTCTTTTTTGGTGGGGGTCCAAACCAACCCGTCATTTCAGTCACAGTCGTGTGGCAGACCCTGTCACTGAAATGATGGGTTGGTTAAAGTGTGCATGTCCTGTTTATACAACATAAGGGTGGGTGGGAGGGCCCAAGGACAATTCCATCTTGCACCTCTTTTTTCTTTAATTTTTCTTTGCGTCATGTGCTGTTTGGGGAGGGTTTTTTGGAAGGGCCATCCTGCGTGACACTGCAGTGCCACTCCTAGATGGGCACGGTGTTTGTGTCGGCCACTAGGGTCGCTTATCTTACTCACACAGCTACCTCATTGCGCCTCTTTTTTTCTTTGCGTCATGTGCTGTTTGGGGAGGGTTTTTTGGAAGGGCCATCCTGCGTGACACTGCAGTGCCACTCCTAGATGGGCCCGGTGTTTGTGTCGGCCACTAGGGTCGCTTATCTTACTCACACAGCTACCTCATTGCGCCTCTTTTTTTCTTTGCGTCATGTGCTGTTTGGTGAGGGTTTTTTGGAAGGGCCATCCTGCGTGACACTGCAGTGCCACTCCTAGATGGGCACGGTGTTTGTGTCGGCCACTAGGGTCGCTTATCTTACTCACACAGCTACCTCATTGCGCCTCTTTTTTTCTTTGCGTCATGTGCTGTTTGGGGAGGGTTTTTTGGAAGGGCCATCCTGCGTGACACTGCAGTGCCACTCCTAGATGGGCACGGTGTTTGTGTCGGCCACTAGGGTCGCTTATCTTACTCACACAGCTACCTCATTGCGCCTCTTTTTTTCTTTGCGTCATGTGCTGTTTGGGGAGGGTTTTTTGGAAGGGCCATCCTGCGTGACACTGCAGTGCCACTTCTAGATGGGCCCGGTGTTTGTGTCGGCCACTAGGGTCGCTTATCTTACTCACACAGCTACCTCATTGCGCCTCTTTTTTTCTTTGCGTCATGTGCTGTTTGGGGAGTGTTTTTTGGAAGGGCCATCCTGCGTGACACTGCAGTGCCACTCCTAGATGGGCACGGTGTTTGTGTCGGCCACTAGGGTCGCTTAGCTTAGTCATCCAGCGACCTAGGTGCAAATTTTAGGACTAAAAATAATATTGTGAGGTGTGAGGTATTCAGAATAGACTGAAAATGAGTGGAAATTATGGTTTTTGAGGTTAATAATACTTTGGGATCAAAATGACCCCCAAATTCTATGATTTAAGCTGTTTTTTAGTGTTTTTTTAAAAAAAACACCCGAATCCAAAACACACCCGAATCCGACAAAAAAAATTCGGTGAGGTTTTGCCAAAACGCGGTCGAACCCAAAACACGGCCGCGGAACCGAACCCAAAACCAAAACACAAAACCCGAAAAATTTCAAGTGCACATCTCTAATCCCTATACAATGCATCACTTACTTCTGCTATTGACTCTGTTGCTCCAGAAACTACTATTCACCCTGCAGATCAACACCTCAACCCTGGCACACCAAATGCACAATATATCTTCAAAAATGCTCACGTACTGCAGATCGACAGTGGATGAAATCACGCTCTAAGGCAGACTTCCTCCATTTCAAACTTATGCTCTCGTCTGTCAGTGCTGCCCTTTCCCTCGCTAAACAATCGTACTTCAAAATTCTCATCTCTACCCAGTCTTCCAACCCCCCGGCACCTCTTTGCCACTGTCAATTCCCTCCTCTGCCCACTGCCACCTCCTCTCCCATCCTCATCGTCTGCTCTAGACTTTGTCACTTATTTTACATCCAAGATTGACTCCATACGTCAGGACTTCACATCCCACCAGACCAGCAACCACCCATCCCTTGCCACCCCTCCTCTTCCCTCTCACCAACCCTGACATCTTTCTCCAATGTATCTGGTGAGGAAGTCATGGCCCTCATCCGTTCCTCCCCCCAACACCTCCCCACTTGACCCTCTCCCCTCCCACCTCCTCCGCTACCTCTCTCCTGCCTGCTCCCATCCCACCTTCTCAATCTCTCCCTCTCATCAGGCACTGTCCCCTCTGCCTTCAAGCATGCTCTTGTCTCCCCTATTCTTAAAAAACCTACCCTTGATCCAAACACCCTCCCCAACTATCGGCCTATGTCTCTCCTCCCTTTTGTCTCCAAACTCCTTGAGTGAATTGTCTATAACTGCATTACTGCCTTTCTTTCCTCCCACTCACTGCTTGACCCATTCCAGTCTGGTTTTCGTTTTCGCCACTCCACTGAAACTGCCCTCACAAAAGTCTGCAATGACCTCAATGCAACCAAATCTAAGGGCCACTACTCTCTGCTTATTCTTCTTGACCTCTCTGCTGTTTTTGACACTGTGGACCACCCTCTCCTTCTGCAAATCCTTCACTCTCTTGATCTGCATGATACTGCCCTCTCCTGGCTGTCCTCCTACCTCTCTGATCGTTTCTTCTCTGTCTCTTCTCATGACGCTATCTCCCCCCCACATATCACCTCTATGCTGATGACACTCAAATCTACCTTTCCTCTCCTGATCTCTCCCCAGCTCTCTTCACTCGTACCTCTCTGCTATCTCTTCCTGGATGTCCCAGCGCTTTCTTAAACTCAACGTGTCCAAGCCTGAGCTGATCATCTTCCCACCCACCCGCACAACCTCACCTCCCACAATCTCATTACCCATTGATCGCACGACTATCTCCTCTAGCCCCCAAGTACGCGTCTTGGCGTAATCCTTCACTCCTCCCTCTCCTTCAAACTACACATTCAGCACCTCTCACAAACCTGTCATTTTCATCTCAAAAATATTTCCAGGATCAGACCCTTTCTCACCCAGGATGCCACCAAGACCATTATCCACTGACTGATCATTTACCTCTCTCCACTCCAATCAATGCTGCAACCCAGCTCATCTTCCTCACCAAACGCACTACATTCACCTCCCTCTCCTACAAGCCCTTCACTTGCTTCCCTTCCCTTTCAGAATCCAATTCAAACTTCTCACACTCGCTTACAAAGCAATCACCCACTCCTCTCCCATTTACATCTCTGACCTCATCTCCCTTTACTCTCCCACCCGTCCTCTTCGCTCTGCTAATGCACGCAGACTCTCCTGTCTTCTGATTACTTCGTCCCAATCCTATCTCCATGATTTTCCATGTGCTGCTCCATTACTCTGGAATTCTCTACCTCTCCCCCTCAGACTCTCCACCTCTCTACAGAACTTCAAACGGGCTCTAAG